>NC_092388.1:58715421-59915421 GCF_030028105.1 Mobula birostris
CAAAATTCTGGAGAATCCGAACAACACACACAAAATGCAGGAGGAATCCGAACAACACACACAAAATACAGGAAATCCGAACAACATACACAAAATGCTGCAGGAATCTGTACAACACACACAAAATTCTGGAACAATCCAAACAACACACACAAAATGCTGGAGGAATCTGAACAACACACACAAAATACAGGAAATCCGGACAACACACACAAAATGCTGGAGGAATCCGAAAAACACACAGAAAATGCTGGAAATCTAAACAACACACACAGAATTCTGAGAATCCGAACAACACACATAAAATGCTGCAGGAATCTGAACAACACACACAAAATGCTGGAGGAATCCAAACAACACACACAAAATGCTGGAGGAATCCAAACGACACATACAGAATGCTTGTGGAATCCGAACAACACACACAAAATACAGGAAATCCGAACAACATACACAAAATGCTGGAGGAATCTGTACAACACACACAAAATTCTGGAGCAATCCAAACAACACACACAAAATGCTGAAGGAATCTGAACAACACACACAAAATACTGGAAATCCGAACAACACACACAAAATGCTGGAGGAATCCGAAAAACACACAGAAAATGCTGGAAATCTAAACAACACACACAGAATTCTGAGAATCCGAACAACACACATAAAAGCTGTAGGAATCTGAACAACACACACTAAATGCTGCAGGGATCAGAACAACACACACAAAATGCTGGAAATCCAAACAACACAAACAAAATGCCGGACATCCAAAGAACACACACAAACTGCTGGAGGAATCTGTACAACACACACAAAATTCTGGAGCAATCCAAACAACACACACAAAATGCTGGAGGAATCTGAACAACACACACAAAATACTGGAAATCCGAACAACACACACAAAATGCTGGAGGAATTCGAGCAACACACACAAAATGCAGGAGGAATCGAACAACACACACAAAATGCTGGAGGAATCCGAAAAACACACAGAAAATGCTGGAAATCTAAACAACACACACAGAATTCTGAGAATCCGAACAACACACATAAAATGCTGCAGGAATCCGAACAACACACACAAAATGCTGGAGGAATCCAAACAACACACACAGAATGCTTGTGGAATCCGAACAACACACACAAAATGCTGGAAATCCGAACAACACATATACAATGATGGAGGAATCCGAACAGCACACACAAAATGCTGGAGGAATCCTCAGAACACACATAAAATGCTGGTGGAATCCGAAAAACACACACAAAATGCTGGAAATCGGAACAACACACAGAAAATGCTGGAAATCCAAACAACACACAGAAAATGCTGGAAATCAGAACAACACACACAAAATGCAGGAGGAATCCGAGCAACACACACAAAATGCTGGGAATCCGATCAACACACAAAAAGTGCTGGAGGAATCCGAACAACACACACAGAATGCTTGTGGAATCCGAACAACACTCATAAAATGCTGGAAATCCGAACAACACACATACACTGCTGGAGGAATCCGAACAGCACACACAAAATGCTGGAAGAATCCCAAGAACACACACAAACTGCTGGAGGAATCCGAACAACACACACAAAATGCAATAGGAATCTGAACAACACACACAAAATGCTGGAAGAATTCCAAGAACACACACAAACTGCTGGAGGAAGCCGAACAACACACACAAAATAATGGATGAATCCAAACAACACATGCAAAATGCTGGAGGAATCCGAACAACACACACAAAATGCAGGAGGAATCGAACAACACACACAAAATTCTGGAGAATCCGAACAACACACACAAAATGCAGGAGGAATCCGAACAACACACACAAAATACAGGAAATCCGAACAACATACACAAAATGCTGGAGGAATCTGTACAACACACACAAAATTCTGGAGCAATCCAAACAACACACACAAAATGCTGGAGGAATCTGAACAACACACACAAAATACTGGAAATCCGAACAACACACACAAAATGCTGGAGGAATCCGAAAAACACACAGAAAATGCTGGAAATCTAAACAGCACACACAGAATTCTGAGAATCCGAACAACACACATAAAATGCTGCAGGAATCTGAACAACACAGACAAAATGCTGGAGGAATCCAAACGACACACACAAAATGCTGGAGGAATCCAAACGACACACACAGAATGCTTGTGGAATCCGAACAACACACACAAAATACAGGAAATCCGAACAACATACACAAAATGCTGGAGGAATCTGTACAACACACACAAAATTCTGGAGCAATCCAAACAACACACACAAAATGCTGGAGGAATCTGAACAACACACACAAAATGCAATAGGAATCTGAACAACACACACAAAATACTGGAAATGTGAACAACACACACAAAATGCTGGAAGAATTCCAAGAACACACACAAACTGCTGGAGGAAGCCGAACAACACACACAAAATAATGGATGAATCCAAACAACACATGCAAAATGCTGGAGGAATCCGAACAACACACACAAAATGCAAGAGGAATCGAACAACACACACAAAATTCTGGAGAATCCGAACAACACACACAAAATGCAGGAGGAATCCGAACAACACACACAAAATACAGGAAATCCGAACAACATACACAAAATGATGGAGGAATACGAACAACACACATAAAATGCTGGAGGACTCCCAAGAACACACACAAACTGCTGGAGGAATCCGAACAACACACACAAAATGCAATAGGAATCTGAACAACACACACAAAATACTGGAAATGTGAACAACACACACAAAATGCTGGAAGAATTCCAAGAACACACACAAACTGCTGGAGGAAGCCGAACAACACACACAAAATAATGGATGAATCCAAACAACACATGCAAAATGCTGGAGGAATCCGAACAACACACACAAAATGCAGGAGGAATCGAACAACACACACAAAATGCTGGAGGAATCCAAACAACACACACAAAATGCTGGAGGAATCCAAACGACACATACAGAATGCTTGTGGAATCCGAACAACACACACAAAATACAGGAAATCCGAACAACATACACAAAATGCTGGAGGAATCTGTACAACACACACAAAATTCTGGAGCAATCCAAACAACACACACAAAATGCTGAAGGAATCTGAACAACACACACAAAATACTGGAAATCCGAACAACACACACAAAATGCTGGAGGAATCCGAAAAACACACAGAAAATGCTGGAAATCTAAACAACACACACAGAATTCTGAGAATCCGAACAACACACATAAAAGCTGTAGGAATCTGAACAACACACACTAAATGCTGCAGGGATCAGAACAACACACACAAAATGCTGGAAATCCAAACAACACAAACAAAATGCCGGACATCCAAAGAACACACACAAACTGCTGGAGGAATCTGTACAACACACACAAAATTCTGGAGCAATCCAAACAACACACACAAAATGCTGGAGGAATCTGAACAACACACACAAAATACTGGAAATCCGAACAACACACACAAAATGCTGGAGGAATTCGAGCAATACACACAAAATGCAGGAGGAATCGAACAACACACACAAAATGCTGGAGGAATCCGAAAAACACACAGAAAATGCTGGAAATCTAAACAACACACACAGAATTCTGAGAATCCGAACAACACACATAAAATGCTGCAGGAATCCGAACAACACACACAAAATGCTGGAGGAATCCAAACAACACACACAGAATGCTTGTGGAATCCGAACAACACACACAAAATGCTGGAAATCCGAACAACACATATACAATGCTGGAGGAATCCGAACAGCACACACAAAATGCTGGAGGAATCCTCAGAACACACATAAAATGCTGGTGGAATCCGAAAAACACACACAAAATGCTGGAAATCGGAACAACACACAGAAAATGCTGGAAATCCAAACAACACACAGAAAATGCTGCAGGAATCTGAACAACACACACTAAATGCTGCAGGGATCAGAACAACACACACAAAATGCTGGAAATCCAAACAACACAGACAAAATGCCGGACATCCAAAGAACACACACAAACTGCTGGAGGAATCTGAACAACACACACAAAGTGCTGGAGGAATCTGAACAACACACACAAAATGATGGAAATCTGAACAACGCACACAAAATGCCAGAGCAATCCAAACAATACTCACAAAATGCTGGAGGAATCCGAACAACACACACAAAATGCAGGAGGAATCGAACAACACACACAAAATTCTGGAGAATCCGAACAACACACACAAAATGCAGGAGGAATCCGAACAACACACACAAAATACAGGAAATCCGAACAACATACACAAAATGATGGAGGAATACGAACAACACACATAAAATGCTGGAGGACTCCCAAGAACACACACAAACTGCTGGAGGAATCCAAACAACACACACAAAATGCAATAGGAATCTGAATAACACACACTATATACTGGAAATCTGAACAACACACACAAAATGCTGGAAGAATTCCAAGAACACACACAAACTGCTGGAGGAAGCCGAACAACACACACAAAATAATGGATGAATCCAAACAACACATGCAAAATGCTGGAGGAATCCGAACAACACACACAAAATGCAGGAGGAATCGAACAACACACACAAAATTCTGGAGAATCCGAACAACACACACAAAATGCAGGAGGAATCCGAACAACACACACAAAATACAGGAAATCCGAACAACATACACAAAATGCTGGAGGAATCTGTACAACACACACAAAATTCTGGAGCAATCCAAACAACACACACAAAATGCTGGAGGAATCTGAACAACACACACAAAATACTGGAAATCCGAACAACACACACAAAATGCTGGAGGAATCCGAAAAACACACAGAAAATGCTGGAAATCTAAACAACACACACAGAATTCTGAGAATCCGAACAACACACATAAAATGCTGCAGGAATCTGAACAACACACACAAAATGCTGGAGGAATCCAAACAACACACACAAAATGCTGGAGGAATCCAAACGACACACACAGAATGCTTGTGGAATCCGAACAACACACACAAAATGCTGGAAATCTGAACAACACATATACAATGCTGGAGGAATCCGAACAGCACACACAAAATGCTGGAGGAATCCTAAGAACACACATAAAATGCTGGTGGAATCCGAAAAACACACACAAAATGCTGGAAATCGGAACAACACACAGAAAATGCTGGAAATCCGAACAACACACAGAAAATGCTGCAGGAATCTGAACAACACACACTAAATGCTGCAGGGATCAGAACAACACACACAAAATGCTGGAAATCCAAACAACACAGACAAAATGCCGGACATCCAAAGAACACACACAAACTGCTGGAGGAAACTGTACAACACACACAAAATTCTGGAGCAATCCAAACAACACACACAAAATGCTGGAGGAATCTGAACAACACACACAAAATACTGGAAATCCGAACAACACACACAAAATGCTGGAGGAATTCGAGCAACACACACAAAATGCAGGAGGAATCGAACAACACACACAAAATGCTGGAGGAATCCAAAAAACACACAGAAAATGCTGGAAATCTAAACAACACACACAGAATTCTGAGAATCCGAACAACACACATAAAATGCTGCAGGAATCCGAACAACACACACAAAATGCTGGAAATCCGAACAACACACACAAAATGCTGGAGGAATTCGAGCAACACACACAAAATGCAGGAGGAATCGAACAACACACACAAAATGCTGGAGGAATCCAAAAAACACACAGAAAATGCTGGAAATCTAAACAACACACACAGAATTCTGAGAATCCGAACAACACACATAAAATGCTGCAGGAATCCGAACAACACACACAAAATGCTGGAGGAATCCAAACAACACACACAGAATGCTTGTGGAATCCGAACAACACACACAAAATGCTGGAAATCCGAACAACACATATACAATGCTGGAGGAATCCGAACAGCACACACAAAATGCTGGAGGAATCCTAAGAACACACATAAAATGCTGGTGGAATCCGAAAAACACACACAAAATGCTGGAAATCGGAACAACACACAGAAAATGCTGGAAATCCAAACAACACACAGAAAATGCTGCAGGAATCTGAACAACACACACTAAATGCTGCAGGGATCAGAACAACACACACAAAATGTGATGGAGGAATCCGAACAACACACACAGAATGCTGGGAATCCAAAAAGCATACACAAAATGCAGGAGGAATCCGAGCAACACACACAAAATGCTGGGAATCCAATCAACACACACAGACTGCTTGTGGAATCCGAACAACACTCACAAAATGCTGGAAATCCGAACAACACACATACAATGCTGGAGGAATCCGAACAGCACACACAAAATGCTGGAAATCCGACCAACACACACAAAATGCTGGATGAATCCAAGCAACACACACAAAATGCTGGAGGAATCCGAGCAACACACACAAAATGCAGGAGGAATCGAACAACACACACAAAATGCTGCAGGAATCCGAACAACACACAAAGAATGCTTGTGGAATCCGAACAACACACACAAAATTCTGAAAGTCCGAACAACACTCACAAAATGCTAGAAATCCGAACAACACACATACAATGCTGGAGGAATCCGAAAAGCACGCACAAAATGCTGAAAGAATCCCAAGAACACACATAAAATGCTGGTGGAATCCGAAAAACACACACAAAATGCTGGGAATCCCAAGAACATACACAAAATGCAGGAGGAATCCGAGCAACACACACAAAATACAGGAAATCCGAACAACATACACAAAATGCTGGAGGAATCTGTACAACACACACAAAATGATGGAAAACTGAACATCACGCACAAAATGCTGGAGGAATCCGAAAAACATACACAAAATGCAGGAGGAATCCGAGCAACACACACAAAATGCTGGGAATCCGATCAACACACAAAATGTGCTGGAGGAATCCGAACAACACACACAAAATGCTGGGAATCCAATCAACACACAAAAAATGCTGGAGGAATCCAAACAACACACACAGACTGCTTGTGGAATCCGAACAACACTCACAAAATGCTGGAAATCTGAACAACACACATACAATGCTGGAGGAATCCGAACAGCACACACAAAATGCTGGAAGAATCCCAAGGACACACATAAAATGCTGGTGGAATCCGAAAAACACACACAAAATGCTGGAAATCCGAACAACACACACAAAATGCTGGATGAATCCAAACAACACATGCAAAATGCTGGAGGAATCTGAACAACACACACAAAATTCTGGAGGAATCGAACAACACACACAAAATGCTGGAGAATCCGAACAACACAGGCAAAATGCTGGAGGAATCAGAACAATGCACACACAATGCTGGAGGAATCTAAACAACACACACAAAATTCTGGAGCAATCCAAACAACACACACAAAATGCTGGAGGAATCTGAACAACACACACAAAATACTGGAAATCCGAACAACACACACAAAATGCTGGAGGAATCCGAGCAACACACACAAAATGCAGGAGGAATCGAACAACACACACAAAATGCTGGAGGAATCCGAAAAACACACAGAAAATGCTGGAAATCAAAACAACACACACAGAATTCTGAGAATCCGAACAACACACATAAAAAGCTGCAGGAATCCGAACAACACACACAAAATGCTGGAGGAATCCAAACGACACACACAAAATGCTTGTGGAATCCGAACAACACACACAAAATTCTGGAAATCCGAACAACACATATACAATGCTGGAGGAATCCGAACAGCACACACAAAATGCTGGAGGAATCCTAAGAACACACATAAAATGCTGGTGGAATCCGAAAAACACACACAAAATGCTAGACATCGGAACAACACACAGAAAATGCTGGAAATCCGAACAACACACAGAAAATGCTGCAGGAATCCGAACAACACACACAAAATGCTGGAAATCCAAAAAACACAGACAAAATGCTGGACATCCAAAGAACACACACAAACTGCTGCGGAATCTGAACAACACACACAAAGTGCTGGAGGAATCTGAACAACACACACAAAATACTGGATGAATCCGAACAAAACAAGCAAAATGCTGGAGGAATCCGAACAACACACACAAAATGCAGGAGGAATCGAACAACACACACAAAATGCTGGAGAATCCGAACAACACAGGCAAAATGCTGGAGGAATCAGAACAATGCACACACAATGCTGGAGGAATCTGAACAACACACACAAAATACTGGAAATCCGAACAACACACACAAAATGCTGGAGGAATCCGAACAACACACACAAAATGCTGGAGGAATCCGAGCAACACACACAAAATGCAGGAGGAATCGAACAAACCACACAAAATGCTGGAGGAATCCGAAAAACACACAGAAAATGCTGGAAATCTAAACAACACACACAGAATTCTGAGAATCCGAACAACACACATAAAAAGCTGCAGGAATCCAAACAACACACACAAAATGCTGGAGGAATCCAAACGACACACACAGAATGCTTGTGGAATCAGAACAACACGCACAAAATGCTGGAAATCCGAACAACACATATACAATGCTGGAGGAATCCGAACAGCACACACAAAATGCTGGAGGAATCCTAAGAACACACATAAAATGCTGGTGGAATCCGAAAAACACACACAAAATGCTAGACATCGGAACAACACACAGGAAATGCTGGAAATCCGAACAACACACAGAAAATGCTGCCGGAATCCGAACAACACACACAAAATGCTGTAGGAATCCGAACAACACACACAAAATGCTGGAGGAATCCAAACGACACACACAGAATGCTTGTGGAATCCGAAAAACACACACAAAATCCTGGAGGAATCTCAAGAACACACACAAAATGCAGGAGGAATCCAAACAACACACACAAAATGCTGGGAAACCGAAAAACACACACAAAATGCTGGAAATCTGAACAACACACACAAAATGCTGGAGGAATCCCAAGAACACACACAAAATGCTGGAGGAATCCGAGCAACACACACAAAATGCTGGGAATCCGATCAACACACAAAATGTGCTGGAGGAATCCGAACAACACACACAGAATGCTGGGAATCCAAAAAACATACACAAAATGCAGGAGGAATCCGAGCAACACACACAAAATGCTGGGAATCCAATCAACACACACAGACTGCTTGTGGAATCCGAACAACACTCACAAAATGCTGGAAATCCGAACAACACACATACAATGCTGGAGGAATCCGAACAGCACACACAAAATGCTGGAAATCCGACCAACACACACAAAATGCTGGATGAATCCAAGCAACACACACAAAATGCTGGAGGAATCCGAGCAACACACACAAACTGCAGGAGGAATCGAACAACACACACAAAATGCTGCAGGAATCCGAACAACACACAAAGAATGCTTGTGGAATCCGAACAACACACACAAAATTCTGAAAATCCGAACAACACTCACAAAATGCTAGAAATCCGAACACCACACATACAATGCTGGAGGAATCCGAAAAGCACGCACAAAATGCTGAAAGAATCCCAAGAACACACATAAAATGCTGGTGGAATCCGAAAAACACACACAAAATGCTGGGAATCCCAAGAACATACACAAAATGCAGGAGGAATCCGAGCAACACACACAAAATACAGGAAATCCGAACAACATACACAAAATGCTGGAGGAATCTGTACAACACACACAAAATGATGGAAAACTGAACATCACGCACAAAATGCTGGAGGAATCCGAAAAACATACACAAAATGCAGGAGGAATCCGAGCAACACACACAAAATGCTGGGAATCCGATCAACACACAAAATGTGCTGGAGGAATCCGAACAACACACACAAAATGCTGGGAATCCAATCAACACACAAAAAATGCTGGAGGAATCCAAACAACACACACAGACTGCTTGTGGAATCCGAACAACACTCACAAAATGCTGGAAATCTGAACAACACACATACAATGCTGGAGGAATCCGAACAGCACACACAAAATGCTGGAAGAATCCCAAGGACACACATAAAATGCTGGTGGAATCCGAAAAACACACACAAAATGCTGGAAATCCGAACAACACACACAAAATGCTGGATGAATCCAAACAACACATGCAAAATGCTGGAGGAATCTGAACAACACACACAAAATTCTGGAGCAATCCAAGCAACACACACAAAATGCTGGAGGAATCCGAGCAACACATACAAAATGCAGGAGGAATCGAACAACACACACAAAATGCTGGAGGAATCCGAGAAACACACAGAAACTGCTGGAAATCTAAACAACACACACAGAATTCTGAGAATCCGTACAACACACACAAAATGCTGCAGGAATCCGAACAACACACAAAGAATGCTTGTGGAATCCGAACAACACACACAAAATGCTGAAAATCCGAACAACACTCACAGAATGCTGAAAGAATCCCAAGAACACACATAAAATGCTGGTGGAATCCGAACAACACACACAAAATGCTGGAAATCAGAACAACACACACAAAATGCAGGAGGAATCCGAGCAACACACACAAAATGTTGGGAATCCGATCAACACACAAAAAGTGCTGGAGGAATCCGAACAACACACACAGAATGCTTGTGGAATCCGAACAACACTCATAAAATGCTGGAAAACCGAACAACACACATACACTGCTGGAGGAATCCGAACAGCACACACAAAATGCTGGAAGAATCCCAAGAACACACACAAACTGCTGGAGGAATCCGAACAACACACACAAAATGCAACAGGAATCTGAACAACACACACAAAATGCTGGAAGAATTCCAAGAACACACACAAACTGCTGGAGGAAGCCGAACAACACACACAAAATAATGGATGAATCCAAACAACACATGCAAAATGCAGGAGGAATCGAACAACACACACAAAATTCTGGAGAATCCGAACAACACACACAAAATGCAGGAGGAATCCGAACAACACACACAAAATACAGGAAATCCGAACAACATACACAAAATGCTGGAGGAATCTGTACAACACACACAAAATTCTGGAGCAATCCAAACAACACACACAAAATACTGGAGGAATCTGAACAACACACACAAAATACTGGAAATCCGAACAACACACACAAAATGCTGGAGGAATCCGAAAGACACACAGAAAATGCTGAAAATCTAAACAACACACACAGAATTCTGAGAATCCGAACAACACACATAAAATGCTGCAGGAATCCAAACAACACACACAAAATGCTGGAGGAATCTGAACAACACACACAAAATGCAATAGGAATCTGAACAACACACACAAAATACTGGAAATGTGAACAACACACACAAAATGCTGGAAGAATTCCAAGAACACACACAAACTGCTGGAGGAAGCCGAACAACACACACAAAATAATGGATGAATCCAAACAACACATGCAAAATGCTGGAGGAATCCGAACAACACACACAAAATGCAAGAGGAATCGAACAACACACACAAAATTCTGGAGAATCCGAACAACACACACAAAATGCAGGAGGAATCCGAACAACACACACAAAATACAGGAAATCCGAAAAACATGCACAAAATGATGGAGGAATACGAACAACACACATAAAATGCTGGAGGACTCCCAAGAACACACACAAACTGCTGGAGGAATCCGAACAACACACACAAAATGCAATAGGAATCTGAACAACACACACAAAATACTGGAAATGTGAACAACACACACAAAATGCTGGAAGAATTCCAAGAACACACACAAAAACTGCTGGAGGAAGCCGAACAACACACACAAAATAATGGATGAATCCAAACAACACATGCAAAATGCTGGAGGAATCCGAACAACACAAACAAAATGCAGGAGGAATCGAAAAACACACACAAAATTCTGCAGAATCCGAACAACACACACAAAATGCAGGAGGAATCCGAACAACACACACAAAATACAGGAAATCCGAACAACATACACAAAATGCTGGAGGAATCTGTACAACACACACAAAATTCTGGAGCAATCCAAACAACACACACAAAATGCTGGAGGAATCTGAACAACACATACAAAATACAGGAAATCCGAACAACACACACAAAATGCTGGAGGAATCCGAAAAACACACAGAAAATGCTGGAAATCTAAACAACACACACAGAATTCTGAGAATCCGAACAACACACATAAAATGCTGCAGGAATCTGAACAACACACACAAAATGCTGGAGGAATCCAAACGACACACACAAAATGCTGGAGGAATCCAAACGACACACACAGAATGCTTGTGGAATCCGAACAACACACACAAAATACAGGAAATTCGAACAACATACACAAAATGCTGGAGGAATCTGTACAACACACACAAAATTCTGGAGCAATCCAAACAACACACACAAAATGCTGGAGGAATCTGAACAACACACACAAAATGCAATAGGAATCTGAACAACACACACAAAATGCTGGAAATGTGAACAACACACACAAAATGCTGGAAGAATTCCAAGAACACACACAAACTGCTGGAGGAAGCCGAACAACACACACAAAATAATGGATGAATCCAAACAACACATGCAAAATGCTGGAGGAATCCGAACAACACACACAAAATGCAAGAGGAATCGAACAACACACACAAAATTCTGGAGAATCCGAACAACACACACAAAATGCAGGAGGAATCCGAACAACACACACAAAATACAGGAAATCCGAACAACATACACAAAATGATGGAGGAATACGAACAACACACATAAAATGCTGGAGGACTCCCAAGAACACACACAAACTGCTGGAGGAATCCGAACAACACACACAAAATGCAATAGGAATCTGAACAACACACACAAAATACTGGAAATGTGAACAACGCACACAAAATGCTGGAAGAATTCCGAGAACACACACAAAAACTGCTGGAGGAAGCAGAACAACACACACAAAATAATGGATGAATCCAAACAACACATGCAAAATGCTGGAGGAATCCGAACAACACACACAAAATGCAGGAGGAATCGAACAACACACACAAAATTCTGGAGAATCCGAACAACACACACAAAATGCAGGAGGAATCCGAACAACACACACAAAATACAGGAAATCCGAACAACATACACAAAATGCTGGAGGAATCTGTACAACACACACAAAATGATGGAAAACTGAACATCACGCACAAAATGCTGGAGGAATCCGAAAAACATACACAAAATGCAGGAGGAATCTGAGCAACACACACAAAATGCTGGGAATCCGATCAACACACAAAATGTGCTGGAGGAATCCGAACAACACACACAAAATGCTGGGAATCCAATCAACACACAAAAAATGCTGGAGGAATCCAAACAACACACACAGACTGCTTGTGGAATCCGAACAACACTCACAAAATGCTGGAAATCTGAACAACACACATACAATGCTGAAGGAATCCGAACAGCACACACAAAATGCTGGAAGAATCCCAAGGACACACATAAAATGCTGGTGGAATCCGAAAAACACACACAAAATGCTGGAAATCCGAACAACACACACAAAATGCTGGATGAATCCAAACAACACATGCAAAATGCTGGAGGAATCTGAACAACACACACAAAATTCTGGAGCAATCCAAGCAACACACACAAAATGCTGGAGGAATCCGAGCAACACATACAAAATGCAGGAGGAATCGAACAACACACACAAAATGCTGGAGGAATCCGAGAAACACACAGAAACTGCTGGAAATCTAAACAACACACACAGAATTCTAAGAATCCGTACAACACACACAAAATGCTGCAGGAATCCGAACAACACACAAAGAATGCTTGTGGAATCCGAACAACACACACAAAATGCTGAAAGAATCCCAAGAACACACATAAAATGCTGGTGGAATCCGAACAACACACACAAAATGCTGGAAATCAGAACAACACACACAAAATGCAGGAGGAATCCGAGCAACACACACAAAATGCTGGGAATCCAATCAACACACAAAAAGTGCTGGAGGAATCCGAACAACACACACAGAATGCTTGTGGAATCCGAACAACACTCATAAAATGCTGGAAATCCGAACAACACACATACACTGCTGGAGGAATCCGAACAGCACACACAAAATGCTGGAAGAATCCCAAGAACACACACAAACTGCTGGAGGAATCCGAACAACACACACAAAATGCAATAGGAATCTGAACAACACACACAAAATGCTGGA
Organism: Mobula birostris; assembly: GCF_030028105.1. Lineage (NCBI taxonomy): Eukaryota > Metazoa > Chordata > Chondrichthyes > Myliobatiformes > Myliobatidae > Mobula > Mobula birostris. Next base: position 58,729,730 of record NC_092388.1, read on the forward strand.
AGAATTCCAAGAACACACACAAACTGCTGGAGGAAGCCGAACAACACACACAAAATAATGGATGAATCCAAACAACACATGCAAAATGCTGGAGGAATCCGAACAACACACACAAAATGCAGGAGGAATCGAACAACACACACAAAATTCTGGAGAATCCGAACAACACACACAAAATGCAGGAGGAATCCGAACAACACACACAAAATACAGGAAATCCGAACAACATACACAAAATGCTGGAGGAATCTGTACAACACACACAAAATTCTGGAGCAATCCAAACAACACACACAAAATGCTGGAGGAATCTGAACAACACACACAAAATACTGGAAATCCGAACAACACACACAAAATGCTGGAGGAATCCGAAAAACACACAGAAAATGCTGGAAATCTAAACAGCACACACAGAATTCTGAGAATCCGAACAACACACATAAAATGCTGCAGGAATCTGAACAACACAGACAAAATGCTGGAGGAATCCAAACGACACACACAAAATGCTGGAGGAATCCAAACGACACACACAGAATGCTTGTGGAATCCGAACAACACACACAAAATACAGGAAATCCGAACAACATACACAAAATGCTGGAGGAATCTGTACAACACACACAAAATTCTGGAGCAATCCAAACAACACACACAAAATGCTGGAGGAATCTGAACAACACACACAAAATGCAATAGGAATCTGAACAACACACACAAAATACTGGAAATGTGAACAACACACACAAAATGCTGGAAGAATTCCAAGAACACACACAAACTGCTGGAGGAAGCCGAACAACACACACAAAATAATGGATGAATCCAAACAACACATGCAAAATGCTGGAGGAATCCGAACAACACACACAAAATGCAAGAGGAATCGAACAACACACACAAAATTCTGGAGAATCCGAACAACACACACAAAATGCAGGAGGAATCCGAACAACACACACAAAATACAGGAAATCCGAACAACATACACAAAATGATGGAGGAATACGAACAACACACATAAAATGCTGGAGGACTCCCAAGAACACACACAAACTGCTGGAGGAATCCGAACAACACACACAAAATGCAATAGGAATCTGAACAACACACACAAAATACTGGAAATGTGAACAACACACACAAAATGCTGGAAGAATTCCAAGAACACACACAAACTGCTGGAAGAATTCCAAGAACACACACAAAAACTGCTGGAGGAAGCCGAACAACACACACAAAATAATGGATGAATCCAAACAACACATGCAAAATGCTGGAGGAATCCGAACAACACAAACAAAATGCAGGAGGAATCGAAAAACACACACAAAATTCTGCAGAATCCGAACAACACACACAAAATGCAGGAGGAATCCGAACAACACACACAAAATACAGGAAATCCGAACAACATACACAAAATGCTGGAGGAATCTGTACAACACACACAAAATTCTGGAGCAATCCAAACAACACACACAAAATGCTGGAGGAATCTGAACAACACATACAAAATACAGGAAATCCGAACAACACACACAAAATGCTGGAGGAATCCGAAAAACACACAGAAAATGCTGGAAATCTAAACAACACACACAGAATTCTGAGAATCCGAACAACACACATAAAATGCTGCAGGAATCTGAACAACACACACAAAATGCTGGAGGAATCCAAACGACACACACAAAATGCTGGAGGAATCCAAACGACACACACAGAATGCTTGTGGAATCCGAACAACACACACAAAATACAGGAAATTCGAACAACATACACAAAATGCTGGAGGAATCTGTACAACACACACAAAATTCTGGAGCAATCCAAACAACACACACAAAATGCTGGAGGAATCTGAACAACACACACAAAATGCAATAGGAATCTGAACAACACACACAAAATGCTGGAAATGTGAACAACACACACAAAATGCTGGAAGAATTCCAAGAACACACACAAACTGCTGGAGGAAGCCGAACAACACACACAAAATAATGGATGAATCCAAACAACACATGCAAAATGCTGGAGGAATCCGAACAACACACACAAAATGCAAGAGGAATCGAACAACACACACAAAATTCTGGAGAATCCGAACAACACACACAAAATGCAGGAGGAATCCGAACAACACACACAAAATACAGGAAATCCGAACAACATACACAAAATGATGGAGGAATACGAACAACACACATAAAATGCTGGAGGACTCCCAAGAACACACACAAACTGCTGGAGGAATCCGAACAACACACACAAAATGCAATAGGAATCTGAACAACACACACAAAATACTGGAAATGTGAACAACGCACACAAAATGCTGGAAGAATTCCGAGAACACACACAAAAACTGCTGGAGGAAGCAGAACAACACACACAAAATAATGGATGAATCCAAACAACACATGCAAAATGCTGGAGGAATCCGAACAACACACACAAAATGCAGGAGGAATCGAACAACACACACAAAATTCTGGAGAATCCGAACAACACACACAAAATGCAGGAGGAATCCGAACAACACACACAAAATACAGGAAATCCGAACAACATACACAAAATGCTGGAGGAATCTGTACAACACACACAAAATGATGGAAAACTGAACATCACGCACAAAATGCTGGAGGAATCCGAAAAACATACACAAAATGCAGGAGGAATCTGAGCAACACACACAAAATGCTGGGAATCCGATCAACACACAAAATGTGCTGGAGGAATCCGAACAACACACACAAAATGCTGGGAATCCAATCAACACACAAAAAATGCTGGAGGAATCCAAACAACACACACAGACTGCTTGTGGAATCCGAACAACACTCACAAAATGCTGGAAATCTGAACAACACACATACAATGCTGAAGGAATCCGAACAGCACACACAAAATGCTGGAAGAATCCCAAGGACACACATAAAATGCTGGTGGAATCCGAAAAACACACACAAAATGCTGGAAATCCGAACAACACACACAAAATGCTGGATGAATCCAAACAACACATGCAAAATGCTGGAGGAATCTGAACAACACACACAAAATTCTGGAGCAATCCAAGCAACACACACAAAATGCTGGAGGAATCCGAGCAACACATACAAAATGCAGGAGGAATCGAACAACACACACAAAATGCTGGAGGAATCCGAGAAACACACAGAAACTGCTGGAAATCTAAACAACACACACAGAATTCTAAGAATCCGTACAACACACACAAAATGCTGCAGGAATCCGAACAACACACAAAGAATGCTTGTGGAATCCGAACAACACACACAAAATGCTGAAAATCCGAACAACACTCACAAAATGCTGAAAGAATCCCAAGAACACACATAAAATGCTGGTGGAATCCGAACAACACACACAAAATGCTGGAAATCAGAACAACACACACAAAATGCAGGAGGAATCCGAGCAACACACACAAAATGCTGGGAATCCGATCAACACACAAAAAGTGCTGGAGGAATCCGAACAACACACACAGAATGCTTGTGGAATCCGAACAACACTCATAAAATGCTGGAAATCCGAACAACACACATACACTGCTGGAGGAATCCGAACAGCACACACAAAATGCTGGAAGAATCCCAAGAACACACACAAACTGCTGGAGGAATCCGAACAACACACACAAAATGCAATAGGAATCTGAACAACACACACAAAATGCTGGAAGAATTCCAAGAACACACACAAACTGCTGGAGGAAGCCGAACAACACACACAAAATAATGGATGAATCCAAACAACACATGCAAAATGCTGGAGGAATCCGAACAACACACACAAAATGCAGGAGGAATCGAACAACACACACAAAATTCTGGAGAATCCGAACAACACACACAAAATGCAGGAGGAATCCGAACAACACACACAAAATACAGGAAATCCGAACAACATACACAAAATGCTGGAGGAATCTGTACAACACACACAAAATTCTGGAGCAATCCAAACAACACACACAAAATGCTGGAGGAATCTGAACAACACACACAAAATACTGGAAATCCGAACAACACACACAAAATGCTGGAGGAATCCGAAAAACACACAGAAAATGCTGGAAATCTAAACAGCACACACAGAATTCTGAGAATCCGAACAACACACATAAAATGCTGCAGGAATCTGAACAACACAGACAAAATGCTGGAGGAATCCAAACGACACACACAAAATGCTGGAGGAATCCAAACGACACACACAGAATGCTTGTGGAATCCGAACAACACACACAAAATACAGGAAATCCGAACAACATACACAAAATGCTGGAGGAATCTGTACAACACACACAAAATTCTGGAGCAATCCAAACAACACACACAAAATGCTGGAGGAATCTGAACAACACACACAAAATGCAATAGGAATCTGAACAACACACACAAAATACTGGAAATGTGAACAACACACACAAAATGCTGGAAGAATTCCAAGAACACACACAAACTGCTGGAGAGAGCCGAACAACACACACAAAATAATGGATGAATCCAAACAACACATGCAAAATGCTGGAGGAATCCGAACAACACACACAAAATGCAAGAGGAATCGAACAACACACACAAAATTCTGGAGAATCCGAACAACACACACAAAATGCAGGAGGAATCCGAACAACACACACAAAATACAGGAAATCCGAAAAACATGCACAAAATGATGGAGGAATACGAACAACACACATAAAATGCTGGAGGACTCCCAAGAACACACACAAACTGCTGGAGGAATCCGAACAACACACACAAAATGCAATAGGAATCTGAACAACACACACAAAATACTGGAAATGTGAACAACACACACAAAATGCTGGAAGAATTCCAAGAACACACACAAAAACTGCTGGAGGAAGCCGAACAACACACACAAAATAATGGATGAATCCAAACAACACATGCAAAATGCTGGAGGAATCCGAACAACACAAACAAAATGCAGGAGGAATCGAAAAACACACACAAAATTCTGCAGAATCCGAACAACACACACAAAATGCAGGAGGAATCCGAACAACACACACAAAATACAGGAAATCCGAACAACATACACAAAATGCTGCAGGAATCTGTACAACACACACAAAATTCTGGAACAATCCAAACAACACACACAAAATGCTGGAGGAATCTGAACAACACACACAAAATACAGGAAATCCGGACAACACACACAAAATGCTGGAGGAATCCGAAAAACACACAGAAAATGCTGGAAATCTAAACAACACACACAGAATTCTGAGAATCCGAACAACACACATAAAATGCTGCAGGAATCTGAACAACACACACAAAATGCTGGAGGAATCCAAACAACACACACAAAATGCTGGAGGAATCCAAACGACACATACAGAATGCTTGTGGAATCCGAACAACACACACAAAATACAGGAAATCCGAACAACATACACAAAATGCTGGAGGAATCTGTACAACACACACAAAATTCTGGAGCAATCCAAACAACACACACAAAATGCTGAAGGAATCTGAACAACACACACAAAATACTGGAAATCCGAACAACACACACAAAATGCTGGAGGAATCCGAAAAACACACAGAAAATGCTGGAAATCTAAACAACACACACAGAATTCTGAGAATCCGAACAACACACATAAAATGCTGCAGGAATCTGAACAACACACACAAAATGCTGGAGGAATCCAAACGACACACACAAAATGCTGGAGGAATCCAAACGACACACACAGAATGCTTGTGGAATCCGAACAACACACACAAAATACAGGAAATTCGAACAACATACACAAAATGCTGGAGGAATCTGTACAACACACACAAAATTCTGGAGCAATCCAAACAACACACACAAAATGCTGGAGGAATCTGAACAACACACACAAAATGCAATAGGAATCTGAACAACACACACAAAATGCTGGAAATGTGAACAACACACACAAAATGCTGGAAGAATTCCAAGAACACACACAAACTGCTGGAGGAAGCCGAACAACACACACAAAATAATGGATGAATCCAAACAACACATGCAAAATGCTGGAGGAATCCGAACAACACACACAAAATGCAAGAGGAATCGAACAACACACACAAAATTCTGGAGAATCCGAACAACACACACAAAATGCAGGAGGAATCCGAACAACACACACAAAATACAGGAAATCCGAACAACATACACAAAATGATGGAGGAATACGAACAACACACATAAAATGCTGGAGGACTCCCAAGAACACACACAAACTGCTGGAGGAATCCGAACAACACACACAAAATGCAATAGGAATCTGAACAACACACACAAAATACTGGAAATGTGAACAACGCACACAAAATGCTGGAAGAATTCCGAGAACACACACAAAAACTGCTGGAGGAAGCAGAACAACACACACAAAATAATGGATGAATCCAAACAACACATGCAAAATGCTGGAGGAATCCGAACAACACACACAAAATGCAGGAGGAATCGAACAACACACACAAAATTCTGGAGAATCCGAACAACACACACAAAATGCAGGAGGAATCCGAACAACACACACAAAATACAGGAAATCCGAACAACATACACAAAATGCTGGAGGAATCTGTACAACACACACAAAATGATGGAAAACTGAACATCACGCACAAAATGCTGGAGGAATCCGAAAAACATACACAAAATGCAGGAGGAATCTGAGCAACACACACAAAATGCTGGGAATCCGATCAACACACAAAATGTGCTGGAGGAATCCGAACAACACACACAAAATGCTGGGAATCCAATCAACACACAAAAAATGCTGGAGGAATCCAAACAACACACACAGACTGCTTGTGGAATCCGAACAACACTCACAAAATGCTGGAAATCTGAACAACACACATACAATGCTGAAGGAATCCGAACAGCACACACAAAATGCTGGAAGAATCCCAAGGACACACATAAAATGCTGGTGGAATCCGAAAAACACACACAAAATGCTGGAAATCCGAACAACACACACAAAATGCTGGATGAATCCAAACAACACATGCAAAATGCTGGAGGAATCTGAACAACACACACAAAATTCTGGAGCAATCCAAGCAACACACACAAAATGCTGGAGGAATCCGAGCAACACATACAAAATGCAGGAGGAATCGAACAACACACACAAAATGCTGGAGGAATCCGAGAAACACACAGAAACTGCTGGAAATCTAAACAACACACACAGAATTCTAAGAATCCGTACAACACACACAAAATGCTGCAGGAATCCGAACAACACACAAAGAATGCTTGTGGAATCCGAACAACACACACAAAATGCTGAAAATCCGAACAACACTCACAAAATGCTGAAAGAATCCCAAGAACACACATAAAATGCTGGTGGAATCCGAACAACACACACAAAATGCTGGAAATCAGAACAACACACACAAAATGCAGGAGGAATCCGAGCAACACACACAAAATGCTGGGAATCCGATCAACACACAAAAAGTGCTGGAGGAATCCGAACAACACACACAGAATGCTTGTGGAATCCGAACAACACTCATAAAATGCTGGAAATCCGAACAACACACATACACTGCTGGAGGAATCCGAACAGCACACACAAAATGCTGGAAGAATCCCAAGAACACACACAAACTGCTGGAGGAATCCGAACAACACACACAAAATGCAATAGGAATCTGAACAACACACACAAAATGCTGGAAGAATTCCAAGAACACACACAAACTGCTGGAGGAAGCCGAACAACACACACAAAATAATGGATGAATCCAAACAACACATGCAAAATGCTGGAGGAATCCGAACAACACACACAAAATGCAGGAGGAATCGAACAACACACACAAAATTCTGGAGAATCCGAACAACACACACAAAATGCAGGAGGAATCCGAACAACACACACAAAATACAGGAAATCCGAACAACATACACAAAATGCTGGAGGAATCTGTACAACACACACAAAATTCTGGAGCAATCCAAACAACACACACAAAATGCTGGAGGAATCTGAACAACACACACAAAATACTGGAAATCCGAACAACACACACAAAATGCTGGAGGAATCCGAAAAACACACAGAAAATGCTGGAAATCTAAACAGCACACACAGAATTCTGAGAATCCGAACAACACACATAAAATGCTGCAGGAATCTGAACAACACAGACAAAATGCTGGAGGAATCCAAACGACACACACAAAATGCTGGAGGAATCCAAACGACACACACAGAATGCTTGTGGAATCCGAACAACACACACAAAATACAGGAAATCCGAACAACATACACAAAATGCTGGAGGAATCTGTACAACACACACAAAATTCTGGAGCAATCCAAACAACACACACAAAATGCTGGAGGAATCTGAACAACACACACAAAATGCAATAGGAATCTGAACAACACACACAAAATACTGGAAATGTGAACAACACACACAAAATGCTGGAAGAATTCCAAGAACACACACAAACTGCTGGAGAGAGCCGAACAACACACACAAAATAATGGATGAATCCAAACAACACATGCAAAATGCTGGAGGAATCCGAACAACACACACAAAATGCAAGAGGAATCGAACAACACACACAAAATTCTGGAGAATCCGAACAACACACACAAAATGCAGGAGGAATCCGAACAACACACACAAAATACAGGAAATCCGAAAAACATGCACAAAATGATGGAGGAATACGAACAACACACATAAAATGCTGGAGGACTCCCAAGAACACACACAAACTGCTGGAGGAATCCGAACAACACACACAAAATGCAATAGGAATCTGAACAACACACACAAAATACTGGAAATGTGAACAACACACACAAAATGCTGGAAGAATTCCAAGAACACACACAAAAACTGCTGGAGGAAGCCGAACAACACACACAAAATAATGGATGAATCCAAACAACACATGCAAAATGCTGGAGGAATCCGAACAACACAAACAAAATGCAGGAGGAATCGAAAAACACACACAAAATTCTGCAGAATCCGAACAACACACACAAAATGCAGGAGGAATCCGAACAACACACACAAAATACAGGAAATCCGAACAACATACACAAAATGCTGCAGGAATCTGTACAACACACACAAAATTCTGGAACAATCCAAACAACACACACAAAATGCTGGAGGAATCTGAACAACACACACAAAATACAGGAAATCCGGACAACACACACAAAATGCTGGAGGAATCCGAAAAACACACAGAAAATGCTGGAAATCTAAACAACACACACAGAATTCTGAGAATCCGAACAACACACATAAAATGCTGCAGGAATCTGAACAACACACACAAAATGCTGGAGGAATCCAAACAACACACACAAAATGCTGGAGGAATCCAAACGACACATACAGAATGCTTGTGGAATCCGAACAACACACACAAAATACAGGAAATCCGAACAACATACACAAAATGCTGGAGGAATCTGTACAACACACACAAAATTCTGGAGCAATCCAAACAACACACACAAAATGCTGAAGGAATCTGAACAACACACACAAAATACTGGAAATCCGAACAACACACACAAAATGCTGGAGGAATCCGAAAAACACACAGAAAATGCTGGAAATCTAAACAACACACACAGAATTCTGAGAATCCGAACAACACACATAAAAGCTGTAGGAATCTGAACAACACACACAAAATGCTGGAAATCCAAACAACACAAACAAAATGCCGGACATCCAAAGAACACACACAAACTGCTGGAGGAATCTGTACAACACACACAAAATTCTGGAGCAATCCAAACAACACACACAAAATGCTGGAGGAATCTGAACAACACACACAAAATACTGGAAATCCGAACAACACACACAAAATGCTGGAGGAATTCGAGCAACACACACAAAATGCAGGAGGAATCGAACAACACACACAAAATGCTGGAGGAATCCGAAAAACACACAGAAAATGCTGGAAATCTAAACAACACACACAGAATTCTGAGAATCCGAACAACACACATAAAATGCTGCAGGAATCCGAACAACACACACAAAATGCTGGAGGAATCCAAACAACACACACAGAATGCTTGTGGAATCCGAACAACACACACAAAATGCTGGAAATCCGAACAACACATATACAATGCTGGAGGAATCCGAACAGCACACACAAAATGCTGGAGGAATCCTCAGAACACACATAAAATGCTGGTGGAATCCGAAAAACACACACAAAATGCTGGAAATCGGAACAACACACAGAAAATGCTGGAAATCCAAACAACACACAGAAAATGCTGGAAATCAGAACAACACACACAAAATGCAGGAGGAATCCGAGCAACACACACAAAATGCTGGGAATCCGATCAACACACAAAAAGTGCTGGAGGAATCCGAACAACACACACAGAATGCTTGTGGAATCCGAACAACACTCATAAAATGCTGGAAATCCGAACAACACACATACACTGCTGGAGGAATCCGAACAGCACACACAAAATGCTGGAAGAATCCCAAGAACACACACAAACTGCTGGAGGAATCCGAACAACACACACAAAATGCAATAGGAATCTGAACAACACACACAAAATGCTGGAAGAATTCCAAGAACACACACAAACTGCTGGAGGAAGCCGAACAACACACACAAAATAATGGATGAATCCAAACAACACATGCAAAATGCTGGAGGAATCCGAACAACACACACAAAATGCAGGAGGAATCGAACAACACACACAAAATTCTGGAGAATCCGAACAACACACACAAAATGCAGGAGGAATCCGAACAACACACACAAAATACAGGAAATCCGAACAACATACACAAAATGCTGGAGGAATCTGTACAACACACACAAAATTCTGGAGCAATCCAAACAACACACACAAAATGCTGGAGGAATCTGAACAACACACACAAAATACTGGAAATCCGAACAACACACACAAAATGCTGGAGGAATCCGAAAAACACACAGAAAATGCTGGAAATCTAAACAGCACACACAGAATTCTGAGAATCCGAACAACACACATAAAATGCTGCAGGAATCTGAACAACACAGACAAAATGCTGCAGGAATCCAAACGACACACACAAAATGCTGGAGGAATCCAAACGACACACACAGAATGCTTGTGGAATCCGAACAACACACACAAAATACAGGAAATCCGAACAACATACACAAAATGCTGGAGGAATCTGTACAACACACACAAAATTCTGGAGCAATCCAAACAACACACACAAAATGCTGAAGGAATCTGAACAACACACACAAAATACTGGAAATCCGAACAACACACACAAAATGCTGGAGGAATCCGAAAAACACACAGAAAATGCTGGAAATCTAAACAACACACACAGAATTCTGAGAATCCGAACAACACACATAAAAGCTGTAGGAATCTGAACAACACACACTAAATGCTGCAGGGATCAGAACAACACACACAAAATGCTGGAAATCCAAACAACACAAACAAAATGCCGGACATCCAAAGAACACACACAAACTGCTGGAGGAATCTGTACAACACACACAAAATTCTGGAGCAATCCAAACAACACACACAAAATGCTGGAGGAATCTGAACAACACACACAAAATACTGGAAATCCGAACAACACACACAAAATGCTGGAGGAATTCGAGCAACACACACAAAATGCAGGAGGAATCGAACAACACACACAAAATGCTGGAGGAATCCGAAAAACACACAGAAAATGCTGGAAATCTAAACAACACACACAGAATTCTGAGAATCCGAACAACACACATAAAATGCTGCAGGAATCCGAACAACACACACAAAATGCTGGAGGAATCCAAACAACACACACAGAATGCTTGTGGAATCCGAACAACACACACAAAATGCTGGAAATCCGAACAACACATATACAATGCTGGAGGAATCCGAACAGCACACACAAAATGCTGGAGGAATCCTCAGAACACACATAAAATGCTGGTGGAATCCGAAAAACACACACAAAATGCTGGAAATCGGAACAACACACAGAAAATGCTGGAAATCCAAACAACACACAGAAAATGCTGGAAATCAGAACAACACACACAAAATGCAGGAGGAATCCGAGCAACACACACAAAATGCTGGGAATCCGATCAACACACAAAAAGTGCTGGAGGAATCCGAACAACACACACAGAATGCTTGTGGAATCCGAACAACACTCATAAAATGCTGGAAATCCGAACAACACACATACACTGCTGGAGGAATCCGAACAGCACACACAAAATGCTGGAAGAATCCCAAGAACACACACAAACTGCTGGAGGAATCCGAACAACACACACAAAATGCAATAGGAATCTGAACAACACACACAAAATGCTGGAAGAATTCCAAGAACACACACAAACTGCTGGAGGAAGCCGAACAACACACACAAAATAATGGATGAATCCAAACAACACATGCAAAATGCTGGAGGAATCCGAACAACACACACAAAATGCAGGAGGAATCGAACAACACACACAAAATTCTGGAGAATCCGAACAACACACACAAAATGCAGGAGGAATCCGAACAACACACACAAAATACAGGAAATCCGAACAACATACACAAAATGCTGGAGGAATCTGTACAACACACACAAAATTCTGGAGCAATCCAAACAACACACACAAAATGCTGGAGGAATCTGAACAACACACACAAAATACTGGAAATCCGAACAACACACACAAAATGCTGGAGGAATCCGAAAAACACACAGAAAATGCTGGAAATCTAAACAGCACACACAGAATTCTGAGAATCCGAACAACACACATAAAATGCTGCAGGAATCTGAACAACACAGACAAAATGCTGCAGGAATCCAAACGACACACACAAAATGCTGGAGGAATCCAAACGACACACACAGAATGCTTGTGGAATCCGAACAACACACACAAAATACAGGAAATCCGAACAACATACACAAAATGCTGGAGGAATCTGTACAACACACACAAAATTCTGGAGCAATCCAAACAACACACACAAAATGCTGGAGGAATCTGAACAACACACACAAAATGCAATAGGAATCTGAACAACACACACAAAATACTGGAAATGTGAACAACACACACAAAATGCTGGAAGAATTCCAAGAACACACACAAACTGCTGGAGGAAGCCGAACAACACACACAAAATAATGGATGAATCCAAACAACACATGCAAAATGCTGGAGGAATCCGAACAACACACACAAAATGCAAGAGGAATCGAACAACACACACAAAATTCTGGAGAATCCGAACAACACACACAAAATGCAGGAGGAATCCGAACAACACACACAAAATACAGGAAATCCGAACAACATACACAAAATGATGGAGGAATACGAACAACACACATAAAATGCTGGAGGACTCCCAAGAACACACACAAACTGCTGGAGGAATCCGAACAACACACACAAAATGCAATAGGAATCTGAACAACACACACAAAATACTGGAAATGTGAACAACACACACAAAATGCTGGAAGAATTCCAAGAACACACACAAACTGCTGGAGGAAGCCGAACAACACACACAAAATAATGGATGAATCCAAACAACACATGCAAAATGCTGGAGGAATCCGAACAACACACACAAAATGCAGGAGGAATCGAAAAACACACACAAAATTCTGCAGAATCCGAACAACACACACAAAATGCAGGAGGAATCCGAACAACACACACAAAATACAGGAAATCCGAACAACATACACAAAATGCTGCAGGAATCTGTACAACACACACAAAATTCTGGAACAATCCAAACAACACACACAAAATGCTGGAGGAATCTGAACAACACACACAAAATACAGGAAATCCGGACAACACACACAAAATGCTGGAGGAATCCGAAAAACACACAGAAAATGCTGGAAATCTAAACAACACACACAGAATTCTGAGAATCCGAACAACACACATAAAATGCTGCAGGAATCTGAACAACACACACAAAATGCTGGAGGAATCCAAACAACACACACAAAATGCTGGAGGAATCCAAACGACACATACAGAATGCTTGTGGAATCCGAACAACACACACAAAATACAGGAAATCCGAACAACATACACAAAATGCTGGAGGAATCTGTACAACACACACAAAATTCTGGAGCAATCCAAACAACACACACAAAATGCTGAAGGAATCTGAACAACACACACAAAATACTGGAAATCCGAACAACACACACAAAATGCTGGAGGAATCCGAAAAACACACAGAAAATGCTGGAAATCTAAACAACACACACAGAATTCTGAGAATCCGAACAACACACATAAAAGCTGTAGGAATCTGAACAACACACACTAAATGCTGCAGGGATCAGAACAACACACACAAAATGCTGGAAATCCAAACAACACATACAAAATGCCGGACATCCAAAGAACACACACAAACTGCTGGAGGAATCTGTACAACACACACAAAATTCTGGAGCAATCCAAACAACACACACAAAATGCTGGAGGAATCTGAACAACACACACAAAATACTGGAAATCCGAACAACACACACAAAATGCTGGAGGAATTCGAGCAATACACACAAAATGCAGGAGGAATCGAACAACACACACAAAATGCTGGAGGAATCCGAAAAACACACAGAAAATGCTGGAAATCTAAACAACACACACAGAATTCTGAGAATCCGAACAACACACATAAAATGCTGCAGGAATCCGAAAAACACACAGAAAATGCTGGAAATCTAAACAACACACACAGAATTCTGAGAATCCGAACAACACACATAAAATGCTGCAGGAATCCGAACAACACACACAAAATGCTGGAGGAATCCAAACAACACACACAGAATGCTTGTGGAATCCGAACAACACACACAAAATGCTGGAAATCCGAACAACACATATACAATGCTGGAGGAATCCGAACAGCACACACAAAATGCTGGAGGAATCCTCAGAACACACATAAAATGCTGGTGGAATCCGAAAAACACACACAAAATGCTGGAAATCGGAACAACACACAGAAAATGCTGGAAATCCAAACAACACACAGAAAATGCTGCAGGAATCTGAACAACACACACTAAATGCTGCAGGGATCAGAACAACACACACAAAATGCTGGAAATCCAAACAACACAGACAAAATGCCGGACATCCAAAGAACACACACAAACTGCTGGAGGAATCTGAACAACACACACAAAGTGCTGGAGGAATCTGAACAACACACACAAAATGATGGAAATCTGAACAACGCACACAAAATGCCAGAGCAATCCAAACAATACTCACAAAATGCTGGAGGAATCCGAACAACACACACAAAATGCAGGAGGAATCGAACAACACACACAAAATTCTGGAGAATCCGAACAACACACACAAAATGCAGGAGGAATCCGAACAACACACACAAAATACAGGAAATCCGAACAACATACACAAAATGATGGAGGAATACGAACAACACACATAAAATGCTGGAGGACTCCCAAGAACACACACAAACTGCTGGAGGAATCCAAACAACACACACAAAATGCAATAGGAATCTGAATAACACACACTATATACTGGAAATCTGAACAACACACACAAAATGCTGGAAGAATTCCAAGAACACACACAAACTGCTGGAGGAAGCCGAACAACACACACAAAATAATGGATGAATCCAAACAACACATGCAAAATGCTGGAGGAATCCGAACAACACACACAAAATGCAGGAGGAATCGAACAACACACACAAAATTCTGGAGAATCCGAACAACACACACAAAATGCAGGAGGAATCCGAACAACACACACAAAATACAGGAAATCCGAACAACATACACAAAATGCTGGAGGAATCTGTACAACACACACAAAATTCTGGAGCAATCCAAACAACAAACACAAAATGCTGGAGGAATCTGAACAACACACACAAAATACTGGAAATCCGAACAACACACACAAAATGCTGGAGGAATCCGAAAAACACACAGAAAATGCTGGAAATCTAAACAACACACACAGAATTCTGAGAATCCGAACAACACACATAAAATGCTGCAGGAATCTGAACAACACACACAAAATGCTGGAGGAATCCAAACAACACACACAAAATGCTGGAGGAATCCAAACGACACACACAGAATGCTTGTGGAATCCGAACAACACACACAAAATGCTGGAAATCTGAACAACACATATACAATGCTGGAGGAATCCGAACAGCACACACAAAATGCTGGAGGAATCCTAAGAACACACATAAAATGCTGGTGGAATCCGAAAAACACACACAAAATGCTGGAAATCGGAACAACACACAGAAAAAGCTGGAAATCCAAACAACACACAGAAAATGCTGCAGGAATCTGAACAACACACACTAAATGCTGCAGGGATCAGAACAACACACACAAAATGCTGGAAATCCAAACAACACAGACAAAATGCCGGACATCCAAAGAACACACACAAACTGCTGGAGGAAACTGTACAACACACACAAAATTCTGGAGCAATCCAAACAACACACACAAAATGCTGGAGGAATCTGAACAACACACACAAAATACTGGAAATCCGAACAACACACACAAAATGCTGGAGGAATTCGAGCAACACACACAAAATGCAGGAGGAATCGAACAACACACACAAAATGCTGGAGGAATCCAAAAAACACACAGAAAATGCTGGAAATCTAAACAACACACACAGAATTCTGAGAATCCGAACAACACACATAAAATGCTGCAGGAATCCGAACAACACACACAAAATGCTGGAGGAATCCAAACAACACACACAGAATGCTTGTGGAATCCGAACAACACACACAAAATGCTGGAAATCCGAACAACACATATACAATGCTGGAGGAATCCGAACAGCACACACAAAATGCTGGAGGAATCCTAAGAACACACATAAAATGCTGGTGGAATCCGAAAAACACACACAAAATGCTGGAAATCGGAACAACACACAGAAAATGCTGGAAATCCAAACAACACACAGAAAATGCTGCAGGAATCTGAACAACACACACTAAATGCTGCAGGGATCAGAACAACACACACAAAATGTGATGGAGGAATCCGAACAACACACACAGAATGCTGGGAATCCAAAAAGCATACACAAAATGCAGGAGGAATCCGAGCAACACACACAAAATGCTGGGAATCCAATCAACACACACAGACTGCTTGTGGAATCCGAACAACACTCACAAAATGCTGGAAATCCGAACAACACACATACAATGCTGGAGGAATCCGAACAGCACACACAAAATGCTGGAAATCCGACCAACACACACAAAATGCTGGATGAATCCAAGCAACACACACAAAATGCTGGAGGAATCCGAGCAACACACACAAAATGCAGGAGGAATCGAACAACACACACAAAATGCTGCAGGAATCCGAACAACACACAAAGAATGCTTGTGGAATCCGAACAACACACACAAAATTCTGAAAGTCCGAACAACACTCACAAAATGCTAGAAATCCGAACAACACACATACAATGCTGGAGGAATCCGAAAAGCACGCACAAAATGCTGAAAGAATCCCAAGAACACACATAAAATGCTGGTGGAATCCGAAAAACACACACAAAATGCTGGGAATCCCAAGAACATACACAAAATGCAGGAGGAATCCGAGCAACACACACAAAATACAGGAAATCCGAACAACATACACAAAATGCTGGAGGAATCTGTACAACACACACAAAATGATGGAAAACTGAACATCACGCACAAAATGCTGGAGGAATCCGAAAAACATACACAAAATGCAGGAGGAATCCGAGCAACACACACAAAATGCTGGGAATCCGATCAACACACAAAATGTGCTGGAGGAATCCGAACAACACACACAAAATGCTGGGAATCCAATCAACACACAAAAAATGCTGGAGGAATCCAAACAACACACACAGACTGCTTGTGGAATCCGAACAACACTCACAAAATGCTGGAAATCTGAACAACACACATACAATGCTGGAGGAATCCGAACAGCACACACAAAATGCTGGAAGAATCCCAAGGACACACATAAAATGCTGGTGGAATCCGAAAAACACACACAAAATGCTGGAAATCCGAACAACACACACAAAATGCTGGATGAATCCAAACAACACATGCAAAATGCTGGAGGAATCTGAACAACACACACAAAATTCTGGAGGAATCGAACAACACACACAAAATGCTGGAGAATCCGAACAACACAGGCAAAATGCTGGAGGAATCAGAACAATGCACACACAATGCTGGAGGAATCTAAACAACACACACAAAATTCTGGAGCAATCCAAACAACACACACAAAATGCTGGAGGAATCTGAACAACACACACAAAATACTGGAAATCCGAACAACACACACAAAATGCTGGAGGAATCCGAGCAACACACACAAAATGCAGGAGGAATCGAACAACACACACAAAATGCTGGAGGAATCCGAAAAACACACAGAAAATGCTGGAAATCAAAACAACACACACAGAATTCTGAGAATCCGAACAACACACATAAAAAGCTGCAGGAATCCGAACAACACACACAAAATGCTGGAGGAATCCAAACGACACACACAAAATGCTTGTGGAATCCGAACAACACACACAAAATTCTGGAAATCCGAACAACACATATACAATGCTGGAGGAATCCGAACAGCACACACAAAATGCTGGAGGAATCCTAAGAACACACATAAAATGCTGGTGGAATCCGAAAAACACACACAAAATGCTAGACATCGGAACAACACACAGAAAATGCTGGAAATCCGAACAACACACAGAAAATGCTGCAGGAATCCGAACAACACACACAAAATGCTGGAAATCCAAAAAACACAGACAAAATGCTGGACATCCAAAGAACACACACAAACTGCTGCGGAATCTGAACAACACACACAAAGTGCTGGAGGAATCTGAACAACACACACAAAATACTGGATGAATCCGAACAAAACAAGCAAAATGCTGGAGGAATCCGAACAACACACACAAAATGCAGGAGGAATCGAACAACACACACAAAATGCTGGAGAATCCGAACAACACAGGCAAAATGCTGGAGGAATCAGAACAATGCACACACAATGCTGGAGGAATCTGAACAACACACACAAAATACTGGAAATCCGAACAACACACACAAAATGCTGGAGGAATCCGAACAACACACACAAAATGCTGGAGGAATCCGAGCAACACACACAAAATGCAGGAGGAATCGAACAAACCACACAAAATGCTGGAGGAATCCGAAAAACACACAGAAAATGCTGGAAATCTAAACAACACACACAGAATTCTGAGAATCCGAACAACACACATAAAAAGCTGCAGGAATCCAAACAACACACACAAAATGCTGGAGGAATCCAAACGACACACACAGAATGCTTGTGGAATCAGAACAACACGCACAAAATGCTGGAAATCCGAACAACACATATACAATGCTGGAGGAATCCGAACAGCACACACAAAATGCTGGAGGAATCCTAAGAACACACATAAAATGCTGGTGGAATCCGAAAAACACACACAAAATGCTAGACATCGGAACAACACACAGGAAATGCTGGAAATCCGAACAACACACAGAAAATGCTGCCGGAATCCGAACAACACACACAAAATGCTGTAGGAATCCGAACAACACACACAAAATGCTGGAGGAATCCAAACGACACACACAGAATGCTTGTGGAATCCGAAAAACACACACAAAATCCTGGAGGAATCTCAAGAACACACACAAAATGCAGGAGGAATCCAAACAACACACACAAAATGCTGGGAAACCGAAAAACACACACAAAATGCTGGAAATCTGAACAACACACACAAAATGCTGGAGGAATCCCAAGAACACACACAAAATGCTGGAGGAATCCCAAGAACACACACAAAATGCTGGAGGAATCCGAGCAACACACACAAAATGCTGGGAATCCGATCAACACACAAAATGTGCTGGAGGAATCCGAACAACACACACAGAATGCTGGGAATCCAAAAACATACACAAAATGCAGGAGGAATCCGAGCAACACACACAAAATGCTGGGAATCCAATCAACACACACAGACTGCTTGTGGAATCCGAACAACACTCACAAAATGCTGGAAATCCGAACAACACACATACAATGCTGGAGGAATCCGAACAGCACACACAA
The DNA here is from genome assembly GCF_030028105.1 of Mobula birostris. Taxonomy (NCBI): domain Eukaryota; kingdom Metazoa; phylum Chordata; class Chondrichthyes; order Myliobatiformes; family Myliobatidae; genus Mobula; species Mobula birostris. The sequence continues at coordinate 58,750,108 of NC_092388.1, forward strand.
AATGCTGGAAATCCGACCAACACACACAAAATGCTGGATGAATCCAAGCAACACACACAAAATGCTGGAGGAATCCGAGCAACACACACAAACTGCAGGAGGAATCGAACAACACACACAAAATGCTGCAGGAATCCGAACAACACACAAAGAATGCTTGTGGAATCCGAACAACACACACAAAATTCTGAAAATCCGAACAACACTCACAAAATGCTAGAAATCCGAACACCACACATACAATGCTGGAGGAATCCGAAAAGCACGCACAAAATGCTGAAAGAATCCCAAGAACACACATAAAATGCTGGTGGAATCCGAAAAACACACACAAAATGCTGGGAATCCCAAGAACATACACAAAATGCAGGAGGAATCCGAGCAACACACACAAAATACAGGAAATCCGAACAACATACACAAAATGCTGGAGGAATCTGTACAACACACACAAAATGATGGAAAACTGAACATCACGCACAAAATGCTGGAGGAATCCGAAAAACATACACAAAATGCAGGAGGAATCCGAGCAACACACACAAAATGCTGGGAATCCGATCAACACACAAAATGTGCTGGAGGAATCCGAACAACACACACAAAATGCTGGGAATCCAATCAACACACAAAAAATGCTGGAGGAATCCAAACAACACACACAGACTGCTTGTGGAATCCGAACAACACTCACAAAATGCTGGAAATCTGAACAACACACATACAATGCTGGAGGAATCCGAACAGCACACACAAAATGCTGGAAGAATCCCAAGGACACACATAAAATGCTGGTGGAATCCGAAAAACACACACAAAATGCTGGAAATCCGAACAACACACACAAAATGCTGGATGAATCCAAACAACACATGCAAAATGCTGGAGGAATCTGAACAATACACACAAAATTCTGGAGCAATCCAAGCAACACACACAAAATGCTGGAGGAATCCGAGCAACACATACAAAATGCAGGAGGAATCGAACAACACACACAAAATGCTGGAGGAATCCGAGAAACACACAGAAACTGCTGGAAATCTAAACAACACACACAGAATTCTGAGAATCCGTACAACACACACAAAATGCTGCAGGAATCCGAACAACACACAAAGAATGCTTGTGGAATCCGAACAACACACACAAAATGCTGAAAATCCGAACAACACTCACAGAATGCTGAAAGAATCCCAAGAACACACATAAAATGCTGGTGGAATCCGAACAACACACACAAAATGCTGGAAATCAGAACAACACACACAAAATGCAGGAGGAATCCGAGCAACACACACAAAATGTTGGGAATCCGATCAACACACAAAAAGTGCTGGAGGAATCCGAACAACACACACAGAATGCTTGTGGAATCCGAACAACACTCATAAAATGCTGGAAAACCGAACAACACACATACACTGCTGGAGGAATCCGAACAGCACACACAAAATGCTGGAAGAATCCCAAGAACACACACAAACTGCTGGAGGAATCCGAACAACACACACAAAATGCAACAGGAATCTGAACAACACACACAAAATGCTGGAAGAATTCCAAGAACACACACTAACTGCTGGAGGAAGCCGAACAACACACACAAAATAATGGATGAATCCAAACAACACATGCAAAATGCAGGAGGAATCGAACAACACACACAAAATTCTGGAGAATCCGAACAACACACCCAAAATGCAGGAGGAATCCGAACAACACACACAAAATACAGGAAATCCGAACAACATACACAAAATGCTGGAGGAATCTGTACAACACACACAAAATTCTGGAGCAATCCAAACAACACACACAAAATACTGGAGGAATCTGAACAACACACACAAAATACTGGAAATCCGAACAACACACACAAAATGCTGGAGGAATCCGAAAGACACACAGAAAATGCTGAAAATCTAAACAACACACACAGAATTCTGAGAATCCGAACAACACACATAAAATGCTGCAGGAATCCAAACAACACACACAAAATGCTGGAGGAATCTGAACAACACACACAAAATGCAATAGGAATCTGAACAACACACACAAAATACTGGAAATGTGAACAACACACACAAAATGCTGGAAGAATTCCAAGAACACACACAAACTGCTGGAGGAAGCCGAACAACACACACAAAATAATGGATGAATCCAAACAACACATGCAAAATGCTGGAGGAATCCGAACAACACACACAAAATGCAAGAGGAATCGAACAACACACACAAAATTCTGGAGAATCCGAACAACACACACAAAATGCAGGAGGAATCCGAACAACACACACAAAATACAGGAAATCCGAAAAACATGCACAAAATGATGGAGGAATACGAACAACACACATAAAATGCTGGAGGACTCCCAAGAACACACACAAACTGCTGGAGGAATCCGAACAACACACACAAAATGCAATAGGAATCTGAACAACACACACAAAATACTGGAAATGTGAACAACACACACAAAATGCTGGAAGAATTCCAAGAACACACACAAAAACTGCTGGAGGAAGCCGAACAACACACACAAAATAATGGATGAATCCAAACAACACATGCAAAATGCTGGAGGAATCCGAACAACACAAACAAAATGCAGGAGGAATCGAAAAACACACACAAAATTCTGCAGAATCCGAACAACACACACAAAATGCAGGAGGAATCCGAACAACACACACAAAATACAGGAAATCCGAACAACATACACAAAATGCTGGAGGAATCTGTACAACACACACAAAATTCTGGAGCAATCCAAACAACACACACAAAATGCTGGAGGAATCTGAACAACACATACAAAATACAGGAAATCCGAACAACACACACAAAATGCTGGAGGAATCCGAAAAACACACAGAAAATGCTGGAAATCTAAACAACACACACAGAATTCTGAGAATCCGAACAACACACATAAAATGCTGCAGGAATCTGAACAACACACACAAAATGCTGGAGGAATCCAAACGACACACACAAAATGCTGGAGGAATCCAAACGACACACACAGAATGCTTGTGGAATCCGAACAACACACACAAAATACAGGAAATTCGAACAACATACACAAAATGCTGGAGGAATCTGTACAACACACACAAAATTCTGGAGCAATCCAAACAACACACACAAAATGCTGGAGGAATCTGAACAACACACACAAAATGCAATAGGAATCTGAACAACACACACAAAATGCTGGAAATGTGAACAACACACACAAAATGCTGGAAGAATTCCAAGAACACACACAAACTGCTGGAGGAAGCCGAACAACACACACAAAATAATGGATGAATCCAAACAACACATGCAAAATGCTGGAGGAATCCGAACAACACACACAAAATGCAAGAGGAATCGAACAACACACACAAAATTCTGGAGAATCCAAACAACACACACAAAATGCAATAGGAATCTGAATAACACACACTATATACTGGAAATCTGAACAACACACACAAAATGCTGGAAGAATTCCAAGAACACACACAAACTGCTGGAGGAAGCCGAACAACACACACAAAATAATGGATGAATCCAAACAACACATGCAAAATGCTGGAGGAATCCGAACAACACACACAAAATGCAGGAGGAATCGAACAACACACACAAAATTCTGGAGAATCCGAACAACACACACAAAATGCAGGAGGAATCCGAACAACACACACAAAATACAGGAAATCCGAACAACATACACAAAATGCTGGAGGAATCTGTACAACACACACAAAATTCTGGAGCAATCCAAACAACACACACAAAATGCTGGAGGAATCTGAACAACACACACAAAATACTGGAAATCCGAACAACACACACAAAATGCTGGAGGAATCCGAAAAACACACAGAAAATGCTGGAAATCTAAACAGCACACACAGAATTCTGAGAATCCGAACAACACACATAAAATGCTGCAGGAATCTGAACAACACACACAAAATGCTGGAGGAATCCAAACGACACACACAAAATGCTGGAGGAATCCAAACGACACACACAGAATGCTTGTGGAATCCGAACAACACACACAAAATACAGGAAATCCGAACAACATACACAAAATGCTGGAGGAATCTGTACAACACACACAAAATTCTGGAGCAATCCAAACAACACACACAAAATGCTGGAGGAATCTGAACAACACACACAAAATGCAATAGGAATCTGAACAACACACACAAAATACTGGAAATGTGAACAACACACACAAAATGCTGGAAGAATTCCAAGAACACACACAAACTGCTGGAGGAAGCCGAACAACACACACAAAATAATGGATGAATCCAAACAACACATGCAAAATGCTGGAGGAATCCGAACAACACACACAAAATGCAAGAGGAATCGAACAACACACACAAAATTCTGGAGAATCCGAACAACACACACAAAATGCAGGAGGAATCCGAACAACACACACAAAATACAGGAAATCCGAACAACATACACAAAATGATGGAGGAATACGAACAACACACATAAAATGCTGGAGGACTCCCAAGAACACACACAAACTGCTGGAGGAATCCGAACAACACACACAAAATGCAATAGGAATCTGAACAACACACACAAAATACTGGAAATGTGAACAACACACACAAAATGCTGGAAGAATTCCAAGAACACACACAAACTGCTGGAGGAAGCCGAACAACACACACAAAATAATGGATGAATCCAAACAACACATGCAAAATGCTGGAGGAATCCGAACAACACACACAAAATGCAGGAGGAATCGAACAACACACACAAAATTCTGGAGAATCCGAACAACACACACAAAATGCAGGAGGAATCCGAACAACACACACAAAATACAGGAAATCCGAACAACATACACAAAATGCTGCAGGAATCTGTACAACACACACAAAATTCTGGAACAATCCAAACAACACACACAAAATGCTGGAGGAATCTGAACAACACACACAAAATACAGGAAATCCGGACAACACACACAAAATGCTGGAGGAATCCGAAAAACACACAGAAAATGCTGGAAATCTAAACAACACACACAGAATTCTGAGAATCCGAACAACACACATAAAATGCTGCAGGAATCTGAACAACACACACAAAATGCTGGAGGAATCCAAACAACACACACAAAATGCTGGAGGAATCCAAACGACACATACAGAATGCTTGTGGAATCCGAACAACACACACAAAATACAGGAAATCCGAACAACATACACAAAATGCTGGAGGAATCTGTACAACACACACAAAATTCTGGAGCAATCCAAACAACACACACAAAATGCTGAAGGAATCTGAACAACACACACAAAATACTGGAAATCCGAACAACACACACAAAATGCTGGAGGAATCCGAAAAACACACAGAAAATGCTGGAAATCTAAACAACACACACAGAATTCTGAGAATCCGAACAACACACATAAAAGCTGTAGGAATCTGAACAACACACACTAAATGCTGCAGGGATCAGAACAACACACACAAAATGCTGGAAATCCAAACAACACAAACAAAATGCCGGACATCCAAAGAACACACACAAACTGCTGGAGGAATCTGTACAACACACACAAAATTCTGGAGCAATCCAAACAACACACACAAAATGCTGGAGGAATCTGAACAACACACACAAAATACTGGAAATCCGAACAACACACACAAAATGCTGGAGGAATTCGAGCAACACACACAAAATGCAGGAGGAATCGAACAACACACACAAAATGCTGGAGGAATCCGAAAAACACACAGAAAATGCTGGAAATCTAAACAACACACACAGAATTCTGAGAATCCGAACAACACACATAAAATGCTGCAGGAATCCGAACAACACACACAAAATGCTGGAGGAATCCAAACAACACACACAGAATGCTTGTGGAATCCGAACAACACACACAAAATGCTGGAAATCCGAACAACACATATACAATGATGGAGGAATCCGAACAGCACACACAAAATGCTGGAGGAATCCTCAGAACACACATAAAATGCTGGTGGAATCCGAAAAACACACACAAAATGCTGGAAATCGGAACAACACACAGAAAATGCTGGAAATCCAAACAACACACAGAAAATGCTGGAAATCAGAACAACACACACAAAATGCAGGAGGAATCCGAGCAACACACACAAAATGCTGGGAATCCGATCAACACACAAAAAGTGCTGGAGGAATCCGAACAACACACACAGAATGCTTGTGGAATCCGAACAACACTCATAAAATGCTGGAAATCCGAACAACACACATACACTGCTGGAGGAATCCGAACAGCACACACAAAATGCTGGAAGAATCCCAAGAACACACACAAACTGCTGGAGGAATCCGAACAACACACACAAAATGCAATAGGAATCTGAACAACACACACAAAATGCTGGAAGAATTCCAAGAACACACACAAACTGCTGGAGGAAGCCGAACAACACACACAAAATAATGGATGAATCCAAACAACACATGCAAAATGCTGGAGGAATCCGAACAACACACACAAAATGCAGGAGGAATCGAACAACACACACAAAATTCTGGAGAATCCGAACAACACACACAAAATGCAGGAGGAATCCGAACAACACACACAAAATACAGGAAATCCGAACAACATACACAAAATGCTGGAGGAATCTGTACAACACACACAAAATTCTGGAGCAATCCAAACAACACACACAAAATGCTGGAGGAATCTGAACAACACACACAAAATACTGGAAATCCGAACAACACACACAAAATGCTGGAGGAATCCGAAAAACACACAGAAAATGCTGGAAATCTAAACAGCACACACAGAATTCTGAGAATCCGAACAACACACATAAAATGCTGCAGGAATCTGAACAACACAGACAAAATGCTGGAGGAATCCAAACGACACACACAAAATGCTGGAGGAATCCAAACGACACACACAGAATGCTTGTGGAATCCGAACAACACACACAAAATACAGGAAATCCGAACAACATACACAAAATGCTGGAGGAATCTGTACAACACACACAAAATTCTGGAGCAATCCAAACAACACACACAAAATGCTGGAGGAATCTGAACAACACACACAAAATGCAATAGGAATCTGAACAACACACACAAAATACTGGAAATGTGAACAACACACACAAAATGCTGGAAGAATTCCAAGAACACACACAAACTGCTGGAGGAAGCCGAACAACACACACAAAATAATGGATGAATCCAAACAACACATGCAAAATGCTGGAGGAATCCGAACAACACACACAAAATGCAAGAGGAATCGAACAACACACACAAAATTCTGGAGAATCCGAACAACACACACAAAATGCAGGAGGAATCCGAACAACACACACAAAATACAGGAAATCCGAACAACATACACAAAATGATGGAGGAATACGAACAACACACATAAAATGCTGGAGGACTCCCAAGAACACACACAAACTGCTGGAGGAATCCGAACAACACACACAAAATGCAATAGGAATCTGAACAACACACACAAAATACTGGAAATGTGAACAACACACACAAAATGCTGGAAGAATTCCAAGAACACACACAAACTGCTGGAGGAAGCCGAACAACACACACAAAATAATGGATGAATCCAAACAACACATGCAAAATGCTGGAGGAATCCGAACAACACACACAAAATGCAGGAGGAATCGAACAACACACACAAAATTCTGGAGAATCCGAACAACACACACAAAATGCAGGAGGAATCCGAACAACACACAGAAAATGCTGGAAATCTAAACAACACACACAGAATTCTGAGAATCCGAACAACACACATAAAATGCTGCAGGAATCTGAACAACACACACAAAATGCTGGAGGAATCCAAACAACACACACAAAATGCTGGAGGAATCCAAACGACACATACAGAATGCTTGTGGAATCCGAACAACACACACAAAATACAGGAAATCCGAACAACATACACAAAATGCTGGAGGAATCTGTACAACACACACAAAATTCTGGAGCAATCCAAACAACACACACAAAATGCTGAAGGAATCTGAACAACACACACAAAATACTGGAAATCCGAACAACACACACAAAATGCTGGAGGAATCCGAAAAACACACAGAAAATGCTGGAAATCTAAACAACACACACAGAATTCTGAGAATCCGAACAACACACATAAAAGCTGTAGGAATCTGAACAACACACACTAAATGCTGCAGGGATCAGAACAACACACACAAAATGCTGGAAATCCAAACAACACAAACAAAATGCCGGACATCCAAAGAACACACACAAACTGCTGGAGGAATCTGTACAACACACACAAAATTCTGGAGCAATCCAAACAACACACACAAAATGCTGGAGGAATCTGAACAACACACACAAAATACTGGAAATCCGAACAACACACACAAAATGCTGGAGGAATTCGAGCAATACACACAAAATGCAGGAGGAATCGAACAACACACACAAAATGCTGGAGGAATCCGAAAAACACACAGAAAATGCTGGAAATCTAAACAACACACACAGAATTCTGAGAATCCGAACAACACACATAAAATGCTGCAGGAATCCGAACAACACACACAAAATGCTGGAGGAATCCAAACAACACACACAGAATGCTTGTGGAATCCGAACAACACACACAAAATGCTGGAAATCCGAACAACACATATACAATGCTGGAGGAATCCGAACAGCACACACAAAATGCTGGAGGAATCCTCAGAACACACATAAAATGCTGGTGGAATCCGAAAAACACACACAAAATGCTGGAAATCGGAACAACACACAGAAAATGCTGGAAATCCAAACAACACACAGAAAATGCTGCAGGAATCTGAACAACACACACTAAATGCTGCAGGGATCAGAACAACACACACAAAATGCTGGAAATCCAAACAACACAGACAAAATGCCGGACATCCAAAGAACACACACAAACTGCTGGAGGAATCTGAACAACACACACAAAGTGCTGGAGGAATCTGAACAACACACACAAAATGATGGAAATCTGAACAACGCACACAAAATGCCAGAGCAATCCAAACAATACTCACAAAATGCTGGAGGAATCCGAACAACACACACAAAATGCAGGAGGAATCGAACAACACACACAAAATTCTGGAGAATCCGAACAACACACACAAAATGCAGGAGGAATCCGAACAACACACACAAAATACAGGAAATCCGAACAACATACACAAAATGATGGAGGAATACGAACAACACACATAAAATGCTGGAGGACTCCCAAGAACACACACAAACTGCTGGAGGAATCCAAACAACACACACAAAATGCAATAGGAATCTGAATAACACACACTATATACTGGAAATCTGAACAACACACACAAAATGCTGGAAGAATTCCAAGAACACACACAAACTGCTGGAGGAAGCCGAACAACACACACAAAATAATGGATGAATCCAAACAACACATGCAAAATGCTGGAGGAATCCGAACAACACACACAAAATGCAGGAGGAATCGAACAACACACACAAAATTCTGGAGAATCCGAACAACACACACAAAATGCAGGAGGAATCCGAACAACACACACAAAATACAGGAAATCCGAACAACATACACAAAATGCTGGAGGAATCTGTACAACACACACAAAATTCTGGAGCAATCCAAACAACACACACAAAATGCTGGAGGAATCTGAACAACACACACAAAATACTGGAAATCCGAACAACACACACAAAATGCTGGAGGAATCCGAAAAACACACAGAAAATGCTGGAAATCTAAACAACACACACAGAATTCTGAGAATCCGAACAACACACATAAAATGCTGCAGGAATCTGAACAACACACACAAAATGCTGGAGGAATCCAAACAACACACACAAAATGCTGGAGGAATCCAAACGACACACACAGAATGCTTGTGGAATCCGAACAACACACACAAAATGCTGGAAATCTGAACAACACATATACAATGCTGGAGGAATCCGAACAGCACACACAAAATGCTGGAGGAATCCTAAGAACACACATAAAATGCTGGTGGAATCCGAAAAACACACACAAAATGCTGGAAATCGGAACAACACACAGAAAATGCTGGAAATCCGAACAACACACAGAAAATGCTGCAGGAATCTGAACAACACACACTAAATGCTGCAGGGATCAGAACAACACACACAAAATGCTGGAAATCCAAACAACACAGACAAAATGCCGGACATCCAAAGAACACACACAAACTGCTGGAGGAAACTGTACAACACACACAAAATTCTGGAGCAATCCAAACAACACACACAAAATGCTGGAGGAATCTGAACAACACACACAAAATACTGGAAATCCGAACAACACACACAAAATGCTGGAGGAATTCGAGCAACACACACAAAATGCAGGAGGAATCGAACAACACACACAAAATGCTGGAGGAATCCAAAAAACACACAGAAAATGCTGGAAATCTAAACAACACACACAGAATTCTGAGAATCCGAACAACACACATAAAATGCTGCAGGAATCCGAACAACACACACAAAATGCTGGAAATCCGAACAACACACACAAAATGCTGGAGGAATTCGAGCAACACACACAAAATGCAGGAGGAATCGAACAACACACACAAAATGCTGGAGGAATCCAAAAAACACACAGAAAATGCTGGAAATCTAAACAACACACACAGAATTCTGAGAATCCGAACAACACACATAAAATGCTGCAGGAATCCGAACAACACACACAAAATGCTGGAGGAATCCAAACAACACACACAGAATGCTTGTGGAATCCGAACAACACACACAAAATGCTGGAAATCCGAACAACACATATACAATGCTGGAGGAATCCGAACAGCACACACAAAATGCTGGAGGAATCCTAAGAACACACATAAAATGCTGGTGGAATCCGAAAAACACACACAAAATGCTGGAAATCGGAACAACACACAGAAAATGCTGGAAATCCAAACAACACACAGAAAATGCTGCAGGAATCTGAACAACACACACTAAATGCTGCAGGGATCAGAACAACACACACAAAATGTGATGGAGGAATCCGAACAACACACACAGAATGCTGGGAATCCAAAAAGCATACACAAAATGCAGGAGGAATCCGAGCAACACACACAAAATGCTGGGAATCCAATCAACACACACAGACTGCTTGTGGAATCCGAACAACACTCACAAAATGCTGGAAATCCGAACAACACACATACAATGCTGGAGGAATCCGAACAGCACACACAAAATGCTGGAAATCCGACCAACACACACAAAATGCTGGATGAATCCAAGCAACACACACAAAATGCTGGAGGAATCCGAGCAACACACACAAAATGCAGGAGGAATCGAACAACACACACAAAATGCTGCAGGAATCCGAACAACACACAAAGAATGCTTGTGGAATCCGAACAACACACACAAAATTCTGAAAGTCCGAACAACACTCACAAAATGCTAGAAATCCGAACAACACACATACAATGCTGGAGGAATCCGAAAAGCACGCACAAAATGCTGAAAGAATCCCAAGAACACACATAAAATGCTGGTGGAATCCGAAAAACACACACAAAATGCTGGGAATCCCAAGAACATACACAAAATGCAGGAGGAATCCGAGCAACACACACAAAATACAGGAAATCCGAACAACATACACAAAATGCTGGAGGAATCTGTACAACACACACAAAATGATGGAAAACTGAACATCACGCACAAAATGCTGGAGGAATCCGAAAAACATACACAAAATGCAGGAGGAATCCGAGCAACACACACAAAATGCTGGGAATCCGATCAACACACAAAATGTGCTGGAGGAATCCGAACAACACACACAAAATGCTGGGAATCCAATCAACACACAAAAAATGCTGGAGGAATCCAAACAACACACACAGACTGCTTGTGGAATCCGAACAACACTCACAAAATGCTGGAAATCTGAACAACACACATACAATGCTGGAGGAATCCGAACAGCACACACAAAATGCTGGAAGAATCCCAAGGACACACATAAAATGCTGGTGGAATCCGAAAAACACACACAAAATGCTGGAAATCCGAACAACACACACAAAATGCTGGATGAATCCAAACAACACATGCAAAATGCTGGAGGAATCTGAACAACACACACAAAATTCTGGAGGAATCGAACAACACACACAAAATGCTGGAGAATCCGAACAACACAGGCAAAATGCTGGAGGAATCAGAACAATGCACACACAATGCTGGAGGAATCTAAACAACACACACAAAATTCTGGAGCAATCCAAACAACACACACAAAATGCTGGAGGAATCTGAACAACACACACAAAATACTGGAAATCCGAACAACACACACAAAATGCTGGAGGAATCCGAGCAACACACACAAAATGCAGGAGGAATCGAACAACACACACAAAATGCTGGAGGAATCCGAAAAACACACAGAAAATGCTGGAAATCAAAACAACACACACAGAATTCTGAGAATCCGAACAACACACATAAAAAGCTGCAGGAATCCGAACAACACACACAAAATGCTGGAGGAATCCAAACGACACACACAAAATGCTTGTGGAATCCGAACAACACACACAAAATTCTGGAAATCCGAACAACACATATACAATGCTGGAGGAATCCGAACAGCACACACAAAATGCTGGAGGAATCCTAAGAACACACATAAAATGCTGGTGGAATCCGAAAAACACACACAAAATGCTAGACATCGGAACAACACACAGAAAATGCTGGAAATCCGAACAACACACAGAAAATGCTGCAGGAATCCGAACAACACACACAAAATGCTGGAAATCCAAAAAACACAGACAAAATGCTGGACATCCAAAGAACACACACAAACTGCTGCGGAATCTGAACAACACACACAAAGTGCTGGAGGAATCTGAACAACACACACAAAATACTGGATGAATCCGAACAAAACAAGCAAAATGCTGGAGGAATCCGAACAACACACACAAAATGCAGGAGGAATCGAACAACACACACAAAATGCTGGAGAATCCGAACAACACAGGCAAAATGCTGGAGGAATCAGAACAATGCACACACAATGCTGGAGGAATCTGAACAACACACACAAAATACTGGAAATCCGAACAACACACACAAAATGCTGGAGGAATCCGAACAACACACACAAAATGCTGGAGGAATCCGAGCAACACACACAAAATGCAGGAGGAATCGAACAAACCACACAAAATGCTGGAGGAATCCGAAAAACACACAGAAAATGCTGGAAATCTAAACAACACACACAGAATTCTGAGAATCCGAACAACACACATAAAAAGCTGCAGGAATCCAAACAACACACACAAAATGCTGGAGGAATCCAAACGACACACACAGAATGCTTGTGGAATCAGAACAACACGCACAAAATGCTGGAAATCCGAACAACACATATACAATGCTGGAGGAATCCGAACAGCACACACAAAATGCTGGAGGAATCCTAAGAACACACATAAAATGCTGGTGGAATCCGAAAAACACACACAAAATGCTAGACATCGGAACAACACACAGGAAATGCTGGAAATCCGAACAACACACAGAAAATGCTGCCGGAATCCGAACAACACACACAAAATGCTGTAGGAATCCGAACAACACACACAAAATGCTGGAGGAATCCAAACGACACACACAGAATGCTTGTGGAATCCGAAAAACACACACAAAATCCTGGAGGAATCTCAAGAACACACACAAAATGCAGGAGGAATCCAAACAACACACACAAAATGCTGGGAAACCGAAAAACACACACAAAATGCTGGAAATCTGAACAACACACACAAAATGCTGGAGGAATCCCAAGAACACACACAAAATGCTGGAGGAATCCCAAGAACACACACAAAATGCTGGAGGAATCCGAGCAACACACACAAAATGCTGGGAATCCGATCAACACACAAAATGTGCTGGAGGAATCCGAACAACACACACAGAATGCTGGGAATCCAAAAAACATACACAAAATGCAGGAGGAATCCGAGCAACACACACAAAATGCTGGGAATCCAATCAACACACACAGACTGCTTGTGGAATCCGAACAACACTCACAAAATGCTGGAAATCCGAACAACACACATACAATGCTGGAGGAATCCGAACAGCACACACAAAATGCTGGAAATCCGACCAACACACACAAAATGCTGGATGAATCCAAGCAACACACACAAAATGCTGGAGGAATCCGAGCAACACACACAAACTGCAGGAGGAATCGAACAACACACACAAAATGCTGCAGGAATCCGAACAACACACAAAGAATGCTTGTGGAATCCGAACAACACACACAAAATTCTGAAAATCCGAACAACACTCACAAAATGCTAGAAATCCGAACACCACACATACAATGCTGGAGGAATCCGAAAAGCACGCACAAAATGCTGAAAGAATCCCAAGAACACACATAAAATGCTGGTGGAATCTGTACAACACACACAAAATGCTGGGAATCCCAAGAACATACACAAAATGCAGGAGGAATCCGAGCAACACACACAAAATACAGGAAATCCGAACAACACACACAAAATGCTGGAGGAATCCGAAAAACACACAGAAAATGCTGGAAATCTAAACAACACACACAGAATTCTGAGAATCCGAACAACACACATAAAATGCTGCAGGAATCTGAACAACACACACAAAATGCTGGAGGAATCCAAACGACACACACAAAATGCTGGAGGAATCCAAACGACACACACAGAATGCTTGTGGAATCCGAACAACACACACAAAATACAGGAAATTCGAACAACATACACAAAATGCTGGAGGAATCTGTACAACACACACAAAATTCTGGAGCAATCCAAACAACACACACAAAATGCTGGAGGAATCTGAACAACACACACAAAATGCAATAGGAATCTGAACAACACACACAAAATGCTGGAAATGTGAACAACACACACAAAATGCTGGAAGAATTCCAAGAACACACACAAACTGCTGGAGGAAGCCGAACAACACACACAAAATAATGGATGAATCCAAACAACACATGCAAAATGCTGGAGGAATCCGAACAACACACACAAAATGCAAGAGGAATCGAACAACACACACAAAATTCTGGAGAATCCGAACAACACACACAAAATGCAGGAGGAATCCGAACAACACACACAAAATACAGGAAATCCGAACAACATACACAAAATGATGGAGGAATACGAACAACACACATAAAATGCTGGAGGACTCCCAAGAACACACACAAACTGCTGGAGGAATCCGAACAACACACACAAAATGCAATAGGAATCTGAACAACACACACAAAATACTGGAAATGTGAACAACGCACACAAAATGCTGGAAGAATTCCGAGAACACACACAAAAACTGCTGGAGGAAGCAGAACAACACACACAAAATAATGGATGAATCCAAACAACACATGCAAAATGCTGGAGGAATCCGAACAACACACACAAAATGCAGGAGGAATCGAACAACACACACAAAATTCTGGAGAATCCGAACAACACACACAAAATGCAGGAGGAATCCGAACAACACACACAAAATACAGGAAATCCGAACAACATACACAAAATGCTGGAGGAATCTGTACAACACACACAAAATGATGGAAAACTGAACATCACGCACAAAATGCTGGAGGAATCCGAAAAACATACACAAAATGCAGGAGGAATCTGAGCAACACACACAAAATG
Source organism: Mobula birostris (assembly GCF_030028105.1). Taxonomy (NCBI): domain Eukaryota; kingdom Metazoa; phylum Chordata; class Chondrichthyes; order Myliobatiformes; family Myliobatidae; genus Mobula; species Mobula birostris. Next base: position 58,765,990 of record NC_092388.1, read on the forward strand.
CTGGGAATCCGATCAACACACAAAATGTGCTGGAGGAATCCGAACAACACACACAAAATGCTGGGAATCCAATCAACACACAAAAAATGCTGGAGGAATCCAAACAACACACACAGACTGCTTGTGGAATCCGAACAACACTCACAAAATGCTGGAAATCTGAACAACACACATACAATGCTGAAGGAATCCGAACAGCACACACAAAATGCTGGAAGAATCCCAAGGACACACATAAAATGCTGGTGGAATCCGAAAAACACACACAAAATGCTGGAAATCCGAACAACACACACAAAATGCTGGATGAATCCAAACAACACATGCAAAATGCTGGAGGAATCTGAACAACACACACAAAATTCTGGAGCAATCCAAGCAACACACACAAAATGCTGGAGGAATCCGAGCAACACATACAAAATGCAGGAGGAATCGAACAACACACACAAAATGCTGGAGGAATCCGAGAAACACACAGAAACTGCTGGAAATCTAAACAACACACACAGAATTCTAAGAATCCGTACAACACACACAAAATGCTGCAGGAATCCGAACAACACACAAAGAATGCTTGTGGAATCCGAACAACACACACAAAATGCTGAAAATCCGAACAACACTCACAAAATGCTGAAAGAATCCCAAGAACACACATAAAATGCTGGTGGAATCCGAACAACACACACAAAATGCTGGAAATCAGAACAACACACACAAAATGCAGGAGGAATCCGAGCAACACACACAAAATGCTGGGAATCCGATCAACACACAAAAAGTGCTGGAGGAATCCGAACAACACACACAGAATGCTTGTGGAATCCGAACAACACTCATAAAATGCTGGAAATCCGAACAACACACATACACTGCTGGAGGAATCCGAACAGCACACACAAAATGCTGGAAGAATCCCAAGAACACACACAAACTGCTGGAGGAATCCGAACAACACACACAAAATGCAATAGGAATCTGAACAACACACACAAAATGCTGGAAGAATTCCAAGAACACACACAAACTGCTGGAGGAAGCCGAACAACACACACAAAATAATGGATGAATCCAAACAACACATGCAAAATGCTGGAGGAATCCGAACAACACACACAAAATGCAGGAGGAATCGAACAACACACACAAAATTCTGGAGAATCCGAACAACACACACAAAATGCAGGAGGAATCCGAACAACACACACAAAATACAGGAAATCCGAACAACATACACAAAATGCTGGAGGAATCTGTACAACACACACAAAATTCTGGAGCAATCCAAACAACACACACAAAATGCTGGAGGAATCTGAACAACACACACAAAATACTGGAAATCCGAACAACACACACAAAATGCTGGAGGAATCCGAAAAACACACAGAAAATGCTGGAAATCTAAACAGCACACACAGAATTCTGAGAATCCGAACAACACACATAAAATGCTGCAGGAATCTGAACAACACAGACAAAATGCTGGAGGAATCCAAACGACACACACAAAATGCTGGAGGAATCCAAACGACACACACAGAATGCTTGTGGAATCCGAACAACACACACAAAATACAGGAAATCCGAACAACATACACAAAATGCTGGAGGAATCTGTACAACACACACAAAATTCTGGAGCAATCCAAACAACACACACAAAATGCTGGAGGAATCTGAACAACACACACAAAATGCAATAGGAATCTGAACAACACACACAAAATACTGGAAATGTGAACAACACACACAAAATGCTGGAAGAATTCCAAGAACACACACAAACTGCTGGAGGAAGCCGAACAACACACACAAAATAATGGATGAATCCAAACAACACATGCAAAATGCTGGAGGAATCCGAACAACACACACAAAATGCAAGAGGAATCGAACAACACACACAAAATTCTGGAGAATCCGAACAACACACACAAAATGCAGGAGGAATCCGAACAACACACACAAAATACAGGAAATCCGAACAACATACACAAAATGATGGAGGAATACGAACAACACACATAAAATGCTGGAGGACTCCCAAGAACACACACAAACTGCTGGAGGAATCCGAACAACACACACAAAATGCAATAGGAATCTGAACAACACACACAAAATACTGGAAATGTGAACAACACACACAAAATGCTGGAAGAATTCCAAGAACACACACAAACTGCTGGAGGAAGCCGAACAACACACACAAAATAATGGATGAATCCAAACAACACATGCAAAATGCTGGAGGAATCCGAACAACACACACAAAATGCAGGAGGAATCGAACAACACACACAAAATTCTGGAGAATCCGAACAACACACACAAAATGCAGGAGGAATCCGAACAACACACACAAAATACAGGAAATCCGAACAACATACACAAAATGCTGCAGGAATCTGTACAACACACACAAAATTCTGGAACAATCCAAACAACACACACAAAATGCTGGAGGAATCTGAACAACACACACAAAATACAGGAAATCCGGACAACACACACAAAATGCTGGAGGAATCCGAAAAACACACAGAAAATGCTGGAAATCTAAACAACACACACAGAATTCTGAGAATCCGAACAACACACATAAAATGCTGCAGGAATCTGAACAACACACACAAAATGCTGGAGGAATCCAAACAACACACACAAAATGCTGGAGGAATCCAAACGACACATACAGAATGCTTGTGGAATCCGAACAACACACACAAAATACAGGAAATCCGAACAACATACACAAAATGCTGGAGGAATCTGTACAACACACACAAAATTCTGGAGCAATCCAAACAACACACACAAAATGCTGAAGGAATCTGAACAACACACACAAAATACTGGAAATCCGAACAACACACACAAAATGCTGGAGGAATCCGAAAAACACACAGAAAATGCTGGAAATCTAAACAACACACACAGAATTCTGAGAATCCGAACAACACACATAAAAGCTGTAGGAATCTGAACAACACACACTAAATGCTGCAGGGATCAGAACAACACACACAAAATGCTGGAAATCCAAACAACACAAACAAAATGCCGGACATCCAAAGAACACACACAAACTGCTGGAGGAATCTGTACAACACACACAAAATTCTGGAGCAATCCAAACAACACACACAAAATGCTGGAGGAATCTGAACAACACACACAAAATACTGGAAATCCGAACAACACACACAAAATGCTGGAGGAATTCGAGCAACACACACAAAATGCAGGAGGAATCGAACAACACACACAAAATGCTGGAGGAATCCGAAAAACACACAGAAAATGCTGGAAATCTAAACAACACACACAGAATTCTGAGAATCCGAACAACACACATAAAATGCTGCAGGAATCCGAACAACACACACAAAATGCTGGAGGAATCCAAACAACACACACAGAATGCTTGTGGAATCCGAACAACACACACAAAATGCTGGAAATCCGAACAACACATATACAATGCTGGAGGAATCCGAACAGCACACTCAAAATGCTGGAGGAATCCTAAGAACACACATAAAATGCTGGTGGAATCCGAAAAACACACACAAAATCCTGGAGGAATCTCAAGAACACACACAAAATGCTGGAAATCCAAACAACACACAGAAAATGCTGGAAATCAGAACAACACACACAAAATGCAGGAGGAATCCGAGCAACACACACAAAATGCTGGGAATCCGATCAACACACAAAAAGTGCTGGAGGAATCCGAACAACACACACAGAATGCTTGTGGAATCCGAACAACACTCATAAAATGCTGGAAATCCGAACAACACACATACACTGCTGGAGGAATCCGAACAGCACACACAAAATGCTGGAAGAATCCCAAGAACACACACAAACTGCTGGAGGAATCCGAACAACACACACAAAATGCAATAGGAATCTGAACAACACACACAAAATGCTGGAAGAATTCCAAGAACACACACAAACTGCTGGAGGAAGCCGAACAACACACACAAAATAATGGATGAATCCAAACAACACATGCAAAATGCTGGAGGAATCCGAACAACACACACAAAATGCAGGAGGAATCGAACAACACACACAAAATTCTGGAGAATCCGAACAACACACACAAAATGCAGGAGGAATCCGAACAACACACACAAAATACAGGAAATCCGAACAACATACACAAAATGCTGGAGGAATCTGTACAACACACACAAAATTCTGGAGCAATCCAAACAACACACACAAAATGCTGGAGGAATCTGAACAACACACACAAAATACTGGAAATCCGAACAACACACACAAAATGCTGGAGGAATCCGAAAAACACACAGAAAATGCTGGAAATCTAAACAGCACACACAGAATTCTGAGAATCCGAACAACACACATAAAATGCTGCAGGAATCTGAACAACACAGACAAAATGCTGGAGGAATCCAAACGACACACACAAAATGCTGGAGGAATCCAAACGACACACACAGAATGCTTGTGGAATCCGAACAACACACACAAAATACAGGAAATCCGAACAACATACACAAAATGCTGGAGGAATCTGTACAACACACACAAAATTCTGGAGCAATCCAAACAACACACACAAAATGCTGGAGGAATCTGAACAACACACACAAAATGCAATAGGAATCTGAACAACACACACAAAATACTGGAAATGTGAACAACACACACAAAATGCTGGAAGAATTCCAAGAACACACACAAACTGCTGGAGGAAGCCGAACAACACACACAAAATAATGGATGAATCCAAACAACACATGCAAAATGCTGGAGGAATCCGAACAACACACACAAAATGCAAGAGGAATCGAACAACACACACAAAATTCTGGAGAATCCGAACAACACACACAAAATGCAGGAGGAATCCGAACAACACACACAAAATACAGGAAATCCGAACAACATACACAAAATGATGGAGGAATACGAACAACACACATAAAATGCTGGAGGACTCCCAAGAACACACACAAACTGCTGGAGGAATCCGAACAACACACACAAAATGCAACAGGAATCTGAACAACACACACAAAATACTGGAAATGTGAACAACACACACAAAATGCTGGAAGAATTCCAAGAACACACACAAACTGCTGGAGGAAGCCGAACAACACACACAAAATAATGGATGAATCCAAACAACACATGCAAAATGCTGGAGGAATCCGAACAACACACACAAAATGCAGGAGGAATCGAACAACACACACAAAATTCTGGAGAATCCGAACAACACACACAAAATGCAGGAGGAATCCGAACAACACACACAAAATACAGGAAATCCGAACAACATACACAAAATGCTGCAGGAATCTGTACAACACACACAAAATTCTGGAACAATCCAAACAACACACACAAAATGCTGGAGGAATCTGAACAACACACACAAAATACAGGAAATCCGGACAACACACACAAAATGCTGGAGGAATCCGAAAAACACACAGAAAATGCTGGAAATCTAAACAACACACACAGAATTCTGAGAATCCGAACAACACACATAAAATGCTGCAGGAATCTGAACAACACACACAAAATGCTGGAGGAATCCAAACAACACACACAAAATGCTGGAGGAATCCAAACGACACATACAGAATGCTTGTGGAATCCGAACAACACACACAAAATACAGGAAATCCGAACAACATACACAAAATGCTGGAGGAATCTGTACAACACACACAAAATTCTGGAGCAATCCAAACAACACACACAAAATGCTGAAGGAATCTGAACAACACACACAAAATACTGGAAATCCGAACAACACACACAAAATGCTGGAGGAATCCGAAAAACACACAGAAAATGCTGGAAATCTAAACAACACACACAGAATTCTGAGAATCCGAACAACACACATAAAAGCTGTAGGAATCTGAACAACACACACTAAATGCTGCAGGGATCAGAACAGCACACACAAAATGCTGGAAATCCAAACAACACAAACAAAATGCCGGACATCCAAAGAACACACACAAACTGCTGGAGGAATCTGTACAACACACACAAAATTCTGGAGCAATCCAAACAACACACACAAAATGCTGGAGGAATCTGAACAACACACACAAAATACTGGAAATCCGAACAACACACACAAAATGCTGGAGGAATTCGAGCAATACACACAAAATGCAGGAGGAATCGAACAACACACACAAAATGCTGGAGGAATCCGAAAAACACACAGAAAATGCTGGAAATCTAAACAACACACACAGAATTCTGAGAATCCGAACAACACACATAAAATGCTGCAGGAATCCGAACAACACACACAAAATGCTGGAGGAATCCAAACAACACACACAGAATGCTTGTGGAATCCGAACAACACACACAAAATGCTGGAAATCCGAACAACACATAAACAATGCTGGAGGAATCCGAACAGCACACACAAAATGCTGGAGGAATCCTCAGAACACACATAAAATGCTGGTGGAATCCGAAAAACACACACAAAATGCTGGAAATCGGAACAACACACAGAAAATGCTGGAAATCCAAACAACACACAGAAAATGCTGCAGGAATCTGAACAACACACACTAAATGCTGCAGGGATCAGAACAACACACACAAAATGCTGGAAATCCAAACAACACAGACAAAATGCCGGACATCCAAAGAACACACACAAACTGCTGGAGGAATCTGAACAACACACACAAAGTGCTGGAGGAATCTGAACAACACACACAAAATGATGGAAATCTGAACAACGCACACAAAATGCCAGAGCAATCCAAACAATACTCACAAAATGCTGGAGGAATCCGAACAACACACACAAAATGCAGGAGGAATCGAACAACACACACAAAATTCTGGAGAATCCGAACAACACACACAAAATGCAGGAGGAATCCGAACAACACACACAAAATACAGGAAATCCGAACAACATACACAAAATGATGGAGGAATACGAACAACACACATAAAATGCTGGAGGACTCCCAAGAACACACACAAACTGCTGGAGGAATCCAAACAACACACACAAAGTGCTGGAGGAATCTGAACAACACACACAAAATGATGGAAATCTGAACAACGCACACAAAATGCCAGAGCAATCCAAACAATACTCACAAAATGCTGGAGGAATCCGAACAACACACACAAAATGCAGGAGGAATCCGAACAACACACACAAAATACAGGAAATCCGAACAACATACACAAAATGATGGAGGAATACGAACAACACACATAAAATGCTGGAGGACTCCCAAGAACACACACAAACTGCTGGAGGAATCCGAACAACACACACAAAATGCAATAGGAATCTGAACAACACACACAAAATACTGGAAATGTGAACAACACACACAAAATGCTGGAAGAATTCCAAGAACACACACAAACTGCTGGAGGAAGCCGAACAACACACACAAAATAATGGATGAATCCAAACAACACATGCAAAATGCTGGAGGAATCCGAACAACACACACAAAATGCAGGAGGAATCGAACAACACACACAAAATTCTGGAGAATCCGAACAACACACACAAAATGCAGGAGGAATCCGAACAACACACACAAAATACAGGAAATCCGAACAACATACACAAAATGCTGCAGGAATCTGTACAACACACACAAAATTCTGGAACAATCCAAACAACACACACAAAATGCTGGAGGAATCTGAACAACACACACAAAATACAGGAAATCCGGACAACACACACAAAATGCTGGAGGAATCCGAAAAACACACAGAAAATGCTGGAAATCTAAACAACACACACAGAATTCTGAGAATCCGAACAACACACATAAAATGCTGCAGGAATCTGAACAACACACACAAAATGCTGGAGGAATCCAAACAACACACACAAAATGCTGGAGGAATCCAAACGACACATACAGAATGCTTGTGGAATCCGAACAACACACACAAAATACAGGAAATCCGAACAACATACACAAAATGCTGGAGGAATCTGTACAACACACACAAAATTCTGGAGCAATCCAAACAACACACACAAAATGCTGAAGGAATCTGAACAACACACACAAAATACTGGAAATCCGAACAACACACACAAAATGCTGGAGGAATCCGAAAAACACACAGAAAATGCTGGAAATCTAAACAACACACACAGAATTCTGAGAATCCGAACAACACACATAAAAGCTGTAGGAATCTGAACAACACACACTAAATGCTGCAGGGATCAGAACAACACACACAAAATGCTGGAAATCCAAACAACACAAACAAAATGCCGGACATCCAAAGAACACACACAAACTGCTGGAGGAATCTGTACAACACACACAAAATTCTGGAGCAATCCAAACAACACACACAAAATGCTGGAGGAATCTGAACAACACACACAAAATACTGGAAATCCGAACAACACACACAAAATGCTGGAGGAATTCGAGCAACACACACAAAATGCAGGAGGAATCGAACAACACACACAAAATGCTGGAGGAATCCGAAAAACACACAGAAAATGCTGGAAATCTAAACAACACACACAGAATTCTGAGAATCCGAACAACACACATAAAATGCTGCAGGAATCCGAACAACACACACAAAATGCTGGAGGAATCCAAACAACACACACAGAATGCTTGTGGAATCCGAACAACACACACAAAATGCTGGAAATCCGAACAACACATATACAATGCTGGAGGAATCCGAACAGCACACTCAAAATGCTGGAGGAATCCTAAGAACACACATAAAATGCTGGTGGAATCCGAAAAACACACACAAAATCCTGGAGGAATCTCAAGAACACACACAAAATGCTGGAAATCCAAACAACACACAGAAAATGCTGGAAATCAGAACAACACACACAAAATGCAGGAGGAATCCGAGCAACACACACAAAATGCTGGGAATCCGATCAACACACAAAAAGTGCTGGAGGAATCCGAACAACACACACAGAATGCTTGTGGAATCCGAACAACACTCATAAAATGCTGGAAATCCGAACAACACACATACACTGCTGGAGGAATCCGAACAGCACACACAAAATGCTGGAAGAATCCCAAGAACACACACAAACTGCTGGAGGAATCCGAACAACACACACAAAATGCAATAGGAATCTGAACAACACACACAAAATGCTGGAAGAATTCCAAGAACACACACAAACTGCTGGAGGAAGCCGAACAACACACACAAAATAATGGATGAATCCAAACAACACATGCAAAATGCTGGAGGAATCCGAACAACACACACAAAATGCAGGAGGAATCGAACAACACACACAAAATTCTGGAGAATCCGAACAACACACACAAAATGCAGGAGGAATCCGAACAACACACACAAAATACAGGAAATCCGAACAACATACACAAAATGCTGGAGGAATCTGTACAACACACACAAAATTCTGGAGCAATCCAAACAACACACACAAAATGCTGGAGGAATCTGAACAACACACACAAAATACTGGAAATCCGAACAACACACACAAAATGCTGGAGGAATCCGAAAAACACACAGAAAATGCTGGAAATCTAAACAGCACACACAGAATTCTGAGAATCCGAACAACACACATAAAATGCTGCAGGAATCTGAACAACACAGACAAAATGCTGGAGGAATCCAAACGACACACACAAAATGCTGGAGGAATCCAAACGACACACACAGAATGCTTGTGGAATCCGAACAACACACACAAAATACAGGAAATCCGAACAACATACACAAAATGCTGGAGGAATCTGTACAACACACACAAAATTCTGGAGCAATCCAAACAACACACACAAAATGCTGGAGGAATCTGAACAACACACACAAAATGCAATAGGAATCTGAACAACACACACAAAATACTGGAAATGTGAACAACACACACAAAATGCTGGAAGAATTCCAAGAACACACACAAACTGCTGGAGGAAGCCGAACAACACACACAAAATAATGGATGAATCCAAACAACACATGCAAAATGCTGGAGGAATCCGAACAACACACACAAAATGCAAGAGGAATCGAACAACACACACAAAATTCTGGAGAATCCGAACAACACACACAAAATGCAGGAGGAATCCGAACAACACACACAAAATACAGGAAATCCGAACAACATACACAAAATGATGGAGGAATACGAACAACACACATAAAATGCTGGAGGACTCCCAAGAACACACACAAACTGCTGGAGGAATCCGAACAACACACACAAAATGCAATAGGAATCTGAACAACACACACAAAATACTGGAAATGTGAACAACACACACAAAATGCTGGAAGAATTCCAAGAACACACACAAACTGCTGGAGGAAGCCGAACAACACACACAAAATAATGGATGAATCCAAACAACACATGCAAAATGCTGGAGGAATCCGAACAACACACACAAAATGCAGGAGGAATCGAACAACACACACAAAATTCTGGAGAATCCGAACAACACACACAAAATGCAGGAGGAATCCGAACAACACACACAAAATACAGGAAATCCGAACAACATACACAAAATGCTGCAGGAATCTGTACAACACACACAAAATTCTGGAACAATCCAAACAACACACACAAAATGCTGGAGGAATCTGAACAACACACACAAAATACAGGAAATCCGGACAACACACACAAAATGCTGGAGGAATCCGAAAAACACACAGAAAATGCTGGAAATCTAAACAACACACACAGAATTCTGAGAATCCGAACAACACACATAAAATGCTGCAGGAATCTGAACAACACACACAAAATGCTGGAGGAATCCAAACAACACACACAAAATGCTGGAGGAATCCAAACGACACATACAGAATGCTTGTGGAATCCGAACAACACACACAAAATACAGGAAATCCGAACAACATACACAAAATGCTGGAGGAATCTGTACAACACACACAAAATTCTGGAGCAATCCAAACAACACACACAAAATGCTGAAGGAATCTGAACAACACACACAAAATACTGGAAATCCGAACAACACACACAAAATGCTGGAGGAATCCGAAAAACACACAGAAAATGCTGGAAATCTAAACAACACACACAGAATTCTGAGAATCCGAACAACACACATAAAAGCTGTAGGAATCTGAACAACACACACTAAATGCTGCAGGGATCAGAACAGCACACACAAAATGCTGGAAATCCAAACAACACAAACAAAATGCCGGACATCCAAAGAACACACACAAACTGCTGGAGGAATCTGTACAACACACACAAAATTCTGGAGCAATCCAAACAACACACACAAAATGCTGGAGGAATCTGAACAACACACACAAAATACTGGAAATCCGAACAACACACACAAAATGCTGGAGGAATTCGAGCAATACACACAAAATGCAGGAGGAATCGAACAACACACACAAAATGCTGGAGGAATCCGAAAAACACACAGAAAATGCTGGAAATCTAAACAACACACACAGAATTCTGAGAATCCGAACAACACACATAAAATGCTGCAGGAATCCGAACAACACACACAAAATGCTGGAGGAATCCAAACAACACACACAGAATGCTTGTGGAATCCGAACAACACACACAAAATGCTGGAAATCCGAACAACACATAAACAATGCTGGAGGAATCCGAACAGCACACACAAAATGCTGGAGGAATCCTCAGAACACACATAAAATGCTGGTGGAATCCGAAAAACACACACAAAATGCTGGAAATCGGAACAACACACAGAAAATGCTGGAAATCCAAACAACACACAGAAAATGCTGCAGGAATCTGAACAACACACACTAAATGCTGCAGGGATCAGAACAACACACACAAAATGCTGGAAATCCAAACAACACAGACAAAATGCCGGACATCCAAAGAACACACACAAACTGCTGGAGGAATCTGAACAACACACACAAAGTGCTGGAGGAATCTGAACAACACACACAAAATGATGGAAATCTGAACAACGCACACAAAATGCCAGAGCAATCCAAACAATACTCACAAAATGCTGGAGGAATCCGAACAACACACACAAAATGCAGGAGGAATCGAACAACACACACAAAATTCTGGAGAATCCGAACAACACACACAAAATGCAGGAGGAATCCGAACAACACACACAAAATACAGGAAATCCGAACAACATACACAAAATGATGGAGGAATACGAACAACACACATAAAATGCTGGAGGACTCCCAAGAACACACACAAACTGCTGGAGGAATCCAAACAACACACACAAAATGCAATAGGAATCTGAATAACACACACTATATACTGGAAATCTGAACAACACACACAAAATGCTGGAAGAATTCCAAGAACACACACAAACTGCTGGAGGAAGCCGAACAACACACACAAAATAATGGATGAATCCAAACAACACATGCAAAATGCTGGAGGAATCCGAACAACACACACAAAATGCAGGAGGAATCGAACAACACACACAAAATTCTGGAGAATCCGAACAACACACACAAAATGCAGGAGGAATCCGAACAACACACACAAAATACAGGAAATCCGAACAACATACACAAAATGCTGGAGGAATCTGTACAACACACACAAAATTCTGGAGCAATCCAAACAACACACACAAAATGCTGGAGGAATCTGAACAACACACACAAAATACTGGAAATCCGAACAACACACACAAAATGCTGGAGGATCCGAAAAACACACAGAAAATGCTGGAAATCTAAACAACACACACAGAATTCTGAGAATCCGAACAACACACATAAAATGCTGCAGGAATCTGAACAACACACACAAAATGCTGGAGGAATCCAAACAACACACACAAAATGCTGGAGGAATCCAAACGACACACACAGAATGCTTGTGGAATCCGAACAACACACACAAAATGCTGGAAATCTGAACAACACATATACAATGCTGGAGGAATCCGAACAGCACACACAAAATGCTGGAGGAATCCTAAGAACACACATAAAATGCTGGTGGAATCCGAAAAACACACACAAAATGCTGGAAATCGGAACAACACACAGAAAATGCTGGAAATCCGAACAACACACAGAAAATGCTGCAGGAATCTGAACAACACACACTAAATGCTGCAGGGATCAGAACAACACAAACAAAATGCTGGAAATCCAAACAACACAGACAAAATGCCGGACATCCAAAGAACACACACAAACTGCTGGAGGAAACTGTACAACACACACAAAATTCTGGAGCAATCCAAACAACACACACAAAATACTGGAAATCCGAACAACACACACAAAATGCTGGAGGAATTCGAGCAATACACACAAAATGCAGGAGGAATCGAACAACACACACAAAATGCTGGAGGAATCCGAAAAACACACAGAAAATGCTGGAAATCTAAACAACACACACAGAATTCTGAGAATCCGAACAACACACATAAAATGCTGCAGGAATCCGAACAACACACACAAAATGCTGGAGGAATCCAAACAACACACACAGAATGCTTGTGGAATCCGAACAACACACACAAAATGCTGGAAATCCGAACAACACATAAACAATGCTGGAGGAATCCGAACAGCACACACAAAATGCTGGAGGAATCCTCAGAACACACATAAAATGCTGGTGGAATCCGAAAAACACACACAAAATGCTGGAAATCGGAACAACACACAGAAAATGCTGGAAATCCAAACAACACACAGAAAATGCTGCAGGAATCTGAACAACACACACTAAATGCTGCAGGGATCAGAACAACACACACAAAATGCTGGAAATCCAAACAACACAGACAAAATGCCGGACATCCAAAGAACACACACAAACTGCTGGAGGAATCTGAACAACACACACAAAGTGCTGGAGGAATCTGAACAACACACACAAAATGATGGAAATCTGAACAACGCACACAAAATGCCAGAGCAATCCAAACAATACTCACAAAATGCTGGAGGAATCCGAACAACACACACAAAATGCAGGAGGAATCGAACAACACACACAAAATTCTGGAGAATCCGAACAACACACACAAAATGCAGGAGGAATCCGAACAACACACACAAAATACAGGAAATCCGAACAACATACACAAAATGATGGAGGAATACGAACAACACACATAAAATGCTGGAGGACTCCCAAGAACACACACAAACTGCTGGAGGAATCCAAACAACACACACAAAATGCAATAGGAATCTGAATAACACACACTATATACTGGAAATCTGAACAACACACACAAAATGCTGGAAGAATTCCAAGAACACACACAAACTGCTGGAGGAAGCCGAACAACACACACAAAATAATGGATGAATCCAAACAACACATGCAAAATGCTGGAGGAATCCGAACAACACACACAAAATGCAGGAGGAATCGAACAACACACACAAAATTCTGGAGAATCCGAACAACACACACAAAATGCAGGAGGAATCCGAACAACACACACAAAATACAGGAAATCCGAACAACATACACAAAATGCTGGAGGAATCTGTACAACACACACAAAATTCTGGAGCAATCCAAACAACACACACAAAATGCTGGAGGAATCTGAACAACACACACAAAATACTGGAAATCCGAACAACACACACAAAATGCTGGAGGATCCGAAAAACACACAGAAAATGCTGGAAATCTAAACAACACACACAGAATTCTGAGAATCCGAACAACACACATAAAATGCTGCAGGAATCTGAACAACACACACAAAATGCTGGAGGAATCCAAACAACACACACAAAATGCTGGAGGAATCCAAACGACACACACAGAATGCTTGTGGAATCCGAACAACACACACAAAATGCTGGAAATCTGAACAACACATATACAATGCTGGAGGAATCCGAACAGCACACACAAAATGCTGGAGGAATCCTAAGAACACACATAAAATGCTGGTGGAATCCGAAAAACACACACAAAATGCTGGAAATCGGAACAACACACAGAAAATGCTGGAAATCCGAACAACACACAGAAAATGCTGCAGGAATCTGAACAACACACACTAAATGCTGCAGGGATCAGAACAACACACACAAAATGCTGGAAATCCAAACAACACAGACAAAATGCCGGACATCCAAAGAACACACACAAACTGCTGGAGGAAACTGTACAACACACACAAAATTCTGGAGCAATCCAAACAACACACACAAAATGCTGGAGGAATCTGAACAACACACACAAAATACTGGAAATCCGAACAACACACACAAAATGCTGGAGGAATTCGAGCAACACACACAAAATAAAGGAGGAATCGAACAACACACACAAAATGCTGGAGGAATCCAAAAAACACACAGAAAATGCTGGAAATCTAAACAACACACACAGAATTCTGAGAATCCGAACAACACACATAAAATGCTGCAGGAATCCGAACAACACACACAAAATGCTGGAGGAATCCAAACAACACACACAGAATGCTTGTGGAATCCGAACAACACACACAAAATGCTGGAAATCCGAACAACACATATACAATGCTGGAGGAATCCGAACAGCACACACAAAATGCTGGAGGAATCCTAAGAACACACATAAAATGCTGGTGGAATCCGAAAAACACACACAAAATGCTGGAAATCGGAACAACACACAGAAAATGCTGGAAATCCAAACAACACACAGAAAATGCTGCAGGAATCTGAACAACACACACTAAATGCTGCAGGGATCAGAACAACACACACAAAATGCTGGAAATCCAAACAACACAGACAAAATGCCGGACATCCAAAGAACACACACAAACTGCTGGAGGAATCTGAACAACACACACAAAGTGCTGGAGGAATCTGAACAACACACACAAAATGCCAGAGCAATCCAAACAATACACACAAAATGCTGGAGGAATCCGAACAACATACACAAAATGCTGGAGGAATCCGAACAACACACACAAAAGGCTGGAAATCCGGACAACACACACAAAATGCAGGAGGAATCCGAACAACACACACAAAATAATGGAAATCCAAACAACAGACACAAAATGCATGAGGAATCCGAACACCACACACAAAATAATGGAAATCCGAACAACACACACAAAATGCAGGAGGAATCCGAACAACACACACAAAATACAGGAAATCCGAACAACATACACAAAATGCTGGGGGAATCTGTACAACACACACGCAAGTCGTTACTGCGCGGTCGGGAATTTTTCGGAGGGAAGGACTCCAAATCCCCGGCTTTGCCTGCTGTTGGCCACCGAGATGGAGGTCGAATCGTTCAGATAGAGATTGCGCTCAGTAGTTGCTGTCGGAGAGCTGATCAAAGTTCGAACTTTTCGGATGACTCAGTGTCGGACCGTGGTCGGGTGTGGCATGGAGAGTTTTGCCTACTTCTCCCGTCTGCGTGAGATGTGGGACATTTGAGTGACTTTGAACTTTTACTGTGCTCATGGACTTTATCAAGTTATGGTATTGTTGCACTGTTGTAACTATATGTTATAATTATGTGGTTTTGTTAGTTTTTTTCAGTCTTGATCTGTTCTGTGTTTTGTGATGTCACACTGGAGGAAATATTGTATCATTTCTTAATGTATGCATTACCAAATGACAATAAAAGAGGACTGCATGTCTTCATAATCTAATTTTTAAAAAATGCTGCAGAAATCCGATCAACACACAGAAAATGCTGAAGGAATCCGAACAACACACACAAAATGCTGGAGCAATCCGAACAACACACACAAAATGCTGGAGCAATCCGAACAACACACGCAAAATGCTGGAGGAATCCAAACAACACACACAAAATGCTTGTGGAATCTGAACAACACACACAAAATGCTGCAAATCCGAACAACACATACAAAGCAGGAGGAATCCGAACAGCATACACAAAATGCTGGAAGAATCCCAAGAACACACATAAAATGATGGTGGAATCCGAAAAACACACACAAAATGCAGGAAATCCGAACAACACACACAAAATGCTGGATGAATCCAAACAACACATGCAAAATGCTGGAGGAATCCGAAGTACACACACAAAATGATGGAGGTACCCGAACATCACACACAAAATGCTGCAGGAATACGAACAACACACACTAAATGCTGGAGGGATCCGAGCAACACACACAAAATGCTGCAAATCCGAACAACACAGACAAAATGCTGGACATCCGAACAACACAGGCAAAATGCTGGACATCCGAACAACACACACAAAATGCTGGAGAATCCGAACAACACAGGCAAAATGCTGGAGGAATCCGAACAACGCACACACAATGCTGGAGGAATCCGAACAACAGACACAAAATTCTGGAGCAATCCAAACAACACACACAAAATGCTGGAGGAATCTGAACAACACACACAAAATATTGGAAATCCGAAAAACACACACAAAATGCTGGAGGGATCCAAACAACACACACAAAATGCTGGAGGAATCCAAGCAACAGAAAAAAAATGATGGAAATCTGAAGAACACACAGAATATGCTGGGAATCTGAAAAACACACAGAAAATGCTGGAAATCTAAACAACAGACACAGAGTGCTGAGAGTCCGAGCAACACACAAAAAATGCTGCAGGAATCCGAACAACACACACAAAATGATGGCAATCCGAACAACACACAGGAAATGCTGGGAATCCGAAAAACACACACAAAATGCTGGAAATCTGAACAACACTCACAAAATGCTGGAGGAATCCGAAGAACACACACAAAATGCTGGAAGTTCGAATAACCCACACAGAATGCTGGTAAGCGGAGCAACAGACACAAAATGCTCGAAGTCCAAACAACGCACACAAGATGCTGGAGAATCCGAACAATACAGACAAAATGTAGGAGGAATCCGAACAACACCCACAAAATACTGGAAATCTGAACAACATACACAAAATGCTGGAGGAATCTGAACAACACACACTAAATGCTGGAGGAATCCGAACAACACCCACAAAATAATGGAAATCCGAACAACACACACAAAATGATGGAAACCGAACAACACACACAAAATGCTAGAGAAATCCGAGCAACACACCCAAAATGCAGGAGAAATCCAAACAACACACAAAAAATGCTGGAGGAATCCGAACAACGCACACAAAATGTAGGGAATCCGAACAACAGACTCCTGCGCAGCCCTGCAGTGATAAATTGTATCATATCCATTAAATGGGGGCCCTGGACAATTCTGATTTGATGGAGTTGGACTTGAAAGCACAAAGGAACATATGAAAAAATTTCTCAGACGCTCGTTCTCTGCTGTCTTTACTGCGCGGTCGGGAATCTTTCGGAGGGAAGGACTCCAAATCCCCGGCTTTGCCTGCTGTTGGTGACCGAGATGGAGGTCGAATTGTTCAGATAGAGATGGCGCTCAGTAGTTGGTGTCAGAGAGCTGATCAGAGCTCAAAGTTTTCGGATGACTCATTGTCAGACCGTGGTCGGGTGTGGCATGGAGAGTTTTTCTTCCTTCTCCCATCTGCGTGAGATGTGGGACATTTGAGAAACCTTGAACTTTTACTGTGCTCATGGACTTCATCAAGTTATCGTATTGTTGCACTGTTGTAACTATATGTTATAATTATGTGGTTTTGTTAGCTTTTTTCAGTCTTGATCTATCCTGTGTTTTGTGATATCAGACCGGAGGAAATGTTGTATCATTTCCTAAGGCACGCATTACAAAATGTCAATAAAAGAGGACGGCATGTCTTCATAACCAAATTTTTTAAAAATGCTGGAGAAATCCGAACAACACACACAAAATGCTGGAGGAATCCAAACAACACACACAAAATGGTGGAGCAATCCGAACAACACACACAAAATGCTTGAGGAATCCGAACAACACACACAAAATGCTGGAAATCCAAAAAACACACACAAAATGCTGGAGGAATCCGAACAACACACACGAAATGCTGGAGGAATCCGAGCAACAGAAAAAAAATAATGGAAATCCGAAGAACACACACAAAATTCTGGGAATCCGAAAAACACACCGAAAATGCTGGAAATCCAAACAACACATAGAGAATGCTGAGCATCCGAGCAACACACACAAAATGCTGCAGGAATCGGAACAACACACACAAAATGCTGGCAATCCGAACAACACACACAAAATGCTGGAGGAATCCGAAGAACACACACAAAATGCAGCAAATTCGAATAACCCACACAGAATGCTGGGAATCGGAGCAACACACACAAAATGCTTGAGATCCAAACAACACACGCAAACTGCTGGAAGGATCCGAACAACACACACAAAATGATAGAAATCCGAACAACATACACAAAATGCTGGAGGAATCTGAACAACACACAAAAAATGCTGGAGGAATCCGAACAACGCACACAAAATGCTGCGAAACCGAAAAACAGACTCGTGCGCAGCCCTGCAGTGAAAAATTATATCATATCCATTAAATGGGAGCCCTGGACAATTCTGATTTGATGGAGTTGGACTTGAAAGCACAAAGGAACATATGACAAAATTTCTCAGACGCTCGTTCTCTGCTGTCTTTACTGCGCGGTCGGAAATCTTTCGGAGGGAAGGACTCCAATTCCCCGGCATTGCCTGCTGTTGGCGACCAAGATGTAGGTCGAATCGTTCAGATAGAGATTGCGCTCAGTAGTTGCTGTCGGACAGCTGATCAGAGCTCGAACTTTTCGGATGACTCAGTGTCGGACCGTGGTCGGGTGTGGCATGGAGAGTTTTGCCTCCTTCTCCCGTCTGCGTGAGATGTGGGACATTTGAGTCACTTTGAACTTTTAGTGTGCTCATGCACTTCATCAAGTTATGGTATTGTTGCACTGTTGTAACTATATGTTATAATTATGTGGTTTTGTTAGTTTTTTTCAATCTTGATCTGTTCTGTCTTTTGTGATATCACACTGGAGGAAATATTGTATCATTTCTTAATGCATGCATTACCAAATGACAATGAAAGAGGACTGCATGTCTTCATAATCTACTTTTTGAAAAATGCTGGAGGAATCTGAACAACACACACAAAATGCTGGAGGAATCAGAACAAACACACACAAAATCCTGGAGCAATCCGAACAACTCATACAAAATGCTTGAGGAATCCGATCCAGTCACACAAAATTCTGGGAATCCGAACAACACACACGTGCGCAGCCCTGCAGTGAAAAATTATATCATATCCATTAAATGGGGGCCCTGGACAATTCTGATTTGATGGAGTTGGACTTGAAAGCACAAAGGAACATATGAAAAAATTTCTCAGACGCTCGTTCTCTGCTGTTGTTACTACGCAGTCGGGAATCTTTCGGAGGGAAGGACTCCAATTCTCCGGCATTGCCTGCTGTTGGCGAACAAGATGGAGGTCGAATCGTTCAGATAGAGATTGCGCTCAGTAGTTGGTGTCGGAGAGCTGATCAGAGCTCGAAGTTTTCGGATGACTCAGTGTCGGACCGTGGTCGGGTGTGGCATGGAGAGTTTTGCCTCCTTCTCCCGTCTGCGTGAGATGTGGGACATTTGAGTGACTTTGAACTTTTACTGTGCTCATGGACTTCATCAAGTTATGGTATTGTTGCACTGTTGTAACTATATGTTATAATTATGTGGTTTTGTTAGTTTTTTTCAGTCTTCATCTGCTCTGTCTGTTGTGATATCACACTGGAGGAAATATTGTATCATTTCTTAATGCATGCATTGCCAAATGACAATAAAAGAGGACTGCATGTCTTCATAATCTAATTTTTAAAAAATGCTGCAGAAATCCGATCAACACACTCAAAATGCTGGAGGAATCCGAACAACACACACAAAATGCTGGAGGAATCCGAGCAACAGAAAAAAAATGACAGAAATCCGAAGAACACACACAAAATGCTGGGAATCCGAAAAATACACAGAAAATGCTGGAAATCCAAACAACACACAGAATGCTGAGAATCCGAGCAACACACACAAAATGCTGCAGGAATCCGAATAACAAGCAGAAAAGGCTGTGAATCTGAAAAACACACACAAAATGCTGGAAATCCGAACAACACACACACAAAGTGATGGAGGAATCTGAAGAACACACACAAAATGCTGGAAATTCGAATAACCCACACAGAATGCTGGTAATCGGAGCAACAAACACAAAATGCTCGAAATCCAAACACACACAAGATGCTGGAGAATCCAAACAACACACACAAAATAATGGAAATCAGAACAACACACACAAAATGCAGGAGGAATCCGAACAACACCCACAAAATACTGGAAATCCGAACAACATACACAAAATGCTGGAGAATGCGAACAATACAGACAAAATGCTGGAAATCCGAACAGCACACACAAACTGCTAGAGGAATCCAAACAACACACACAAAATGCAAGAGGAATCTGAACACCCACAAAATACTGGAAATCCGAACAACATACACAAAATGATGGAGAATGCGAACAATACAGACAAAATGCTGGATGAATCCGAACAACACACACAAAATGCAGGAGGAATCCGAACAACACCCACAAAATACTGGAAATCCGAACAACATACACAAAATGCTGGAGGAATCCGAACAATACCCACAAAATACTGGAAATCCAAACAGCACACACAAACTGCTAGAGCAATCCGAACAACACACACAAAATGCAGGAGGAATCCGAACAACACCAACAAATTAACGGAAATCTGAACAACACACACAAACTGCTGGAGGAATCCGAACAACACACACAAAATGCAAGAGGAATCTGAACAACACCCACAAAATACTGGAAATCCGAACAACATACACAAAATGATGGAGAATGCGAACAATACAGACAAAATGCTGGATGAATCCGAACATCACACACAAAATGCAGGAGGAATCCGAACAACACCCATAAAATATTGGAAATCCGAACAACATACACAAAATGCTGGAGGAATCCGAACAATACCCACAAAATACTGGAAATCCAAACAGCACACACAAACTGCTAGAGCAATCCGAACAACACACACAAAATGCAGGAGGAATCCGAACAACACCAACAAATTAACGGAAATCCGAACAACACACACAAAATGCTGGAGGAATCCGAGCAACACACAGAAAATGATGGAGATCCAAACAACACACACAAAATGCAGGAGGAATCCGAATAAAACACAGAAAAGGCTGGGAATCTGAAAAACACACACAAAATGCTGGAAATCCGAACAACACACACACAAAATGATGGAGGAATCCGAAGAACACACACAAAATGCTGGTAATCGGAGCAAAACACACAAAATGCTCGAAATCCAAACAACACACACAAGGTGCTGGAGCAATCCGAACAACACACAGAAAATGCTGGAGGAATCCAAACAACACACACAAAATGCAGGAGGAATCTGAACAACACACACAAAATGCTGGAAATCCGATCAACACACATACAATGCTGGAGGAATCCGAACAGCACACAGAAAAATGCTGGAAGAATCCAAAGAACACACATAAAATGCTGGTGGAATCCGAAGAACACATGAAAAATGCTGGACATCCGAACAACACACACAAAATGCTGGAGAATCCAAACAACACAGGCAAAATGCAGGAGGAATCCAAACAACACCCACAAAATACTGGAAATCCGAACAACATACACAAAATGCTGAAGGAATCCGAACAATACCCACAAAATACTGGAAATCCGAACAGCACACACAAACTGCTAGAGGAATCCAAACAACACACACAAAATGCAAGAGGAATCTGAACAACACCCACAAAATACTGGAAATCCGAACAACATACACAAAATGATGGAGAATGCGAACAATACAGACAAAATGCCGGATGAATCCGAACAACACACACAAAATACTGGAAATCCGAACAACATACATAAAATGCTGGAGGAATCCGAACAATACCCACAAAATACTGGAAATCCGAACAGCACACACAAACTGCTAGAGCAATCCGAACAACACACACAAAATGCAGGAGGAATCCGAACAACACCAACAAATTAACGGAAATCCGAACAACACACACAAAATGCTGCAGGAATCCGAACAACACACACAAAATGCTGGAGGAATCCGAACAACACACAGAAAATGATGGAGATCCGAACAACACACACAAAATGCAGGAGGAATCCGAATAAAACACAGAAAAGACTGAGAATCTGAAAAACACACACAAAATGCTGGAAATCCGAACAACACACACACAAAATGATGGAGGAATCCGAAGAACACACACAAAATGCTGGTAATCGGAGCAAAACACACAAAATGCTCGAAATCCAAACAACACACACAAGATGCTGGAGCAATCCGAACAACACACAGAAAATGCTGGTGGAATCCAAACAACACACACAAAATGCAGGAGGAATCTGAACAACACACACAAAATGCTGGAAATCCGATCAACACACATACAATGCTGGAGGAATACGAACAACACTCACAAAATGCTGGAAATCCGAACAAAACACACAAAATGATGGAGGAATCCGAACAATGCACACAAAATGCAGGAAAGCCGAAAAACACACACAAAATGCTGGAAATCCGAACAGCACACACAAAATGCTAGAGGAATCCGAACAACACACAAAAAATTCTAGAGGAATCCGAACAACACACACAAAATGCTGGAGGAATCCGATCAACAAATACAAAATGCTGGAGGAATCCGAAGAACACACACAAAATGCTGGAAATTCAAATAACCCACACAGAATGCTGGTAATCGGAGCAACACACACAAAATGCTCGAAATCCAAACAACACACACAAACTGCAGGAGGAATCCGAACACCACACACAAAACACACGCGTGTGCTGCCCTCCAGTGAAACATGATATCGTACTCGTTACATATGGTCCCTGGACAATTCTGATTTCGTGGAGTTGGACGTGAAAGCACAAAGGAACAACTGAAAAATTTTCTGAGGTGCACGTTCACCGCAGGCATACTGTGTGGTCGGGAATCTTTTGGAGGGAAGGCCTCCAAATCCCTGGCTTTGCCTGCTGTTGGTGACCAAGATGGAAGTCGAATCGTTCAGATAGACATAGCGCTCAGTAGTTGGTGTCGGAGAGCTGATCAGAGCTCGAAGTTTTCGGATGACTCAGTGTCTATAATCATGTTATAATTATGTGGTTTTGTTATCTTTTTTCAGTCTTGATCTGTCCTGTGTTTTGTGATATCATACCAGAGGAAATATTGTATCATTTCTTAATGCATGCATTACTAAATGACAATAAAAGAGGACTGCGTGTCTCCAAAATATAACTTTAAAAACTTGCTGGAGAAATCCGAACAACACACACAAAATGCTGGAGGAATCCGAACAACACACACAAAATGCTTGAGGAATCCAAACAACACACACAAAATGCTTGAGGAATCCGACAACACACACAAAATGCTGGAGGTATCCGTACATGAGAAAAAAAATGATGGAAATCCGAAGAACACACACAAAATGCTGGGAATCCGAAAAACACACAGAAAATGCTGGAAATCCAAACAACACACACAGAATGCTGAGAATCCGAGTAACACACACAAAATGCTGCAGGAATCTGAACAACACACACAAAATGATGGCAATCCGAACAACACACAGAAAATGCTGGGAATCTGAAAAACACACACAAAATGCTGGAAATCCAAACAACACACACAGAATGCTGAGAATCCGAGCAACACACACAAAATGATGGCAATCCGAACAACACACAGAAAATGCTGGGAATCCGAAAAACACACACAAAATGCTGGAAATCCGAACAACACACTCAAAATGCTGGAGGAATCCAAAGAACACACAGAAAATGCTGGAAGTTCGAATAACCCACACAGAATGCTGGTAATCGGAGCAACACACACAAAATGCAGGAGGAATCCCAAGAACACACACAAACTGCTGGAGGAATCCAAACAACACACACAAAATGCTGGAGGAATCCGACCAAACCACACAGAATGCCAGAGGAATCCGAACAATACACACATAATGCTGGAGGAATCCGAACAACATACACAAAATGCTGGAGGAATCTGAACAACACACACAAAAGGTTGGAAATCCGGACAACACACACAAAATGCAGGAGGAATCCAAACAACACACATAAAATAATGGAAACCGGAACAACACACACAAAATGCATGAGCAATCCGAACAACACACACAAAATACTGGAAATCTGAATGACACACACAAAATGCAGGAGGAATCCGAACAACACACATCAAAATGCTGGAAATCTGTACAATACACACAAACTGCTGGAGGAATCCGAACAACACACACAAAAGGCTGGAAATCCAGACAACACACAAAATGCAGGAGGAATCTGAACAACGCACACAAAATGCTGGGAATCCGAACAACACACACGTGTGCAGCCCTGCAGTGAAAAATTATATCATATCCATTAAATGGGGGCCCTGGACAATTCTGATTTGATGGAGTTGGACTTGAAAGCACAAAGGAACATATGAAAAAATTTCTCAGACGCTCGTTCTCTGCTGTCGTTACTACGCAGTCGGGAATCTTTCAGAGGGATGGACTCCAAATCCCCGCCTTTGCCGGCTGTTGGCGAGCAAGATGGAGGTCGAATTGTTCAGATACAGATTGTGCTCAGTAGTTGGTGTCGGAGAGCTGATCAGAGATCGAACTTTTCGGATGACTCAGTGTCAGACCGTGGTCGGGTGTGACATGAAGAGTTTTGCCTCCTTCTCCCATCTGCGTGAGATGTGGGACATTTGAGTGACTTTGAACTTTTACTGTGCTCATGGACTTCATCAAGTTATGGTATTGTTGCACTGTTGTAACTATATGTTATAATTATGTGGATTTGCAAGTTTTTATCAGTCTTGATCCGTTCTGTCTTTTGTGATATCACACTGGTGGAAATATTGTATCATTTCTTAATGCATGCATTACCAAATGACAATAAAAGAGGACTGCATGTCTTCATAATCTAACTTTTAAAAAGTGCTGGAGAAATACAATCAACACACACAAAATGCTGGAGGAATCCGAACAACACACACAAAATGCTGGAGGAATCCGAACAACACACACAAAATACTGGAGGAATCCAAACAACACACACAGAATGCTTGTGGAAACCGAACAACACACACAAAATGCTGGAAATCCGAACAACACACATTCAATGCTGGAGAAATACGAACAGCACACACAAAATGCTGGAAGAATCCCAAGAACACACATAAAATGCGGGTGAATACAAAAAACACACACAAAATGCTGGAAGTCCGAACACTACACACAAAGTGCTGGATGAATCCGAACAACACATGCAAAATGCTGGAGGAATCCGAGCAACAGAAAAAAAATGATGGAAGTCCGAAGAACACACACAAAATGCTGGGAATCAGAAAAATACACAGAAAATGCTGGATATCCAAACAACACACACAGAATGCTGAGAATCCGAGCAACACACACAAAATGCTGGAAATCCAAACAACACACACAAGATGCTGGAGATTCCGAACAATACAGACAAAATGCTGGAGGAATCCAAACTACACACACAAAATGATGGAAATCCGAACAACACACACAAAATGCTGGAGGAATACGAACAACACACAGAAAATTCTGGAGCAATCCGAAAAACTCAAACAAAATGCTTGAGGAATCTGATCCAGTCACACAAAATGCTGGGAATCCGAACAACACACAGAAAATGATTGGAATCCGAAAAGCACACACAAAATGCTGGAGAAATTCGAACAACACACACAAAATGCTGGGAATCAGAACAACAAACACGAAATACTGGAGGTATCCGAACAACACACACAAAATACTGGGAAACCGAACAACACACACAGAATGCTGCAGGTATACGAAAAACACACACAAAATGCTGGAGGATTAAGAACAACATACACAGAATGCTGGGATTGCGAACAACACTCAGAAAATGCTGGAGGAATACGAACAACACACACAAAATGCTGGAGGAATACGAACAACACTCACAAAATGCTGGAAATCCGAACAAAACACACAAAATGATGGAGGAATCCGAACAATGCACACAAAATGCAGAAAATCCGAAAAACACACACAAAATGCTGGAAATCCGAACAGCACACACAAAATGCAAGAGGAATCCAAACAACACACAAAAAATTCTAGAAGAATCCGAACAACACACACAAAATGCTAGAGGAATCCGAACAACAAATACAAAATGCTGGAAATCCAAACAACACACACAAAATGCTGGAGGAATCCGAACACCACACACAAAATGCTGGAGGAATCCGAACAACACACACAAAATGCTGGAGGAATCCGAAGAACACACACAAAATGCTGGAGGAATCCGAACAACACACACAAAATGCTGGAGGAATCCGAAGGACACACACAAAATGCTGGAAATTCGAATAACCCACACAGAATGCTAGTAATCGGAGCAACACACACAAAATTCTCGAAATCCAACCAACACACACAAAATGCTGGAGGAATCCGAACACCACACACAAAATGCTGGAGGAATCCGAACAACACACACAAAATGCTGGAGGAATCCGAAGAACACACACAAAATGCTGGAGGAATCCGAACAACACACACAAAATGCTGGAGGAATCCGAAAAACACACACAAAATGCTGGAAATTCGAATAACCCACACAGAATGCTGGTAATCGGAGCAACACACACAAAATGCTCGAAATCCAACCAACACACACAAAATGCTGGAGGAATCCGAACACCACACACAAAATGCTGGAGGAATCCGAACACCACACACAAAATGCTGGAGGAATCCGAACAACACACACAAAATGCTGGAGGAATCCGAACAACACACACAAAATGTAGAAAATCCGAAGAACAGACACAAAATGCTGGAAATCTGAGCCACACACACAAAATGCTGGAGGAATCCGAGCACCGCACACAAAATGCTGGAGGAATCCGAACAACACACACAAAATGCTAGGAATCTGAAAAAAACACACAAAATGCTAGGAATCAGAACAATACACACCAAATGCAGGAAGTCTGAACACATACAAAATGCTGGAGGAAACCGAACAACACACAGAAAATGCTTGGAATCCGAAAAACACACACAAAATGCTGGAGAAATCCGAACACCAAACACAAAATGCTGGAGGAATCCGAACAACAGAAAAAAAATGATGGAAATCCGAACAACACACACAAAATGCTGGAGGAATCTGAACAAAACACACAAAATGCTGGAAATCCGAACAACACACACAAACTGCTGGAGAATCCAAACAATACGCACAAAATGCTGGAGGAATCCGAACAACACACACAAAATGCTGGAAATCCGAACAACACACACAAACTGCTGGAGAATCCAAACAACACGCACAAAATGCTGGAGGAATCCGAACAACACACAGAAAATGCTGGAGGAATCCGAACAACACACACAAAATGCTGGAGGAATCCGAACAACACATAGAAAATGATTGAGGAATCCGAACAACACACACAAAATGCTAGGAATCAGAACAACACACACAAACTGCTGGAGAATCCAAACAACACGCACAAAATGCTGGAGGAATCCGAACAACACACAGAAAATGCTGGAGGAATCCGAACAACACACAAAAAATGCTGGAGGAATCCGAACAACACACAGAAAATGCTGGAAGAATCCGAACAACACACACAAAATGTTGGAAATCCGAACAACACACGCGTGCGCAGCCCTCCGGTGAAACATGATATCGTATCCGTTACATATGGGCCGTGGACAATTCTGATTTCGTGGAGTTGGTCGTGTAAGCACGAAGGAACATCTGAAAAAATTTCTGAAATACTCGTTCGCTGCTGCCGTTACTGCGCGGTCGGGCATCTTTTGGAGGGACGGCCTCCAAATCCCCGGCTTTTCCTGCGACCGAGATGGTGGTCGATTTGTTCAGATAGACATGGCGCTCAGTAGTTGGTGTCGGAGAGCTGATCAGAGCTCGAAGTTTTCAGATGACTCAGTGTCGGACCGTGGTCGGGTATGGCAGGGAGAGTTGTTCTTCCTTCTCCCGTCTGCGTTAGACGTGGGAAATTTGAGTGACTTTGAACTTTTGCTGTGCTCATGGACTTCATCAAGTTATGGTATTGTTGCACTGTTGTAACTATATGTTATAATTATGTGCTTTTGTTATCTTTTTTCAGTCTTGATCCGTCCTGTGTTTTGTGATATCACACCGGAGGAAATATTGTATCATTTCTTAATGCATGCATTACTAAATGACAATAAAAGAGGACTGCATGTCTTCAAAATATAATTTTAAAAACTTGCTGGAGAAATCCGAACAACACAAACAAAATGCTGGAGGAATCCGAACAACACACAGAAAATGATTGAGGAATCCGAACAACACACACAAAATGCTAGGAATCAGAAAAACACACACAAAATGCTAGGAATCAGAATAACACACACCAAATGCAGGAAGTCCGAACACATACAAAATGCTGGAGGAAACCGAACAACACACAGAAAATGCTGGAGGAATACGATCAACTCACGGAAAATGCTTGGATTCCGAAAAACACACACAAAATGCTGGAGAAATCCAAACACCAAACACAAAATGCTGGAGGAATCCGAACAACACACAGAAAATGCTTGGAATCCGAAAAACACACACAAAATGCTGGAGAAATCCGAACACCAAACACAAAATGCTGGAGGAATCCGAACAACAGAAAAAAAATGATGGAAATCCGAACAACACACACAAAATGCTGGAGGAATCTGAACAAAACACACAAAATGCTGGAAATCCGAACAACACACACAAACTGCTGGAGAATCCAAACAACACACACAAAATGCTGGAGGAATCCGAACAACACACAAAATGCTGGAAATCCGAACAACACACACAAACTGCTGGAGAATCCAAACAACACGCACAAAATGCTGGAGGAATCCAAACAACACACAGAAAATGCTGGAGGAATCCGAACAACACACACAAAATGCTGGAGGAATCCGAACAACACACAGAAAATGCTGGAAGAATCCGAGCAACACACACAAAATGTTGGAAATCCGAACAACACACACAAAACACACGCGTGCGCAGCCCTCCGGTGAAACATGATATCGTATCCGTTACATATGGGCCCTGGACAATTCTGATTTCGTGGAGTTGGTCGTGTAAGCACGAAGGAACATCTGAAAAAATTTCTGAAATACTCGTTTGCTGCTGCCGTTACTGCGCGGTCGGGCATCTTTTGGAGGGACGGCCTCCAAATCCCCGGCTTTTCCTGCGACCGAGATGGTGGTCGATTCGTTCAGATAGAGATGGCGCTCAGTAGTTGGTGTCGGAGAGCTGATCAGAGCTCGAAGTTTTCGGATGACTCAGTGTCGGACCGTGGTCGGGTATGGCAGGGGGAGTTGTTCTTCCTTCTCCCGTCTGCGTGAGACGTGGGAAATTTGAGTGACTTTGAACTTTTGCTGTGCTCATGGACTTCATCAAGTTATGGTATTGTTGCACTGTTGTAACTATATGTTATAATTATGTGCTTTTGTTATCTTTTTTCAGTCTTGATCCGTCCTGTGTTTTGTGATATCACACCGGAGGAAATATTGTATCATTTCTTAATGCATGCATTACTAAATGACAATAAAAGAGGACTGCATGTCTTCAAAATATAATTTTAAAAACTTGCTGGAGGAATCCGAACAACAGAAAAAAAATGATGGAAATCCGAACAACACACACAAAATGCTGGAGGAATCTGAACAAAACACACAAAATGCTGGAAATCCGAACAACACACACAAACTGCTGGAGAATCCAAACAACACGCACAAAATGCTGGAGGAATCCGAACAACACACACAAAATGCTGGAAATCCGAACAACACACACAAACTGCTGGAGAATCCAAACAACACGCACAAAATGCTGGAGGAATCCGAACAACACACAGAAAATGCTGGAGGAATCCGAACAACACACACAAAATGCTGGAGGAATCCGAACAACACACAGAAAATGCTGGAAGAATCCGAACAACACACACAAAATGTTGGAAATCCGAACAACACACACAAAACACACGCGTGCGCAGCCCTCCGGTGAAACATGATATCGTATCCGTTACATATGGGCCCTGGACAATTCTGATTTCGTGGAGTTGGTCGTGAAAGCACGAAGGAACATCTGAAAAAATTTCTGAAATACTCGTTCGCTGCTGCCGTTACTGCGCGGTCGGGCATCTTTTGGAGGGACGGCCTCCAAATCCCCGGCTTTTCCTGCGACCGAGATGGTGGTCGATTCGTTCAGATAGAGATGGCGCTCAGTAGTTGGTGTCGGAGAGCTGATCAGAGCTCGAAGTTTTCGGATGACTCAGTGTCGGACCGTGGTCGGGTATGGCAGGGAGAGTTGTTCTTCCTTCTCCCGTCTGCGTGAGATGTGGGAAATTTGAGTGACTTTGAACTTTTGCTGTGCTCATGGACTTCATCAAGTTATGGTATTGTTGCACTGTTGTAACTATATGTTATAATTATGTGCTTTTGTTATCTTTTTTCAGTCTTGATCCGTCCTGTGTTTTGTGATATCACACCGGAGGAAATATTGTATCATTTCTTAATGCATGCATTACTAAATGACAATAAAAGAGGACTGCATGTCTTCAAAATATAATTTTAAAAACTTGCTGGAGGAATCCGAACAACAGAAAAAAAATGATGGAAATCCGAACAACACACACAAAATGCTGGAGGAATCTGAACAAAACACACAAAATGCTGGAAATCCGAACAACACACACAAACTGCTGGAGAATCCAAACAACACGCACAAAATGCTGGAGGAATCTGAACAACACACACAAAATGCTGGAAATCCGAACAACACACACAAACTGCTGGAGAATCCAAACAACACGCACAAAATGCTGGAGGAATCCGAACAACACACAGAAAATGCTGGAGGAATCCGAACAACATACACAAAATGCTGGAGGAATCCGAACAACACACAGAAAATGCTGGAAGAATCCGAGCAACACACACAAAATGTTGGAAATCCGAACAACACACACAAAACACACGCGTGCGCAGCCCTCCGGTGAAACATGATATCGTATCCGTTACATATGGGCCCTGGACAATTCTGATTTCGTGGAGTTGGTCGTGTAAGCACGAAGGAACATCTGAAAAAATTTCTGAAATACTCGTTCGCTGCTGCCGTTACTGCGCGGTCGGGCATCTTTTGGAGGGACGGCCTCCAAATCCCCGGCTTTTCCTGCGACCGAGATGGTGGTCGATTCGTTCAGATAGAGATGGCGCTCAGTAGTTGGTGTCGGAGAGCTGATCAGAGCTCGAAGTTTTCGGATGACTCAGTGTCGGACCGTGGTCGGGTATGGCAGGGAGAGTTGTTCTTCCTTCTCCCGTCTGCGTGAGACGTGGGAAATTTGAGTGACTTTGAACTTTTGCTGTGCTCATGGACTTCATCAAGTTATGGTATTGTTGCACTGTTGTAACTATATGTTATAATTATGTGCTTTTGTTATCTTTTTTCAGTCTTGATCCGTCCTGTGTTTTGTGATATCACACCGGAGGAAATATTGTATCATTTCTTAATGCATGCATTACTAAATGACAATAAAAGAGGACTGCATGTCTTCAAAATATAATTTTAAAAACTTGCTGGAGAAATCCGAACAACACAAACAAAATGCTGGAGGAATCCGAACAACACACAGAAAATGCTTGAGGAATCCGAACAACACACACAAAATGCTAGGAATCAGAAAAACACACACAAAATGTTAGGAATCAGAACAACACACACCAAATGCAGGAAGTCCGAACACATACAAAATGCTGGAGGAAACCGAACAACACACAGAAAATGTTGGAGGAATACGATCAACTCACGGAAAATGCTTGGAATCCGAAAAACACACACAAAATGCTGGAGAAATCCGAACACCAAACACAAAATGCTGGAGGAATCCGAACAACACACAGAAAATGCTTGGAATCCGAAAAACACACACAAAATGCTGGAGAAATCCGAACACCAAACACAAAATACTGGAGGTATCCGAACAACACACACAAAATACTGGGAAACCAAACAACACACACACAATGCTGGAGGAATATGAAAAACACACACAAAATGATGGAGGATTACGAACAACATACACAGAATGCTGGGAATATGAACCACACACACAAAATGCGAGAGAATCCAAACAATACACACAAAATGCCGGAGGAATCCAAACATGACACACACAGAATGCTGGAAATCCGAATAACACACACAAGATGCTGGAGGAATCCGAATAACAGAAAAAAAAATGATGGAAATCCGAACAACACACAAAAATGCTGGAGGAATCTGAACAAAACACACAAAATGCTGTAAATCCGAACAACACACACAAAATGCTGGAGGAATCCAACAACACACAGAAACTGCTGGAGGAATCCGAACAACACACACAAAATGCTGGGAATCCGAATAACACACACAAAATGCTGGAGGTATCCGTATATGAGAAAAAAAATGATGGAAATCTGAACAACGCTCACAAAATGCTGGAGAAATCCGAACACCACACAAAAAATGCTGCAGGAATCCGAACAACACACACAAAATGCTGGGAATGAAAACAACAAACACAAAATACTGGAAGTATCCGAACAACACACAGAAAATACTGGGAAGCCGAACAACACACAGGGAGTGCTGGAGGAATACGAAAAACACACACAAAATGCTGGAGGATTATGAACAACAGACACAGAATGCTGGGATTCTGAACAACACACAGAATATGCTGGAGGAATACGAACAACACACACAAAATGCTGGAGGAATACGAACAACACACACAAAATATAGGAAATCCAAAGAACAGACGCAAAATGCTGGAAATCTGAGCCACACACACAAAATGCTGGAGGAATCCGAGCACTGCACACAAAATGCTGGAGGAATCCGAACAACACACACAAAATGCTAGGATACAGAAAAACACACACAAAATGCTAGGAATCAGAACAACACACACCAGATGCAGGAAGTCCGAACACATACAAAATGCTAGAGGAAACCGAACAACACACAGAAAATGCTGGAGGAATACGATCAACACACAGAAAATGCTTGGAATCCGAAAAACACACACAAAATGCTGGAGAAATTCGAACACCAAACACAAAATGCTGGAGGAATCCGAACAACACACACAAACTGCTGGCAATCAGAACAACAAACACAAAATACTGGAGGTATCCGAACAACACACACAAAATACGGGAAAACCGAACAACACACAGACAATGCTGGAGAAATATGAACAACATACACAGAATGCTGGGATTCCGAACAACACACAGAATATGCTGGAGGAATACGAACAACACACACAAAATGTAGGAAATCTGAAGAACAGACACAAAATGCTGGAAATCTGAGCCACAAACACAAAATGCTGGAGGAATCCGAGCACCGCACACAAAATGCTGGAGGAATCCGAACAACACACACAAAATGCTAGGAATCAGAACAACACACACCAAATGCAGGAAGTCCGAACACATACAAGATGCTGGAGGAAACCAAACAACACACAGAAAATGCTGGAGGAATACGATCAACTCACAGAAAATGCTTGGAATCCGAAAAACACACACAAAATGCTGGAGAAATCCGAATACCAAACACAAAATGCTGGAGGAATCCGAACAACACACACACAATGCTGGAGGAATATGAAAAACACACAAAATGATGGAGGATTACGAACATACACAGAATGCTGGGAATACGAACAACACACACAAATTGCGAGAGCATCCAAACAATACACACAAAATGCTGGAGGAATCCAAATAACAGAAAAAAAATGATGGAAATCCGAACAACACACACAAAATGCTGGAGGAATCTGAACAACACACACAAAATGCTGGAAATCCGAACAACACACACAAAATGCTGGAGAATACGAACAGCACACACAAAATGCTGGAGGAATCCAACAACACACAGAAAATCCTGGAGGAATCCGAACAACACACACAAAATGCTGGGAATCCGAATAACACACACAAAATGCTGGAGGTATCCGTACATGAGGAAAAAGATGATGGAAATCTGAACAACACTCACAAAATGCTGAAGAAATCCGAACACCACACAAAAAATGCTGCAGGAATCCGAACAACACACACAAAATGCTGGGAATGAAAACAACAAACACAGAGTGCTGGAGGAATACGAAAAACACACACAAAATGCTGGAGGATTATGAACAACATACACAGAATGCTGGGATTCTGAACAACACACAGAATGCTGGGATTCCGAACAACACACAGAATATGCTGGAGGAATACGAACAACACACAGAAAATGCTGGAGGAATACGAACAACACACACAAAATGTAGGAAATCCGAAGAACAGACACAGAAATTGTTGGAGGAATACGAACAACACACACAAAATGCTTGGATTCCGAAAAACACACACAAAATTGCGGAGAAATCCGAACACCAAACAGAAAATGCTGGAGGAATCCGAACAACACACACAAACTGCTGGGAATCAGAACAATAAACACAAAATACTGGAGGTATCCGAACAACACACACAAAATACTGGGAAACTGACAACAGACACACAATGCTGGAGGAATATGAAAAACACACACAAAATGATGAAGGATTATGAACAACATACACAGAATGCTGGGAATACGAACAACACACACAAAATGCTGGAGAAATCCTAACAACACACACAAAATGCTGGAGAAATCCGAACAACACACAAAATGCTTGAGGAATCCGAACAACACACACAAAATGCTGGGAATCTGAATAACACACACAAAATGTTGGAGGCATCCATACATGAGAAAAAAAATGATGGAAATCTGAACAACACTCACAAAATGCTGGAGAAATCCGAACACCACACAAAAAATGCTGCAGGTATCCGAACAACACACACAAAATGCTGGGAATCAGAACAACAAACTCAAAATACTGGAGGTATCCAAACAACACACACAAAATACTGGGAAACCGAACAACACACACAGAGTGCTGGAGGAATACGATAAACACACACAAAATGCTGGACGATTATGAACAACATACACAGAATGCTGGGATTCCGAACAACACACAGAATATGCTGCAGGAATACGAACAACACACACAAAATACTGCAGGAATCCGAACAACACACACAAAATGCTGGAGAATCCGAACAATACACACAAAATGCTGGAGGAATCCAAACATGACACACACAAAATCCTGGAAATCTGAATAACACACACAAAATGCTGGAGGAATCCGAACAACAGAAAAAAAATGATGGAAATCTGAACAGCACACACAAAATGCTGGAAATCTGAACAACACACACAAAATGCTGGAGGAATCCGAACAACACACAGAAAATGCTGGAGGAATCCGAACAACACACACAAAATGCTGGAGGAATCCGAACAACACACAGAAAATGCTGGAAGAATCCGAACAACACACACAAAATGTTGGAAATCCGAACAACACACACAAAACACACGCGTGCGCAGCCCTCCGGTGAAACATGATATCGTATCCGTTACATATGGGCCCTGGACAATTCTGATTTCGTGGAGTTGGTCGTGAAAGCACGAAGGAACATCTGAAAAAATTTCTGAAATACTCGTTCGCTGCTGCCGTTACTGCGCGGTCGGGCATCTTTTGGAGGGACGGCCTCCAAATCCCCGGCTTTTCCTGCGACCGAGATGGTGGTCGATTCGTTCAGATAGAGATGGCGCTCAGTAGTTGGTGTCGGAGAGCTGATCAGAGCTCGAAGTTTTCGGATGACTCAGTGTCGGACCGTGGTCGGGTATGGCAGGGGGAGTTGTTCTTCCTTCTCCCGTCTGCGTGAGATGTGGGAAATTTGAGTGACTTTGAACTTTTGCTGTGCTCATGGACTTCATCAAGTTATGGTATTGTTGCACTGTTGTAACTATATGTTATAATTATGTGCTTTTGTTATCTTTTTTCAGTCTTGATCCGTCCTGTGTTTTGTGATATCACACCGGAGGAAATATTGTATCATTTCTTAATGCATGCATTACTAAATGACAATAAAAGAGGACTGCGTGTCTTCAGAATGTAATTTTAAAAAATTGCTGGAGGAATACGCAAAACGCACACAAAATGCTGGAGGCTTATGAACAACCTACACAGAATGCTGGGATTCCGAACAACACACAGAATATGCTGGAGGAGTACAAACAACACACACCAAATGCTGGAGGAATCCGAACAACACACAGAAAATGCTGGGAAACCGAACAACACACACAGAATGCTGGAGGAATACGAAAAACACACACAAAATGCTGGAGGATTATGAACAACAAACACAGAATGCTGGGATTCTGAACAACACACAGAATATGCTGGAGGAATACAAACAACACACACAAAATGCTGGAGGAATACGAACAGCACACACAAAATGTAGGAAATCCAAAAAAGAGACACAAAATGCTGGAGGAATCCGGACACCGCACACAAAATGCTGGAGGAATCCGAACAACACACACAAAATGCTAGGTATCAGAACAACACACACCAAATGCAGGAAGTCCGAACACATACAAAATGCTGGAGGAAACCGAACAACACACAGAAAATGCTGGAGGAATACGAACAACACACAGAAAATGCTTGGAATCCGAAAAACACACGCAAAATGCTGGAGAAATCCGAACACCAAACACAAAATACTGGAGGTATCCGAACAACACACACAAAGTACTGGGAAACCGAACAACACACACACAATACTGGAGGAATATGAAAAACACACACAAAATGATGGAGGATTACGAACAACATACACAGCATGCTGGGAATACGAACAACACACACAAAATGCTGCAGGAATCCGTACAAGAGAAAAAAAATGATGGAAATCCGAACAACATAAACATAATGGTGGAGGAATACGAACAACACACAGAAAATGCTTGGAATCCGAAAAACACACACAAAATACTGGAGGTATCAGAACAACACACACAAAATACTGTGAAACCGAACAACACACACAGAGTGCTGGAGGAATACGAAAAACACACACAAAATGCTGGAGGATTATGAACAACAGAAAAAAAATGATGGAAATCTGAACAACACACACAAAATGATGGAAATCTGAATAACACACACAAAATGCTGGAGGAATCCGAACAACAGAAAAAAAATGATGGAAATACGAACAACACACACAAAATGCTGGAAAAATCTGAACAAGACACACAAAATGCTGGAGAATCCGAACAACACACACAAAATGCTGGAGGAATCCGAACAACACACAGAAAATGCTGGAGGATTCCGAACAACACACAGAAAATGCTGAAAGAATCTGAACAACACACACAAAACAGACGCGTGCGCAGTCCTCCGGTGAAACATGATATCGTATCCGTTACATATGGGCCCTGGACAATTCTGATTTCATGGAGTTGGACATGAAAGAACAAAGAAACAACTGAAAAAATTTCTGAGATGCTCGTTCCCTGCTGTCGTTACTGTGTGGACAAAAATCTTTTGGCGGGAAGGCCTCCAAATCCCTGGCTTTGCCTGCTGTTGGTGACCGAGATGGAGGTCGAATCGTTCAGATAGTGATAGTGCTCAGTAGTTGGTGTCGGAGAGCTGATCAGAGCTCGAAGTTTTCGGATGACTCAGTGTCGGACCGTGGTCGGGTATGGCAGGGAGAGCTTTTCTACCTTCTCCCGTCTGCGTGAGATGTGGGATATTTGAGTGACTTTGAACTTTTACTGTGCTCATGGACTTCATCAAGTTATCATATTGTTGCACTGCTGTAACTATATGTTATAATTATGTGGTTTTGTTATCTTTTTTCAGTCTTGATCTGTGCTGTGTTTTGTGATATCACACCGGAGGAAATATTGTATCATTTCTTAATGCATGCATTACTAAATGACAATAAAAGAGGACTGCATGTCTTCAAAATATAATTTTAAAAACTTGCTGGAGAAATCCGAACAACACAAACAAAATGCTTGAGGAATCCGAACAACACACACAAAATGCTTGAGGAATCCAAACGACACACGCAAAATGGTGGGAATCCGAAAAACACACACAAAATGCTGGAGAAATCCGAACACCAAACACAAAATGCTGGAGGAATCCGAACAACACACACAAACTGCTGGCAATCAGAACAACAAACACAAAATACCGGAGGTATCCGAACAACACACACAAAATACTGGGAAACCGAACAACACACACACAATGCTGGAGGAATATGAAAAACACACACAAAATGATGGAGGATTATGAACAACATAAACAGAATGCTGGGAATACGAACAACACACACAAAATGCGAGAGAATCCAAACAATACACACAAAATGCTGGAGGAATCCAGACATGACACAAACAAAATGCTGGAAATCCGAACAACACACACAAAATGCTGGAGGAATCTGAACAACACACACAAAATGCTGGAAATCCGAACAACACACACAAAATGCTGGAAAATACGAACAACACACACAAAATGCTGGAGGAATCCGACAACACACAGAAAATGCTGGGGAAATCCGAACAACACACACAAAATGCTGGAAGTATCCGTACATGAGAAAAAAAATTATGGAAATCCGAACAACACTCACAAAATGCTGGAGAAATCCGAACACCACACAAAAAATGCTAGAGGAATCCGAACAACACACACAAAATGCTGGGAATCAGAACAACAAACACTGAATACTGGAGGTATCCGAACAACACACACAAAATACTGGAAAACCGAACAACACACACACAATGCTGGAGAAATCCGAATACCAAACACAAAATGCTGGAGGAATACGAACAACACACACAAACTGCTGGCAATCAGAACAACAAACACAAAATACTGGAGGTATCCGAACAACACACACAAAATACTGGGAAACCGAACAACACACCCACAATGCTGGAGAAATATGAAAAACACATACAAAATGATGGAGGATTACGAACAACATACACAGAATTCTGGGAATACGAACAACACACACAAAATGCCAGAGAATCCAAACAATACACACAAAATGCTGGAGGAATCCAAACATGACACAAACAAAATGCTGGAAATCTGAATAACACACACAAAATGCTGGAGGATTCCGAACAACAGAAAAAAAATGATGGAAATCCGAACAACACACACAAAATGCTGGAGGAATCTGAACAACACACACAAAATGCTGGAAATCCGAACAACACACACAAAATGCTGGAGAATACAAACAACACACACAAAATGCTGGAGGAATCCGACAACACACAGGAAATGCTGGAGGAATCCGAACAACACACACAAAACACACGCGTGCGCAGCCCTCCAGTGAAACATGATATCGTATCCGTTACATATGGGCCCTGGACAATTCTGATTTCATGGAGTGGGACATGAAAGCACAAAGAAACAACTGAAAAAATTTCTGAGATGCTCGTTCCCTGCTGTCGTTACTGTGTGGACAAAAACCTTTTGGAGGGAAGGCCTCCAAATCCCTGGCTTTGCCTGCTGTTGGTGACCGAGATGGAGGTCGAATCGTTCAGATAGTGATAGTGCTCAGTAGTTGGTGTCGGAGAGCTGATCAGAGCTCGAAGTTTTCGAATGACTCAGTGTCGGACCATGGTCGGATATGGCAGGGAGAGTTTTTCTACCTTGTCCCGTCTGCGTGAGATGTGGGACATTTCAGTGACTTTGAACTTTTACTGTGCTCATGGACTTCATCAAGTTATCGTATTGTTGCACTGCTGTAACTATATGTTATAATTATGTGGTTTTGTTAGCTTTTTTCAGTCTTGATCTGTGCTGTGTTTTGTGATATCACACCGGAGGAAATATTGTATCATTTCTTAATGCATGCATTACTAAATGACAATAAAAGAGGACTGCATGTCTTCAAAATATAATTTTAAAAACTTGCTGGAGAAATCCAAACAACACACACAAAATGCTTGAGGAATCCAAACGACACACACAAAATGGTGGGAATCCGAAAAACACACACAAAATGCTGGAGAAATCCGAACACCAAACACAAAATGCTGGAGGAATCCGAACAACACACACAAACTGCTGGCAATCAGAACAACAAACACAAAATACTGGAGGTATCCGAACAGCACACACAAAATACTGGGAAACCGAACAACACACACACAATGCTGGAGGAATATGAAAAACACACACAAAATGATGGAGGATTACGAACAACATACACAGAATGCTGGGAATACGAACAACACACACAAAATGTGAGAGAATCCAAATAATACACACAAAATACCGGAGGAATCCAAATATGACACAAACAAAATGCTGGAAATCCGAATAACGCACACAAAATGCTGGAGGAATCCGAATAACAGAAAAAAAATGATGGAAATCCGAACAACACACACAAAATGCTGGAGGAATCTGAACAACACACACAAAATGCTGGAGGAATCCGAACAACACACACAAAATGCTAGGAATCAGAACAACACACACCAAATGCAGGAAGTCCGAACACATACAAAATGCTGGAGGAAACCGAACAACACACAGAAAATGCTGGAGGAATATGAAAAACACACACAAAATTATGGAGGATTATGAACAACATACACAGAATGCTGGGATTCCGAACAACACACAAAATATGCTGGAGGAATACGAACAACACACACAAAATGCTGCAAATTGGAACAACACACACAAAGTGCTGGAGAATCCGAAGAATACACACAAAATGCTGGAGGAATCCAAACATGACACACACAAAATGCTGGAAATCCGAATAACACACACAAAGTGCTGGAGGAATCCAAACATGACACACACAAAATGCTGGAAATCCGAATAACACACACAAAATGCTGGAGGAATCCGAACAACAGAAAAAAAATGATGGAAATCCGAACAACATGCACAAAATGCTGGAAATCCGAACAACACACACAAAATGCTGGAAATCCGAACATCACACGCAAAACACATGCGTGCGCAGCCCTTGGGTGAAACTTGATATCATATCCGTTAAATAGAGGCCACACATGAGGCTACTTAACATGATAAGAGCCCATGGAATTACAGGAAAGTTACATACGTGGATTGAGCGTTGGCTGATTGGCAGGAAACAGAGTGGGAATAAAGGGATCCTATTCTGGTTGACTGCCGGTTACTAGTGGTGTTCCACAGGGATCAGTGTTGGGGCCGCTTCTTTTTACATTGTACATCAACGATTTGGATTATGGAATAGATGGCTTTGTGGCTAAGTTTGCTGACGATACGAAGATAGCTGGAGGGGCTGGTAGTGCTGAGGAAACAGAGAGTCTGCAGAGAGACTTGGATAGATTGGAAGAATGGGCAGAGAAGTGGCAAATGAAGTACAATGTTGGAAAGTGTATGGTTATGCACTTTGGCAGAAAAAATAAATGGGCAGACTATTATTTAAATGGGGAAAGAATTCAAAGTTCTGAGATGCAACGGGACTTGGGAGTCCTTGTACAGGATTCCCTTAAAGTTAACCTCCAGGTTGAGTCGGTAGTGAAGAAGGCGAATGCAATGTTTGCATTCATTTCTAGAGGAATAGAGTATAGGAGCAGAGATGTGATGTTGAGGCTCTATAAAGCGCTGGTGAGACCTCACTTGGAGTACTGTGGGCAGTTTTGGTCTCCTTATTTAAGAAAGGATGTGCTGACATTGGAGAGGGTACAGAGAAGATTCACTAGAATGATTCCGGGAATGAGAGGGTTAACATATGAGGAACGTTTGTCCGCTCTTGGACTGTATTCCTTGGAGTTTAGAAGAATGAGGGGAGACCTCATAGAAACATTTCGAATGTTAAAAGGCATGGACAGAGTGGATGTGGCAAAGTTGTTTCCCATGATGGGGGAGTCTAGTACGAGAGGGCATGACTTCAGGATTGAAGGGCGCCCTTTCAGAACAGAAATGCGAAAAAATTTTTTTAGTCAGAGGATGGTGAATCTATGGAATTCGTTGCCACGGGCAGCAGTGGAGGCCAAGTCATTGGGTGTATTTAAGGCAGAGATTGATAGGTATCTGAGTAGCCATGGCATCAAAGGTTATGGTGAGAAGGCGGGGCAGTGGGACTAAATAGGATAAAATGGATCAGCTCATGATAAAATGGCGGAGCAGACTCGATGGGCCGAATGGCCTACTTCTGCTCCTTTATCTTATGGTCTTATGGTCTAACACACAGAAAATGCTGGAGGAATCCGAACAACACACACAAAATGCTGGAGCAATCCAAACAACATGCACAAAATGTTGGAAATCCGAACAACACACACAAAACACACGCGTGCGCAGCCCTCCAGTGAAACATGATATCGTATCCATTAAATAGGGGCCCCGGACAATTCTGATTTCATGGAGCTGGACGTGAAAGCACAAAGGAACATCTGAAAAAATTTCTGAAACACTCGTTCGCTGCTGCCATTACTGCGCGGTTGGGCATCTTTTGGAGGGAAGGCCTCAAAATCCCCGGCTTTGCCTGCTGTTGGCGACCGAGATGGTGGTCAATTTGTTCAGATAGAGATGGCGCTCAGTAGTTGGTGTCAGAGAGCTGAATAGAGCTCGAAGTTTTCGGATGACTCAGTGTCGGACCGTGGTCGGGTATGGCAGGGAGAGTTTTTCTTCCTTCTCCTGTCTGCGTAAGATGTGGGACATTTGAGTGACTTTGAACTTTTGCTGTGCTCATGGACTTCATCAAGTTATCGTATTGTTGCACTGTTGTAACTATATGTTCTAATTATGTGGTTTTGTTAGCTTTTTTCAGTCTTGATCTGTCCTGTGCTTTGTGATATCACACTGGAGGAAATATTGTATCATTTCTTAACGCATGCATTACTAATTGACAATAAAAG
Organism: Mobula birostris; assembly: GCF_030028105.1. Lineage (NCBI taxonomy): Eukaryota > Metazoa > Chordata > Chondrichthyes > Myliobatiformes > Myliobatidae > Mobula > Mobula birostris. The sequence continues at coordinate 58,810,087 of NC_092388.1, forward strand.
AGGACTGCGTGTCTTCATAATGTAATTTAAAAAAATTGTTGGAGAAATCCGAAGAACACACACAAAATGCTGGAGGAATCCGAACAACACACACAAAATGTTGGACCTCCAGCATTTTGTGTGTGTTTCTCCATCATAAATACCGAGTACATCTGGTCCCACCAAAGGTGCAAGCCATCCAGAGTGGACAATGCAATGGTATATTGACTGCAGAGTCCTATGTCAGATCCTGATAAGGCATAATAGGGTAGATGTGCAGATGTTATCAGCAGCAGATAGAACTGAAACAGGGGTTGCAATTACGAGATAAAGTTTTGATATTTTAAAACTAGGGTACATAGAAATGTCTTCTCTCAGAGTGATGATCTCTGGAATTCTCTTCTCCTGGGAGTTCTGGAGGTTAGATGATTGGAACTACTTAAGATGCATGATATTTTTTTGAAAGATTGAGGGATTATAGGGGAACTGGCACAGGAGTTGAAGCCAGCAGAGATCAGATATTATATTGAATGGTGGGAAAGGCTTGACAGGCTGAGTGGTTTACTACTACCTGCTTTCTTGTGTAAGAGTGATTCAGTAGCTTCATCATTGACTAAGGTAGCTGAGTCCCAAAGGACACAATTTCCAGTCAGATCTTCAGCAGATAGCAGGTGAAACAACACAAAAGACAAACCTATCTTCACCAATCTACCTGATGGTAATATGTTTGTCCATGACAGCATTGTCAGAAGTAATCATTACATAGCCCTTGTATTAGTTCACTATTTTAACACTTACATCATACATTGTGTAAAGTGCATCCACTATTGTTCTATATTGGATAGATCTAAATGAAAATCCCTTGGATATGATAACCCCACTATGCATCAGGCTGTTGTCTCTCAAAATGTCAATGACCTCAATTCTCCAGGAGATTTTTTCTTTATTCCCCATGCCTGCTTCAACCTCCTACTTAAATTTGCATGTCAAACTATCCAGGAAGGCTCACTGTTTCAGCCTACTCTTGCTTACCAAACCTCCTGCCTCCTACCTTGACTCCATCCTTTCTTCCTGGTCTGGTCACTTCCCACTTCCAACTCTATCCCCTCTTCATCGGCTCATCATCAATATGGGCATTCCCATTCTTCTACACCATGATTTAAAATTAGGGGCCAAGTGTCCTCTATTTCCTCTTCAATCAGAGGATAAACCTGTTCCCCTCTGCCAGCACACTCAGCAGTTGAACTCACATTAATTAACCTCGACTGCAAGTTGTACTGTTGACAAAATACTCTGCAGTCACTTGTCCAGGATATTCCAATAACATCTCCAAAACCCACAGTCACTGCCATCAGGAATCCAAAGGCAGTGAACACTGAGGAACTCTGTCACCTGTAGGTTCCCCTCCACTGTCCTGACTGACCTACATCACCATTTCTTTATGAACGGTATAGTGCAATCCTGGAACTCCCTTCCCAACAGCATTGTGCAAACAAGGTGACTCAACACCACCTTCTCAAGAAGAGCTAGGGATGGGCAAGAAATGTGAGCCCTGCTATTGACATCCACATCCTACAAAATAACTTTTGAAAAGATGTTGCTTGAGGGATGGAAAGAATGACCATGAAGAAGGGTATCAGACCCGAAATGCTATGTGCTTTCCTTTCCAAAGTTGCTGCCTGGCCTGCCTAAAGAAGCATTTCTTGCATTTACTTTGAAGTCCACTATTGGTTGGAGATCAAATACTTTCTGCCCACCTTTTCTGTCCACCCACTTCTGAAAGTTGGCATGCCTGTTTCTTCAGCTTTTCTGTTCTGCTGAAGGGTCCTTAAAAAAGATGCTGAGAATTCAAGGAAGAGGTAAAAGAATTAAAAGTAATATTCTTCCTGGAGAAAAAGACTTGCTAAAAACCAATACTGTATAGTGGTTAAGCGAACAAACCAATGGTATAGTTAGAACACCAAGCACAGGGAGTTAGTCTGTATGATGCACCTTCTGATCCAATCCAATCATTATGTTCAAATTCATTTGATCCTTTATAAGTAACTGGCAAAATATGCAATGTTAAAGTGATGAAACTAATGGAACTAAAATTAATGATATTAGACAAGCGAAGTTAAACAGAGGTAAATAATTTCACATGTAATTAAGTGGTCAACAAACGATATCACACCTGGCGGCCCCCAGCTTTAAAATTAACCAGAATAAAGCATGAATATGTGACTTATTCCCATGGTTATTAGTACATCTCCACTCACATGATTAGCTACCATAATAATCATACAACTCAGAATACAACGCAGATAGAAAACATATGCAAGGCTCCCACAACTATCATCCCTTATTCTTTTATTTACATTGACAGTTCTCATGGAAGGAAAAAGATAAGAAATTTCTTTTGTAATATTGCAAAGTTCCTTATATGACTTACCCCTTCTTTCCTAAATGTTGCTACTTGAGCTGCTGAGTGCTCCCAGCATTGCTGTGATGTCAGAATATTTAAAAAATACTGATACCTGTTACAATAAAAATTGTCATGAAGTGTTTCTTTGCTCAGTCTTCAAGGAGTACACAGGTGTAGCATTGTTCCGCTTGCAGGGATAAGTGCAGGAGGGAGATCAGTGGGGAAGAACAAATGGACAAGGGAGTCACGTAGGGAGTGATCTCTGGGGAAAGCAGAAAGTGGGGAGAAGGAAAGATGTGCTTGACGGTGGGATCCCATTGGAGGTGGCAGAAGTTTCGGAGGATTATACGCTGGACATGGAGGCTGGTGGGGTGGTAGGTGAGGACAAGAGGAACCCTATCCCTGGTAGGGTGGCAGAAGGATGAGGTAAGAGCGGACATGTGTGAAATGGAAGAGATAAAGTTGAGGGTAGCATTGATGATGGGGGATGGGAAGCTCCTTTCTTTTAGAAAGGAGGACATCTCCTTTATTCTAGAATGAAAAACCTCATACCGACAGCAGATGCAGTGGAGACGGAGGAATTGAGAAAAGGGGATGGCGTTTTTACAAGGGCACTGAGGAGTGTGGAGGAACAAAGGGATCTGGGTATACAGGTCCTGAATTTATTGAAAGTGGTATCATAGGTAGAGAGGATCGTAAAGAAGCTTTTGGCATACTGGCTTTCATAAATCAAAGAACTGAGTACAGGGGAGATGGGATGTAATGTTTAAGTTGTATAAGTCGTTGGTGAGGCCTAATTTGGAGTATTGGGTGCAGTTTTTGACACCTACCTACAGAAAAGATGTAAACAAGGTCGAAAGACTACAGAGAAATTTTACAAGGATGTTGCCTGAGTTAAGCAGAAAGTTAGATTAGGTAAGGACTGTATTCTTTAGAATGTAGAAGATTGAGAGGAGATTTGATACAGGTATACAAAACTATGAGGGGTATAGATAGGGTAAATGCAAGCATGCTTTTTCCACTGAAGTTGGGTAGGACTACAACTGGAAGTCATGTGTTACGGATAAAAGTTGAAAATTTTAAGGAGAACACGAGGGGAAACTTATTCACACAGTGGATCATGAAAGTAGAGAGCGAACTGACTGTGCAAGTGGTGCGTGATTCAATGTTTAAGAGAAGTTTGGATACGTATGTGGATAGTAGGGGTATGGAGGGCTATGGTCCTGGTGCAGGTTGATGGGAGTAGGCAGGTTAAATGGCTTGGCACAGATGAGATGGGCTGAATGGCCTGTTTCTGTGCTGTATTTTGCTATGACTCTAACTATTTAACAACTGCTTATTGCATTTAAATAATAACTGAATAAAATATCCTCTAGGCACAACTTCTAAAAGCCTTTATTAAAGACAAAGATAAAAACATCACATCAATATCCTGAAGATACTTTTATGCCTGTTATTTAAAATCAGATCATATATCCACCACAACAACAGTAAGTTCAGAATATCCCTGGAATACTGATTCTTCCTTAAAAAATGTTGAGAAACGGATGGAATTCAGCTGAAAGGAAAAATAGAATTAAAAATGTTACATCCTGGAAAAGATGGTAAAATACAATATACCTCTTCCTTTAATTTACATTGACAACTCTCACTGAAGGAAAAGCATCTGCAAGAATTTTCTTTGTAATGTTTCATAACACCTTATTTGACTCACTCTTTCACTCTGCTGCAGATTAACCTTGGTCATGAGTTCTATTCATCTTATTTTTTAATTTCACACATAGAATCTGTAATCATTTTGAGCAATTTCCCTGGAGGATTTGACTAGTAAAAATGTCCAGGTAAGTTGGCTGATCCATCTTATTCAATCAAATGGCTCAAATTGGCACAAAGCCGCAAGTTGTCAGACAGAGGTCAGACAACAACTTTAGTTACAGGAGAGTTGATAGATATGTGGGAAATGGTGTACAGAAATTAGATCTAGATCTTAAAGGGCAATCTTGATATCAGGCCTCTTTTACTGACAAGCCTGATATTGATGCAATAAAGTTGCTTCAGTGAGATTCAGGCTAGTCTTATTCATACTGAATCTATAGTAGAATATCAGCAAGTATTGAGGAGCACAGAAGCTTTAGTCCAAGGATCTCTGTATGTGGCATCACAGGTAGACAAAATGGTGAAGACGACGATTGGGATACCTGTAAACACAAGAAAGTCTGTAGATACTGGAAATCCAAAGCAACACACACAAAATGCTGGAACTCGGCAGGCCTGGGAACATCAAGGGAAATGAATAAACAGTCGATGTTTCAGGCTGAGACCCACTTTCAGGACTGGAAAGGAAACGGAAGACGCCAGAATAAAGAGGCGGGGGGGGGGAGGGGAAGGAGGATATCTAGAAGGTAATAAGTGAAGCCAGGTAGGTGGGAAAGGTAAAGGGCTGGAGAGGAAGGAATCTGATAGGAGAGGAGAACAGACCATAGGAGAAAGGGAAGCAGATGAAAAGAGGCCAGAGTGGGGAATAGGAGATGATGAGAGGGAGAGATATTTTTTTTTAACCAGAAAGAGAAATCGATATTGATGCCATCAGGTTGGAGGCTACCCAGATGGAATATAAAGTGTTGTTCCTCCATCCTGAGGATCGTCTCATTGTGGCACAAGAGGAGGTTAAGGACTGGCATGTCGGAATGGGAATGGGAATCAGAATTAAAGTGTCCGGCCACAAGGAGGTTCCACTTTTGGCGGAAGGAGCAGAGGTGCTTGATGAAGCAGTTCACCAATTTATGACGGGTCTCACTGATGTACAGGAGGCTTCATTGGGAGCACTGACGCAATAGACATCAGCAGATTCTCAGCTGAAGTGTTCGCTCACTTGGAAAGACCGTTTGGCGCCCTGGATGTAGGTGAGGGAGGAGGTGAATGGGCAGGTGTAGCACTTGGGCTGATGGTAGGGATAAGTGCCAGGAGGGAGATTAGTGGGGAAGGATGACTGGATAAGGGAATTATGGAGGCAGCAAGCCTGCAGAAAGCGGAGAGAGGGAAGTAACGATATTTTTGGTGGTAGGATTCATTTGCAGGTGGCAAACATTGTGGAGAATGATGTGTTAGATGTGGAGGCTCACGGGGTGGTTGGTAAGGACAAGAGAAACTATCCCTATTAAGGTGGCAGGGCAATAGGGTGAGTGTGGATGGAGAAATGGAGGGCATCATCAATGGTAGAGGAAAGCAATCCTGTTCTTTGAAGAAGGAGGACATCTCTGATGTCCTGGAAAGGATAGTTGAAAGAATACTGGGATACCTGGCTTCATTTACCAAGTAACAGAATCTAAGAGCAGGGAGGTTACAGTAATCTTTGTAATGGTTTGGTTAATCCATAGCAAGACCGTGGAGTACAGTTCTGATTGCCACCAATTGAAGGATAGGCTTGTATGTAGAAAGTGTATAGGAGATTTGACAAGATAATGCCTGAGGGATGGAATATTTTAGATACAGATATTAGATAGGCTGGACTTTTTTCCTTGGAACTACAGAGGCTGAAGGAGTACTTCTAAGAGATATTCAAACTTATGAGGTGCTTCAATAAATAGGTAGTAGGAAACATTCCCCCTCAGGCAGCTAAGTCAAGAAAGGGAAAAAGATAGGTGGTTTAGAGGGGATCTAAAGACTCTTTCACCCAGAGGGTGGTTGGAACTTAGAGCACAAGGACTGAAGGGGTGGTGGAGGCAGGTATTCTCACAACATTTGAGAGAAGTTGGTAAATGGGATCAGTAAAGTTAGGCAACACACATCAAAGTTGCTGGTGAACGCAGCAGGCCAGGCAGCCTGCTGCGTTCACCAGCAACTTTGATGTGTGTTGCTTGAATTTCCAGCATCTGCAGAATTCCTGTTGTCAGTAAAGTTAGGGATTTGATAGCTTGCATGTCTTCTTTCTGTGATTCAATGACTCTGAAGACACATTTTCAAAAGTATAATACAAAATTGGTTCATTTAGAATTTTCTATCCTCTTCCAGTCAATGGCCAACAGGACAACGTTCACACAACCCAGCAGTTTGTTGGCTTTCAGGAATTCTAAGGGGAATTATGAAACAGATGTCCCATTTTGTCTTGAATTTAGCTTCTATAATGAATTTTAGATTTAAATTTAAATAATTTCTTATTTCTGGGATAGTCATGTAGTAGTTATTTCATTATAATATGAATGAGATCTATACTCCTGATGGTATTAGATTAAAGACCTTCAATGAATATGCATATCTGTGATACATGGAAGTAAAATTGCATATTATACTGTCTTCTCCCTTTGGATGGAATACCTTTTAAGAGGCACAGCAGCATTTGACACCAAAGTGATCTGATGGCCCTGTAACAGTCACTTTCTCAATGAGTCAAGAGGAGATGGTAGATTTGAGCACCAAATCAAACTCGTAATCATCACACATTCATGAGAAAAAAATGGAGAGATTGAAATAAGCAGAAAGATACACAAAGTTTTTCTGGACAGAAAGCTTCACATTGGTACAGCCTTTTCTGTGCTATGCATCATCATGGCTATCCCTCGAGGTCGAAGATGATTGTCTTCGTTCTGAAGAAGTGGTCCACAGAGCGAAGATGCCTGTGCATGTATTTGTTTAATGTGTACTTGATGTTGCACTCCAAGAAGCACACGATACTTCACAAATCAACCAACTGATTCCAATGGCATGGAAACCATGACGATTGGAGCTGATGGATTTGTTGCAGCCTTCATCCTCCTTCACAGGTGTTGACTTTGAAGTAACTCCATCTGCCTGTTCCACCACTGAGGTCTTGGTTGGATTGTTCTTTGTCAGGGACCTCACCCTCGACCTTACCGCCATGGGTGACCCTACCAGAAGCATAGCTCCAGACGGCATCGCTCTTGGGATCTCAGGACCACACAAGCTTCTCCACCACGATAAGGTGACAATCCACGGAGAAGCTATGCAAGGAAACAATTAAAATCCCAACACACACCCCACATATAATTCTCACTGAGCACAATTTTGTTCTAAATCCATGGCGCATGCTGTGCTTATGGCTGGAAGGCATCCATGCATGCAAAGTATATTTTGACATGACTCAAGCATAAAGTACTTCCACATACAAACCACAAAGGCAACCCAGACTTTTTCGATACAGGGGAGTTCTGTTGCTACCTGAATTTAAAGAAGTTAGACTCAAAAGCCTTATCAAATCCATGGCTCTTTTAAGGTCTATGAATCCTAATGGTAGTTCCTTTTAAGGTTTACTTTCACCTTTCACACTCAGATACCCCGTTTCACTGAGAATGCCCTTTGGTCACCTCACCTCACCCCCAGATGTATTAGTAGTCAATCTTTAATTCAAGTCACCGGTCAATGGTGTGTCTACCTAATGGCCCATTCCAACCTCTGAGGCCCTGTTCCACCATTTGCTCTTCCTACCTAGGACAACACCAGATTCTGCCTATCTCTTACAAGTCTCCCTCCTCTGCATTCCCTATCAGCGCACTCTGTCTCTATGACCTACTGAATTTCCTCTGGTAGCTCCATTATAAGAAGGATTTGTGTGCTTACAGTGCAAGGTCTTTTCTATTGCACACAAAGTTTTGGGGTCCTCACCCACCATCAGTACAACATATCTCAATAATGTCTAGGTGTTTTTCCTTGATACGTTTCTACTTCACTGAATGTGTGGGTCCTGAATTTTATCTAATTAAGGATATTTTATCAGCAGGTTGTATTTCTGTCAACAAAGGATGCAGTTTTTAAGTTATCATCTACGCTGCCCTAACTTCCAACTGGTCAAAATCACTTAACGAATTTCCTTGCTATTCATGACTCCACCGATTTTCATGTCATCCACAAACTTACCAATCAGGCCACCTACACTTTTATCCAAATTATTAAGCTTTAAAAAACATCACATATCTAGCTCTGATCTTTACAGACCCCCAATCAGAAAAACAGCCCTCTACCACGATACCCTATCTTCTGTATCTTCCATGACCAAGCCAATTTTGAATCCTATCTACCAACCCAAGGCGGATCACATATGACTTAACCTTCTGGAGCATCCTACCATCAGGAACCTTGTCAAATGCCTTAATGAATCCTCAGTCACCTGGCCAGGATCATTCTCTAATCTTAGCTCTAGTACAGACCAGTCCCTAGTTGGACTATCTACATATCATCTCCAGGAACCCTCCTGGGTGCACCCAACAAATTCCACCCATCTGTAATGTATTAATGTATAAAATACTTAGAGATTCCTCATAATTCAATTTGACAAGAGCATTTCATAGCCCATTTTAGCTTTCCTAATTTCTTCATTAAGTTCTTTCCTGCTTCCTCTATATTTCTCAAGGACCTTGTCAGATTTCAGCTTTGTAAACCTTACATTTCCTTTAACTTTTTGACAAAACTTGGAAATGTTTGCGTCATCCAATGTTCCTGAAGCTTGCCATCCTTATTTTCATTCTCACAAGAACATTCTCGCCATGAACTTTAATCAATTAGCCTTTAATGACTCTTATATATTAGATGTAGATTTACCCTCCAAAAGTTGGTCTACTTTCTTTAGATCCTGCCTAATACTGCTGCAATTAGCCTTCCCCTAATTTAGCGCTTTTACCCAAGGGCCAATCTCATCTTTATCCAAATCTACAGTATATTAAAACTTATAGAATTATGGTCACCATTCCCATATACACCCCAAATGAACCTTCAATCACCTGGCCAGGATCATTCCCTAATCTAAGGTCCAGAACAGACCAATCCCTAGTTGGACTATCTACATATTATCTCCAGAAACCTTCCTGGGTGCACTAGCAAATTCTGCCTGTGTAAGCCATTGGCACTTCAATTTTAAGTGCACTGTCACCTATGAGAACATCAGTAGTAACCCCAATTTCAGTTGTTTGTGCTGTTCAGTTTTTATGCTGACCCTTCATCAGTGATGGCAAGGGATTAGGTGAGTCACTAATGAAATTAATGCCTACTACCCAATGAAATGATTTAGTTATGGAGATTCATGAAGGACTATATCTTAGTTCCATCATATGCTTCAATATATGGTCACCACACAGATGTCTGCATTTATTTTCATTTCATTCAGGAAACTATCAGTTCTGTCCAGGACAGAATCAAACATGTATTGTTAAGAATCAACCCAAGGTGAGGAGTTCAAAGGTATACTCCATCATACTAAATGTATGACGCCCCCTGTACTTTGTTGATGCAGTTCAGCTCTTTGGAGCCAATTAACATGGAGTACAGCATAAACTCTCAGAGAAAACTTTCCTGTTTTACAGTGCAAGTTATTCTTTCAAATACATGAAGATATGCCATATTCATCCAAAGTATTCCACTTTACTGAAATCCAGTTTTGTCTTAATTACAATGTTTTCATAATTCATACTTTTCTTCTGCACAAAAAGATTGACAGGTAAATTTAGAAACATTCCATTGTTCTCCTGATTTAAAATCTGCCTTCTACTCCCAGTTTCTCCACGGTTTCTTTCTCAATGGCTTGATGAATGGTGCACACCTCCTCTTGGGTCAGCGTTCGTTCCATGTGGCGATAGGTAATCCTATAGCAGTGGCTGATCTTTTCTGTCCTAGATAGAGAAATAATCATGAGTTCATCCGCAGACATGAGCTGCACTTAACCAATCTACTGGGTGCAAATACATTCAGAAGGTACAGACTACTTATTTTATCTATTTTGTTTCTAGTCTAGTCAGATGAACTCTGCACAGTTCTGTGATGAACTGATTACTTATTCCAAGATTTACAGTTTTCCCTTTTTTAACTGACAGTATGTAGATACCATGTAGGCACATTTTCAGATTTGAAAGACCAGATTCACTGTGTAAACTCAGCAGCTTTGTGAATTGGTGTCCTATTTCAGCACAATTCCAAATGCTTCTGTGTGATATTTGGACAATTAGTTCACTTATTTTGCCAGAGAGAAATATCGATCATTGATGTCGATTGACTCAGCAACAGTTCTTTTTAATAAAAACATTAACTCAGAGTAGTATGCAAAAGTTTGGGCACCCTGGTCAAAATTTCTGTTACTGTGAATAATTAAGCGAGTAAAAGATGACCTGATTTCCAAAAGGCATAAAGTTCAAGATGACACATTTCTTTAATATTTTAAGCAAGATTACTTTTTTTATTTCCATCTTTTACATTTTCAAAATAACAAAAAAGGAAAAGGACCTGAAGCAAAAGTTTGGGCACCCTGCATGGTCAGTATGTAGTAACACCCCCTTTGGCAAATATCACAGCTTGTAAACGCTTTTTGTAACCAGCTAAGAGTCTTTCAATTCTCGTTTGGGGGATTTTCGCCCATTCTTCCTTGCAAAAGGCTTCTAGTTCTGTAAGATTCTTGGGCCGTCTTGCATGCACTGCTCTTTTGAGGTCTATCCACAGATCCTTGATGATGTTTAGGTCTGGGGACTGTGCAGACCACTGCAAAACCTTCAGCTTGCACCTCTTGAGGTAGTCCATTGTGGTTTTTGAGGTGTGTTCATTATCCTGTTGTAGAAGCTTTGGTTTTTTTTACATACGGTGTGATGTTTGCTTCCAGAATTTGCTGGTATTTAACTGAATTCATACTTCCCTCTACCAGTAAATGTTCCCCGTGCCACTGGCTGCAACACAAGCCCAAAGCATGATCGATCCACCCCCGGGCTTAACAGTTGGAGAGGGGTTCCTTTCATGAAATTCTGCACCCTTTTTTCTCCAAACATACCTTTGCTTCATCAGTCCACAGGACTTGTTTCCAAAATGCATCAGGCTTGTTTAGATGTTCCTTTGAACATTTTGAATAGAACTTTTTGGCTGCACTGGTGACCCCTGTTTCCATCCAGGGGGTCCGTGTGGACATGGTGGAGGATTACAAATACTTGGGGATACGAATTGACAATAAACTGGACTGGTCAAAGAACAATGAGGCTGTCTACAAGAAGGGTCAGAGCCGTCTCTATTTCCTGAGGAGACTAAGGTCCTTTAACATCTGTCGGATGATGCTGAGGATGTTCTACGAGTCTGTGATGGCCAGCGCTAACATGTTTGCTGTTGTGTGCTGGGGCAGTAGGCTGAGGGTAGCAGACACCAACAGAATCAGCAAACTCATTCATAAGGCCAGTGATGTTGTGGGGATGGAACTGGACTCTCTGACGGTGGTGTCTGAAAAGAGGATGCTGTCCAAGTTGCATGCCATCTTGGACAATGTCTCCCATCCATTACATAATGTACTGGGTGGGCACAGGAGTACATTCAGCCAGAGACTCATTCCACTGAGATGCAACACCGAGCGTCATAGGAAGTCATTCCTCCCTGTGGCCATCAAACTTTACAACTCCTCCCTTGGAGGGTCAGGCACTCTGAGCCAATAGGCTGGTCCTGGACTTATTTCCATCGGGCATAATTTACATATTATTATTTGTGGTTTTATATTGCTATATTTATACTCTATTCTTGGTTAGTGCAACTGTAACGAAACCCAATTTCCCTCGGGATCAATAAAGTATGTCTATCTATCCATCTATCTATCTGATATTAAACAACACCAGCATTGCAGCTTAATCAGACATTTCTTCACCTGTCATCCACATATGAGATTCCCAAGAAAGGTCTGTATAAACTGCAGTTAAGCAGCTGGTTGTAAGAAAGAGAAAAGAGTCATAATTTCTTGCTGTTATTCTTTCGACATTATTGGTTCCAACTAAAGACTGTCAACCAGGTATCTATATAACATTCATCTCAAATAGCAGAAAGATCTCAGGCACATTTACAGTTTCTTAAATTCTGAATCTTCCTTCTCAAACTATTCTTATGGTCACCTCCATTTGATACAGATAGCTGGTAGCCTTTACACGTGTATTACACATGAAGATGTTCAGAACAGCAATGCCTCCTATTAGTAAGTAAGCTGTCATACCGTCAGTACACTCTCAATTGCTCGAGCAAATCATCTGGTTCAAGAAGATTTATTTTCCTTGAATGTAAGCTTTGTAGTGTGGTTTATCTTATGGCAAGTAAGTTAAACAGGCACCCTAAAAATATCCAGAAACAACAAGGGATACTTATGCTCAGGGCACCCTCTGGCCCTGAGATTCCTTGATCATTCTGCACTTGACTCGCAGTTGATGTTGCTTCTGATGAAACATTGGAAACACTGCCTCATTTGAACTATTTGTATTCTGCTCCTTGTAGCCATCAGTTTTCCAGAAGAGGCCACATGAAGACAAGATCGTGGCGCGAAGCAGCGTGCAGCGGCCACTCCGGTAATGAATATCTGTTATTTGTTAAGTAGGATACCGTGCACAATCCTGATTTGATGGAGGCGGATGTGAGAAGCACATTATTATACCTGGGGATACGAATTGTGCGATCCAGAATCTCCACTGGGGAAGGCCCTGAATCCTTGGCTTTGCCTGTTGCTTGGCGGCCGGGGCTGGGGTCAAAGCACTTGGCAGAGATGGTGCTCAGTGCTCAGTGTTGGAGGGCTGGTCGGAGGCTCGAAGTTTTCGGATGGACTCAGAGTCGGCTGTGGTCAGGTGCTTCCAGGGTGCTGCATCAGCAAGTTTGTGGTGTTGGAGGTTCATGGCAGGGAGGGTTTTCTTCCTTCTACCGTCTGCGTGAGATGATGGGGCTATCAGGACTTTGAGACTTTTTTTTACCATGCTCATGGTCTGCTCTTTATCAAATTACGGTATTGCTTGGCACTGTTGTAACTATATGTTATAATTATGTAGTTTTTTGTCAGTTTTAGTCTTGGTCTGTCTTGTGTTTCTGTGATATCATACTGGAGGAACATTGTATCATTTCTTAATGTATGCATTACTAAATGACAATAAACGAGGACTGGGTGTCCTCATAATCTATCTAAAGTTTAAAAGGGCCAGAGGTGGAATGGGGATCTATCAGAAATACATCCAAAGTAATCTCTTAGAAGCACTCCCAATTAGAGAAAAACTTTCATTTCTGAGGCCCAGGTCCTGATAGGGTCTGGACTTACCCATCCCTTATTGCTCTCCATGAGCAGAATACAAGTTTCTTATTGCTTTCCTTCCCATTCAGACAAGCTTGTAATGCTAAAGGAAGGCTGGAAGCACCCGGTGTTGAAAATACCTTCTGGATATCCAGTTAAGTGGCAAATGGCTTTCCACCCCATGATGAACATTGTTTGATCACCGTACTTGGTTTTCTGCAACTTATGGACACAGTACAGTGTAAACAACATTTAAAATGAACAGATTTCCAGAAAGAAAATCAACCATAATTTGAATCTAACGTAATGAAATGGTTTTAGGTCACTTAACGCTCCACTGAGTGCTGTTTCCAATTTGAACCTACTCCGTTCTTTCTAGTTTCTTTGCAGAAAACAACAGAAACTTTTAGAAAGGTGAGTTGAGATGGGATGGCACAGTCAGAATTAATGGAACTCCTGAGGATTCTTATCTTCATTTATTTACATTAATGAACGATATACCCTTACCCTATTGAATGCTTTTTCAATAGATGAGCAAGTCAACCACTTAATAATACTTTAATAAGAGCTTATTGATTACCTAATTGGCAAAAATAGACAGCATTTGTTGAAGGAGCAGCACAAATATGAGTTGAATTTTGAGGACAGGGTACAACAGATACGAAAAGGATATGTGGCTCTCAGTGGGTAAACACAACCTCAAGCTATTGATTGATAAAGTGGTCTCCAAATAGCTGATTTTGAAAGATTAATAACATCATAGATTCACAAATCAAACTAACTATACAGGTCAGCCCTACATGGTCAGCAGGACATGCAGGACATAAAGAATTATCACCATCAATTCCCGTTGGGAATATTAAAGCTAATATTAAAAATTAAAAGAAATAACTACACATTAGTGCAAAAACAGATTGGATTGGGAAATGAAACACACTGGCTTATAAAGGATGCTTAGTGGTTTGGGGTACTTGCATTGGCATTTGAATTTTTCTTGAGTTTTATAAGGTTGAACAATGTGCATATTTCTGCTGACACTGACTGCTGTTCCTTGCCTGTGCAGTAAGAAGAGAAACCATCAGTGTAACATTTTACTTAGGTGTAGTTGCATTCCAACTACAGATATTAGCAAAGTAAAATAGAGTGGAATTAGATTAAAGTGGGCTCTAAGAAACCTCAATGACTAAGAAGCTTGTTCAAATTTTCAGTCAGAGCAGCTAAGCAATTTTTGATTTAATTTCAAACTGAATCAGTAATTCATGGCTCAATTTAATTGATCAAAAATAAATGAATTTCATGATTCACAGCCCAGCGTTATTGGGTCTGGAATGATGAGTTTTCACATAGGAATTATATCTTGTTCTATGGTTGAGTAAGATGCTGAAGCAAATATGAAGCTTATTTTGAAGATATCTACAATGGTATTCTGTTTCTGGTGAGGGAACTAAAGCTGCTAACAGTATTCCAGGTGTGACCTGTACAACTAAATTCAAATTTTGTTATTTTAAACTCCAACCCCCTTACAATAAAGACCGATATGACATCTGTTTTCTTCACTACGTGGTGGACCTTCTAACTTTTTGTGATTCATACACTAAAACTCTCAGATCTCCCTGACCTACACTCATTTGCTTGTCATTTAGATACCCTGCGTTTACATTTCTCTTACCAAATGACCTCACATTAAGGCACAAGGGAGACTGCAGATGCTGGAAGTCTGGAGTAACATACACAAAATGCTGGAGGAACACAGCAGGTCAGGCAGCATAAAAAGAGGAAAATAAACAGTTGACTTTTCAGCCTAAGATCTTTCGTCAGGACTTGAAAGGAAGAAGACAGACAGAAGCCACACTAAAGGGGTGGGGAAGGGCTGAGGGAGACAAACAGGAAGTTAGGAGGGTAGGATGGGAATGAAGTGAGAGGTGGAAGATGTAAAGAGCTGAGGAATTCCCCACCCTCAAGGCCTGCCATCACCTAAATCTTCCTCCCTCTGGTTTCCTTCCCTTTATTCCTTCCCTTTATTCCATGGTCTACTGTCCTCTCATATCAGATTATACCCTTGTTGCATTCAAATAAAGTCCTTTAGGCTTTGTTTTTTTTTAACAGCTTATACTAACTCTGGATTTGCTCTGTGCTACATGTTCTTGTTTAAATTTTCTGCCCCTTCCTGTCACACTTTGTCATTTTCCCATTCACTATCCTTTGCCCCTGCTCTGTCATTTCCTTTTTATTTATTAAACATCTTGTTCTTGGACCCCACTCATTCCTATTTAGTTCAAAGCCTTGCCCACAATTCTATTTATGTGATTCGCCAGAATACTGGCCTGAGCATGGATCAGATGAAGCCCATCCTAAAGGAACAGCTTTCTTCTTCCCTATCAATTGCAACCCAATCCTACCAAGCCTTATGCCATACACTTACTTCCCTATTCCTATTCACTATTTGCCATTTTACACTTGTCGCAGATAATAATCCAAAAATTATTACTTTTGTGGTTCTGCTTTTTGATTTTGTCCTGATTGCATCATCATCTTCCAGCAGAACATTCTTCCTAGTCTTACCTAGGTGGACAACAACTGGATTCTCTCTCTCCCATTCTATGTTCTCCAGGCCAGAAGAGATCAGAGATGGAAGTTCAAAGTATAATTATTATAAAAGTACATACATGTCACCATATGAAATTTTGAGACTCCTTTCCTTGCAGGCAAACATCGTAAGTCCAAGAAATACAATAGAATCAATGAAAGACCACACCCAAAAGGGCAGACCAACAGCCAATATGTAGAAGACAACAAACCGTGCAAATAGGAAACAAATAAATAAATAAATAAGCAAGCAAGCAATAAATATTGAGAACATGAGATGAAGAGTCCATAAAGGTGAGTCCATAGGTTGTGGGAAGATGTCAATGATGAGGCAAGTGAAGCTGAGTGAAGTTATCCCCTCTGGTTCAAAAGCCTGATGGTTGAGGGCTAATGACTGTTTCTGTACTTAGTAGTGTGGATCCTGAGGCTCCTGTACCTTCTTCCTGCTGACATTAGCAAGGAGAGAGCATAGCCTGGGTGGTAGGGGTCCTTGCTAATGGATGTTGCTTTCCTGTGGCAGCACTCCATGTAGATGTGCTCATTGGTGGGGAAAGCTTTATCTGTGATAGACTGGGCCATATCCACTACATTGTGTAGGATTTTTCTTTCCAGGCACTGGTGTTTCCACACCAGGCCATAGTGCAACCAGTCAATACATGTTCCATCACATATCCATAGAAGTTTGTCTTAGTTTTAGGTGTCATGCCAATTTTCCACAAACTTGTAAGTAAGTAGAGGCAGAGTTATGCTTTCTTCATAATTGCACTGTTGTGTACATACATCTATTGATGCTTCTGGACACATCTTCAGTGCTGTTCCTGGAATCATCGGGTGTTTCGGGTCTTTCAACATCATACAACCTTCTCCAGGTGACCCAGCCGGGGCTGATCAGACCCCAGCCTGTGTCCAGATGGCTAGCTACTTATGACTCGGTGGCTCCCCTCTTTGGAGCCACAGCCATCTTGAGGCCCTCTCTGCCGCATCGGTGGTACTGTGGATGGCTCTCCTCTTCCTCTCTCCCTCGATGCCCAAAATGCTGAAGGCTCTAACTAAAGAACGGGCTACGAATAATTGCTGTCATGGCTTGCAGTTTCCTATCAACCCCTCCCTTCGCCGTTGCCTCCAGAATTTGGTTAACATCTTCATCAAACTGCTTTCACAGTGAAGTCATGTTAGCTGCAGGCCATTTGATCCACCTCCTGTTAGACTTCATGTTCGAGGGATTAGTTTGCAACACTTGGAGGTTCCAGGCGCCATGGGGTGACTCCAGGCCTGGCCCCTCCCTCATCTCACCAGGTTGGACACCTGCGCGTTGTGCTGCTCCTGCTCCCGCCAAACACTTCATCCTCACTTGGTGGATCTTCAAGCCGCGATCGTTCTTGCAGATTTTGCCACATGCTTACAGATCTTCTCAAATAATAACAGCGAGGAATTTAAAGTTGCTGATGCTCTCCACCTCCAAGGCCCCAAGAAGAAGCTCATGGGCCTCCAGTTTCCTCATCCTAAGTCAATAATCAGCTCCTTGGTCTTGCTGACATTTATTGAGGTGCCACTCAGCCAGATTGCTGTTCTCTCACCATTAAGCCAGATTTTCAAATTCCCTCCTATATGCTGACTCATCACTACCTTTGATTCGGCCAATGACAATGGCATCGTCAGCAAACTTATATATGGCATTAGAGCTGTAATTAGCCTCACAGTCATAAATATAAAGTGAGTAGAGCATTGGGGCTGACTTGTGGTGCAGCTGTGCTGATGGAGATTGTGGAGGAGATGTTGTTACCAATCTGAACTAACTGGGGTTGCAAGTGAGGAAATCAAAGATCTAATTGCACAAGGAGGTATTGAGACCAATGATTTGAAGCTTATTGATTAGGTTTGAGGGGGATAATAATATTGAATACCGAGCTATAGTCAATAAAGAGCCTTAACCCTGGCACAGGCTGGTAGCACAGCCTTCAAGACTCTCTCTTTGCAGCAGAGAACAGTGTCTGTTCCCCTAACAATGTGACCTCCTTCCCCCCGCCACCACATAAAACCACTTGTTTACAGATCCTCCGGTACTGACCACCCTCACACACACAGGGAGTAAGAACATCACACCTGTTGCATAAAGGCCAGTATTTTGATCCTAGAAAATCGCAAGATAGATAATCTAAGGAGTGTGATTGCCTCAACTGACTACATGAACATAGAACAGTAAAACTCAGCAACAGGTCCCTTGGCCCACAATTTATGCTAATCTAATTAAATTAGTAATTTAATACTTAAACTCTTCTGTCTACACAATGTCCACATCTCTCCATTCTGTGCAGATCCATGTGCTTAACCAAGAGCATCTTAAATGCCTCTATCTTATTTCCCTCCATTTCCAACTCTGGAAGCACATTCCAGCCGTCCACTGCTTTGTGTGAAAATAAAAACCTGTCCCACTCATCTCCAATGAACATAACCCTTCTCAGTTTAAATGCATGCTCTCTAGTTTTAGATATTTTGACCCTGGGAGGGAGATACCAGCTGTCTACTCTATCTGATCTTATGAAATTTAATAAGGTCTATCCTCAGTCTCTTCTGCCCCAGATAAAACAACCTTTTAGAAAACATAGAAAACCTACAGCACAATACAGGCCCCTCGGCCCACAAAACTGTGCCGAGCATGTCCTTACCTGAGAAATTACCTGAGGTTACCCATAGCCCTCTATTTTTCTGAGCTCCATGTACCTGTCCAGGAGTCTCTTAAAAGACCCTATTGTATCCGCCTCCACCACCACCGCCAGCAGCCCATTTCATGTATTTGCCACTCTCTGCGTAAAAAACTTACCCCTGACATCTCCTCTGCACCTACTTCCAAGCACCTTAAAACTGTGCCCTCTCGTGCTAGCCATTCCAGCTCTGGGAAAAAGCCTCTGACTATCCACATGATCAATGCCTCTCATCATCTTATACACCTCTATCAGATCACCTCTCATCCTCCATCGCTCCAAGTAAAAAAGGCTGAGTGCACTCAGCCTATTCTCATAAGGCATGCTTCCCAATCCAGGCAACATCCTTGTAAATCTCCTCTGCACCCTTTCTATGGTTTCCAAATCCTTCCTATAGTGAGGTGACCAGGACTGAGCATAGTACTCTAAATGGCATCTGACCAGGGTCCTATATAGCTGCAACATTAGCTCTTGGCTCTTAAACTCAATCCCTTGATTGCCGAAGGCCAATGCACCATATGCTTTCTTAAACATAGAGTCAACCTTCGCAGCAGCTTTGAGTGTCCTATGGGCACAGACCCCAAGATCCCTCTTATCCTCCACACTTACCAAGAGTCTTACCATTAATACTATATACTGCCATCATATTTGACCTACCAAAATGAACCACCTCACACTTATCTGGGTTGAACTCCATCTGCCACTTCTCAGCCCAGTTTTGAATCCTATCAATGTCCCACTGTAACCTCTGACAGCCCTCGACATTATCCACAACACCCTCAACCTTTTGGTGTCATCAGCAAATTTATTAACCCATCCCTCCACTTCCTCATCCAGGTCATTTATAAAAAAATCACGAAGAGCAGGGGTCCCAGAACAGATCCCTGAGGCACACCACTGGTCACCAACCTCCATGCAGAATATCACCTGTCTACAACCACTCTTTGCCCTCTGTGGGCAAGCCAGTTCTGGATCCACAAAGCATTGTTCCCTTGGATCCCATGCCTCCTTACTTTCTCAATAAGCCTTGCATGGGGTACCTTGCCAAATGCTTTGCTGAAATCCATATACACTACATGTACGGCTCTGCCTTCATCAACGTGTTTAGTCACATCTTCAAAAAATTAAATCAGTCTCCTAAGGCATGACCTGCCTTTCACAAAGCCATGATGACTATTCGTAATCATATTATGCCTCTCCAAATGTTCATAAATCCTGCCTCTCAGGACACTGCACCTGTCTGTAAATGGAGTAGCAGCGGTTTTGTGCTGCTCTCAGTTTTGTTCCTTTCCCCCTAGTTTAAACTTCGAATTTAAAATTTTTATTTGCTGATTCTTGAGGGGGAACAATATGTCTATGTCTACGAGGAATGGGAAAAACTTGTCTGAACCTAGTGACAAAGGTAATGGGAAAGGAAAGATGCAAAAGGAAAGATCTGATGAAATGCCACCATGGGCTGAAGATATGGTTCGGGCACAGAATTCAATTAAAGATCAGAATGGGTCAATTAAAGACCAACTGGAAACGAATAGTAATGAAATGAAGTCATTTCTGGGAAAACTTAAAGACCTGGAAACTCAAGTTATTACACATGAAGAGGAATTGAAGATAACTAAGCAAAAATTGTTTGAAGCTACAACTCGTTTGGAAAGATATCAAAATAAGATCATAGACCTGGAAACTAGGTCTCGCCGAAGGAATATACGAATTGTTGGGCTGCAAGAAGGATCTGAAAATGGAGATTTAACTGCTTACTTTGGTAAGCTTTTTCATACCTTATTATCACAGCCGCCTACTATAGAAAGAGCACACAGAGCTTTTACTTCAAAATCTAAAGATCCAAATAAACCAAGGTCTGTTTTGGTTTATTTTCATCACTTTAAAATTAAAGATCAAATAACGTGACAGGCAAGGAAACAGAAAGTGTTTAGATTTAAGGAATCTGAGCTCTATTTTTATGAGGATGACCGGAAGGAGGTAATGGAACAAAGATCAAGATTTGCTCTGGTAATCAAACAGGCATATGATAAGAAACTGCTCCCTTCCTTGCGCTACCCCAACAAGAATTAAAGTTTTTCCTCCTAACTCTTCTCCTCGTACAGCTTTTGATCCAAAAGCTGCACTGGAGTTTGTTCAGACTATACCTGCTGCCGCTACCGAATGAACTGTCTGGAAGGTTGTTTGGTTATCTGTATTTTATTGGCATTTTGGAAAGAAGATTTATGAAGGTTACTTGGATATTTCACTGAGTGACTATTAAAAGAAGATAAGGAGATTTGTTCATTATTGCATATTATTGTTTTTTTTGGAAAGAAGATCTATCATTCAAGTATGACTGTTTAAATGGTTACTCGGACATTCGACTGAAAAAAAGAAGATAAAGGGACTTGTTCCTTTAACCTAATATCAGGTTTGATTTTTTTTTGTTTCTTTCTTAATTAATTAATTGGTAGCTTTTCCTACTAACGGGGCTTCTTTTATATATATATATCTAGGGGAGGGTTCAATTACTTATAATATTATTAATTGGTATTTTTGAAAATTTAGTTGGGTTAAATATGCCGTTAACTTTTTTCTGCTTTATTATAGCGTCTTATAACTGAATTTAAAGCTTTTTTTTAGGGATTTAATGTTAAGTTTAAAAATGGCGCTGGTTTTTCTTTTTGAGAGTTAACATTATTTTGGTTCTTCTTGTTTTAAAAAAAAAGATTAAATATAAATATGGGATAGTTTGTAGGTGCTGGAATGTAAACACTTTCCCTTGTTGTGGCTTTATCGTTCCTCTTACAAGGTCAGTTGGCTTTTTTTAACTAAGGGGAGGGAGAGAGAATCTTTATAAAATGTTTTTGTACAGACAGAGCAGTTCCTGGCTTCGTATTCTATCATAGGGTGCCTGCTTTTTTTCGGGCTATGGGGGGAGGAGGGTAGGGTTAGAGTTAGGAGTTTTTCCCCATTGGGTGGTTCCACAGCATGCCTGTTTTCTATGTGGTTGTATTCTTCATCGCCGCCATTTCTGATCATCCAGTATTGGTATGTGCTCTGCGCATGTGTAGAGTAGAATAAAAATATAATATGATATTTAAACAGATTAATGTAATAAATTGGAATGTAAGTGGTTGGAATCATCCTATCAAATGAAAAAAGACTTTTAAAATCATTAACCGATTCCAACCTGATATAATTTTTGCCCAAGAGACACATATCAGGGCAGGAGATCAAAATAGATTTCTTGGATGGTGGAGAAGTTTGCAGTTTCACTCCGCTTCTCAGAGTAAAACTAAGGGCGCGTCCACCTTTATTAAATCCAATTGATATTGAGTCAGATTTTAATGGCAGATTTTTAATTGTTAAAGGAGTAATCTGTAACAGAAAAGTTGTTTTGGTCAATTTGTATGGTCCTAACTTAGATGATCCTTCTTTTTTTAAAAAGGTACTTGCTTTACTGCCTGATTTAAATGAATATATGTTGATAATGGGTGGGGATTTTAACTGTTGTTTAAATCCTTTGACTGACAAGAGCTCAACCAATTAGCAACTTCCAAATCGCTCTGCGTCATTTATTAACTCCTTTTTGACTGATTTTGGATTGATTGAATTATGGAGATATCTACACCCTGATAACATGTTCTTTTTACATGTTCATAAAAAAATTCAAGGATCGATCTTCTTGCCTAGTGTTAAAAATTGTGAATATGACACTAATGCTATATCTGATCATGCGCCTCTGAGTTTGTCTTTTGAATTTGATGATGTCATTCTTGCCCGTCCACCATGGCGCATGTCTCAGACATTATTGTAAAACTCTGACTTTGTCAGTTTCATTGAAACTCAGATAAAAGAATTTTTTCTTTTTAATGATATAGGGGGTACATCTAAATTAATCATATGGGATACATTTAAAGCATTTTTACATGGTCAGATCATTTCTTATTCAGCTAAGCTTAGAAAACACACTAAAGTAGAATTAGATAATATTTATGCAATTTCCCCTAATATTGATTTATTCAAACAAAGGATGGAACTTCAATCACAATATAACCTTATTATCTCATCCTATTGAAAGCTATTTGCTTAAGTTAAAGAGCCAATTTTATATGTTTGGAGGTAAAAATAATAAATTGCTTGCATCTCAATCAAAAACAGCTAGAGCCAAAAGGCAAATTTTGAAAATCTGTAGGAAAGATGGTACTCTGGCTTGGGAATATGAAGAAATTAATTTTTCAAGATTTTTATACTGAACTTTATAAATCTCAATGTCCAGTAAATTCTTCTAAAATTAATGCTTTCTTACAAAAGATTGCTTTTCCTAAAATTTCTGTTGAGGATCAAAAAACTTTTGATGCCCAAATTACTGAAGTTGAAATTCATAAAGCTATTTTTTCAATGAAATCTGGTAAGGCCCCTGAACTTGATGGCTATCCTGTAGAATTTTATAAAAAAATTGGAAAATTGCTTTCTCTGTATATGTTGGAAATGTTTAAGAATTCTTTTGTGAACGGTGATTTACCCTCTACTTTCTATGAGGCTTCTATTTCTTTAATTCTTAAAAAGGATAAAGATCCTACTGATTGTGCCTCATATAGCCCTATTTCATTGTTGAATGTTGATGCTAAGATTCATGTCAAAGATAATGGCCAATCAGTTGGAGAATATTTTGGGTAAGATTATTTTTAAAGATCAAACAGGCTTTATAAAGGGTCGTTATTCATTTTCAAATGTTCGGAGATTATTTAATACTATATATTAGTCCTCTTTTAAAACTCCACAATGCGTCGTCTCTTTGGATGCTGAAAAAGCGCTCGATCGAGTCGAATTGAAATATTTATTTAATGTTTTAGAGGAATTTGGCTTTGGTGTTAATTTTAATAATTCGATTAGAATGATATATAAAACTCCTATTGCTACTGTTATTACTAATAACTGTAACTCTCCTTTTTTTCAGCTTTCACGGGGGACAAGACAAGGTTGTCCATTAAGTCCTTTGTTATTTAATTTAATATTAGAACCCCTTGCTATTGCTCTTCGTGAAGCTAAAGATACTTATGGGATCGGGTTTTCCTTAATCCTGTCCGCCAAGCTTTTCCTGTTAGCACATGTTTACATCAAATTTTGAAGTAACAAGTGAGAGAGCAGGATCTGAGCAGGCCAGGAGCCATTTGAAAATGACAAGTCTCATTGGGAGTAAGTTTTAACTAAGCCAATAAAAAGAAGTAAGGTTTAACTGGAGGGGACATACTGGGAGCTGCCATTGTTGGAGTGGGTAGTGTTAGAGTGGGGAATTGAGGCTTTGGCGAGAAGAGGCAGAGGCACAGGTGAGTAACAGGTAAGAACAGGTAAGGATTTTTCATTATGTATAGTATTAATGTTATAAATAGGGATGCAGGATTAGCTGGTGTGTTGTCACTACATGATATGGGAGCTGATAGACCCCGTTGTGTTTCCTGCTGATGACATCCGCAGCAAGTGTTGGCTGCTCAAGGAACTCAGACTCGAAGCTGATGATCTGGAATCTGAGCTTCGAACACTGCGATGCATCAGGGAGAGGGAGAGTTACATGTGAGTTTCACTTCAGCTAGTAAAAAAGTACAAGGTTTAAGCGGATTGGCCATTGCTGGAGTGAGCAGGGTGAGAGTGGGGAACTGATGCTTTGGCTCAACACGCTTCACAGGAAAAGGTTGAAGCTATTTCTTTATCATTTCCTGTAAGCCACCTAATGTACAGACACTCCTGTGCCTAGTCACCTAATGGACATATACTCAATCTATTCATATAAACTATCTTATTTATTTCCCATTGGCAGGGTGGAGATACTGTATGTCTCTGCCAATGGAGGTAAAAGGTGTTCCACTACTCTCCTAGCCAGCAGGTCATCCTTGAGCAAGGTGCAGCACCTGCTTACTCCCACCCCCCGATCAGGGTCCCGTGAAGCCATGGGAGCAGGTGAGGGATGGTCAAGTGAGCAGCTGGTGCATACCACAAGTCCCGATACCAGGCAGGCAATCTCTAAAGAATAGATTGGGGTAACTGCCCAGCGACACTGCTCATGAGAAGGCAATGGCAAAACACTTGTGTGGAAAAATTTGCCAAGTACAATCTTGGTCATAAGACCATGAGTGTTCATATCATGTGACATGGCACATGATGATGATCTTATGTATTTATATTTATTGTGCCTTTTAAAAAATTATTGTCTTCTTTATTTTATTGTTTTTTGTGCCACATTGAATCCAGAGTAACAATTATACCATTCTCCTTTACACTTGTCCACTGGAAATGACATTAAATAATATTGAATTTCGTATGATAAATAGACAGAAGTCAACAAGGTTTCCTGATGGAAAAATCTTGCCTAACAAATCTGTTGGAATTCTTTGAGCAAATAACATGCTAGGTAGACAAAGGAAAGGCAGCGGATGTTGTTTACTTGGATTTTCAGAAGGCCTTTGACAAGGTGCCACACATGAGGCTGTTAAACAAGATAAGACCCATGGTATTACAGGAAAGATACCAACATGGTTAGAAGATTGGCTAACTGGCAGGCGGTAAAGAATGGGAACAAAAGGAGGTCTTTTCTGATGGTTGCCAGTGACTACTGGTATTTTGCAGGGACTGCTTCTTTTCATGTTATATGTCAATTTTGGATGACAAAATTGATGGCCTTGTGGCCAAGTCTGTGGATGATATAAAGATTCTTGGAGAGGCAGGTAATGTTGAGGAAGCAGGAAGTCTGCAGAAGAACTTGGACAGATTAGGCAAATGGGCAAAGAAGGGGTAGATGGAATACAGTGGAGGGAAAAGTATGAACAGCACTTTGGTAGAAGGAATAAAGATGTAGATTATTTTCTAAATGGAGAGCAAATTCAGAAATCAGAGGTTCAAATAGACTTGGGAGTCCTAGTGCAGGATTCCCCGAAGGTTAACTTACAGGTTAAGTCAGTAGTAAGGAAGGGAAATGCGATATTAGCATTCATTTTGAGAGGACTAGAATATAAAAGCAAGGATGTAATGCTAAGTCTTTATATGGTATTTGTCAGACCACACTTGGTATCTGGTGAGCAGCTTTGGGCACTTTATCTGAGAAAGGATGTGCTGAAATTCAAAAGGGTCCAAAGGAGATTCACAAGAATCATCCCACAATAGAAGGGATGGAGGAGCATTTGATGGCTCCAGGCCTGTACTCTCTGAAGTTTAAAAGAATGTTGGAGATCTCATTGAAACCTATTGAATATTGAAAAGCCTAAATAGAGTGGATGTAGAAAGGATGTTGCCTATAGTGGGTGAGTTTAGGACCAGAGGGCATAGCCTTAGAATACAAGAATGTCACTTTAGAACAGGGATAAGGAAGATTTTCTTCAACCAGAGGGTGGTGAATCTGGGAATTCAATGCCACAGATGGCACTGGAGGCCAAGGTATTCAGTATATAGGTTGATAAGTTCTCAATTAGTTAGGGTGTTAAAGATTACAGGGAGAAGGCAGGAGAATGGAGGTTGAGGGGCATAATAAATCAGCCACAGTAGAATAGTGTAGACTCAATAGGCCAAGTGGCATGATTCTGCTCCTATGTCTTGTCTTATCCTATTCTAAAAAAGGCAGCATCCTGCTAAATCTCTTCTGTCCCTCTCTAAGGCCTACACATCCTTTCTAAATATTGGGGCAATCAGAACTGAATGATGTGGCCTAACCAGAGTTTTATAAAGCTGCAACATAATTTTCTAACTTTCAGTCCCTTGACTAATAAAAGCAAGCATGTCATATGCCTTCTTTGCTGTTGTTCTTTTCTGCGTCTTCTGGTGTATTGGGCAGCAATCTTGCCACTTCTTTAGCACTTTTGTCTGTTTTTTTATACGACCGAGTGGCTAGCTCAATGCTCAACCCAGCATGCATGAAAACCATGCAAGGGTTCGAACCCAGGACCACTCCCCCTGAAGTCCGGTGTGGATGCCACTATGTACCAACCAGCAAAACACCTTCTTTACCACCTTTCGATCTGTACGTCAATAAAAATTCTAAAACTTGATCATGTAGCGATGGTGTATGCTGATTTTGAAGAATGCATCAGGATCAGTTTTTTAAAAATCTGTGACCATCCAATTTTTCTATTCTTCTCATTATTTTATTAACTTCTATAAGATCAGCAGCTTCCTTCACTCTATATAAAACATTCCCAGCCTATCTAGTTTCTCCTCATAACAAAAGCCTTCCAGTCCTGGCAATATCCTTGTGAATCTAGGTTAATCACATCCTTCCCATAGTGTAGCTACACACGATTAACCACGTATCTCATCAATGTCCTGCGCACTTTAAACAAGATGTCACAACTCTTGTATTCAGTGACCATTCCAATGAAGGCAAAGATGCCATATACCTTCACAACTTTGTCTACCCATGTCACCACTTTCAAGGAACTATCTACTTGTTTACTGATGTATTCTTTGCAGGGGGAAACAGTTCTTCCTTTATCTCTGCAATATTAAAGGTGAGACAGACTAACCCCTTTAAAATTCTTCGGGCATCATATTTAAAGATCAAGACCATTATACCTCAACCACACCAACCAGCTAAAGACAAAGACCTCTCTGACAGCTCAAAATTGGTGCTATGCAACTGAATGTTGGATAATTTAGAGTAGATTTGTACACTTTTCAGAACATCCGAGCAGCAGTGGAAATTTTGTCTCGACTTTACAGCATATTTTTGCTTCCCTTAGTATCTTTTTGCAAATCTCCCCTAAATAATGTCAAAAATAACGTGACACACAAAATCCATCTTGTGCAAGATTTCCAACATCACCAGTCCTATAAATGAGAACTCTTATTCCCTCAAACAGCTGGGTCTCACTGATCCTATTTCCTCCGAAACCGAGCTATTTAAAAGACCAACATTCAAACTATATTAGTTCTCTTCATTGAGACCTGAGGTCCCTGTGTTTACAAACATCGTTCATGTAGCTCATCGACTTTACCTCTGGTTGTCAATGTTCACTCTCTGTTTTTCAGCTTCAGGGATATTTCCAGGTTGCTTATGCTCTTACAGAGACTGTCTGACAACCATTCTTCATAGCCTGGTCCGGTCTCCCTGACCTCCCAACCTCATCCATTAATGCAGTACCCACTTGTTTCCTGCAGATGTTGGGTTTCACTAAAATGATGTCCTGTGAGTAACCTGATCTTTATGTGACCAGATGATTCGTAATGTCGTATGAACAATATTAAAAGGCAACAATGTGACTCCTAGCCAAGGTTATGTTTAGCCAAGAGGCGATGTAAGGGTAATGTTCATGCTTCATGCTTACCCAGATCTAGGGTCCACTCCTACCAGAGTAACTACACTGTTTTTCCCAATCAGCCATAAGAAACTATGGCAGTGATACAAAGATTAAGTCACTTGACTAGTAATCCAGGACAGAAACGTTCTTATCCAGATGCATCATAACTTGGTACAGCAAACATTCTGCCCAAAAGACCACAAGAGATTGCAGAGAGATGTGAACTCAGCTCAGACATCAGACAAAACAGCCCCCCTCTCCATTGGCTCCATCAATACATGTTGCTATCTAGGGAAAGCAGCCATCACAATGAACACCTTCCCAAACCCCAGTTGTTCTTTTCTCTCCCCCCTCCAAAAGATAATAAGCTTGAAAGCATGTGCCACCAAGGTCAAGGATGGCCTCTATCACACTGTTATCTTGAATGGACCTCTTATTCACTAAAAGGGAATTCCTGATCTCCCAATCTACCTCATTACGCCCTTGCATTTCATTTGTCTACCTGCATTTTCAGTAGAGAAGTACTGAAGTGTAGTTATAATACAATCATGACAACATTCACATTCAGAGTACATGGAAAATTAAGGGAATCTCTGAGTAGACAGCAATTCTCCATAGCAGTTACCAACAAGCTGCAAGGAGTCGTGCATCATTTGGAGATTTGATCATATTCTGCCCCATGATTACACAGAGGTATCAGCTAAAACAACACTGCTGGTCACCAGAGTCCCATTATCCCAGATGTTCACAACATTGACAAAAAATCCCTATTGACAAAGATAGGGCTCAGCATTCAAAAATTATTCTAAGAACTTTAAAGAGAATGGATGTGCATGTCAGAAATATTCTTTCATGATATTCCTGTATAATATTCCTGTAACTACCAAGCATTATTTACTTTCCATTATTTATCTGATATATGATATATGAAGCTAGTGAAGCACCAGACTACAGCATTTTCACTTCCTTATGGTCATTGCAAAACAAGGCCATCAGATTAGGTCAGACTTTGTGGAGAGCTGCAGCTGAAAGTTGTTATAGAGTCACTAACACTTAGCCCATGAAAATCAAAAAAAAACCTGCAGATGCTGGAAATCTGAGACCAACACATAAAATTAAATATTAACCCTGTTTGTCTTTCCACAGATTCCTAACCTATAGAGTGTTTCCATTGTTTGTGCTTTTAATTAATGCCCTGCCTGTACTTTAACACAGTCGTTTTATAAAGGAAGAGTCCATTTGAATTGCACTCTATAGCCCCTGTGGAGCAGGGGAAAATTCAACTACCAGGATCTCAAGGAAGGCAAAGCCCAGACATCAGAGGTTTCAAAGGAAGAGTAGCAGATGGATCAGATTGGGAAAGCGATTCATGGGGGTAGTCACCAAAAATGTATTGAATGAATTGAGAGTTTGCATCACAGATTTGCCAAATCACAATCAAGATTATACAACTAGAGAAATTTATAGAGGTAGGACCAGGCAAGGCATGAAGGAATTTAAACATAACAGAAAGAATTTTAAGTCTGAAGCACTGGGAGCCATAAAGCATTATTGCTTAATAAGAAATGGGTGAAGACATAAACAGAAGAAGTAGGAGTGTGCCAGACAGCCCTTTACTCCACCATTCAATAAAATCAAGGACAGCCATTGATCAACACTGATTTCATTATGGGTCACTTTATTATTTGAAATAATATATAGTACATATTATGCACCAGTATTTTCAAAAATATCAGGGTTGAGTGTGTTAATCCTAAAATTATTATAAAGAATAGACTGCTGCAGCTTAAATTACATTTTTTCAGAAATCATTTCGCCTTAGGATGTAATTTGGAGGTCCTGGCAGTCCAATCTGTGATTAGTGCATGTGTGACCTGAGTCATTTTGCCAAAATCAAAAATCACCTTCAACCCAAGGCCGTACGTTTCTGAAAGCCAAGAATTGGAAGGAACACTGGAAAAAAAACTCCTCCACCCTTGTGCTGTCCTTGACACCACTGTTCTTGACTCTACCCTATGGCTAGCTAGCCAATCCAGCCTCAGTTGAAGTCACAAAGACCATGCATCAATAGTGTCTCAGGAACAGCACGGTTTCAGGAGCAGAGTGTATCCCAACTGTGCAAATGCAATCACTTTGAAACTACTGGATCAGCTGTTCGGACATTGGGAACTTCTCTGCCTGGGCTCCAACTTCTCCCTAGCTCCCACAGCAATCCAACCTCGCACCCGGGCCAGTTGAATGAACATCAGAACTTCTCTGCCCAGGCCCCAACTTCTCCTTATGGTGCCCAGAGTGACCCAACTTCACTCCTGGGCCAGTTGTACGGGCATCAGAAACATACTATCTTGGCTCACCCATCAAACTCACCTCGCCATCACTCACCCTTCGGTGTCTGTGGCAATAATTTAATACAATTTACGACAGAAAAGGTATTTTTAGTGCTGTTTTTAGTTGGATTTATCTTTTTGACTATCAGAAGCTGTTGCACACATTCAGTAGTGCCTTAACCAGAAATAAAAAGGCAAAGAGTGGCGAAGCGTTGCTGGAGGCCGCCAATAGCAGCAAGATTCAGACTTATGGGGCACAATGGATGATGCTGATTCAGTGGGCAACATTGTACATGGGACTTCATCCTGGTTAAAGTGGCTAGACCTCTGCTCGAATCAGATTTCCTGTCTGCCAAAGGACTGTTGGTCGAAATTAAGAACTGCTGTCTTTCGGATATCAAGGACTTGGCATTGTTATCCTGCTCCCCCAGTAAGTTTCCCACAAAGAATCTGTCAAGAGCATGCATCACTGTATGTGAGTTTACTCAAATACCGGGCAAATTTCCAGATCTCACCAAGCCCACATTCTCTACTACAGTCGCAAAACATGAGGTAGAGCACCACATTCTCACAACTGACCAGCCCATGAGCGTAGACTGGACCCAGAAAAGTTGGGAACCAAGTTGAGTTTACCAACATGGAAAGACTCGGCATTGTAAGCCAGTCAAATTGCCCCTGGGCTTCACCCCTCTATATGGTCCCCAAGTCCGATGGTAGTTGCGGCCCATGTGATGATTACTGACACCTTAATGAATTCACCACTCTCGATCATTACCTGGTCCCACACATCCAAGACTTTCTGGTACGTATAGCTGGGAAGTTAATTTTTTCCAAAGTTGATATAGTTAGGGGCTACCATCAGCGGCCTGTGTGCTTGGATGACATTCCCAAAACAGCTGTGATAACCCTGTTTGGCAATTTTGAGTTGCTGCATGCCACTTGGACTGGAAAATGTAGCATACACTTTCCAACGGCTGATGGACTCTGTATTAAAAGACTTAGATTTTCTTTGTGTTTATCTGAATGATACACTTATCACCAGTGCATCCAAATCTGAATACCCATCTCATCTCTGCACACTTTTCGCGTGCTTAAGGAATACAGGTTGATTACTAACCCTGCTAAATGCCAGTCTGGGTTGTCAACCATTGACTTTATCGGCCATCGCATCTCCACAGAAGGTGTGAAACACCTCTCATCAAAAGTAGCCGCTATCATGGATTTCTCACCACCCTGCACTACTAAAAATCTACAGGAATTTGTATGCATGGTGGACTTCTATCAACATTTCATTCTGCGAGCTGCTGAACTTATGCTCCCCCTATACAGTGCGCTTAAAGGCAATACCGCTAATTAAGTGCTTGACTGGTCAGTGGACATGACCAGGGCATTTGATGATACCATACAAGCTTCTTTCTAATGTGATCCTATTCCCAACGCACCCATCGCCATTACTACTGATGCTTCAGACTATGCTTTGGCTACTGTGCGTGACAGCTGGTTGGAGGCGTGTGACATCTTCAGTCGTGAGCTCTGTCCACCCGAAAGGAAGTACAGCACACATGACCGTGTGCTTCTCAGTCTCTATCTGGCTGTCCGCATGTTCGTTTTCTTCTAGGAGGCCGTCATTTCACAGTGTTTGTTGACCACACACCCCTCATGCCAAAATATCAGATTCTTGGCCTGCATGGCAGCAACGCCACCTGGCCTATATATCTGAATTCACAACAGGTATCCAACATATCAAGGGGGAAAATAATGCCATGGCTGATTGCCTTTCACGGACAGCCGTTGAGGCCATGGGTTGACTATGTTGGCATGGTAGCAGACCAAGTTACTGATCTAGAGGTCCAGGTTTACAGATCAGTTGTCAAGGGCCTGTATTTGGCTGACATGAAGTTCAAGGAAGCTGGGGTTTCTCTTCTCTGCGATGTCTCAACCAGACACCCTCGTCCCATCGTGCCTGCAAACTGGAGAGGGACTGTTTTTATGCATCCAGGCAGGAAGGCCTCACAGAATCTGGTTGCACTGAAGTTTGCTTGGCACGGCTTCAAAAAGGACGAGCATGGTTGGACTGCAGCCTGTGTGGAGTGCCAGTGGACAAAATTTAACCATCATGTTCAGGTGCCATTGGCACCTTTAGTGGTCCCTGAGTGAGGGTTTGACCATGTCAGTGTGGACCTTGTTGGTCCTCTTCTCCCTCCTACAGTTTCATGCACCTCCCTCATAATGGTGGCCAGAGGTTGTCCCTCTAGCATTGATGACGGCTGCAGATGTGGCTCGAGCATTAATTAGGGTTGCTTGGCTTGACCACGGTCCCCCAATGCATTTCAGACCTCTGGGCTGTGATGGCCCAGAACTTCAGTGTTAGGCTACATCACACTACGGTGTATCACCCGCAGTCCAATGGCCTATGTGAGCAGTTTCACCACTCCTTAAAGGCTGCTCTGAGGGCTTCCCTGACCGATGAGTGTTGGCATGATTGCCTCCTGTGGGTCCTTCTGGGGCTCAAAGTGCTTGAGAAGAGGCCCTGCAGTTGGCCGTGGCAGAGTTGGTATATAGGCAGCCATTATGAGCGCCAGGTGATTTCATTCCTGTGCCATGACTGTCTAGTCGTCCTCGCAACAGCGTTCCACCGTCCTCAATAAATTCAATTCCTTTTCACCTATTTCTACTTCCCATCATGGCATACAGCACTCTTGGGTTCCTGTTGACCTACATCCCACCTCGTTTGTTTTCGTCTGCCATGACGCACACAAACATCCCCTAAGGGCCCCTTACGAAGGTCCGTACTGGATTTTGGAACAGGGAGAAAACACTTTTAAATAGTTAAGAGGGGTTAACCTGAACATATTTTGGTACACTGCCTTAAACTGTCCCACCAAGATTTGGAGTATTTCCCTGCCAAGCTCATGGCATCACAATGTGACCATGAGCGTGTAACACACCTCTGGATGAACCAGAGGCACCCGCGGTTCCTCTAGCCATGGAACATGGGACCCAAGCCAGGTGGCTCACCTGAGCTCCAGACAGGCTCACAATGCCGTTTCTAGTGAATTCTAGTGGGGCTATGCAGAGTAACATAACTGGGAGAAATGCACATAATCCACAACCACCGTCATTGAATTGGCATTTCGCTTTAAGAGGCTGGTCTGACCTGATAGCATTGTTATGAAAGGAGTTTTAGCACACTTCTGAGTTTAGGTTTTGGAGTTTAATAAAATATGTTACGGGTTTCATTAAATATAAAATGCCTCACTTCATTTTATTTGCAAAAACTAACAATACGAAGAACTTCAGAGATTCTGTAAGGTCAGGTGTCTTCAATAAAGGAAAGAAATCAACATCAATGACTAGGGAAAAGGCTCCCTGCTGTCATCCAAAGGGAAAGTCATTGTAAGGACCTCCTCAACTCTTTCCAGCTCTTTGCATCAAAGGATAGATTCCATCTATCCATTTCTGTGCGAAGGGAGGAAGACCATATTGGAAGCAACTTTCACTATGCAGCAACTTCAAAAGAATGAAGCATGAAGCATTAACCACTACACGTATTCTTTCAGCTGCATAAAAGCCTTTGGCTCCATCAATCAAAAGGGATTGTGGGAAAGTCATCCTCAGATTTGGCCACACTCAGAAATTCATCTCAAGCCTTTGTCTGTTACATGATGGCATAGAAGTTGTGACCTTAACCAGACCTGGTCCTCAGTCTCACGGCTAGTATCATAAAAGGATTTATTATTGGTAATACTTTTCTAAATCTTTTCTCACACAATGTTACATGTCACATCTAGCAGGATTTTCACTAGAGTGAAGTTAATGGACAGAACATATGGGAAGTTGTGCAATCCACACCACCTCTAAGCCAGAATCAATGTGATTTCAATCTCATATATCAAATTGGCAAGTGCTTGTGTAGATACTTAAAGGCCAAGCTCCAAATCATTGTTAATCCATTCACTGAAATGCGTAAAACCTTTGCAAGACATAAGTACTTTACCAACTTACCCCAGGGCACAGCACTCTTGCTCCAACAAGGAATGTCTGAAAAAAGACTCAGAAATATGGACCATTTCCCATATGTACAGGAACCACTTCTCAGCAAAGGCAGACAACAGTGACCAGCCCAAGACAATAAATTAAAATCTGAAGCACAACAAGAGCTTACAGTTGAACAGGCAGCATTGATCCCTGTACACCTGTATATCTTTGAGACTTGGACCACTGATAACATGCACGTTAAAATACTCTTTCCACAAAATAGAAAACTTAGAAAATAGGTGCAGGAGTAGGCCATTCAGCCCTTCGAGCCTGCACTGCCATTCAGTATGATCATGGCTGATCATCCAACTCAGAACCCTGTCCCTGCCCCCTGATCTCTTTAGACACAAGAGCCATATCTAACTCCTTCTTAAATATAGCCAATGAACTGGCCTCAACTGTTTCCTGTGGCAGAGAACTCCACAGATTCACCACTCTCTGTGTGAAGAAGTTTTTCCTCATCTCAGTCCCAAAAGGCTTCCCCTTTATCCTCAAACTGTGACCCCTTGTTCTGGATTTCCCCAACATCAGGAACAATCTTCCTGCATCTAGCCTGTCCAATCCCTTTAGAATTTTATATGTTTCAATCAGATCCCTCCTCAATCTTCTAAATTCCAGAGAGTATCAGCCTAGTCGATCCAGTCTTTCATCATATGAAAGCCCTGCCATCCCAGGAATCAATCTGGTGAACCTTCTTTGTACTCCCTCTATGGCAAGAATGTCTTTCCTCAGATTAGGGGACCAAAACTGCACACTCCAGGTATGGTCTCACCAAGGCCTTGTACAACTGCAGTAGTACCTCTCTGCTCCTACTCTCGAATCCTCTTGCTATGAATTCTAGATTAGTAAAGGCATCAAAGGTCACAGGGAGATGACAGGAGAATGGGGTTGAGGGGATAATAAATTAGTGGCCTGGTTCTGCTCCAATACCTTACGATCATGTGCTTATTAACCAGCATTACATCAACAGAACAGAATGAAAGAAGATTGTTTTATTTATTTATTTAGAGACAGTACAGAACAGGCCTCACCGGCTGTTCAAGCTGCACCCATCAGTAACCCACCAATTTAATCCTAACCTCATCACCGGACAATTTACAATGACTAATTAACCTACTGTGTGGCGCATGGCCAAGTGGTCAGGGCGTTGGGCTCACGATCTGAAAGTCGTGGGTTCGAGTCTCGGCCAAGGCAGCGTGTTGTGTCTTTGAGCAAGGCACTTAACCACACACTGCTCCAGTCCACCCAGCTGAAAATGGGTACCGGCAAATGCTGGGGGTTAACCTCGCGATAGACTGGCGTCCTATCCAGGGGGGAGTCTCGTACTATCAGTCGCTTCACGTCACAGAAACTGACATAAGCACCGGCCTGATGGGCCACAAGGCTCGGGATAGATTTTAACTTTAAAATTAACCTACTAACTGACCCATTTTTGGACTGTGGGAGGAAACCAGAGCACCTGGAGGAAACCCATGTGCACATGGGAAGGAAGGTACAAACTTGCTTACAGAGGAATTGAACCCCAAACTGCAAGATGTGGAGCTGTGATAGCATATTGCTAACCACAACTCTCACCGCTATGTGACCACGGGCCCACTTACATGTCTCATGAGCACACATCTTGTTTTTGTAAGTTAATGAGAATTTCACTTGCATCACTGGCTTACACTACTCCCAGCTCCCATCCAAATCATCCAAATTCATTGTCAGGAGAAACGTATTACTGTCAACATTCTCTGCAAGCTAGTGCTCCAGGAACCGAGGCTTTCTGCTATTCACATGCTGGGCACCATACACCTGAAACATTCACACTGAACGCTGTCTGGACAATAGATTACCTGGTGGACAGGGGAAACATTTTAAAGATATCCTCAAAGGCTTCCTTGAGAAGTGTAACACCTCTACTAACTAGTGAGAACTTCTGGCCATTAACCATTCTAATAAAGGACAGGAGTCCCCAACCTTTATTGCACTGCGGACCGGTTTAATATTGACAATATTCTTGCGGACCGGCCGACCGGGGGGGTTGAAGGGTTGCCAACGGACAAGAGTAACAGTCAAATATGTTGTGTTTACCCCGAGAAAGACTACAATGACCAT
The DNA here is from genome assembly GCF_030028105.1 of Mobula birostris. Taxonomy (NCBI): domain Eukaryota; kingdom Metazoa; phylum Chordata; class Chondrichthyes; order Myliobatiformes; family Myliobatidae; genus Mobula; species Mobula birostris. Next base: position 58,846,491 of record NC_092388.1, read on the forward strand.
GAAGCCTTGCACAGGCACCAGTGCACATGCGTGTAGGTGCCAATATTTTTCTACAAGTCGTTTTTGCCAATTCTGTTTGGGGGGTGGGGTGGGGGGTGTTAATCAAGACTGGAATATAGGTGAAAAGTGGCTAATACACTCAATTTCATTTCTAAAAGGGTTTATCTAACGAATTTAATATTAAAAACACAGCGCATATTTTCCTCGCATGAATATAGTGATAAATCAATTATCGGGGAGGACAGGAGAGCTTGAAGTAAGTGTTGAACGAACTTCCGGTAGAAGTGGTAGAGGCAGGTTTGATATTATCATTTAAAGAAAAATTGGATATCATTTAAAGAAAAATAACAAGAAGAGGAATTTCCACCACGGAAACAGATAGAACATAGAGCAGTACAGAATAGAAACAGACCATTCAGCCCATCACTTCTGTGCCAAACATGATACAATTTAAACACATCCATCTGTCTACACATGATCTTGATACATGCGCCTGTCTAAAGATTTTTATTTTATTTACTTTCACCACCTTCTGAGCCTCATGTTCCAGGCAGCTATGTACCACCCTCCATAAAAAATACTTGCCTTGCAAATCTCCCTCAAACTGTTGCCTCCTTGAGAGTCATAAAGACACAGAGCACGATATCACAGAAACAGGCCCTTCAGCCCTCTGGTCTGTGCCGACCTGTTTTTCTGCCTAGTCCCATCTATCTGCAACCAGACTATAAACAACATCTCATTGATGTAGCTATGAAAATTTCTCTTCCTCACATTCATCACTTCTGCTAGCATCTCATTCCACACTCACACCGCCCGAGGGAAAACGTTCTTCTTCAGCATCCCATGAAAACTTTTACATTTTACCCTTAACCACTAGTTCTAATCTCATCCAACCTCAGGGGAAAAAGTCTGCTTGCATTTACCCTATCTATATCCTTCTTAATTTTGTATTCCTAAGATCTCCTCTCATTCTCCCACACTTCAGGAAATAAAGTCCTAACCTATTCAACCTTTCCCCATAATTCAGATCCTCCAGTCCTGGGAACATCCATGCAAATTTTCACCGTGCTTACTCAAGCTTATTGACATCTTTCCTGTAGTGAGGTGGCCAGAACTGCACACAATACTCCAAATTTGGCCTCACCAACTTTTTCAACATAACATCTCAACTCCTGTACTCATTGCTCTGATTTATGAAGGTCAATATGCGAAAATCTCAATTTATGACCCTATCTACCTATGACACCACTTTCAAGGAATTATGGATCTGTATTCCGGGATCCCTTTGTCCTACCACACACCTCAGTGCACTAACATTCACTGTGTAAGTCCTACACTGGTTTTTAAAACCACAGTGCAACTAACTTGTCTGCATTAAACTCAATCTGTCATTTTTCCACTTGGCCCAGAACATGCTACAAACCTTGATAGCCTTCCTCACTGTCCACTATGCCCTCAATCATAGCATCATCTGCAAATTTGCTGATCCAGTTTACCACATTATCATCTAAATCATTAATTAACAACAGACCCACTATTTATCCCTGCAACACACCTAGTGAGAGAGAGACAATCATCTACTACCGCTCTCTGTGTTCTCCTGCTAATCCAATCCTGAATCCAATTTACTATTTTATTCTAGATGCCAAGCAATTTAACCTTCTGAGCCAATCTGCCATGCAGATCTTTGTCAAAGGCCTTACTAAAGTTAATGTAGACAACATTCAGCCTTTCCTTAAATCAATTTTCTTTGTAACCTTCTCAAAGAACTCTTTATGATTGGTTAGCCACAACCTACCATGCACAAAGCCATGTTGACTGTCCCTAATCAGGTCTTGTCTATCCAAATACTTATATATCCTATCCCATAAAATTACCTTCCAATATTTTACCCATTATGTAATCTAGTTGTCCCTCCAACGCCTATCATGAGGGAACATGTCAAATCTTTATTGAAGTCTACATAAAGTCTTTATTAAAGTCTACATCTGCTTCTCTACTCCCATCAATCATCTGTCATCTTATAAAAATACTTAATCAAATTTGTAAGACATGACCTCCCCTGTAGAAAGCCATGCTGACTTTCCCTAAGAAGTCATTGCTTTTCCAGATGTATGTAAATCATATCCCTAAGAATCTTTTCCAATAATTTCCCTTTCACTGATGCAAGGCTTACTGGCATATAATTTCCTGGTTTGGTTTGCCCCGATTGCCCGCTCTCAATCTATTTTACCCTGTCGAGTCAGGAACGTTCACGCCGTGACCCGGTTAATCCAAAAGGAGACCAATTCTAACATTACGCGCCAGACCAAGTCATCCAGTGGGTGGTAAAAGGATAAACCCTCGGCCAACTGGAAATCATGAAAATCGTTACCCACAACATCGAGGGCTTCAGCCACAGTAAAGCAGAAATCCTGGCAAACTTAAAACCGGACATCTTGTGCATACAAGAAATTCATAGGCTGAACAACCAATTCTATGTGCCAGGAATGCACTTGGCTATTGACACCCCTAGCCAAACTTATGGAAGTGCAATCTTTGTTAAAGAGAAATCTATAGTGATGAGCACAGCAAACATCTAAGCTGGCTTAATGGAACTTCGTAAAGTTGAAACAAAACACATAAATATCAGGGTTAATAAACATAAAGATTAGGGACATCTACAAACCCCCTAATGAACCATTCATGTGGCCACCTAATCTAGATCTCCAGGACAATATGTACCTCATTATTGGAGACTTTAATAGCCGTAGTACCAACTGGGGATACGAAGATGATGCAAATACGCAAATGGAAAAGAAGTTGTATCATGGGCTCTAAACAACAGCCTTGAGCTGCTATATGAGTCAAAGGACACCCCTACCTTCACTACTGCCAGATGGAGAAAAGGATACAACCTAGACCTTGCCTTTGCTACCTCGGCAAGCTCCAACCTCTTCACACGAATAGTCCTCCAACATACACCCAAATCCCAACATTGTCCATTCCAGGTAGAACCCCTTCCAGTTCTGAGACCTGTACCATCAAAGTACCTACTAAGATTTAACCTGAGAAAAGCAAATTGGACATCTTTCGCAGAATCCCTTGATCAACTTATCAGTACCATACCACCAGAACCTGATCATTATGATGAATTTGTCCGACTAATCTGGAAAGTAGCACAACAGAACATACCTAGAGGCTGCAGAACCAAATATATTCCGGGATTGACTAGTGATATCAAGCAAAGTTATGATGAGTATGTCAACTTAGACGACCAAGACCCATTTGGTCAAGACACAATTGAAATGGGAGAGTCAGTTCTGTCCCTACTGAGCCAAGAGAAACAACAGCGTTGGCAGGAACTGATAGAAAACACAGACATGACCATGAACAGTAAGAAGGCATGGGCAACTGTTTGGAAATTAAACTCAGACAATAGACCACCACAGAGAACTGCTGCCGTAACACCCAATCAGGTTGCCCACCAACTGATATTAAATGGTCGACCAAATAACAAGGAATGGAGGCAAAAGAAAAAGCAACATCAGGAGATGGAGTCAGCTCTCTCAAACGGGAATAACAATTTCCCACCTCTCACCCTAGAAGAATTAAAAGATGAAGTATCACAGCTAAAATCCAACAAAGCTGCTGGCATAAATGGGATTCTTAATAAATTCTTTAAACATCTTGGACCTAAAGCACTCCACTAGCTTCTGTCCCTTTTTAACTGTTGCCTAAGATCATTAAAGATACCTAAAAAGTGGAGAAGAGCCAAAGTTGTTGCTCTCCTAAAACTCAATAAAGACCCCAACATTCCTAAAAATTACAGACTGATTTCATTGCTCTGCACCCTCTATAAACTCTACGAGAAACTCATACTGAAAAGAATATCCCCCTTAGTTGAAGATCTCCTAACACCAGACCAAGCCGGGTTCAGGCCAGGCCGTTCTTGCTGCGGTCAAGTCCTGAACTTAACCAGTATATTGAGGATGGCTTTGAAATGTGACAAATTACAGGGCAGTATTCGTTGACTTAACAGCAGCGTACGACACTGTGAATCACAGAGGCCTTCTACTGAAATTATCTAAAATGTTAGAGAATGAAACCACAGTCAAAGTAATAAGAAGCCTACTAGAAAATCGTAGATTTTATGTAGAAGTGAATGGAATTAAGAGTAGATGGCATCCAAAAAAGAATGGATTACCACAGGGATCAGTCCTGGCACCTCTACTACTTAATGTCTACACAAACGACCAACCAACCTTTCCTAACACACGCAGGTTTATCTATGCAGACGACCTATGCATAGCAACACAAGCTAACTCCTTCCAAGGAGTTGAAGTACGACTTACAGCAGTCCTCGAAGCAATGAAACAGTATTATAAAAAATGGTCTCTGAACCCAAATCCATCAAAAACTCAAGTGTGTGCATTCCACCTGAGGAATCGAGAAGCTGCTCAGAAACTCAAGATCTGCTGGCGTAGGAAGGAGCTCGAACACCATCCGACTCCAATTTACCTGGGTGTGACACTGGACAGGACACTGTCACTTGCCACCACATCCAAAAACTCAGAGGGAAAGTTGGCTCTCGCAATTCTGTCTCGAAAAAATTAGCAGGCACGAAATGGGGAGTTAATGCTCACAAACTTAGATCAACTGTCCTAGCACTCTGCTATGCACCTGCAGAATACTGTGCACCTGCGTGGGGCAATTCAGCCCATGCAAAGAAGATAGACCCGTTGCCAGCCGAATAATCACGGGCACACTGCGCCCCACACTCACTAACATCATTTACAGACTTGCAGGCATTGCTCCCCCAGAGAGCCGAAGATACACTACAACAAAAATTGAAAAAGGTAAACAGAACTTGGATTCACGGCACCCACTACATCATCATGTGCCAGTCTCCAACCACCTAAAATCGAGGAAAAGCTTTGCTACAGTGGAGGAACTACCGCACGGAACATCCCCCCAAACATACAGGATTGACCTCTGGCAACAAACAGAAACCAGAACCCCACCAAAAAATACAGCTCAAGACCCCACAGAAATGTTACCAGACGAGGCACTGCTTGACAGACGGAAGTGGTGCACTCTCAACAGAGCGAGAGCGGGAGTTTGTAGGACGGGAGACAATATGGTGATGTGGGGTTTAAAGAGCAGCAAATCCTGTGAGTGTGGCGAAAGGGTGCAGAACATTGAACACGTTCTGCGCAACTGCCCACTCTCACCTGATTTAGCTGACACCGACCTGCTCAACATCAACCAAACAACACTAGAGTGGCTGGCTGTCTGGTCTGACAAGCTATGATGATGACCCTGTTCCTCACTAATTATTCGGTATCTACCCAATTAATCCCTCTCAGAACCTTGTATGTTTCAATGAGATAATTCTTCTAAACTTTAGGTCGAACACAGACAAAGATTGCTCATTTGCTCTTTAAAGCACACCTCTTCAGTATGCAGTGATTCTTCAAGTACAGAGATCAATATTGCACATGATATTCCAAATTAGGCCTCACCAACATACTATTTAATCTCTTGAAGATATCAATCTGCATTACTCATTGCTTCTTGCATCCGTATATTAGTTCAGAATTAAAATGCACAGAAATTTTTAAAAAATGCTGTAAGTAATCATCCGGCCAAATAGTATCTATGGTGAAAGAAACGGAATTTAATGGTTCAGATCAGTGACCTTTCATCAGAACTCTGAGAGATTTATCAAGAGCAAACATTGTCTCTGTTTTTCTCTCTTTACCGATACTACCTGAAATTCTGAGTGAGTATCTTCAGCGTGAAAAATCAAAATGAAAACCACAGATGCTGGAAACCTGAAATTAAAATGGAAAATCCTGGGGATACTCTACAGGTCAGGCAGCAAAAACCTGAAATGTTAACCCTATTTCCCTTTCCACAGATGCTGTCTAAGCTGCTGAGTACCCAGTATCATTTGTTTCTTTTATTTGAGTATTTCTAACATTCTTTGTTTTGCCTATTTTCTTTCTGAATCTTCCGTACAAGCACACCCTAATCCCTTTGCATACTACCATAAACTAACTTTTCAACACAGAAAAAATCTGCTTTATTATTCTTCCAGTAAGAGAAGAGAATTTCACATTTTCCCAAAAAGCCCTTCAAGTGACCCACTTGGTTAACCTGACTCTTGCAGACTCTTTGCACCCTCTGATAAATCACTTTCTCAACCAGCCTTACTGTGAAGTATACATGGAAATATGCAAACTGTTCTTTTGATTTGTCAATTATGTAAAATTGTTAATAGCTGAGGGCAAAATACAGTCCCTGGGGCTCCCCACTTGACAACAGCCTGCAAACTTGGAAATGATGTTAATTCTTACTTATTTTTTTGTCTTTAACCGATTTTTTGCCCATTCCAATATGTTAAACCAATCCTAGTGACACCTCTTTCTACAGAACTGCCACTTATGTAGGCCTTTAGTACTTGATTTTGGAAATTCTATGCATGATACTTCCATTAGTCTTCTCTCCTTCTCACTGACTGTTACACCCTCAAGATATATCAGTGGAGGATGCCATTAAGGTAAGTTATTTACCTTCCATCCTTAGGTCACTCTCCTCAAAGCTTCACCTTCTCACAAACACCCACTTTATCCACTAACCCAGGCCCTATCATTCATGATTAGCCCAGGCACGGAGCTCCCAAATGTCCTTGGCCTGACCTAATCCATAGCAGCTCCACACACAAATCCCTGAGAGCCAAGCCAGACCTTTGCCCGCTTTACTTTTCAGCAAAACCACTAAACAAGTGCTAAACTTCTCTTTACTACAACATCCCTAGATCCAGATGGTAAAATTTTGTATGCACTTACCACCTGTGATATAAAACACAGTGCTCAAGTCACACTTCTCATGTTTGCCACTTTTCAGTGGTTCGAAATTTACTAACAAACTGCACAATGACCCCACAACAAGCCTATACAGATGGACTACAATTACCTGGCCATGGTTTCTGCCTCTGTGCATGAAACAGCAGCTGCAGAATAAAAATAGACCCAATTACGGAGAACCAAATTTACAGCTCACCAATGACCTTGATACAATTATAAGGTCAATAGAAGGACTATGCAATCAATAATGCTTACACAAAATTCAATTACATTTGGAACTCTTCAGAAAATGATTGCTCCCACGCTAGCCTTACAGCATTGGAATAAGGGCATCACTGGCAAAGTCAGTATTTATTTCTCATTCTAATTACTCTTAAAAAGATGGTTTGAACCTGTCTTCTGATGAAGGTACTCTTACAGTGGCATTGGGGAGGGAGCTCCAGGATTTGAACCCAACAATAACAAAAGAGAAGCAATAAATTTCCAAGTTAGGATGTGTCTGATTTGGAGAGGAACCTATAGGTGAAGGCATTTCTTACACTTCTGCCCTTTTCCTTCTTGGTAATAGAGATCATGGTTTGGATTCATGTGGGTGAGTAAATATTCTGCACCTTGAAGCAAATGGTGGATGGGGTGCCAATCAAGCAAGCTACTTTTCCTGAATAGTTTCAAGCCCTTTGAATGTTACTAAAAGAACCCTCATCTAAGTAAGTGGAGAGTATTCCAGCATACTTTTGACTGGACTGTCACTAATGAGTTACTTCTTGCAGGATAGCCAGTCTCTGAACAGCGCTTGACTATCCAGTTGAATTTCTGTTTAGTGAGGACTTGGTGATGATTTTGCCACTGAATGTAAAGTGTGGCAGCTAGACTCCTTCTGTTGGAAATGGTCACCATCTCACAATTTTACTAACCACTAATCAGACAAGTCTGAATGTTGTCCAGGTCTTGCTGCATGCAGGAATGAGCTACTTCATTTGCTGAGGAGTTGTACATGGAATGGAACATTTTGCAATTATCAGTGAACGTCCCCAACTAAGGCTATAAAATGTGAATGAGGTCATTGAAGAAGCTATTGAAAGCGGTTGAGCTTAAGAGACACATGCACCAAGGTACTCCAGCCATGATGTACTAGTGATGGGATGTTGAATTCTGACAACCAGAACTACCTTATTGTGTGTAAAGTACAGCTCCACACACTGAGGATTTTCCATTTCTTGCCCAGTGACTTCAGATTTACCAGGGCATCTGTGTGACACATTCAGTGAAGTGCTGCTTTGATTTCAAGGGCAGACTCTCTAATTTCAACTCTGAAATTCACATTTTTAGTAATTGTTTGAGCCCAGGCCAGGATTGGGAATCAGTGCACAACTGGAGAGAAAATGCTGCTAGATTGCACCATTAAAACAGAACTTCCTATCAATCTGCGATGATTAAGAGTGGACGCGTTGGGTGAAAAGTAGCTGGATTGCATTTCCCCTTCTCTTTGTGAGCAGGACGGACCAGGGCAATCTCTATCAATGAAAGTTTTAAAAAATGCAGATACTGGAAATACAAAATGGAAATGGCTGGAAACACTTGACAAGCCAGGCAACGTCTGTGGAGAGAGATAAAGGTGGGCCAGAACAGGTAAGGATGATAGACTTCCTTCTCCCCTCTAAAATAACAAAGGATTTCTTCATCACATCAGGGTAAGAATGTAAACCAAATAGCTTTTAATGACAATCTGGTAGTTTCTGGGTTATTAATATGACTATAGTGGTTTTAAATTTCAGTTTGTAAAGCTGAATTTAAGTTCCACAGCTGCTATTGTATGATTTGACTGACAACCCTAGGTTGTTTACCCAAGTCTCTAGTTTACCAAGCACTAATTTAGTCACTCCACTGCATCAGCATCGTGATGTTACAGAACAAATGGACAGACATCTTTTTGTTTGGACTACATAAAAACAACTGATAGAATCTTGCCTTCTTAATCACACTTTCTTGCCTTGATGTGTTGAAGAGATCCTTTGTTATTTTAAAGTGGAGGAGGAAAATAATCAGCACGATGACTACTACAGTTGAAATAAGGATCAGAAGCAGTAGTAGGCCATACTATCCCTAGGTCTGTCTGTCATTCAAATGACATAATCAATCTACATTTTCAATTCTACATTTCTGTGCCATTCCCACACTGAATAACTCACTCAATGCCCAAAAGTCAACTGAGCTAAACAGTTAACACACGTTTGGGGACTCTGCTATTCATGTTCTGTGTATTATTTGCTTACTTTTTGATTGTTTACACAATTTGTTCTTTTTAACACATTAGATGTTTGCCAGTCGTGGTTGTGTGGGGCTTCTTGTGGATTCTATTGTGTTTCTTTGTTTTGTGGCTGCCTGCAAGAAGGTGAATCTTAAGGTTGCATGTTGTATACATAACTTGATAATAAGTGTCCTTTGAACTTTGATTACTGCCTTGAATATGTTCATTGTTTGTGCATACACAGTACCCACCCCCCCCACAAGGAAGAGAATTGTGAAGATGTGTTTTCCTCCGAGTGAGTGCTGCGTGGATGTTTGCTTGCACTGACACTGTATTAGAGTATATCAAACTAAAAGAAAGGCTTTTATTAATTTTTCTCATGACCTTATATTTCTCAGTGAGATTATCACTCATTACTCTCAACTCCAGAGAACATGGACCTGTTCTACCTAACTTCCTTTTTGCTGCATGGGAACCGATCTCATCAAATTCTAATGTCACTTTATATAAATGAAACAAATTCATAGCCCATCTCTGCAGTGGAAATCCAGTGGGCTTGCTACTGAAGCTTCTTCATTGGGATTCTCATAATTGTATAATTTAGGGTGACAAGTCTAATAAAAACATCAAATGAAGTGGATAGTAAATGGCCCTTCATTGTCCAATCACATCTTCACACCAGAAATTTTGTTACTTCAACTCTCATTACATCTTAGAAGTAAATGGGATCAAGATTCAGAATTTGGCTGGAGCAGCCCGACTCGAGTTAATTCGCTCATCAGCTTGTTCAGCAACCAGCACCTAAAAGTTTTAGAATACTGTACAGCTATTCAAAGCTCCCTTGACTTCAGTGAAGGTCATGCTGCAGGGATTGTTGGCCAGCATCCAGTCCCAGTGCTGCTGATGTGTCATTACCTCAGCAGTACAGCCTGTGGAGAAGTGTTAGGACTTTGCAGATTGTTTCAGGTCACCCTTCATTCCGCTACTCAACATTCCTCAGAGTTTTCTGTTTCATGGCATTATTACATAGTCTGCACCATGTTTCTATTAATTTATTCATCCACAAGGCACATTAAATTATACCATTTGAAAGTAGAGCTTCATTTATTATCAGTGAAAAAATACACTTATAAAATGTATGTTCTGTTTAATATCCACACACATGCAGAGGTGTAATCAAACTAGTTCAGTGTTAGTGTCCCAAGTCACTCATGCATTGAAAATCTATTGAAAAATATATTTAGTGTATTGTAATGTATTGGTTAGCCCCATTTACAACTTAGTAGCTGTCCTGATTTTTCATACACCAGTGACTGGAATTTCCTATTAGCAGTCTGGCCTTGTAAGATTACCTTATATGTTTTATGGAATTTTGTTTGCCCATTAAGTAGTTAAATGCCAAGAAAACAATGAAGTCATCTATAGTAATTCAATCTACCCTCCTATAACTGACTTTAACAGGAATTTGTAATCTATTACTCTAGTGTTAAAATCTCATCTGAAATGGAAAGTGATGACAGTCATTTCAAGAGGAATTTTTTGCCAGGTAACAACTGCCACAAATCTGATAGGTCTGCCTGCTGACTTTGACTGATTAACAACTGATATATAAAAAAGTTGGCAAAATTAAAGGAGATCATGAAGTTAGCAATAAACTTGACAAATTACCAGCACTGTGCAATACTTAGGTCAATCAGGACAGAAGAAAAGGTGAAACAGTCATATTCAAGTAACAAATTTTGTAATTGAAGTCAAATTTGCCTCTTAGAAGATTTAGCTGTTATTTTCCAATAGTAGTAAAGAAGAAATAAAACAGCATATACATTAAGCACCAGCTAAATATAAGTATCATCTCAAAACAAAAATAAAAATGCTGCAAATGCTGGAAATCCAGTACAACAGGGAGGGAGGGGGAGAGAGAGGGATGGAGGAGGGAAGGAGGGAGGGAGGGGGAGAGAGAGGGAGGGAGGGGGAGAGAGAGGGATGGAGGCGGAGGGAGAGTATTCCAGAACTGATGAAACATCATTGAGTTGAAAAGTTAACCATTCTTTTTTGACCTGAGAATGTTCAGCATTTTCTGTTTTCTTTACTTAAGAAATGCTACTTTACCATCACAGGTATTGTCTGAATGACTCCCAGATTTATCATGATTTGTTTTAACACTAATAAAAAATTCTATTTTATAATTGATTTATAATATGCATAATTTTCTATGGTCATTAGACCACATGTCTAGATATAAAGAAAAAAATGAATTAAATAAAGTAATAAATTTTTTATATGCGTACATCAGTAAATAATATTGATATAGTGCTTTAATAGCATTTAGTCTACATATTATTATCAATTTCTTTACAAAACGTTTGAATGTTTTATTCATACAACTGCAAATATTAAAATTGAAATACACTGTTTGATTTCCACTCAGTTTAATAATATTGGCAGGAGATCTCATTCATTATTAATGGTACATTTAATGGCAATGAATGATCCAAGTGGACCAAATGAAGGGCAATTAGTGATCTTTAATCCAGATCAGGTGATCATTAATCCAGATCAGGTGATCATAGTACTACCAAGCTCACAACATTTTGAAAAAAAGTCTTGTAAAATTGTCTTGTTCTTCAATGTTGACATATAAATACACCAGGAAACATTTCCCCCAACTCTCTCTCCTCTTTCTCCAAAGTTAACTCTAGAATTTGGATAGGGTAACAGCTGATATTTAGATACCAACCACTCAAAATCTGACTTTCTTGTGACCCACCACATGCACTTCAGACCTTCTCGTGGCATTAGGTTCCGCTTAACATCAATTCCACCTGTATTGCCAAACCGATATACAATGTAAGTGATTGAGCATTCTCAGTGGAAGTCAATGCAAATTGTGCAAATCCTCCAGCGTGTTGTGAGTGTTGCAAATTGTGATAGATCATTGCTTTTCTCATCATTTTGAGGGATGCTTCCATCAGACACTTACTTCCAAGAGGACCACAACTTGTCATAGGGTTTGGAACTTGTGTGCTTCAATGACCTGGAGAGCTATGTTGACTGGAGTCAAAGGTATATATATGCTTTGGCTCTTAATAGGTCCACCCATGCCAAAAAAGGGTCAAAGGGTAGAGGCCAGATTAAGAGTGGTCCACTGGTCCTGCAGATTTGAGGTTCAGCTCAGGGCTAACAACCCTGACTGGTAAAACAAAACTGTTAAGGAAATAGCAATGAAGAATCCTTCTCCATCTGAGTGCAATGGTATTCCTGAGTCTCTACCTGGAACTTGCATGACTGACAGATGTGAAAACCCAGCTACTGACACGATGAAGGGAGCCCTGAACACCACCAGAGATGGAGGACCTTCATTGCTGCCCTAAACTTCAACAGCATAACAGGCAGTAGAGAATCCATCAGACAGTTAACTTTAGAAGTGAGTGCGGGTTTCTCTAACACCTTCAAAAATCCAGAAAGTTTGCTACAGTTGACACAAAGTGCTCTCTCTTGTATTTAGCTCCCGAGATCTCATTAGATGACTGCTTCAGTAGTGTCACTGTTGAACTCCACTGATTACAGACCTATAATTAAAATAACACCTTTCCATCATGATCTTTTGTCTTCTATGGTCAAGTTAATTATGGATTTAGTTTATCAAATCTCTGTAGATCCCATGTGCCTTAATCTTCAGGGTCAGCCTACCATGAGGGACCTTGTTGAATGCTTTATTAAAGTCTACGCAGACCAGCATCCACTAGCCTCATCAATTATCTCTGTCACCTCAATCAAGTTTATAAGATATGGCCTGCACCACACATAGGGACGATCCCCAATCAGGCCATTATCTTACAAATGTGAGTAAATCCTACTTTTAAGAATCTTTTAAAATAATTTCTCTACCGCTCATGTGAGGCGCACTACCCATATTTTTTGGGATTATCCCTGTGGCTAAAAAAAATTCAAAGATTTCTGTCAAAGTCCAGCAAACTCATTTCATCAGACCCAAAGAAATTATCAGTCATAATGTTCCACAAAAGAATAAACACAATCCTACTTCTTGAAACCCAACATTTCCTTGAATATCAACATCCCCTCCTTATTTCTCAATCCCTCATGAACTTCCCCACAGTGAATGCTGATGCAAAGTACTCAGTTAGTATTTCAGCTACTTCCTCTGCTTCCTTTATCCTTGTCCTACCCTTTCTCTCTTCTTTTAGTTCTTAGCATATGTACAAAGTGCTTGGGGATTTGTCTTAATCCTATTTACCAAGGGCACCAGCCCCTTTTAGCCCTGCTGATACGCTGTTCTTCCCTGTTTCCTTATATTTCTTAAGGGCTCTGTCTGACTTCAGCTTCCTACATTTTACATTTGTTTACTTTTTTTTCTTTTCGACAAATTTACAACATCTTTCATCATCCAAGATTCCTGAACTTTGTCATCCTTGTCTTTCTTCCTCACATGATTATGTCAGTCATGAATTGAGAACATTGATCTTTAAATGTCTCCCATGTGTCAAATGTGGATTTGCCCAATAACAGTGCTCTTAATCTCTCTCCTCCAGTTCCTGCTCAACACTTTTATAGTTTTCTCTCAACTTAGCACTTTCCCCTGAGATCTGATCTAATTTTATCAGATGACTATCTGAAAATTTACAGAGTTATGATCACAGTTCCCAAAATGCTCTCCCACTGAAACTCTAATAACCCGGCCAAGTTCTTTGCCAAAAACAAGATCCAGTATGGCTTCTTCCTTGATTCTCCCTTTCCACTACAGCTTTTTCCTCTATTGCAACTATCGTGTTTCTGAGAGCTGGATGTACCTACTGAAGGCTAGGAGGTGGGAAACAATTAGACAACAAGAAAAAGTAGACTCGTTCAATAAAACCTTTCTATACATTTTTTACTGAGTTTAGGAAGGTAAAGTACTAGTAGTAGATGAAAACAAAAAAAAAATATCAGGAGAGAAATTTTATAGATTTGAACTGTTACAATTCTTTACTGGAGAAAATAATATAGGATTCAAGACCTCACTGTTGCCACTCCTGAAAGATAAAGCAAATTCAGAGTAGCATGTAGATCACTGTTGTATGAATTGTAAACATTTTCGCCTCTGAGTGTTTCAAACATTAAAATTTGCATTTACTTGGAGTAACTTGACTTTGTACTTGAGTAAGCTATACATCTGATGCAGGAGTTCTTGATGCCTACTTTTCACGCTAAAAGTAGAAAGAGTGTCCTATTTCTGTAGCACTGACACTTTCACCTTGAGGAGTAATAACAAATGAAAACTGGAACTTGAATGCCCAGAATATTTGCCTAAAATAAACTTAGCTTGTGCAAGACCATTGAAAACAATAACCCACCTTGCATGAATCTCTGTGCAAGAGCAATCTGTTAATTATGACAATCAATTGATGATACCACAATTTGTTGCACCAATTTCTATCAAGTCATCACAGACATTATTGATGCCATTATAACGTATAAATGCTGCGCAGCTGGATATCGCGGAGTGAGTTGGAGGCAGTCCCTTGTGGACTTTATGCACCAGTTTTAAAAAGTGAGCAGGGCTAGTAAGGACCTGCCTGCGGAGTGGGGGATTGCTTCGGTTAAGAGTAGCTAAGGTTAATTATCATGGGTTAATAACAAGAAGCAAGACGTAAGCGGTGCAGCCGTTATTAGAGTGGGCCAGTGTTAGAGTGGTCAGGCTTGAGTGAGAACAGCAACAGGCTAGAAATTAATTTTGAGAAGATAGACACACAACAGCTGCAGGCAGGATGGTAGTTCAGGCAATGGAATGCTCTTCCTGTGAGATGACAGATCTAAGGGTACCTACTGGTCTTCCAGATAACTACATCTACAGAAAATGCAGCGAACTTCAGCTCTTGACTGACAAGGTCAAGGAACTGGAGATGAAGCTGGATGCACTCAGGGCCATCCTGGAGGTGAAAAACTTCATCGATAAGTCTTTTCCTGAGGTGGTCACACCTAGAGTGCAGGCTACTGATAATAGATGGGAGAAGTAAGGGGAATTAACAGTCAGTGAAGGGTTCTTCTGTGCCCATTCCCCTCAATAACATGTAGATCTATTTGGATACTGCTGGGGGATGACCTAACAGGGCATAGCAGCAGCAGCCAGGCCAGAGGCACCGTAGCCAGCTCTGAAGCTCAGCAGGGAAGGGTAAAGTCAAGCAAAGCAGTAGTGATAGCAGACTGGATAGGGGGATGGATAGGAGATTCTGTGACCACGAAAGAGAAGCCAGGATGCTGTGCCTCTGAGGTACTACGGTCTAGGAAGTCTCAAAGAGGCTGCAGGAGATTTTCAGTAGAGAGGATGAGCAGCCAGAGGTTGTGGTTCACAATGACATAGGTAAAAAGGGGGAAGAGGTCCTGCAGAGTGACTACAGAGAGTTAGGAAAAAGGCCACAGAATTGGACTTCTAAGGTAGTAATCTCTAATTAAGTCCCAGTGCCACATGCAAGGCAGGGCAGGAATAAGATGATGGTACAAATGAATGCACGGCTGAGGAACTGGTGCAGGGAACAGGGTTTCTGGATCATTGTGATTTCGTCTGGAGATGGTATGTCCTGTACAAAAAGAACGGTTTACACCCGAACCCAAGGGGGACCAATATCCTTGCAGGCAGGTTTGCTAGAGCTGTTGGGGAGGGTTTAAACTAAGTTGGCAAGGGGATGGGAACTGGAATGATAGGGGTGAGGATGGTGCAGTTGGTATACAATTAGATACAGTGTGTAGTGAGACTGTGAGGAAGGACAGGCAAATGATAGGGCAAAATTGCGGTCAGTGAGATGAGGTGAAGTGTAACATGGGGGAAAAGTGGAAAAAGGTGATGAATACATAACAGAAGGTGTAATATTTGAATGCTTGCAGTGTATGGAATAAGGTAGATAATCTTGTAGAACGGTTAGAGATTGGCAAGTATGAAGTTGTGGGCATCACTGAGACATGGCTGAAAGAAAATCACAGTTGGGAGCTTAACATCCAAGGATACACACTGTATCAAAAAGACAGGCAGGTAGGCAGAGGAGATGAGGTCGATCTGCTGGTAAAAGATGAAATCAAATCCTTAGAAAGAGGTGACATAGGACTGGAAGATGTAGAAAGCTTGTGGGTAGAGTTAAGAAACTGCAAAGGTATAAAGACTCTCATGGGAGTTACATACAGTAGCCTGGATGTGGGATATAAATTGCAATGGGAAATTGAAAAGGCATGTAATAAGGCAACGTTATGATAGTCATGGGGGATTTCAATATGCAGGTAGATTGGGAAAATCAAGTAGGTGCTGGATCTCAAGAAATGAAATTTGTAGAATGCCTACCAGATGGCTTTTTAGACCAGGTTGTGGTTGACCCCACTAGGGAATCAGCTACTTTGGATTAGATGTTGTGTAATGAACCAGATTTGATTTACGGGTCTCTTGTAAAGGAACTCTTAGGAGGAGTGATTATTATATGATAGAATTCACCCTGCAGTTTGAAAGGAAGAAGATACAGTCAGAATTACTGAGGCATGATAGAGGAGCTGTCTAAAGTTGATCGGAAGGAGACACTAGTAGGGATGATGGCAGAAGCCAATGGCACAGTTTCTATCTGCAATTCAGAAGGTGTAGGATAGATGCATCTCAAAGTTGAAGTATTCTAAAGGGAGGATTAGGCAAACGTGGCTAATAAGTGAAGTCAAAGACAGCATAAAAACAAAAGAGAGGGTATATAATATAGCAAAACTTAGTGGGAAGTTAAGAAAAGATGAAATGTGAAGATAAGCTAGCCAAAAATATCAAAGAGAATATCAAAGTGTTTTTTTCAGATATATAAAGAGTAAAAGAGAGACGAGAATGGATATTGGACTGCTGGAAAATTACACTGGAGAGGTAGTAATGGGGAAAAAGAAATGGCGGAGGACCTTAAGTATTTTGTGTCTGTCTTCTCTGAGAGGACACTAGCAGTATGCCAAAAATTTGAGTGTCAGGGGTTAGGGGTTGTTGTAGTTGGCTTTTACTAAGAATATGCTTGGGAAGTTGAGTAGGTCAAAGTCAGCATAACTTCTTTAAAGGGGAAATCTTCCCTGACAAATCTGTTGAAATTCTTTAAGGAAATAACAGGCAGGATAGACAAATGAGAGTCGGTGAAAGTTGTTTACTTGGATTTTCAGAAGGCCTTTAACAAGGTGCTGCACACGAGGCTGTGCAACAAGCTAAGAGCCCATGGTATCACAGGAAAGATACTAGCATGGATAGAAAATTGGCTGCTTTGCAGGAGACAAAGAGTGCAAATAAAGGGGGCCTATTTCCGTTGGCTGCTGGTGAAAGTGGTGTCTTGCAGGGGTCGGTATTGGGACCACTTCTTTTCATGTAGTATGTTAATGATTTGGATTACAGGATTATTGATGGCTCTGTGGCCAGGTTTGCAGATGATACAAATCTGGAGTGTATCATCTGGTGGAGGGGAAGGTAGTGTTGATGACGCAGTGAGAGAAAATTCAAAAATCTGAGGTGTAAAGGTATTTGGGGGTCCTTGTGCAGATTCCGTAAAGGTTAATTTACAGGTTGAGTGGATGGCAAGGAAGGCAAGTGCAATGTTAGCATTCATTTTGAGAGGATTGGAATGAAAGAACAAGTATGTAATACTGAGGATTTATAAGGCATTGGTTAGACTACTCTTGGAGTATTGTACACAATCTTGTGCCCTTATCTACAAATGGATGTGTTGACATTGTAGATGTTTCAAAGGAGGTTCATCAGAATGATTCCAGGAATGAAAGTGTTAAGGTATGACTGATGGCTCTGGGCCTGTACTCACTGGAATTTAGAAGAATGAGGAGAGGGGATCAAATATTGAAAGGCTTAGACAGGGTGGATGTGGAGAGGATGTTTCCTGTAGTGGGGAGTCTAGGAGCAGAGGGCCATTTGGAATAAGATGAGAAGCAATTTATTTAGCCAGGGGATAGCGAATCTGTGGAATTCATTGCCACAGACAGCTGTGAAGGCCAAGTCATTGCATAGTTAAAGTGAAGTTGATAGGTTATTAGTTAGTCAGGGCATCAAAGTTTACAGGGAGATGGTCGTAGAATAGGGTTGAGAGATATAATAAATCTGCCATGATGGAAAAGCGGAGTAGTCTCGATGGGCCGAGAGGCCTAACTGTGCTCCTATGTCTTATGGCCTAACTCTTCATGAAATTGTTCCAAAATTAACTAAGTAGGTCAGATAAATATATGAACAGCTATAACTTCAGTCCTGTGATTTATATGCTGCAAGTATCCTGTTCTGGGTCATTTATGTTAGTCCAGCCCCCAATGTTGCAGGCTGGCTTCCTGCCTGTACTGCTGCATTGGCTGGCAGTGTCAGCAGCTTTCCTTAGTACGGTCAGGGACTGCAGCCAACACAGAGGATACAGGAGTCTCCAAGGAGAATCATGTGGTACAGCAGCTTATGATGTCATCTTAAGCCCCTTACTAAACTATTCTGAGCTGTCTATAGTTCTATAAACAGAAAGCAGAAATCAGATTCTGGAACATGTTGGCACAGTTACTGGAGAATACATTAACTATAATTCTGATTTTAACTGATCCACAATACAATGAACTTTTTAAACTTTCTAACATTTCATTATGAGCATTAAAAGGTGACTGCCAACCCTGGAGATGCAAGTTAAATGGGCCAGCTGGTTATATCTCAGTACTAACAAGTGTTATTTTGGGACCATGGTTAATGCTTCTCTTGCAATATGTCATTCCCGCAACACTTTTTGCACATTTTCTAGGCAGCTTCCAACATAACACTTAACATAACAAGGCATCTTCCTTCCAACCTCTCCCCGAAACACGGGAGTGGAACAGCCACAACACTCAGCCACTTCATTCACGTTTTAAAAAATTCAAGTTCAAGTTCAGTTTATTGTCACTCAACCATAGACAAGTGTACCGCCAATTGAAACAGCATTCCTCCAGATCGAGGTGCGCAACAGTACCTATAACACATAAAGTAATACTACTACCAGTAAATTAACAAATAATAAGGTGCACAAGATAAAGAGCATATAGTATAATGTTACTGATGCTTCATACGTGATGAGACCTGGATAGTGGTAGGGACTTCAGTAGTCTTACAGCCTGGTGGAAGAAGCTGTTTCCCGTTCTAACAATTCTAGTCCTAATGTTACGGCACATCTGGTGGTAGGGGATCAAAGAGATTGTTGGATGGATGGGAGTGATCGGTCAGAATGCTAAGGGCCCTACATATGCAGCGCTCCTGATAAATATCTCCGATGGACGGAAGAGAGAGCCCGATGATTATCACAGCAGTCCCTGCAGTCCTTTGTAGGGACTTGCAGTCAGATGCCTTGCAATTCCCATACCAGATGGCAACACAGCTGGTCAGGACGCTCTCGATGGTGCTCCTGTAAAAACTGGCTAGAATGGGGGTGGGTGGGAAGAGCCTTAATCACCTCCTCAGGGAGTGGAGACACTGCTGTGCTTTCATAAACAAAGAGGTGGTGTAGAGGGGCCGGTGACAATGTCCACTATGTGCACTCTCAGAAACTTAGTGCTCCTAACTCTCTCAACAGATGAGCCGTGTACGTGCAATGAGGAGCGGTCAGCCTGCACCTTCCTAAAGTCCATAATCATCTCTCTGGTCTTGTCCACATTGAAACTCTTGTCATTCTGCTCACACCAGTTGCTCTACCTTCTTTCGTTGTTGATGAGACTAACCACTGTTAAGCCATCAGTGAACTTGATTCAGTTTGAACTGGATTGAGCAGTGCAACCATGCTTCAGCAGCAGCTGGCTGAGCATGCAGCCCTGACAGTTGCCGGTGTTTAGTGTGATAGAGCTAGAGTCACTTCTGCCAACACAGACTGACTGCAGCTTATCTGCCAATAAGTTCAAGATCTAGTTATAGAGAGGTGTTGATACCCTATGAGGACATGAGTAATCTATGTTTAATGCATTTCATTTTTTAAAACATGCCATTGACTTCACAATGTGACCTAAAGAGCACACTGGACCAGATGTTAACGTGGGCACCATGTTGGCAGGTTTGCATGTCTGATGACACTGCTACAAAACCTAATCAAGTCTGATCACAGTCTCTTCAGGGAAGGGAAGAAAAACAGTTTTTTAAAATTCAGGTTTTATATAAAAAATGTGTTTTAAAGAAACTATTTGCAATATTCTGCTTATCATATCCTCTTGAATTGATTTAAATGTTTTTGAAGATCAGGAATGTTTAAAACCAATTTAAGAACTTTAAATGGAATCAGCTGAAAAAAGACCAAGAAGATGGTCTAGTATGGGATACATGATATGTCTGGCACCTGTCACATGTAGTGTGCGACGAACAGGCTGTAATCTGGAGCTCAATTTGACTGACAAAGTTACAAGAGAATATTGCAGCCACCAACATGAGAAGTGAGTCAGATCAAATGTGATCTGGCCTAATTTTGTTTTAATAATTTTTTTAACAAGTTAATTATGTAACAATAACAACTAGATTTTTTTTCTAAATTGTCTCTGACCTGTTGATTGAAAATCTTCTTACAGCCTTTGGCAACCAGTAAGCTGGTAGGGTGTTCTGGGACAGCTTTATGGGCATACTACCCAAAGGTGTACTCACAGTACAAATATTGCTCTACCTAAAGGAACCTAATAGTACAGTTCACTTGTTTTTTTTTGCAAGCATGAACTGTAAGTGAAGATATTCAGCGAGAGATTTGGGGCACTCAAGACAATTTAACCCACCAGGTTTTTCATGTCTTTTTATATTTTCATTTCTTTTGATGACTCATGATATATAGTTCAAAGGTAATCAGGAATGGGTAATAAATACTGTTCTTGCCAAAAATGCTCATATTCTATTCGATGAGTAAAATATAAACTAGCATCCTGTAACAAAAACAGAAAAACTGGAAATGTTTACAACTCTTGTTCCTGTGCTTTGCTGGGCCCTTGGTAGTAGAGGCACAGAAATCAAACAAGTTGAACTGGTTTTCTGAGTTCATCTGGATTAAATTCCCTATTGAAAAATACTAGTCCAAAATTCTGCAGATGATAGAACTCTAATAAAACTGGAACAACTATTTTGCTTTGGTCAAATGATAGGACATCCCCCTTTTTAAAAAATTCCCTTTCACCTTATTACTAATTCTTTTCTTCAACCCCTCCTTTGGCTGTAGCACATAATGCCAAACTTTCTCCAGTTCTGATTAATGGCCATTAACCTAAAACATGAACTCTGTTTCTTTCTCTACAGCTTCTGTCTGACTTGAGTTGCATCATTTTCTTTAATCATACTTGACAATAAAAGTTAGGATGCAGTGGGTTTGTTCTACATTGGTTGACTTGTACAATGGAATGAGAAAATGGAGGGAAACACACAGAAGAATACAGCTGGCTGGAAATCCTGTGGTGTAAGGATTTAAAACAGCAAGGCTGCTGAAAGATGAAGCATCACAGTATATATAGCAATGATATGCCAACAGTACACAGCACATCTAGTTAAGCAATTATGTTCCAAGCAAAGGAGGTGTACATCAACACATTCTCACCTTTACTAGTAATGCTCTTCTTGACAACACTGTCGACAGCAAACTTAATTGTGTCTCAACTGGTTTTAGAAGAAGGCCCTATGCTCGATCTTTCACATTCTGGTATGAGTTTTGCTTCAGTGGTTACCTAGTAACAAGAGTCTATACACACTATATATTTGCACATTACCACTCCACTCGTGATATGATAATGCTAGAATGATCACGTCTTCAAACGGGATTTCTATATATTTGATTCATTGATTGAAAATACTAGCTCCTTTGCAATTAATTCTAGGAAATGATTGATCAGTAACCATGCAGAATTCTAGCATAAAGGGAGCACAGATATCCCCTTTATCAGAAGGGGAAAGAGAGAATCATTCATAATGTCAGTTTAGTTGCGACTGAAATACTAGTATTCTCATTATCAGTAACACCGTTTCCCAAAAGCTTATTCAGAAAAAACGATGAACTATATGGCAATACTTATTCACACCCTCTCCCCCTCAGGTATCAGTCTCAATTTCAGAAAGCTTAAATATGTCAAATTTACAATTTTATGGACTAAGAACCTTACTTAGAGCAAATTGACATTGGTGTTCTTGTTTGCTAAGCATATTGTGAAATTATTTTTATGAACAATGGCACAGCTTTCATTCTTCCCCAAAAAAGAAATCTCTTAATTATATGGACAATTCACAAAAAGAATGAAGAAAAGCATGACATTAGAAATAGGTATCCGCAGCTGCTATGATACATGCTGAGAAAAGAGAAACCATTAATCTTTCATCTCCAAGGACATAGATTTATCTTTGGCTTCTGGATGCACTTTACAAAGCCAGCTACAAGAGCTTCATTATAGCAAGCAGTGACATTAAGTGAAATGTGAAGTAGCCAGTTAGATTTGCTTTCCATATATCATGATCATCAGGACTAGAGTTTGTCAACTTTAATGAGGGTCTGTCCTACTTTGTGAAATACACAAAGGCTTTTAATATTGTGAAAGCAGCCAGAGAGCAGCTTATCTCAGCCACATATTTGTACATTAGAAAGGATTTTGGTTCACATCAAATATCATAAGATCTCATAGTAAACAGTTATTAAAACACACAGCAAAGTTGCTGGTGAACACACACACTGATTTTTGTGTTTCTATAGATTTTGAGATTTTGATACTCTCCTTCCTTTCCATGGGTGTGTTTGTGGATTCTCATTAAGCAAATTTTACTTGAGTACAAGGCCCAAAGGATCTCAGCCCAAAGCATCGACTATTTATTCTCATCCATAGATGCATCCTGACCTACTGAGCTCTTAGAGCACATTGTGTGTATTGCTTATGAAATACTATGTTCCCCCCAATTGTTCCCCTTCCTGATATGTAATATGAATCAAATAAAAATAAATTGTATTGTCATGGAAGACGAAATTAATATTGACTTTTCACATAATAGGGTGGGAAGCTGATGCCACATCACACTATTTCCACTGTTGGATTTCACCCCAATCCTACATCTGTCAGCATTGGTACGGAATCTGAGCCCCCATTAGTTCCAGCCTGGTGATCAGAAGGTAAGTGGTAAATTATATTTTCAATTCTTTCTTAATGTACTTTAAGCTTATTTTATATTCATTGCATAATATTTGAATATATATTTTTAAATTATAATAATTTATATCACAGAACTTAAAAACTTGGCAGAAAAAAGCCCTTGCTTTGCTTTAGGTTATAAGCTGTTAGTACATTCCAAGACAAAGACCTCAGGGGCACATTGTCTGAGTCCTCTCATCAACAGGATTTCAATACAATTCACCAGATGCCTTCCGGTTGCAAAGGGTTCGCTGTTCTGGAACTCCACATCCGTTCCAGGTAAGTGCAGGTGGGCAGCAGGCTGGGTCCAGCACACTTTGCCACATTTTTGTCTCTTCTAGCATCTATGCATTAAAAGCAAGCTCATGTATGGTTTAGTTGGAAGTGGGATGGAGGGCAGGGGAGAAGACAAACTAGCATTCTGTCACTCCTATTGAAGTTACTTTAATGAGTAAGTGATTTGTACTTTTCTCCCTTTATCAGCGTTTCTGCAACACTATTTACCATTTATTTTTTAGCATTTGTTTCTGTTTAAATAAACTTTCATTTTAGGACCAAAACTTTAATAATTAAGCTTCATTAATTTTTAACAATTGCTTTGAATTCCAAAACAAGCACATGAATAAAAGAAACGTGGGTAATTTACAATTCATAGCACAGCACTAAGTAAATAAATTTAAATAAATAGCAGATTTCTAAGTGTAATATTGGAGTTGGGTTACATATGTTACACACAGTATTTGCTAAGTGAAGTACTCCTTGAATATAGTACAATCAATTTTGCTGAAAAATCTCTCTCTCTCTCATCAGTGGCACTAAATGCAACAGATATTGGTCCACCTCCAAAACTCATTCCATTAAAGGGATTGAAATGAATTTTGCCATCAGATGACACATGCTGCATTTGCAACTCCTTCTTGAAGAGGTATTTCTCCTTTTCTAAACAATTGTTTTTTGACAGGTTCAGAAATACTACATTTTGATGGATATCACTATAATATCACTACGGATTACAGGAGGTCTCAGCCTTGCTGCTTGCTAATTTTAGGCATGCATTTGTAACATGCATAATATTACTGCTATTTATTTTGTTAAGACCATTTAGT
Organism: Mobula birostris; assembly: GCF_030028105.1. NCBI lineage: Eukaryota > Metazoa > Chordata > Chondrichthyes > Myliobatiformes > Myliobatidae > Mobula > Mobula birostris. Next base: position 58,870,820 of record NC_092388.1, read on the forward strand.
GGACAAAGGTAACTTAGGGAAGTATTTATATGTTTCTCAGAGGGCTACCAGGCATTAACGGCAGATATTTTTGGAGGAATTTTAAACTCAGACACTGCTGCTCTACAATTATTTTGTGCCTACGTAATGTCAACACTAATTCAGCAGGTTAAATTTTGAATGATATTCATTTCATGATGCCCCATCTTTTATAAACCAGGCTTATGCATCGTTACCACTTTTTGAAATACAATTTATCTCTGATTTTATTGTGGCACTAATGCTACATCTGAACTAATCCCATATAAATATAATATGTTCAGAGTACATTAATTATCAAATTATGTATAGATTTTATACAACCTCAAGATTTATCTCCTTACAGGCAGCCACAGAACAAGAAACCCAAAAGAACCCAAAAATAAATACAACAAATATCCAATATGCAGAGAGAGAAAAAACAAATCATGCAAACAATAAAGCAAGCAAACAGCATTCAGAACAAAAGTGAGTCCATAGACACGAAGCCCAGAGCAGGCCCACAGCCCCAGCCTCAGCACATCACACAGAGGAGCAAAATGTCACCGAGCTTGCAGAGATGAAGCCCAGAGCAACCAAAGCAGGCCAACATCCTCAGACTTAGTGCAGTGAAGATCAAAGCAAACCGCACGGAGCAGGAGCAGAACCGGCCTGACCCTCATTTCAGGCCCTGACACCCTGCCTTTTCAATTGCCCAATCACCAGGTCGTCTTTTGCTCTTGTATCAATATGCCCTGGAGCCGGTCCCTGCTGCCCATACCCACCCTTTCCACATCGGCCTGGTGTTTAGCTCAATCAGACCTTGCTCTCAGTTTAGGCAGACAGGCTCTGGAGCTACTTTGCTCCAGCTTTTCTCCGCTTCGCATAGCCTGACTCCACCTCAACCATTTCATCGAATATGCCTCAACCTCACTCCAGCTTTGCATCGCACCCACATCAAGCCTCAACCCTTGTGTCAGCCTCGCCTTCACTTGCCTCTTCATTGTTTGCGGTTATCAGTTACCATAATTTTTTATGAAAAACCATTATTAATGAAGTATTTAGTTGTATTTCTTGCTTTATGAACCACCAGTAAGTTAACACTTATTTTCAGTCACCTCATCTTAAACTGGAATGAAGCATGATACAAAGAGAACAACACCTGCATGTTACAGGCAAACACATAACTGCTTTTTGACTTTTAGATATAGACTGTGGACCTGCTAATAAGGACAATACATGAAAAGTCGCTGAATTTGTTACTTTGTAGATTCTTGTAACAAGGACCAATGTATTTGCTTTACTCATTTTGAATCTAATTTCTGCTTTAATGTTGATTTAGAAAATGGAGAGGATTTGTATTTCTAAAACATGCTTCCCAATCTTTGGACCCCCCACCTCTCACCCAAAGCAATCTACAGCCAATAAGGTGCCTTTGCTGAAATTGCTGAAATGTTAGAAAAGCAGAAAGCAGTAAGTGAAAAACAAATTCCCATAAAGCAAATAGTAAGTATAAACAGGTGTTTTGGTGATGTTATTTGAAGGTTAAATGCTGGAAGGGACACTATGGAGAATCCACCTAGTTTCTCAAAATCATGCCACCAGACTTTTCACATCGGGGGGGGGGGGGGAGACAGGAGGCTTGAAATTCCTTCCAGCAACATAAAAACAGTACTTTGCTGTTGAGAGTTGACTTAAGTGGGAAGCAAATGCTTGGAGTTAGACTTGAAACCACTGCCTTGTCCCTCAGGTGAGTCTGTAATCAACTGACCAATGGACATCTTATTTGACAAGCAAAGACAAAGGGATGCCAGTATAGTACTTGAAAAATATCTAACACTAGATAGTAAGAAACAGAAAATGTTGAAAATATTCAGCAGGTAAGAAAATTTCAGTGGAGAAAGACATCAAGGTAACATTTCAGATTGGTGGCATTCCATCAGAATTGAATGTCACCTGTGCGGGTGTGCTGCAGTCATCAGTCTAAAACATGCACTAGCCTTGAAAATACTAATATGTCAACCAGTGTGCCTGGTTTGAGATTTATTCAAGAACTTGGTTTCCCCTGAGGGGCAGCACACTTTCTGCTCAGATCCACTGACAGTTTAATCAGCACCTCTAATAGACATGACAGAGAGGCAGAAGGAACAAAAAGCCAAAGTAGTTAAATTCTGGTAATGAACAATTTTTATGTGGGAGAAGTGAGTGAGTGTTAACACACCCTGCTGAATCAAAGAAACATTGTGAAGGAGAAGCTTTGTCAGATTGCGCTTTTTGTATCTCAAAGAAAACAAAATTAGCTCATTTTGGTCCTTTAGACCTTTATTTTCAACTTAAACTGCCACGAGCATGATAGCATAGATGTGGGTCTTTCACTTGTAATGCAATGTCTGAAATTAGTTAGCTGGTGATAGGCAGCCTGCTTTATTCAATGAGAATTTGTAGTTAGGTGAGCTGCCCAAAAGTTCTGGCTGTATATATGAAGTATATTTCAGTTTTTTTTTAAAAGGCTGCTACATAAAATGTAGCTTATTGCTATTTGCTCTTCATTCTTCTCCTTCCTGTCAGGGATTGGTTGGCTGATCCAGTGATCTATTCCTTCATTAGCATGCATGTTAAGTGAAACTTGCTATTTGATTCAGCAAACAATGTATAGCAATCTGTGTTGCAGAATCATAACTTGAGAAACTGATCTAAATCCCCAATAAAGCCATGTATAGATTTCAATCCTTAATAACTCCAAACAGTTTCACAAAGTACTCCAGGGTCCCAACTATATTGCTAATTGAAGAGGAGCTAACTGGTGCTGAGGTTGGCCTTATGCTTTGGGTAAGAAGCGAGCCAGAAGAGTGATGGAGGCCTTTGCTGTAATGATCAGAGTATTGGATTGATTAGGATAATGGACAGTCATAAGAAGTGACCTTGGAAATCAAAACTTTTATCGAGCATTTGAGTGGATTGGAGGTGTGTAGGTGTCTGGGGAGGGATGACAGCCATAGAACAAAAGCATGAAAGATAGGGCCTTGCTGTATTGCAGTCACAGTCCAGCACTACTATGTGAAGGTCACACACAAAAGTTAGTCCGTATTCCCTGCAACATTCCTGGCAGAACAGCAACATCTACTGTGTGCATTATATAGACATTACATAAGGTCACAAGGGTGAATCACTCTAGGAAAGATCCAGTCAAATTTCCAGCATGGTGTAAAAGCACCTAGAAGAGCTATTTTGCTCCAGGAAATATATCCATTTTCAATTGCATAACACTGACATTTTTAACAATTGAATTTTCAGGCAGAAGTTCTGTAACTAATTTTATTTCGTACTCCCACAGCCTCAGATTTAAAGGCTTCCTAATATTATATGAATCATAAGCTGAATTCAATATATCAAACACCTTGACATACTGATGTTCAGATCAGACTTCTGTCCTTAATTCGAAATAATATTCAATTTTGATTTCTACCTTAATTAAACATGTCACTGTAATGTTGTTCCACTTGGCTGCCCATACCAACTTTGGCCCTCAATGTCTTCACCTGCACTTCATTCCAAATGATACAAGGGTTTGCAGAATCTATGAAATTTCAAACAATGCAACTTGAACTACAAGTATAAGAGGCTTTTAGGAGGTAAGATTAGTAAGTCTATAGATAACATGAAAATTGTTGGTGTTGTTGATCGTAATGATGGTAGTCTTCAGCTACTAATATCAGTGAGTTGGTACAATGGGGAGAAAACTGATAGATGAAGATTAATCTTGAAAAATGTAGAATGATGCATTTGGTCCAATAAGGGCATTGTAAATTCACAATGTATGGAAGGATTTTAGGAAGTACTGGGGAACAGAGGAACCTTGGAAATGATCTCTGAAGATTTTTTAGAAATACCGCAAGGTAACAGCCCCTTCCAGCCCAACAAGCTCGTGCTACCCAACTACCCTACCCTACCCACCTATACGTCTTTGGAATGTGAGAGGAAACTAGAGCTCCCAGAGAAAACTTATGCAGGAAGAACATACAAACTCCTCACAGACGGCAGTGGAATTTAACCCAGGTACAGTATCTGGTGCTGTAATAGCATTACAGTACTGTTCCACTACTGTGCTGTCCCCAAGATGACTACAAAGTAGATAAATTGGCTAGATGGCATACAGCATACCTGACTTCATTGACCAGGGAGTTGTATAAACTTGTAGGAGGTTATGCATACAATATTAGTTAGGCCCTATGTAGAGTACCATGCGCAGTTCTGATAACTACACTATAGGAAGGGCATGTTTGAACAGGAGGGGGTGCATGATTTTGCCCATGAGGGACCATTTCAGTTATGATATTCCAGAGAAGCTGGGTTTGTTTTCCTTGGAGCAGGGAAGGATGAAGAGGAATATAAAACCATATGAAGCATTGATGGGGTAGTTAATGATAAACTTTCTCCTCAGCAAAGGTGCCTATAACCAAAGGACACAGTTTAGAGGGGATCTGAGGAGAGCTGAGGAACTCTGGAATGCACTATGTAGGTGGCTACAGAATAAGCGTTAGAAAACAAGATTCCTGTAGGTAGGTACTTGATGACTAGCACCGATACAGTGAGCTAAAGGGCTTCTTTCAATACTGGATCACTCAATGAATACTCACCATTTGTGACACTGGGGCATTAATTTTCAGGGCTAACCACTTTAAGTGGAATGAAATGCCTACTGGGATTTGCAAATTTCTCATATTCAATAAGGAGGGAACAAAGTGATAAAAATTAACAATTATGTCCTAAATGGACCATAAGACCATAGGACATAGGAGCAGAATTAGGCCATTTGGCCCATTGTATCTGCTCCGCCATTCACTCATGGCTGATCCTATCTTTTTCTCCTTCTCAACACCCAGTTCCTGGCCTTCTCCCCGTAACCTTTGATGCCATGTCCAATCAAGAACCTATCGATCTCTGCCTTAAATACACCCAATGACCTGGCCTCCACAGCTGCACATGGCAACAAATTCTACAAATTCACCACCCTTTGGCTAAAGAGATTTCTCCGCATCTGTTTTGAAAGGGCGCCCCTCTATCCTGAGGATGTACCTTCTTGTCCTAGACTCTCCCACCATGGGAAACATCCTTTCTACATCTACTCTGTCTGGGCCTTTCAACATTCGAAAGGTTTCAATGAGATTCCCCTCCCCCCCCAGTCTTCTGAATTCCAGTGAGTACAGACCCACAGCCATCAAATGTTCCTTGTATGATAACCCTTTCATTCCTGGAATGATCCTTATGAACCTCCCCTGGATGCTGTCCAATGCCAGCACATCTTTACTAAGGGGCCCAAAACTGTTCACAATACTCAAGGTGAGGCCTCACCAGTGCCTTACAAAGCCTCAGCATTACATCCTTGCTCTTGTATTTTAGACTTCTTGAAATGAATGCTAACATGGCATTTGCCTTCTTCACCACCGATTCCACCTGCAAGTTAACCTTCAGGGTATTCTGCATAAGGACTTCCAAGTCCCTCTGCATCTCAGATTCTTGGATTTTCTCCCCATTTAGAAAATAGTCTACACATTTATTTCTACTACCAAAGTGCGCGACCATGTATTTTCCAACACTGTATTTCATTTGCCATTTTCTTGCCTATTCTCCTAATCTGTCTCAGTTCTTCTGCATCCTACCTGTTTCCTCAAAACTACCTGCTCCTCCACCAATCTTCGTATCATCTGCAAACCTGGCAACAAGGCCATCTATTCCATCATCTAAATCATTTATATACAGCATAAAAAGAAGTGGTCCCAACACCGATCCCTGCAGAACACCACTCGACACTGGCAACCAACCAGAAAAGAATCCTTTTATTCCCACTCACAGCCTCTTACCAATCAGCCAATGCTCTAACCATGTCAGTAACTTTCCTGTAATACTTAACTTGGCAAGCAGCCTCATGTGTGGCACTTTGTCAGAAGCCTTCTGAAAGTCCAAATATACACCATCCACTGCATCCCCTTTATCTATCCTACTTGTAATCTCCTCAAAGAATTCCAACAGGTTTATCAGGCAGGATTTTCCCTGACGGAAACCCATCACCTCATCCTTAACAATTGACTCCAACATCTTCCCAACTACTGAGGTCAGGCTAAATGGTCTATAAGTTCCTTCCTGCTGCCTTCCTCCTTTCTTAAAGAGTGGAGTGACATTTGCAATTTTCCAGTCCTCTGGCACCATGCCAGTGTCCAATGATTTTTGAAAGATCATTTCTAATGCCACCACAATCTCTAACGCTACCTCTTTCAGAACCCTAGGGTGCAGTTCATCTGGTCCGGGTGACTTATGTACCTCTAGGTCTTTCAGCTTTTTGAGCACCTTCTCTTTTGTAATAGTAACTGCATCCACTTCTCTTCCTTCACACACTACAACATCAGGCATACTGCTAGTGTCTTCCACAGTGAAGATTGATGCAAAATACTCATTTAGTTCATCAGCCATCTCCTTGCCTCCATTGTTATTTCTCCTGCCTCATTTTCTATTGGTCCTATATCCACTCTCGTTTCTCTTTTATTTTCAAGATACTTGAAAAAACCTTTACTACCCACTTTGATATTATCTGCTAGCTTGCTTTCATATTTCATCTTTTCCCTTCTAATGACTTTTTTAGTTGCTCTCTGTAGGTTTTTAAAAACTTCCCAATCCTCTATCTTTCCACTAATTTTTGCTTTGTTGTATGCCCTTTCTTTTGCTTTTACAATAGCTTTGACCCTTAGTCAGCCATGGTTGTACTATTTTACTATTTGAGTATTTCTTCATTTTTGGAATACACATGTCCTGCACCTTCCTCATTTTTCCCAGAAACACATGCCATTGCTGCTCTGCTGACATCCCTGTCAGCTGCTCCTTCCAATTTACTTTGGCCAGCTCCTCTCTCTCACTGTAATTTCCCTACAATCTGTCATGAATAGATATAAAGATTGGCAAGATCCCTGGAAAACATTGATGAAGTCTGGAATAAAGGCAATAGAAACCTAGAAGAGTCTAGAAGATAGTCAGATACCTAGTGTAGGATATAAAAGTAAATGACAAGTGTAATGTCCTGGTTCATATTTTTACTGTAATTTAGCAGTTCTGTAAGAGCAGTCTGCTGTGCTGTCAGCCTGTTTGGGTTATTGTCGAAAGTGAGGTAAGATGAGGAATGTGTGTCATCCAATTAGGATGGCGGAACTGAGGGGAGGTTTCTCTGGTGAGGGACACTAAGGTTGGGCTTGGGGCTTTTGTTCGGAGGGAGATGAACAGAGAAGACGCTGGAGAGAAGAGGTTGTAGGATTTGACCCAAAGTGGGACAGTGATTCGATGAAGCCAGAGGCTGAGATTGATGGAGGATCGGTGAATATGGTGAAACATTGAGCTCCAACTTGTGCACATTTGACTGTTTAATTAAACTGGACCCTTTTCTTTTTGTTTTTCTTTACTAACCCTTTAGTTAAGCTAAGATTCATAAATATAATTTCTTCAATCCTATGCAGTGTATTAGCGGTCATTCCATGGCACTAATTTGTAACAGGGTAGCAGATTACACAGCATCCACACAAACCGGGGTTTGGGGTGGGAGAGCCGTCTTGGTCCCAGGGGTTTGGCAGGACCAGAAACCAGGGGGTTTCATAAGGATGACAGCTAGTGCAAAGAAGAAAAACATTGATCCCTAATTGTTTTGAATTAGCTGTTTGCTACTTCCAGTCAAATGTAAGTTCACCACCTATCACATTTTATTTATTTATTTTCAACCGAGGAACCTAACAACCGGAACGTCTTTGGAGTGTGGGAGGAAACTGGAGTAACTGGAGGAAATCCACGCAGACATGAGGAGAATGTACACTGCCTTGCAGGCAGTAGCGGAAACTGAATCTGGGTCACTGGTACGGTAAAGCGTTGTGCTAACCACTAGGCTACTGTGCTGCCCCACATTCTGTAAATTCTTACCAGATGTATTCTAAAGACCCATTGGTTTTATTGGTCTATAATAGGTCCTCAGAACATGTCTGGTAGTTTCATGAATTGAAGTATCCTAGCCATTACTGTTGGATGTAAACTTGTCACCCAGTCATGAACCCAGACTTTTAGATTGCTAGTTCAGCAATACAATCTCTGTGATACCGTTCAACAAATTCTTAATGTAACTTCTTTACAAGCTCCTCAAATGTAGATATTTTTCACTCAAAGCAATCATAGTGCCAGAGATATCAGAGATAAAATTGAAATCTAATGGGGGAGGGGGAAGATTGTTGTTGTTGTAGGTTGACCCTTGGTTTTTCAACCTGTTAAAAAAATCTCAGTTATGGTTTTAAAAAAGATTGCATGACCATTAAACTCATATGAAGGCAAAGATTGCAGAGATCATGATGCGATCAAATGACAGCCTTAATACTACTGTACAGGAAAAAAGCCCCAGTAGATGACTGCATCAGGAATATCTGTATTCACTCTTCATAGGGTGTTTGCAGACCATTTCTGTTTCCAGAATGTGGGGATTGACAACTTTATTGGACTCTTCGGGAAGTAGCTCCACCAAGGTTTAGCTCATCACAACACACAAAAATGGGAGGAGCAGGTCATCAGACTTGATTTGCTATTTAATATGATCATGGCTGATCTAGGCATACCGGCCTCAATTCCTCTTCTGTACCAGTTCACCACGATGCTCAATTTCTTGATCCTTCAAATATTTATCCACCTAAAATATATTTAATGATCTGGCTTCCCACAACCTTTAGAGGCGGATGCTCCAAACTTGTTCCATGTAATTCAAGGTTCTAAGTGAAATAGGCAACATGAAGAAAGAGTGACAAAAAGACCATAAGATATAGGAGCAGTTGTTGTACTGTAATATGTTGTATGATAAAGCTTTTACTTCCCAATGCATGCCCTTTCTGTCAGCTGATTCCACTACTTATGTGACTCGACACTTTAATATTGTCAAAGTATATTATAGATTTTCCTCTCAAAAGATGAAGCGTTATTAAGCAGTTATGAAATCCTACAGTTAAATGCAAATATAAGAGTGCGGGTATTCTATAAAGTAAATTAAGCCAGTCAGACTGGGCATGCCGAAAGTTGTCAAAGCCTGATGTTTAGATGAGCTTGGGAAATACTCAACCCTTGGTTTTGAAATCTATGACATTACTAGACCCATGGACTACTGTTTTGTGATACACAGATAATTTATTCCCTTAAATGTTTTCATAACAGTGCTTGGGCATTCAATCAGTGTTTTCAAGTTACATAATTTATAACCTTATTTTAGCACCATAGTCAGCAACTAAGTGGATCTAACGCTGAAGGAAGGTTTAAAGGGAATAATATAGTAGATATATCAGGAAATCCTTAGTCAAAACAATTTGCAATTTTAAAATTGACATAGAAGCGCCTTCCAGCTAGGAAACCCTATTGATATTAAGAACAGCAAACCCCTAGGGCCAATTCCATTCAAAACAAAGGCTGCTAACACAGACAAGGTTACCCTTATTCTAGAGCTATTCTGGAGCTACCGGATCACAACAATCTACTCTGTCGGCTGAGAAGTATAACTCACAGACTGTATTTCTATGTTCTTGGGTAGCTGGCTCAAAGCTGTGCCTCCAAAGCTAGACAAGGGGACTTCATACTGAATTATATCACATCAATTGGACTGGGATTGATCTACTCTCTGTGACATCATAAAACTGGCATACATGTGAAACCTGTTGTTTTGTGGCAGCAGTGCATCGCAATAAAGACTATAACTTAATATGAAATATATTTTTGTAAATTAAATTAAATGAGTAGCACAAAAAGAGCAAAATCGTGAGGTAGTGTACAAGGATTCCTTTAATAAAGGAGGGCGACAGCATAAAGGAAATTATAGACCAATTAGCCTGACCTCAGTGGATGGGAAGATGTTGGGAGTCAATTGTTAAGGATGAGGTTATGGGGTACTTGGTGACACAGGACAAGATAGGACAAAGTCAGCATGGTTTCCTTAAGGGAAAATTGTGCCTGACAAACCTTTGGAATTATTTGAGGAGATAACAAGTAGGATAGATAAAGGAGATATGTTTCAATTTTTAGAAAGCCTTCGACAAGGTGCCACACGAGGCTGCTTACCAATTTAAGAGCCCGCAGTATTACAGGAAGGTTACTGGCATGGTTAGAGCACTGGCCAATTGGTAGGAGGCATTCTTTTCTGGTTGGCTGCCAGTGACTAGTGGTGTTCCGCAGGGTTCGGTGTTGAAATTGCTTCTTTTTATACTGTATATCAATCATTTGGCATCCATTAGTCTCATGAGACCATGGATTTGTGCCTTGGAAGGATTCCAAGGCGCCGGCCTGGGCAAGGTTGTATGGAAGACTGGCAGTTGTCCATGCTACAAGTCTCCCCTCTCTACACCACCGATGTTGTCCAAGGGAAGGGCATTAGGACCCATACAGTTTGGCACCAGTGTTGTCGCAGAGCAATGTGTGGGTAAGTGCCTTGCTCAAGGACACAACACACTGCCTCAGCTAAGACTCGAACTAGCGACCTTCAGGTCACTAGATGAATGCCTTAACCACTTGGCCACTGGATCCAGATGGGAATTGGGAAGAGAGAGTGAGGCTGACGCTGCTCAACTCTCCCTCACTTAAATTCAAATCAAGCGCTAGTCTTGACACCATCACCATGGAGTCAAGGTCTTCATCAACGTCAACGATGGACGAACAACAACATATCAATCATTTAGATGATGGAATAGATGGCTTTGTTGCCAAGTTTGCAGATGATACAAAGGTTGGTGGAGGGGCAGGTAATGTTGGGGAAACAGGAAGGCTGCGGAAGGAATTAGACAGATTAGGAGAATGGGCAAGAAAGTGGCAAATAAAATACAATGTGAGAAAATGCATGACCATGCACTTTGATAGAAGAAACAAATGTGCACACTATTGTATAAACAGGGAGAAAGTCCAAAACTTTGTGATGCAAAAGGACTTGGGAGTCTTTGTGCAGAACACCCTAAAGGTTAACTTGTAGGTTGAGTCAGTGGTGAGGAAGGCAGCTGCAATGTTAGCAAGAGATCTAGAATATAAGAGCAGGGATGTGATGCTGAGGCTTTATAAGGCACTGGTGAAGTGTCACCTTGAGTATTGCGAACAGTTTTGAGCTTCTTATCAAAGAAAAGATGTGCTGGCATTGGAAAGGGCTCAAAGGAGGTTCTGAAGGATGATTATCGGAATGAAAGGGCTCTGGGCCTGTTCCTTCTAGAACTTAGATGGATGGTAAGGTGGGGGGGGGGGGAATCGAATGTTGAAAGACCTAGACAAAGTAGATGTGGAAAGGATGTTTCCCATGATGAGGGAGTCTCAGACAAGAGGGCACAGCCTCAGGATAGAGGAGCGTCCATTTAAATAGATAGTGGAGAAATTTCTTTAGCCAGAGAGTGGTGAATTTGTTACAACAGGATGCTGTGGAGGTCAGGTCTTTGGGTGTATTTAAGGCAGAGACTGATGTTCTTGATTGGTCAAAGCCTCAAAGGTTCTGGGGAAAAGGAGTGGGGCTGAAGAGGGGGAAAAAATAGGATCAGCCATGATTGAATGGTGGTGCAGACTCAATGGGCCAAATGGCCTAATTCTGCTCCTATATCTTATTGTCTTATAATTCAATGTCCATTCAGAAATCTGATGGTAGAGGGGAAGAAGCCGTTCCTGAAACATTGAGTGTATGTCTTCAGGCTACTGTACTTTCTCCTTAATGGTAGAAATGAGAAGAGGGCACATCCGGGGTGATGGGGGTCCTTAATGATGTATGCCGCCTTTTTAAGGTATCATCTTTTGAAGACATAGAAACATAGAAAATAGGTGCAGGAGTAGGCCATTCGGCCCTCCGAGCCTGCACCGCCATTTATTATGATCATGGCTGATCATCCAACTCAGAACCCCGCCCCAGCCTTCCCTCCATACCCCCTGACCCCCGTAGCCACAAGGACCATATCTAACTCCCTCTTAAATATAGCCAATGAACTGGCCTCAACTGTTTCCTCTGGCAGAGAATTCCACAGATTCACCACTCTCTGTGTGAAGAAGTTTTTCCTAATCTCGGTCCTAAAAGTCTTCCCCTCTATCCTCAAACTGTGGCCCCTCGTTCTGGACTTCCTCAACATCGGGAACAATCTTCCTGCATCTAGCCTGTCCAATCCCTTTAGGATCTTATACGTTTCAATCAGATCCCCCCTCAATCTTCTAAATTCCAACGAGTACAAGCCCAGTTAATCCAGTCTTTCTTCATATGAAAGTCCTGCCATCCCAGGAATCAATCTGGTGAACCTTCTTTGTACTCCCTCTAAGGCAAGGATGTCTTTCCTCAGATTAGAGAGGCTCAACGCTAGAGAGGCTACTGTACGTGGCAGAGCCGGCTGTGTTTGCAACCTTCTGCAGCTTTTTCCAATCCTGTGTAGTGGCGCCTCCATACCAGATGGTGATGCGACTGGTTAGAATGCTGTCCACAGTACATCTGCAGAAATTTGCAAGTCTTTAGTAACATCCTCAAACCACTAATGAAATATAGCCATGATCGTGCCTTCTTTGTAGTTGGATTAATGTGCTGTACCCAGTATAGATCTTCAGAGATATTGACTCCCAGGAACTTTAAACTGCTCATCCTCTCCACCTCTGATCCCTTGATGAGGACTGGTGTGAGTTCTCTCAACTTTCCTTTTCTGAAGTCCACAGTCAATTCCTTGGTCTTACTGATGTTGAGTGCAAGATTGTTGTTGTGATACCACTCAACCAGCTGATTTATCTCACTCCTGTACACTTCATAGTCACCATCTTAGGTTCTGCCAACAATAGTGGTGTCATTTGTAAATTTATAGATGGCATTTGAGCTGGGCCTAGCCACACAGTCATGGGTGAAGCGACAGTAGATCAGTGGGTTAAGCACACATTCCTAAGGTGCACCAGTATTGATTGTCAGCGAGGAGGAGATGTTATTTCCGACCTGCACTAATTGTGGTCTCACAATGAGGAAGTCAAGGATCCAGGTGTAGCGGGAGGTGCAGAGACCCCTTGTTTTGGAGCTTGTCGATTAGTACTGAGGGTATGATTGTGTTGAACACTGAGCTGTAACCCATAAACAGCAGCCTGATGTAGGTATTGCTATTGCCCAGGTGATTCAAGGCTGAGTGCAGAGCCAGAGAGATTGCATCTGCTGTTGATCCAATGTGGCAATTGGCAGATTACAGTGGATACACATCCTTGCTTGGCAGGTGTTGCAAACAAAGAATGAAGAAATCTTTAATTAACTTATCAATATATTATCAGGATCTGCAATGATTCCACAAAACAGAGATGGAAACAGTTTCCCTAAACAATTTGAGACCACAAGACATAAGAGCAGAATTAAGCCATTTTGTCCATCAGGTCTGCACTGCCATTCGATCATGGCTGATTTACTTTCCCTCTCAACACCATTCTCCTGCCTTTTCTCCGCAACATTTGACACCCCTACTAATGACGAATATATAACCTTCACTTTAAATATAACCAAATTCATGGCCTTCACTGCTGTCTATGGCAATGATTCCACTGGCTCACCACCCTTAGGCTAAATAAATTCCTCTTCATCTCTGTTCTCAAGGGATGTCCTTCTATTCTGAGGCTGTGCCCTCCGGTCCCAGAGTCCCACACTATAGGAAACATCCTCTCTATGTCCACCATATCTAAGCCAATATTCAATAAGCTTCAATGAAATCCCTCTCGTTCTTCTGAACTCCAATGAGTATAGACCCAGACCATCAAACTCTACTCATACTTTAACTTTGTAGTACCATGGGAAGATGGTGTTGAAGAAGCTTATGAGAGGAAAAAGACAAGTACTCTGAACTAGCAACTGAAGCTGCCCAGAATGGCTGGAAGACCAAGACTTTCCCTGTAGAAGTGGGATGCAGGGGATTCGTTGCTACATCTACAACCAGTCTATTGAGGAAGATGGGGGTGAGGGGTCATTCCCTCCAATCAAGTCCTTATCAAATGCAGCAGAAGAAAGCAGCAACTGGATTTGGATTAAAAGGAAAGACAACAACTGGGCTGCAAGATGATGACAGGAGGGTATGGAATTGAGGGGGGTATATCAGGAACGCCAGGTAGCACCGTTGAGCCCTCTAGAGATGTCGTGGGCTTATCAACGATATGTCAAAGAAGGAGGGTGCCCACCTGATGACCCGGATGATGTACCTACCCTCCCTCCTTATCACCACTCCAAGCCCACTGCCAACATCGAGAGTGCTGACTTACCATAGGGATTGAAACATCAAGTCCTAGTAGATCTACTACTTTCATTCCCGCAATCATTCTTCTGAACCTCCCTAATTTCTCTCATGCCAACACACTTTTTCTTAGATAAGGGCCCAAATTTGCTCCCGGTACACCAAATGTGGTCTGAACAATGCCTTATAAAGCACTATATCCTTGTTTTCATGGTCCTTTCGAAATGAGTGCTAACATTCCATTTGCATTCCTAAATAATGACTTAACCTACAAGTTAACCTTCAGGGAATCTTGCACAAATACCCTCAAACTCTTTGCACCTCCAATTTCTGAATTTGCTCCCCATTTAAAAAAAAGTTTACATCTTTATTCCTTCTACTAAAATGCATGACCATGCACTTCCCTACACTGTATTCCATCTGCCACTTCTAATCTGGCCAAGTCCTTCTGCAGGCCCTCTCCTTGCTCAACACAACTGCCCCTCCACCTACCTTCGTATTGTCTGAAAACTAAACACCACAAAACCATCAAATCTATCATCCAGACATTGAACATATAATGTGAAAAGCAGCAGACCCAATATTGACCCCTGTAGCACACCATTAGACACTGGCAGGCAACCAGAACAGGACCCCTTTATTCCCCCTCTTTGCCTTCTGCCAGTCAGCCAATTTTCTATTCATGCTGATATCTTTCCTGGAACACCATGAGCTCTTACCATAATTCGCAGTCTCATGTGTAGCATCTTGTCAAAGGCCTTCTGAAAATCCAAGTGAAAGGCATCCACAACATTTCACAGGAGCTGGACAAGTTCTTGAGGATGAGAAACATATTGGCTTACAAAGAAGTGTGAATGCACAACAGTTCTTTCAAAGTCCCATCACAATCACAAAAGATTGAGTGATTACTTTCTGTGCAATACATTTCAGTGATGCCACATTTTCAATCTAGCAAAAGCTGTACAAAAGCTACAGTAAGTCAAAAGTTAATGCAATTTCTTAAATTAAAAAAGACTAAGATTATTTCTTCATCCTATTAAAATAAAAGTTCACACAATATCTTAAAGACATGAGGCTTGTTAGGTTAATTAGCTTGAGTAAATTAACCTAGCACGTGGGTGAGTGGTAGAATCCGGGGAAAGAATAAAATAAGATTCATGTAAAATTAATTTAAATGGATGACTGACGTGGCATGGACCTGATTGGCGAAGGGCTTGATTCCATGCTGCATGTCTCTATAACTCCAATGAGCTACATTAAAGAGAAGTAACTTTTAAAATATCACCATTTGCAACTCATTCATAGACATGGTATTTCCATAATTTCTGATACACTCTTACAAAATGCAAAGGGCAGAAATACTCTTGTGTTTGCTCATGTTCAGAGGCTAAGCTCCACGCCATTGTTGACGCTTCTGCTGAAACATGTGAGAGGATGGTGCTTATACTCAAAATCCACAAAACTCTACCAGTCTGTCCCTACGGCACCTGCAGTGCCCTTCAACGATAAAGATTCATGGAGAGATGCTGGAAAATATAGACCATTTTCCCAATCACAGAAGCAACCACAAGGCAAAAAATCACATTGATGATTAAATTCACTCTCTCTTTCAATGGGCTAGCACAGTTCTTGGTCATTTGAGGGAAGGCCATTTGAAAATCAAGATCTCCAAGCTGGTACAAAACCTATCAGACCAACCCCTGCACTCCTATAAACTTCTATGACTTACACTACCTACAACAGGCATCACAAGGCACTGGAAATTTTAACTTGTGCTGCTCTGCAAGATCTCCTAAATTGATTGTCCTCTCCCAAGACAACACCGAATCATTAAGGTACTAATTACAATTATATTGGTCACGCCACATTGCATGCATGTCAATACCAGATTCTTGAAAGAGACATCCTATTCCGAGCTCTGTCAGCAGAAGAAAGTACCAGGGTGGTATTTTCAATAATGTGCTTAATGTCTCCTTGAAGAAGTAAAACAACTCTAGTTGCTTCTGAGAACCTCCAGCTCATCACTATTCAAAGCAGAGAAGCCAGGATGAAATTGAGAATATTAAGAGCACACAGCTGGCAGAAGGAGTGGTCCTCTGTAGATACTACCCACCCACCCTGAACCTTCTGTAGAAGAGTCTGTGACTCCCACACTGTCTTTGTTAGCCACCTCCGAATCTAGAAGACTGTATGTATGAAAGTAAAACATCCTTGATCCTGAGGGTTTGCTCAAATAAGTGTTTCCAGTAATGGATTTTTTTCGGGTTTTCTAGCCATTAACAGATGCTATATTACTCAAAAGCTGCAAGCCTCAGGGTCCTGCCCAGACTAATGCCAACATTTTTTGTCTGTCTGGGAATAACAAGAAAAGCCAACATATCAATTCCAGGATCGATTTCTTGCCTCTACATTAGTTATTGTGATTTATAATATGCAACAGAGGATTGAAGCCATTTTTCCTTTCAGCCAACAGTAAAAAAAAACTTGCTGTTCTTCTGCTTTGGATACATGCTTTTATAATCCATACCAAAAATGTATTGAATTAAAAATTCTACATATTTTCTTAATCTGTGCCATAGTCCATGAGGTGAACAAATAGCCTTTTAGTCACAGAAAGTGGCAGAGTCATAAATACATAAATAGGCCCTTTGGTCCAACTAGTCCATACTGACCAAGATTTCCATCCATGCTAGTCCCATTTGCCATGTTTGGCTCATAACCCCTTAAAACTTTCTTATCCACGTATTGTCCGATTACCTTTTAAACGTTGTTCATGTGCCTGCCTCAACTACCTCCTCTGGTAGCTCATTCCACATACTGACCATCCTCAGGGTGATAAGTTGTCCCTCAGTGCTCTATCAAATCTCTCCCTCTCATCTTTTGTCTTGGGATTCTGTTTATCTATCACGCGCAAGATTAATACTGTCATGAAATTTCAGGAACATACAGTAACTTTTAAAAGATTGATCGAATTAACATTTTTTCTTCCATTTGAATATCACTACTGCCCAACAAGCAACGTTACCTTTCTTCAGAATACTAAAGGGTTCAAGTTCATAGTTCACAGGAAGTCACAACATAGGTTGATCAGAGCTATAGAAGGCTTCTGGCACGTTTGTCTTCATCGGTGACAGCAAAGAATATAAGAGTTGTGATGTCACAATTTTATAAAAATGCAATTAATAGATGACTGTGTACAGTTTTGACTGCCATGCTATAGAAAAAATGTGATAGGGCTGGGGAGAATGCAGTGGAAATCCATCAGGATGAGGTCTGGATTGGAAGGCTTTAGCTAGGAGGCAAGATTGGAAATACTGGGCATGTTTTCCCCAGAGTAAAGGTGCCAAGAAATGATAGGTGTATCAAATTATAAGACAATTGGAATCTTTTTCTCAATGTAGGGCCGTTGAAAGAAGAGGGAAAAGCTTTATTTTAAACATCAAGAATGACTGATATCTGGAATATGCTGCCAGAAGAAGTGGAGGACTCAGGTGAAATCACTACATTGAAAAGGCATTTAGACAGATACTTAACCAGGCATGGCATGGAAATATACAAATAAGTAAATAGGATCAGTGAAGATGGGTAAAGGGTCAGCACGGATGTAGAGGGCCAAAAGGCCTGTTTTGGTGCTGTGAACTTCACAATACTAACCTGGTGAAGGGGAGTCAGAATAATAAAGGCTGACATTAATAGAAATAGTGAAGTAGGATCCTAGAATTGAAAAATGAGATATAGATGCAATAAGGGTGGACATAGGAGACAACAAAGACTAATGGATCCTGGTGGGATCGGTTAACCGTCGCACCAATTGTGAGTTGGAGAGCTCCAAGAGAGGAGGCAGCACCCAGGTCTGGGAGCGAAGTTTGTTTTTTTTTTAATTACAGAGCTGAAAATAATATATATTAAAAAAAAAGAAAATATAATGCCGACCACCAAAACTATAACATAATTCACAACAAAAAAACATAAAACTTATAGGGAAAAAAAGCTGAAAGTAAGGGATTGTAGTACAAAAAAAAGGATAAACTCAATCTAAAGAGGAGTTATGAAAGTATTCAAGAAAAGGTCCCCACACCTTATGAAGCTTTATGTCCAAATTAAGAAGTGAATAATGAATCTTTTCAAGATCTAAACAGGACATAATATCACTAAGCCATTGAGCATGAGTGGGTGGGGCAGCATCTTTCCACCTAAGAAGAACTAATTGTCTAGTCAAGAGAGAGGCAAAAGATAATGTTCGACGTTTAGTCAGACTCAAGTGCATGTCCACTTCACCCAAGGTGCCAAAAAGAGCAATCAGAGGGTTAGGTTCTAAGTGGCAATTAAGAATATGGGATAGGGTTGAAAAAACTCTCTCCAGAGTTTCTCTAGACTAGGAGGGAGCGAAGTTTAAAAGGGAAAAGCTTCGCTGGAACTCAGCTATAACCAGTGCGCCAGTTATGAGTTGGAGAGCTCCAAGAGAGCGGGTGGCACACAGGTCCGGGAGTGAAGTTTAAAAGGGGAAAGCTTTGCAGTAACTTGGCTATAACCGGAGCACCAATTGTGAGTTGGAGAGCAGGGAAGGTTCAGGCATAAACATTGCCTAGCGGAGTGGTCATCGACAGAGTGGTCTGAGGCAGAGTAGGAGGGCTTTGGCGAGTTAAGTGGGTAAGTGGACTCCGTTTTTATTTTTGCTTGCATTTTTTTCTGGAGGAACAGAAAGCATGTCTGTAGGGTTAGTAATTTGCTCTGAGTGTCAGGTGTGGGAATCCTGGGAATCTTCCAGTCTCCCAGATGGCCACATCTGCACCAGGTGCACCGAGATACAGCTTCTAAGAGACCGTGTTAGGGATATAGAGTTGCGGCTTGATGACCTACAGCTTATTAGGGAAAGTGAGCAGGAGATAGATAGGGGTTATAAGGAGTTGGTCACCCCAAGGCTGCAGGAGTTAGATAGGTGGGTGACTGTCAGGGAAGGGATGGGAAGAGCTCAGGTAGTACAGAGCACCCCTGTGACCATCACCCTCAGTAATCGTTATCTCATTTGGGAGGCTGTTGAGGGAGGATGACCTGACAAGAGGACGACCACAGTGATCGGGTCTCTGGCACTGAGCATGGTGCAGAAGGGAGAAAAGAAGATGAGGAATGCGGTAGTCATAGGGGATTCCATAGTGAGAGGAACAGACAGGAGGTTCTTTCAGCCTGATAGAGATACCCGCATGGTGTGTTGCCTCCCAGGTGCCAGGGTACGGGATGTCTTGGATCAGGTGCAGAGTAGGAAGGAGAGGGTGAACAGCTAGAAGTCCTGGTACTCGTTGGTACCAATGACATAGGTAGAAAAAAGCGATGAGGTCCTGAAGAGAGAATTCAGGGAGTTGGGTAGGAAGCTGAAAAGCAGGACCTCCAGGATAGTAATCTCAGGTTTGCTGCCTGTGCCACATGCTAATGAGCACAAGAATAGCATGATCAGGCATATTAATGCATGGCTGAGAGACTGGTGTAGGGGGCAGAGCTTTGGGTTCCTGAATCATTGGGGCCTCTTCTGCGGGAGGTATGACCTGTACAAAAAGGACGGGTTACACCTGAAGCCAAAAGGGTCCAATATCCTAGCAGGCAGATTTAATAGAGCTGTTCGGGAGGGTTTAAACTAATTTGGCAGGGGGATGGGAACCAGAGTGACAGGGCTGAGGAAGGGGAAAACATAAATAAATCAAAGATAGCATGCAGCAGAGATGATAGAAAGGACAGGCAAGATATGAGGCATAATCACAGCCAGTGGGATGAATTACAGGGCAATAGAGGCGTGGTACAGTTAAGACAGAAAGCAACAAATACTGGACTGAAAATGTTACATTTGAATGCATGCAGCATTAGAAATAAAATGGACAATCTTGAAATTCAACTACAGATTGGCAAGCATGACGTTGTGGCCATCTCTGAAACTTGGCTAAAGGATGGCTGCCATTGGGAGCTGAACATCCAAGGATATATGGTGTATCAGAAAGATAGGTCAGAAGGCAGAGGGAGAGGTGTGGCCCTGTGTATAAGAAATAATATTAAATCATTAGGAAGGGATGACATAAGATCGGAAGGTGGAGAGTCCCTATGGGTTGAGTTAAGAAATGACAAGGGTAAAAGGACCCTAATGGCAGTTGTATACAGGCCTCCATACAACAGCCGGGATTGTGGATTACAAGTTACAGCAGGAGATAGAAAAAGCATGCCAGAAGAGCAATCTCATGATAATCATTGGGGATTTTAAAAGTGGATTGGGAAAACCAGGCCAGTACTGTACTTCAAGAGAGAGAATTTGTAGAATGTCTAAGGGATGGCCTTTTAGAACAGCTTGTTGTTGAACCCACTAGGGGATTAGCTGTGCTGGATTTGGTGTTCTGCAAAGATCCGGAGGTGATAAGAGAGCTTAAGGTTAAGGAACCCTTAGGGAACAGTGATCACAATATGATCAAGTTCACTTTGAAACTTGAGAGGGAGAAACTGAATTCCAATGTGTCAGTATTTCAGTGGAATAAAGGAAATTACAATGGCATGAGAGGAGAACTGCCCAAGGTTGACTGGAAAGAGACACTAGCAGGAAGGACAGCAGAGTAGCAATAGCTGGAGTTTCTGCGAAAAATGAGGTAAGTGCAAGACAGATATATTCCAAATAAGAAGAAATTTTTGAATGGAAGAAGGACACTACCGTGGCTGACAAGTGAAGTGTATGGCAAAATTATTTCCTGTGGTAGGGGAGTCCAGGACAAGAGGGCACAATTTCAGGATTGAAAGACGTCCATTTAGAACAGAGATGCAAGAAATTACTTTAGTCAGAGGATGGTAAATATGTGAAATTTATTGCCTCGAGCCGCTGTGGAGGCCAAGTCATTGGGTGTATTTAAGGCAGAATAGATAGATAGATTCTTGATTAGCCAGGGCATCAAAGGGTATGGGGAGAAGGCAGAGGAGTGGGGATGACTGGAAGAATTGGATGGTAGAGCAAACTTGATGGGCTGAATGGCCTACTTCTGCTCCTATATCTTATGGTCTTACGGTCTTATTTTACAGGTAGCCCAACTGTAGAAACTGACAGAATTAAGAAATAAAAAAAGCTTGCAGCAAAGATAATACACTAATTATAGGAGATTTTAATTTCATACGTGGGCTGGGAAAATCAAATGGCATAAGTAATTTGGAGGGTGAATGCACAGAGTGCATTAGGGACAGTTTTCTGAAACAATAACTCACATCATCAACCAGGGAACTGGAATATTAGATGTTTTATGTAACGAGACAAGCTTAATTAATAATCGTAAGGGATTCGCCAGGGAAAACAGTTCAATGGAAGCACCAAACTGTTTTCCTTGGTGAATCTCTTAAAGAGGAAGGGACAAATATAAGTCAAAAGCTGAGGCCTGAACTTACATTAAGACAACAATTGTGGACTCAGGACTAATGTACTTTAGGAAACAGATTAAAGGTTTCTGAGAGGTTACAACTCCTAGGAAGCTCAAGACAATCCAAGACAAAACAATGCACTATTTTGGTGCCCCATCCACTACCCCAAATCATTTTTCTCTCCACCACTGGAACATAATTGTCTAAGCATGTACTATATATATACACATATGCAATACATCATAAATACCCGTCCAGTCTACGTGAACGGAAACCCCCCCCCCGCCCCCACCAAATTCACTAGCTCTACAACCAGGAAAGACAAAGGGAACTTGTGTCCGAGAACAGCACCATTTGCAAATTCCCCTCTAGGTCATGCTCCAACCTAGAATTCCTTTCCCACAGTACTCTGGGAGCATTTGCACCAGGGATATTGCAGCGGTTCAAGAACGTGCTGGGCATGGCCTAAAGGTTGGCATCGATATGGTGGGCTGAGGACATATTTATATGCTGTACAATTTCTTAACTCTCTGACTAGGACTCTCCACTTTGAAAATAATCCCAAATTTCATTCATTTAAAGAAATAAGAAATTTAAAATTCACTTCCCTGCTACCCTCTCCCTGCCCTAGATTCATTAATGTTCATTCTGATTCAGAACCAGCTCAGGCAGTTGCTTCTGTGATTCTAGCTGAGAGAGTTGAAAAAGAAGCCATAATTCCCTCTGTGCATTAATGTTTTAGAAAGCAATCTAATCCACTGAGCAAAATTACACCAGACAACTCAAACTCAGGGAAACTATTTTAAGAGCACTTTAGAGACTTTACTCTGAATTGATTTAATTCTCCCTGAGACTTTCAAATGGAAGAAACAATTCTCCAGCAAGCTTGTAGAACATGCAGGACACTGATGCTTCAGAGCAGTGTTTTTGAAGAGTTTGATCTTAGAACTCCTGATTTGTTCTGCATCACTTTCTTGTTCTTATTGCAGTTATAATTAATTTATTCCAGGGGAAACAGCCATCTTTCAGTGCTTCAGTCAGAGCATTTAGACACATACAATGTCAGATAATAAGCAATAGAAATTTTAAACTATGTAGATGTTCTAAACCTGAAATAAAAATCGGAAATGTTAGAAACACTCATCAGCTCAAGCAGCATTTGTGGAAAGAGAAACAAACATAACTTTTCAGGTCAGGAACCTTTCATCACAAGGATCCATAGAAACCATAGAAAAACTACAGCACAGAAACAGGCCTTTTGGCCCTTCTTGGCTGTGCTGAACCATTTTCTGCCTAGTCCCACTGATCTGCACATGGACCATATCCCTCCATACACCTCCTATCCATGTATCTGTCCAATTTATTCTTAAACGTTAAAAAAGAACCCGCATTTACCACCTCGTCTGGCAGCTCATTCCACACTCCCACCACTCTCTGTGTGAAGAAGCCCCCACTAATGTTCCCTTTAAACTTTTCCCCCCTCACCCTTAACCCATGTCCTCTGGTTTTTTTCTCCCCTTGCCTCAGTGGAAAAAGCCTGCTTGCATTCACTCTATCTATACGCATCATAATTTTATATACCTCTATCAAATCTCCCCTCATTCTCTACACTCCAGGGAATAAAGTCCTAACCTATTCAACCTTTCTCTGTAACTCAGTTTCTCAAGTCCTGGCAACATCCTTGTAAACCTTCTCTGCACTCTTTCAACCTTATTAATATCCTCCCTGTAATTTGGTGAGCAAAAGTGAACACAATACTCCAGATTTGGCCTCACCACTGCCTTATACAACCTCATCATAACATCTCAGCTCTTATACTCAATACTTTGATTAATAAAGGCCAATGTACCAAGAGCTCTCTTTACGACCCTATCTACCTGTGACGCCACTTTTAGGGAATTTTGTATCTGTATTCCCAGATCACTCTGTTCTACTGCACCGTTCAGTGCCTTACCATTTACCCTGTATGTCCAACCTTGGTTTGTCCTTCCAAAGTGCAATACCTCACACTTGTCTGTATTAAACTCCATCTGCCATTTTTCAGCCCATTTTTCCAGCTGGTCCAAATCCCTCTGCAAGCTTTGAAAACCTTCCTCACTGTCCACTACAACTCCAATCTTTGTATCATCAGCAACTTTGCTGATCCAATTTACCACATTATCATCCAGATCATTGATATAGATGACAAATAACAATGGACCCAGCACTGATCCCTGTGGCACACCACTAGTCACAGGCCTCCACTCTGAGAAGCAATCCTCTACTACCACTCTTTGGCTTCTTCCATTGAGCCAATGTCTAATCCAATTTACCACCTCTCATGTATACCTAGCGACTGAATTTTCCTAACTAACCTCCCATGCCGGACCTTGTCAAAGGCCTTACTGAAGTCCATGTAGGCAACATCCACTGCCTTCCCTTCATCCACTTTCCTGGTAACCTCCTCAAAAAACTCCAATAGATTGGTCAAACATGACCTACCACGCACAAAGCCATGTCGACTCTCCCCAATAAGTCCCTGTCTATCCAAATGCTTGTAGATTCTGTTTCTTAGTATTCCCTCCAATAACTTACCCACTACCGACGTCAAACTTACCGGCCTATAATTTCCCGGATTACTTTTCGATCCTTTTTTAAACAACGGAACAACATCAGCCATTCTCCAATCCTCCGGCACCTCACCCGTAGACACTGACAATTTAAATATATCTGCCAGGGCCCCTGCAATTTCAACACTAGTCTCCTTCAGGGTCCGAGGGAATACCCTGTCAGGTCCTGGGGATTTATCCACTTTAATTTGCCTCAAGATAGCAAGCACCTCCTTCTTTTCAATCTGTACAGTTTCCACGATCTCACTACTTGTTTCCCTTAACTCCATAGACTTCATGCCAGTTTCCTTAGTAAATACAGACGCAAAAACACCATTTAAGATCTCCCCCATTTCTTTTGGTTCCGCACATAGCCGACCACTCTGATCTTCAAGAGGACCAATTTTATCCCTTACAATCCTTTTACTCTTAATATACCTGTAAAAGCTCTTTGGATTATCCTTCACTTTGACTGCCAAGGCAAACTCATGTCTTCTTTTAGCCCTCCTGATTTCCTTCTTAAATATTTTCTTGCACTTTTTATACTCCTCAAACACCTTATTTACTCTCTGTTTCCTATACACGTCATACAACCCTCTCTTCTTCTTTATCAGAGTTGCAATATCCCTTGAGAACCAAGGTTCCTTATTCCTATTCACTTTGCCTTTAATCATGACAGGAACATACAAGCTCTACACTCTCAAAATTTCTCCTTTGAAGGCTTCCCACTTCCTTGCCAGAGAACAACCTGTCTCAATCCACGCTTTTTAGATCCTTTCTCATTTCTTCAAATTTGGCCTTCTTCCAGTTTAGAACCTCAACCCTAGGACCAGATCAATCTTTATCCATGATCACGTTGAAACTAATGGTGTTATGATCACCGGAACCAAAGTGCTCCCCTACACACATTTCCGTCACTTGTCCTAACTCATTTCCTAATAGGAGATCTAACGTTGCATCCCCTCTAGTTGGTACCTCTATATATTGATTTAGAAAACTTTCCTGAACACATTTTACAAACTCTAACCCGTCTAGACATCTAACAGTATGGGAGTCCCAATCAATATGTGGAAAATTAAAATCCCCTACCACCAGAACTTTATGTTTCCTGCAGTTGTCTGCTATTTCTCTGCAGATTTGCTCCTGCAATTCTCACTGACTATTGGGTAGTCTATAATACAACCCCACTAATGTGGCCATAACCTTTCCTGTTTCTCAGCTCCACCCATAAGGACTCAGCAGACTAGCCCTCTAATCTGTCCTGCCTGAGCACTGCTGTAACGTTTTCCCTGACAAGCAATGCTACCCCTCCACCTTTCACTCCTCTGCCTCTATCACATCTGAAACATCGGAACCCTGGAATATTAAGCTGCAAGTCCTGCCCTTCCTGTAGCCAAGTTTCACTAATTGCTATAACGTCATAATTCCATGTGTCAATCCACTCATCCGCCTTCCCTGCAATACTCCTAGCATTGAAATATATACACCGCAGAAGATTTTTACCACCACTCACAACTTTTCTATTTGCGGCTTTGCTTGAACTTTTAACATCATTTATTTTCACCCCAGCCTCACTGTCAGCTCTGGCACTCTGGTTCCCATCCCCCTGCAAATCTAGTCTAAAGCCTCCCCAACAGCACTTACAAACCTCTCTGAAAGGATATTGGTCCCCTTGTAGATCAAGTGTAACCCGTCTCTCTTGTACAGGTCCCACCTGCCCCAGAAGAGGTCCCAATGATCCTGAAATCTGAAACCCTGCCCCCTACACTAGTTCCTCAGCCACTTGTTCATCCTCCAGAGCATCCTATGCTTACCCTCACTGGCACGTAGCACAAGTAGCAATCCTGAGATAACCACCCTCGAGGTCCTGTTTTTCAACTTCCCACCAAGCTCTCTATACTCACTCTCCATACTCACTCTCCAGGACCTCCTCACTCTTCCTTGCTATGTCATTGGTACCGATGTGCACCACGACATCTGGCTGATCACCCTCGCACGTCAGAATGTCATGCAAGCGATCAGAGACATTGACCCTGGCACCCGGAAGGCAACAAATCATTCTAGATTCTCTGTCATGACCACAGAACCTCCTATCTGTACCTCTAACTATCGAGTCCCCTATCACTACCGCTCTCCTCTTTTTCCACCCTCCCTTCTACACTGCAGAACCATACTCAGTGCCAGAGATCTGGCTGCTGCAGTTTGTCCCAGGTAAGTCATCCCCCCTAACAGTATCCAATGTGGTATACTTGTTGCTGAAGGGAATGG
This sequence comes from Mobula birostris, assembly GCF_030028105.1. Taxonomy (NCBI): domain Eukaryota; kingdom Metazoa; phylum Chordata; class Chondrichthyes; order Myliobatiformes; family Myliobatidae; genus Mobula; species Mobula birostris. The sequence continues at coordinate 58,897,290 of NC_092388.1, forward strand.
CCACAGGGGAACCCTGCTCTGCCTGCCCTTTCCTCTTCCCTCGCCTGAAAGTGACCCAATTTCCTGTGCTTTGCTCCTTTGGCATAACTACCTCCCTGTAGCTACTATCTATAATCTCCTCATTCTCCTGAATGATCCGGAGGTCATCCAGCTCCTGCTCCAGTTCCCTAATGCGGTTTGTTAGGAGCTGCAGCTGGATGCACTTCTTGCAGGTGTCGTTGTCAGGGACACCGGAGGGCTCCCTGACCTCCCACATCCTGCAAGAGGAGCGTTCCAACATCCTGCCTGGCATTCTCTCTACTCTAAACAAACTGGACGAAGAACTTACCGGAACCTACCCTGGCCTCTGCCTGTTCTCGCCGAAGCCTGTTGAGCCAAAGCTGTCCCACTCTGCTCCCTCTCACTCCGCTGCCCGCTGTATACGGTGGTCTGTTTTTAAACCTTGGCGCGCTACATCACGCACCTGTGCAGTGCAGACCCTTCTCCCCGAGCAGTGCTTCAAAAAAAAAACTCTTTGCACCTGATTTCTTCACTCCCTTCTTCTCAGCTGCTTGCTTCAATGAAGGTATCTCATAAGTATCACTTTTGTATATTGACTACACAAAGACAGCAAAGGAAATAAAAAGAAGCAAAAAAAATTGGAGATAGAAAAATATAAAAAGAGACAGCAAAGTAGAATGAGTAAGGAATTGTGCGTGACAGAAGTAGATGGACCAAACCATGGAGGGGAGAAAGGGAGAGAGTTAGTGGTAGAGGGAGTTAAAAAAACAGATTCAGGATATATGGGAGTGGAAACAGAAAGGAGGTATGAAGGAACTGAGAATAATATAATTTGTAAAGAGGTAACAAACCAAAAGGAAAGAGCATTGATACAGATAGAAGAGATAAAATAAACAAGATGCACGATTATTGAGGGGAAAGGGACAAATAAACAAGAGATAAGAGACAGTTCTGAGTGAAAACAAAAGCAAAAATTATATCAAAACCAGAGGACAAAAAGATGCCAACATATTTAAAAGTTATAAAGAAGAATGCAATATACACACAGTAATTTGGAATGATCAGAAATCAATTTTTAAGGAACTCATTGTTCTAGGACAACTTTGGATTCCAACAATGTTATCTACAGTGTTATGTCTACATAGTTTGACAAACCTTTCAAAACAGTATGCCCAGCAAGCAAAATGTTTTTCTTCAGAGCTTGTGTAAATTGTTCAGTGAAATTGTATAACAATGCAGGCAGTATCATTTATGTGTGGAGTTATTGAAGGTCTTCTTCAAGGATCATCACCTATTCATGGTGGAGAAGCTTGTGAGTTCCTGAGATCACAAGAGCAATGCTGTCTGGAGTTTAAGCACCTGGCACTGATCTTTTGCTAGGGTCATCCAGGGCAGAAAAGACAAGGGGCAATCTAACCAAGACCTCAACAGCAGAGCTGGTGAAAGTTGATCACACAACGCAACAGCAGTGAAGGCGGAAAAAGGCTGCAGCAGTGAAGTGTCCCCAGTCATCCTGCATTCCACGCCACTGTATCCTGACCCCGATCGGTCAAGAACCTTGTGGTGGCTGCCTATGTTAAAGAAAGCTCGTACAGACATTATCCATTAAGGGAACCCACCCTAACATCCCAGATTAAGTCCCGTGACAATCAGCAAGCAGTGAAGGCAGCAGTATTATGAATCCAGATCGGTCTACAGCCACATGAAGACCCTTAGAGAGCATCAAACTCCACTCAAGTGATCACACTACTATTAGCAGGTCTTGCAAAGGTACACCTAGTACATTGGATCACAAAATTACTTCTTGGCAGTTTGAACTATACTCTACCATTTGAAATAAGCTAAATTTGTATCTTTCAGTTGGATCAGTTTGACCTGGTGGACATGGTATGCAAATAACTCATCTTAACATGAATGATCTGAATATTTCTTACCTAAAAAGATATGAAGTGTAGAGTTAAAATTATTGAAATAGTTCCCAACACGTTTTTAAAAAATAATTTCTATTAACATTAAGTTACAGCTCAATATTCTCATAGTAATGTGGTTATAACTCCTACACATGTCTGCTTTACAAAAATTTTAATCAGGCACATGTGGGCGTTTGGATAGTTATGGATACCTTGACAACCTCAGTGACTAGCAAAAGAATAAAAGGTATTTATGGTTCTATCAGTAAATTTAAATTGACTGAGTTCAACTGAACTTAAAAGAAACACATATAGTTAAACTGAATTTCTGAAAATGCACATACAAGTTAAAATGCTGCTGTATTTAATTTTATTGCACATCAACACATCAAGGAAAGATAGGTGATTGTAATGTTCACAGAATATAACTACAAGGCTCACTTATTTGGGATTATCAGTGTAGTCATTGCCACTGGGCATAGTTGGTATTATAACATAGCTTGTTTACTGAACAATTCTAATTTCTTTCTGCTAGTCTCCACTCCGCACCAATGTGACTGTGTTATCCCTGTGCAAACTAAAATAAAATCAATTTTTATCCTGCATTGGTATATTTGAATAAGTCCTTCTAAATCAAACCAGCACTTTTGTGCCAGTCTAAAATAAACCCTTTCAAAAGCATGGCCACACTAAATTAATCAGAATTGGACACCACTTTTGATACATTGTGATTATAGTTAATTAGAATCAACCCGAAACAGTATATTGCTCCACTGTTTGCAGAGCCTATAATAGAGGTATACCTATGAGTCATTTTAGTTAAAACAACTATTTGTATTATTCCCTGACAGCTTCAAGTTTATTTATATATTTCTCCATTTCTGTTTTTTTTTGCCATTCAGGAGTAATTGCTTTCAACTAAAAATTCCATGTCTACAAACGTCCTTCACAAAGATGACAATATAATGTCTGAAGGATAACAGAGAAATATGATCTTATTAATTTTACTTGAAATAATTGCTGGATGACCATCCAATAAAGCATTTATCTTTTTAAGAGCATGAGCAGCACTCTAGGATACATTGTTAACCGAAGTATCAGATATTTATTAAATAAATTGTACTATTTCCATTAACTGAATAAATGCACACTATTTGTTACCAAATGATTCCCTTTTCAGAAAAGAAAGAATGATTATAGCATTCCCTTGAAAGATTAATTCCAGTTCCCCATCTGTCCCTCTGAAATTAATCACTGTTATTTAATTATAGATTGATTGTGATTCTTTTCATATTAACTCATTCTCACTGATGTCCTTAGGTAATTTTGCCACAATCAGATAAGTAATTTCTTATGTGGAGAGGGAGGGATTTTTCAAAGGAGACACAAGAGACTGCGGATGCTGGAATCTGAAGCCAAAACATGAACTACTGGAAGAACTCAAATGAGTCAGGCAGCATCTGGGGAGGCAACGAGATGGCCAAAGTTTTGGGTTGAGTCTCCTGCATCAGGACTGAGGGAAGATTTCCAGTATGTAGAAGATGAAGGAAGGTGTGAGACAGAGGTTAGTAAGTGACAGGTGGAACCAGACTTTGGGTTGGGGAGAATAACTGGTAGATAGAGTCAGTAGGGGAAGAGGGAGGATATTGACACAGAGGCTGATAGGGGAGAGCTGGAAACATAAGAAAGGAAAATCAGGCAGATGAAGCCAGGTGGAAGAGGGGAGGGGGAAGGGTAGAGACAGAGGCTGATGGAACTAGGGAAGGAAGATGACTAGATAAGCTGAACCAGATAAGGGAGGAATGGTGGAGAGTTGGAACCAGAAGGGGGAGCAGAGACTCTGGATGGATTGATGGTAGTCTCCGAGGATCGTCACCTTGTCATGGTGAAGAGGCTTGAGAGTTCCTGAGATCCCAAGTGTGTTGTCATCTGGAGTGTGGTAGCTGCCCCTGCATCAGTCTCCTAACATCCTGGATTAAATCCCGTAGTGATCAGTAGGTGGCAAAACAGGTAGGGTTATGAGGTCTAAAAGCCCCTAGTCATGGGCTGGCAAATTGGGCAGTGGGTATTTGATTCATTCGCTGAGCTCATGGGCTGAGGCAGAAAGAGCCTTTTGGCAGTTGCACCCACATCTGAGCAGCCCTATTTAGGATCCACTCTGCTCGTCCCACTTGGGAAGGGGCTGGAAAAGGTATCCTAGGAAAAGGTATCCTAAAAATATCCATCCTCGAAAGCTCCTGACTGAATTACCACATCCAGAGGGATCACTATATAGGGTTAGGAACAAAGAAACATGACTTTGAAACCTGGAATGTGTGCACTCTGATAGACAGTACAACCAGTGATCAACTGGAGAGGAGAACTGATTATCACCAAAGAACTGAAGAGATGCTAGATTGATTAGCTGTTCTTTCTGAAACCTACCTGGCAAACAAATGGCAACTGAAGGAGGAGAAGGGTGGTTATACCTTCTTCTGGAAAGGGAAGGCTGCTGACGAGCCCAGGATCCATGGTGTTGGGTTTGCTATAAAGAACCAGCTTGTCAGTTAATTCTCTGAACTTCCCATGGGGAATAGTGAATATCCCATAACAATCCCTTTGGTGCTTGCCAACAAAGATGGCAACTGTCATGAGCGCTAATGCACCACTCTGGAGCCACAAGCATGAAAAAGCGGCCTCTATCATTGCCTATACATGACACCACTAAACATCCCCAAGAAGGATAAGGTATTTCTCTTAGAGAACTTCAATGCCAGGATTGGTCGGGACTTCAACCTTTGGAAGGGTGCCATAGGAAAGGAAGGCATTAGCAACATCAACTCAAAAGGAGTACTACTTCTCACCTGTGCTGAACACAATCTTACCATCACAACACTCACTCTCACCAGAAAAATAAATTCAAGGCATCTAGGCAGCAGCCCTGAACTAAACAATGGCATCGCATTGACTGTGTCGTTGTCTGAGCTAGGGACCAGCGTGATGTGAATATCACAAGGGCCAGAAAAACGAGAAAATCTGCAGATGCTGGAAATCCAAGAAACATAACAGGATTTCCAAACAATCCAGCAGCAGATTCTGGAGTTTTACTGTACTGTGAGGACCTTTCTACTGCTTTGGCATACAGAAACACTCAAGTAAAACATATGATCTAGGTAAAAACATTGATTATCATAGAATGTATAAAATACAAAATTCAGAGAAATGACACCAATTTCTGGGTGTTGGTGCAAAAGTCACAAATAATGCACATTTCACTACCATTTCCTTTTTGTCCTAAAAGGCCATATTCAAGGATAATGCCAAACTGTAAAACTCACATGGTTAGATCTTGACCATACAGTATTGTAAACAGTGAGTCCAACATAAATATAAATCAAAACAAGGCGGCGGTATGTTTCAAACTATCTCCTTTAAAACATAACACAAACTCAAGACCCATCTCCTTATTTGTGAGAACAAATCTGAAATCCATTGTCATCTGTCAAAGATTCATTTGTTCAAGAGCATTCTGTTCAACCGAATTAAGCAATATAAGATTCTTTCGCGATCTAAGGTGCGCCACTAACTCTATAACTCTGTTATCTGATATTTACTGTATTTACAGCATTTCAAACATTATGTTTTACTTAATATAACATACTGGAGCATAGTATAGAACCCCAGCACACATTAGACTAGGGGTTGCTGTGCGGTGTGGCCAGAGGGGCCTGTTTGCCGCTGTATCAAACAAACAAATAAACAAATAGTACACATACACAAATGAGTGCCAATAACGAACAAGAATATGGATGGAATTGCTATCCATTCATGAATGAAACAAAGTACAAAAAAATCAAATTTCAAAGTAAATTTAATATCAAAGTACATATATTTCACCATAAACAACCATGAGATTCATTTTCCTGTGGGCATTCACAGTAAATACAAGAAGCACAGTAGAATCAATGAAAGACAACACTCAATTAATGTGCAAAAGACAAACTGTGCAAATACAAAAAAGAAAAGTATTAATAATAATAATAAATAACCAATAAATAAATATCAGGAACATAAGATGAAGAGTCTTCGAAAGTGAGTCCATTAGGTTGTAGGAACAGTTCAATGATGGGGTGAGTGAAGATATACACTCTGGTTCAGGAGCCTGATAATTGAGATGTAATAACTGTTCCTGAACCTGGTGTGGGTCCTGAGACTCCTGTACCTTTTTTCTGATGGCAGCAGTAAGAAGAGAGCGTCACTTGGATGGTGAAGGTCACTGATAATGGATGTTGCTTTCCTGCAACAACAATACTCTGTGTAGATACACTCAGTGGTGGGGATGGTCTTAGCCGTGATGGATCCACTACTTCATGTAGGCTTTTCCGTTCAACGGCCTTGATGATTCCATACCAGGCTGTGATGCAACCAGTCAGTATACTCTTCACTACACATCTAAAGAAGGTGATAAAGTTTCAGATGACATGCCCATTGAGCCAGTGTCAGTTATACAAATAACTTTGCATTGAAGTGGATCTCAAAGACACTTGAAGTAAAAAAAAACTAATCTTATTTTGGCCATTGAGAACACCATACATGGAAACATTTGGGCATACAAATTTCAAAATAGCACTGAAGCTTTGGAGAGGATTCAAAGAGGTACAAAATGATGAATCTGGAACTGGATTATGAGAAAAGTCTGAGATGTTGTTTCACTAATCAGTAAAAAAAAATGTGCATTTTTTAAATACCAGGAGAATGCACTGTGCAAATACATGCAGGCTATTTGATTTGGCCCATTAGTATAGCTAATGACAAAAAGAAATAAACGAGCCTCAGTTGGAATAGTAATTATTTATCCCTACAGAACAGTGGCTATGTGGAATAGCCTGGTTTGGACAGCTCATGTTGTATGAATTAACCACTTTTAAAGTTAATGAGAGTTGAAAGGGATTGTGACCATCCAGAATTCATCAGAGCTTATATTTTCAACTTACAATCATTTTGAAGCAGGGGTGAAACCTCTTTCTCTATTCTCTGCCTCGTGGAGCAGAGTGACCTAATTCTGCTCCAATGTCTTATGGTATTCACATCTTGTATCTTCCATAAAAATCTGTTGCTTGAAAGATTTAGTTTCTGACTACAGCTCAGCAACTGAGATAGTGTTTTAAATATTCCACTCATGCAAATTTGTTTGACAGGGACAGTGGTAGAAAAGTGAAGCAAGATGTTACAAAAGTGAAGTAAATCTGACATAATAATATTTAAAGGCTTCAGCTTCACTGGAAGCCTGTCCAACCTCCCTACAGCTGCAAAGAAAGTATATTTTCACAAATTCCCATATCCTGCTTTTGCAGCTAAACTGCAAAGATCAGCTCTCATCTTATAAAAGATGGTAAAACTTGATGGAGCTTCATTTTTCAAATAGAATGAAATCGTGATTTAAAGTAATAACAAATTTAATTAGGTTTGTTCCCCTATTTCTCCAAATGAATAGAAGTGAAAAGATTTATTTTTAAATTTGCAATATAAAGTGTGTTGAAATATTAACCAACTGATACATGGATATAGAATATTAAAGAGATTTTCTCACATATCTAGAAAAGTGCATAAGAAAAGTTTGCCTCCCCAGAGCAATAATTATTCAGTGTTCCAGATAGAATTGTGTTCCTCTCAACATTTCCCTAGTGGGTAACTACCATGCAGTGGCATTGGAAGCCAAATGGATTTGTCTGATTGACTGTCTAGCTGACACGTGCGACACTCATTCTGGTTTTCGGACACTAGGGCAATAAAGAAAGAATTTAGCAAAAGGTTTATTTCCTTGAATGCTGTATGGTTGACTCAAGAGAGGAGACAAAATATAGAGTTTCAGTCAAGAACAGATCGCAGGATGATTCCCCTACAGTAGAACTGCTGAGACAGCATCACCATCGATTTGCTCATCATGTCATATGGTTCCAAAGTAGAATGCTTCCACGTGGATGAATAGATTCATCTGATACCCATGGATTCAAGCCATGCACTTCTCACCAATATAGCTCTGATGGAGCTATAAATCCCAGACAAGTTTTTCATATAACTTCTGTGCATTTGGTGATGTACTTAGAACATATAACAAAGATGTGGATGAGGGAACATAATATTTTAAAGTTTGCCAACATTAAACTGGGTGAGATTTTATTTGTGAGAAAACTGTTTCATCTGCACTAAAACAGAATGGGAAATTGTACAAAAACATTGCAGATGCAGAATAATAGGAATTAATGTGAAGTTAGCCATTAGTAGAGCAAACTGCAATAAAGTATTGATGATGCTGGACTGGGAAAGGATGATCTACAAAAGTCATTGAAGTCCAACACACAGTTAAGATATTGGCCTTCAGAGCAAGAGGACTTAAGTAGAGGGCTTAGTCCAATCATATAGGGCTATGCTGAGGCCATGCTTGGGAGTATTGTGGAGCAACGAACAATCTTCTATGGAAACTCAGCAGGTGTAGTAGTATCTGTGGAAGGAAAGGAATTGTCAATGTTTCGAGTTGAAATCCAGCATCACAACCTACTGTGTTCCTTCAGTAGGTTGTTGCTCCAGGTGCCAGCATCTACAGTGTCTTGTGCTTCTCTGGAGTACTGTGCAGAGTTTTGATCACTTTACACCAGAAAGGATATCATAGTAGTGGAGGACTGCAGTGAAGGTTCACCAACTTGAATACTAGGATGGGGGAATTGATGTATGAAGACAGATTAAATCAATGCAGCTTTACATGCATTGTGGGACCTAAACGAAACTTACAAAGTTCTGACAGAATTAGATAGATAGATAGATACTTTATTGATTCCGAAGGAAATTGGGTTTTGTTACAGCCGCATCAACCAAGAATAGAGCATAAATATAGCAATACAAAAATCTCAAACAAACAACAAAATGCAAACTATGCCAGATAGAAATAAGTCCAGGACCAGCCTATTGGCTTTAGGGTGTCTGACCCTCCATGGGAGGAGCTGCAACGTTCGACGGCCACAGGCAGGAACAACCTCCCGTGACGCCCAGTGTTGTATCTCGGTGGAATATGGCCGGAGTCCAACAGCAAAAAGTTCAATATCCGGTCTACAAGCACGTTCCTCGATCGTAATATGACCAGGATTACACCATCCATTGTTAACCAGAACAGTAAGCACCCAAGCCTTTACGCCTACCGCTCTCAGTGCACTTCCGGTCAGCCTGAACGGTCTGGAAGCCGTCCATGGAAAAGTTTTGATCGGGTATATCCTCGTGCAGCCCCGTTCCAGTGAAACACATAACACTGCACTCTCGAAATGTTCTCTGAGGCCTGGCTAGCGCCGTGAACTCGTCCATTTTATTACCCACCGAACTCCTCTTCTCTATAAGTCTCTGTTGTCTCGACCCGGTCCTCTTTCCTCGCCTTTGTGATCCCCCTCAGCATCCTCTGTGTGTTTTCCTCCAGATTTCAGCCGGAGTGTCCGCTGCTCTGCTCGCTAAACCGGCCGGCATAAGCTCAATCAGCTGGTCCCTGGAATAAACAATGCAACCATGCTTCTGACCCGCTAATCAGACTTGTCGGAATGTAACTACTTCCAGCGCTAAAAACCCAAATAAAACTCTCTCTACCAACATGTTAGAGGGGGTGCAGCTTCAACGTGTTACCATGAAAAAAAAACAAAAAATAACGTAAGTTAAAACAGTAAGAAGAAAAAAGTAAGAATACTGGTCAGAACGGCTGTAACAGGCTGCATGCACGACCGGCCCATACACACAAAGTTAAGCAAGTTATGTTTCTCCTGGTTGGAGTGCCTAGAACAAGTAGTGACAGTTGGAGTAACAGAGCAAGAGATTTACAACTGAGATAAGGAGACATATCTTCATTCAGAGGGTGCTGAACCCGTAGAATTCACTACCACAGATGTCTGTAGAAGCCAAATCACGGAGTATATTTGAAGAGGAGTTTAATAGGTTTTTAGATGTGAAAGACAAAGGGCAAAGGGAGAGGTTGTGATACAGTATTGAAATAGATCATCATCCACAGTCATCATGAGTGGTGGACCAGCCTCAAGAGCCGAATAGCCTTCTCTTGATTCTATTCACAAACAAGAAAAAATCTGCAGACCTGCAAGTCTAAGCAATACACACAAAATGCTGGAGGAACTCAGTAGGCCAGTAGGATCTATGGAAAGAGTATAGTCGATGTTTCAGGTTGAGACCCTTCGCACGAAATGCCGACTGTTTACTCTCTTCCGTAGACGCTGCCTGGCCTGCTGAGTTCCTCCAGCATTTCATGTGTGTTTCTTGATTCTATTATCTTGTTCGGGAGAAGACTTACAGAGTTGTGTACTTTGATAATAAATGAATCTTTGAACCTTTATGTATTAAGGTTAGTGAAAGTGGTGGGAGGATTCCGCCAGTCCTCCATTTGAATATGTGTTTACACAAAAGGATAATGATTAGATCCCATCAATAATGGCTTAGCAACACTGGGATTTAAACCACCCAAAAGAAGTTTCTTCAATTTCCTCCATTCTCTCCTGAGGTGAACAAAGCAGCTTCAGGGGTACTCCGCATTAATTAAACCTGACATACACCATAAGACAAAGAAGCACAATTAGGCTATACAGTCCATCAAGTCTGTTCCACCATTCCATGATGGCTGAGTTACTATCTCCCTCAAACCCCATTCTCCTGCCTTCTCTCTGTAAGCTTTGATTCTCTGACTAATCAAGAAAAGTATCAACCTCTGCTTTAAGTATACTCAATGACTTGCCCTCCACAGCTGCCTGTGGCAATGAATTCCTCAGATTTACTACCTTCTGGCTAAAGTAAATCCTTCTCATCTCTGTTCTAAATGGACATCCCTCTATTCTGAGGTTGTGGACTCTGGTCCTAAACTCACCCACTATAGGAACCATCCTCTTCACATCCAACGTATCCAGGCCTTTCAATATTTGGTAGATTTCAATGAGATCCAACCTCATTCTTCTAAACTCCAGTGGGTACATGCCTGGGGTCATCAAACATTCTTCAAATGTTAACCCTTTCATTCCTGCAATCGTGAACCACCTCTGGACCCTCTCCAATGACAGCCTACCTTTTCTTAGATAAGGGACCCAAAACTGTTCACAAAGTGCAGTCCCGACCAATGCCTTATAAAGCCTCAGCCTTACATCCTTGCTCTTATATTCTAGTCCTGTCAAAATGAACACTAACATTGTATCTGCCTTCTTTAACATCAACTCAACCTGTAAGTTAACCTTTAGGGGATCATGCACAAGGTCTCCCAAGTCCCTCTGTCCCTCTGATTTTAGAGTTTTCTCCCCATTAAAAAAATAGTCTACGCCTTTACCCCTTTGACCAAAGTGCATGACCACACACTTTCCTATATTATGTTCCATCTGAAACTTCTTAGTCCATCCTCCCAATCTGACTAAGTTCCATTGCAGACTCTTTGCCTCCTCATCACTATCTTCATATCATCTGCAGTCTTGGCCACACAGCCATCAATTACATCATCCCAATTATTGCCCTATACCAACCATTGAGGAACACTACTAGTCACCAGAGCCAATTCGAATAGGCCCCCTTTATTCCCACTCCCTGCTCCCTGCTAAACAGCCAATCTTCTATCCATGCTAGTAATTTTCCTGTAATACCATGAGTTCTAATCTTATTAAGCCACCTCATGTGCTATATCTTGTCAAAATGCCTTCGGAAAATCCAAGGAAACTACATCCAGTGACTCTGCTTTGTCTACTCTGCCTGTTATTTCCTCAAAGAATTCCAACAGATTTGTCAAGCAAGATTTCCCCTTAAGGAAACCATACTGACTGGCTTATTTTATCATGTGCCTTCAAGTACCCTGAAACCTCAGCCTTAATAACGAACTCCAATATCTTCCCAACCACTGAAGTCAAGTTAACTGGCTTATAATTTCCTTTTTCCTTCTTCCCTCTCTTCTTAAGGTGTGGCGTGACATTTGCAATTTTCACACCTCTAGAACCATTCAAGAATCTAATGATTCTTGAAAGATCACTACTAATGCCTCCACAATGTTTTAAGAACCCTGAGGTGCTGTCCATCTGGTCCAGGTGACTCATCTACCTTTAGACCTTTTACCTTCCCAAGCACCTCCTATGTAGGAATATCAACTGCACTAACTTCTGCCCCTGACAGCCTTGAATTTCTGACACACTGCTAGAATCTTCCACAGTGAAGACTGATGCAATATACTTTTAAAATTTGGAAGTTATTTCTTTCTCCCCTCTTACTACCTCTCCAGCGCCATTTTCCAGTGGGGTCTGATATCCACTCTCATCTTTCTTTTACTGTTTGCATATCTGGGGGGGAAAGAAAACTTATGGTATCTTCTTTTTTGGATTGGTTAGCTTCCCTTCATATTTCATCTTTTCTCTCTTTTATGACTTTTTTAGTTGCTAGGCTTAGTAGCTAAGCCACATGTGAGGGCCAGGAGCTGGACTTGATTGTTAGAAGCTATTTGAGATGCACACCATTGGGAACATTTAACTGATAGTGGGAGCTTATCCCCACTACCGCCCCTACTATTAGAACCTTAAGGAACTGCCTTTCTTTTGCTCTTTATATCCCTGAAAGAAACTTTTGCTATCTCCTCTTATATTATTGTCTAACTTATTTTCTTATTTCATCTTTTCTTTCCTTATGGCTTTTTAAGTTGCCTTCTGTAGGTTTTTAAAAGCTTCACAATACCCTAATCTCCCACTAACTTTTCCTCTATTATATGCCCTCACTTTTGCTTTTATGCTGTCTTTGCCTTCCCTTGTCAGCCACAGTTGCCTCCCTTTAGAATACCACTTCATCTCTGTGACGCATCTATTCTTTGCTTTCCGAATTGCCCCCAGAAACTCCAGCCACTGCTGTTCTGCTGTCCTCCTACTAGTGCAGTGGTCCCCAACCACCGGGCCGCAGACCGATACCGGGCCACAAAGCATGTTCTACTGGGCCGCAAGGAAACGATATGATTTGGCGATATGAAACGATATGAGTCAGCTGCACCTTTCCTCATTCCCTGTCACACACTGTTGAACTTGAACATAGGGTTGCCAACTGTCCCGTATTAGCCGGGACATCCTGTATATTGGGCTAAATTGGTTTGTCCCATATGGGACTGCCTTTGTCCCGTATTTCCCCTGCTAAGGTAGAGCATTCCTATGAAACCGTTTGTAAGCCGAAATGGCGTAAAACGAAGAAGCAATTATCATTAATTTATACAGAAAAAAATTTTGAGCATTCCCAGACCCAAAAAATAACCTACCAAATGCAACCGTGGTTGACAAGAGAAGTCAAAGCCAAAGTTAAAGCAAAGGAGAGGGCATACAAGGAAGCAAAAATTAGTGGGAAGACAAAGGATTGGGAAGATTTTAAAACCTTACAGAAGGAAACTAAGAAGGTCATTAAGAGGGAAAAGATTAACTATGATAGGAAGCTAGCAAATAATATCAAAGAGGATACTAAAAGCTTTTTCAAGTATATAAAGAGTAAAAGACAGGTGAGAGTAGATATAGGACTGATAGAAAATGATGCTGGAGAAATTGTAATGGGAGATAAGGAGATGGCAGAGGAACTGAACGAGTATTTTGCATCAGTCTTCACTGAGGAAGACATCAGCAATATACCGAACACTCAAGGGTGGCAGGGAAGAGAAGTGTGCACAGTCACAATTACAACAGAGAAAGTACTCAGGAAGCTGAATAGTTTAAAGGTAGATAAATCTCCCAGACCAGATGGAATGCACCCGCGTGTTCTGAAGGAAGTAGCTGTGGAGATTGCGGAGGCATTAGCGATGATCTTTCAAAAGTCGATAGATTCTGGCTTGGTTCCGGAGGACTGGAAGATTGCAAATGTCACTCCACTATTTAAGAAGGGGACAACGAAGCAAAAAGGAAATTATAGACCTGTTAGCTTGACATCGGTGGTTGGGAAGTTGTTGGAGTCGATTGTCAAGGATGAGGTTACAGAGTACCAGGAGGCATATGACAAGATAGGCAGAACTCAGCATGGATTCCTGAAAGGAAAATCCTGCCTGACAAACCTATTACAATTTTTTGAGGAAATTACCAGTAGGATAGACAAGGGAGATGCAGTGGATGTTGTATATTTGGATTTTCAGAAGGCCTTTGACAAGGTGCCACACATGAGGCTACTTAACAAGATAAGAGCCCATGGAATTATGGGAAAGTTACATACCTGGATAGAGCGTTGGCTGATTGGCAGGAAACAGAGAGTGGGAATAAAAGGATCCTATTCTGGTTGGCTGCCGGTTAGCAGTGGTGTTCCACAGGGGTCCGTGTTGGGGCCGCTTCTTTTTACATTGTACATCAACGATTTGGATTATGGAATAGATGGCTTTGTGGCTAAGTTTGCTGACGATATGAAGATAGGTGGAGGGACCAGTAGTGCTGAGGAAACGGAGAGTCTGCAGAGAGACTTGGATAGATTGGAAGAATGGGCAAAGAAGTGGCAAATGAAATACAATGTTGGAAAGTATATGGCTATGCACTTTGGCAGGAGAAATAAACGGGCAGACTATTATTTAAATGGGGAGAGAATTCAACGTTCTGAGATGCAACGGGACTTGGGGGTCCTCGTACAGGATACCCTTAAGGTTAACCTCCAGGTTGAGTCAGTAGTGAAGAAGGCGAATGCAATGTTGGCATTCATTTCTACAGGAATAGAGTATAGGAGCAGGGAAGTGATGTTGAGGCCCTATAAGGCGCTGGTGAGACCTCACTTGGGGTACTGTGGACAGTTTTGGTCTCCTTATTTAAGAAAGGTTGTGCTGACGTTGGACAGCGTACAGAGGAGATTCACTAGAATGATTCCGGGAATGAGAGGGTTAACATATGAGGAACGTTTGTCCGCTCTTGGACTGTATTCCTTGGAGTTCAGAAGAATGAGGGGAGACCTCATAGAAACATTTCGAACGTTGAAAGGCATGGACAGAGTGGATGTGGCAAAGTTGTTTCCCATGATGGGGGAGTCTAGTACGAGAGGGCATGACTTAAGGATTGAAGTGTACCCGTTCAAAAAAGAAATGCGAAGAAATTTTTTTAGTCAGAGGGTGGTGAATCTATGGAATTTGTTGCCATGGGCAGCAGTGGAGGCCAAGTCATTGGGTGTATTTAAGGCAGAGATTGATAGGTATCTGAGTAGCCAGGGCATCAAAGGTTATGGTGAGAAGGCGGGAGAGTGGGACTAAATGGGAGAATGGATCAGCTCATGATAAAAGGGCGGAGCAGACTCAATGGGCCAAATGGCCGGCTTCCGCTCCTTTGTCTTATGGTCTTATAGTCTAAATCATACCAAATAACACATAAAACCTAAAATAACACTAACATATAGTAAAAACAGGAATGATATGATAAATACACAGCTTATATAAAGTAGAAATAATGTATGTAGAGTGTAGTTTCACTTAATAGGATTGGGAAGATTAAGCCAAAACCAATTAGTAGAAAACAAATCAGCACATGCACGCATGCGCACACAGGTGCCCGCGCAAGGCTTCATGGTCATGGTAGTCTTTCTTGGGGTAAATACAAGTGTCCTGTATTGACTGCTACTTTTGTCCCTTATTTAGGAGTGAGAAAGTTGGCAACCCTACTTGAACACCCCCCCCCCCCACTCCCCCCCCCCCCGGGTCGGACGGTTCGCAAGAATATTGTCAATATTAAACCGGTCTGCGGTGCAAAAAACGTTGGGGACCCCTGTGCTAGTGGCCCCTTCTGATCATTAAATAGATATTTAATGATCATCGAACTAGGTCCCAATGTTTTCCAGCTCTTGTTTGAAAAATATTCTGGCTACTTCAGTAGAAATTTTACTCATTTAACAACAGTAAATATCAAAAAAGAATGGGTAAAGCAAAATTTCTGTACAAAATTGTAATTGCAAGGCATACAAATTGAAGACAGTCTGGTGCTTTCAGCAAACACAGGCAGCAATGGCATAAGTAATAGAAACAGAAAACTATCAAAATATTCATCAGGTGAGGCAATAACGGTGGAGAAATAGACACGGGTACAGTCAGGGGTAAAAACTATTTTTGCACATTCTAGTGGAATCCTTTTAGGATTCAAGAAACCCAGTTGCCTCCTCAACCATGTTTTTCCTCCCCATACACCTTCAATTAGCTCACCTAACACCATACACCCTCCAACAATCCACTCATAATTTAAGTGGGTGGGTATGGTTTCTGTGAATTTCCAGACTTGGCTACCAGTGTAATTTTCTGATAAGATGATTCCCAATTCTTCCCACTGGTGTCTACAAAGTTCCTATCAAATAGTTTCATTAGCAGCTTATTGCTACAGCAGCACTGGCATCACTGTTTCAATGTGGCTTTGTGGCCTGTCCAGTTCTTTCTGTCTTTCCCAATCCTGATGGACATTGACCTGAAACATTAAGTTTGTTTCTCTTTCCACATAAACGTTTTGAGTGACCCCAATATTTTGATTTTCATCTGCAACATCATTATCTGTTGAAAAGCTGAGAAAGAACTCTGAGAGAGACTGGAATGCAAAAGCCTCTGAGTCTCAAGTCTCCAGAAAAGGTTTGAGGGGGTGGTGGTGGGAGGACGGGGAGTAAAGAGAGTGACAGCAGGTGTGGGTATATTTATGATCCACCCCACATGCCCAATTCCCACTAAAGGTCAAAATCAATGTTAGTCTTTAACTGCTAATCAAATAGTACTAAATCCAATATACAATTTAGTCAAGAGAAATTACTTGCTTGATTTATTTTTATTCAAATAATTAGACTTCATGGATGTAAGTAACTCAGGATAACTCTTCACCGTGAAAATTTGTTTCCAGCTGAGCTGTCTGATATTCATCAATAATCAACAGTTATAAAATAAGTAGATTTTGGTCCGCTTATTAAAGTATTTCATTCATTTCAGTCATTTGCATGGAGACACTTGAACAGTTTATCTATTTTAATTCCCTTTTAATAATACAAACCCATATATCAGTCAACTTAAAACTGGCCTGAAGCTACATGTAAATTACCCTTCATTGCTTTCCTCTTCTGATTCACTGTGTATTGATTAAAAATGAACGTGGACATGTGAAGGGACGCCAAAAGCAGATGATAATAAGACAATGAATTTTTATATCTCTTCTTCACAAGTGTCAAGTCAAATGACAAAATTTAGAAAGGCCATCACTTAAGCAAAGAATCAGTGTTCAATCAGAGCTCGAGTAAATAAAGAATGGAACACAGAGCAACTGGCTAGTTTCATACTGGACAAAATAAATCAGTGAAGCAGTGTACAGAAATAATGGAAGCAGTTCTACTGTGATGACCATTGTTTAGACTTTGTTCTCTGTCAAAACGGCATCAAGTCAGTAGATAAATCCAGAAAGATGGTATGTTCTTGGTGCCTAAAATTGGCAACCTGCCAAAGATATAAAATGGTATATTGAAAGATGAATTTAATGACTGCATACCTCAGCAAAGTCATGATTAGTCCTGTGTTTAGAAGCATGGTTATAGCTCCTCACAAATGATATATTTAATATGCGCTCTGGACTGTGAAGTTATAAAAAATCTGTACTTTAAATTTATCACTGTTTCTATAGTTAGCTGAAATGCCTCCAGGAGAGCAAACATTGCTATTTTAATTATTGGAAGCCAACTTCAAGCACATTTCATTCTTATTGCTGAAATGCAAAGATGAAATATGTTTGGAAACTGATGTTTAGTCTTCTTACTGAATTAGTGTTAAGCTAATGACTACAAAGAGTGAGGAGGTATGGAGGAGACTGCATGCTGGATGGAAGTACTTCACGTTCCTCACCATTGAGACCATTACTGAAAGAGCAATGCCAAAATACTCACCTCCATTGGCCTTCTATAATCAGGTCTCAAGCCTGAAGGTTTAGTGCAGGTTCATTATAATATTGAGACAATCTTGAAATGTGCCAAATTGCAGCTTCATTAGACGTTACCAAAATTATTTGATTTGCAAAACAACTGAATTATGTATTTATTTTGTCATAGATCTTTTTAAAAAGATTCCATTTGGTAATTACAATGCTGAGCCAGTGCCCTTTAGTTTTGATGCTACATAGCTCAAAGTACATTGGTGTATCAAGTTGGCTAAGTGTTTAGCAGGACACAAATGAAGGCAATTGATCTGACTGCAAAAAATGTAATAAGCTTCATACTATGGTAATCACTCTGATTACTATGTCACCAAGAATCATAATCAGATTTATTATCAGTCTTATATGATGTGAAATTTGCTGCTTTGCAGCCACAGCACAGTGCACAGGCATAAAATTACTGTAAATTACAAAGATTGCAAAAAAAATGGAATAATAATTAGTGTATGGACAATTTAGGAATCCGTTGAAGACAGAGGGGAAGTGTGGGTCTTCAGGCTCTTGTACCTTCTCCCTGATGATAGTAACAAGAAGGAGCATCTCCTGGAAGGTGAGGGTCCTTAGTAATGGATGCTACCTTCTGGAGGGACCACCTCTTGATGATGTCCTCAGTAGTGAGGAGTGTTGTGCCAGGATGGAGTTGGCTGACTCTACAACCCTCCACAAACTCTTGTAATCCTCGACCAGGCTGGGAGACAACCAGGCAGAGAGTTCCCCACAGCACATCTATAGAAATTTCAAGCCATTGGTGACGTAACAAATCTCAAGCTCTTAACAAAGTACAGGCCCTAGTGTGACTTCTTTGTGATTGCACCGGTGTGCCGGGCCCAGGATAGATCACTTGAGATTTCTACACCCAGGAACTTGTGATGATAAATTTATTCCAAATTTCAAAGTAAATTTTATCAAAGTACATACAGTATATGTAACCATATACAACCCTGAGATTCATTTTCCTGTGAGTTTCCTCCACAACTCTATAGAATAGTAACTATAACAAGATCAATGAAAGAGGCTGATCACCCTTTCAACTGCTGACTCATTAATGAGCACTGACATGTGTTCTCCTAACTTCCCCTTCCTGAAATCCACAATCATAAAACAATATAGGAGCAGAATTAGGCCACCTGACCCATCAAGTCTGCCTCACCATTTCAACATGGCTGATCCAATTTTCCTCTCAGCCCCAATCTCCTGCCTTCCCCCCATAATCCCTTCATGCACTGACCAATCAAGAATCAATCAACTTTTGCCTTAACTATACATAAAGCCTTGGTCTCCATGGCTGCCTGTGAAAAAGAATACCACAGGGTCACCACTTTCTGGCTAATAAAATTCCTCCTCTTCTCAGTTCTAAAAATTACGCCCCTCTATTCTGAGGCTGTGTCCTCTGGTCTTAGACTCTCCCACCACAGGAAACATCCTCTCCACATGCACTCTATCAAGGACTTTCACCATTCAATATGTTTCAATGAGGTTGCCCTTTATTCTCCTGAATTCCAGTGAATACAAGCTCAGATACATCATATGCTCTTCATATGACAAGTCATTCAATCCTGGAATCATTTGCGAGAACCTCCTTTGAACCCTCTCCAGTTTCAGCACATCCTTTCTAAGATAAGGACCCAAATCTACTCACAATATTCTAACTGAGGCCTCACCAGTGTCTTTATAAAGTCTCAATATTACATCCTTGTTTTTATATTCTAGTCTTCTTGAAATGAATGCTAACATTGCATCTGCCTTCCTCACCACAGTCTCAACCTGCAAATTAACCTTCAGGGAATCCTGCACAAGGACTGCCAAGTCTCTTTGCACCTCAAAGTTTTGTATTGTCTCTCCATTTAGAAAATAGTCAACCCTTTCATTTCTTCTACTGAAGTGCATGACCATACACTTCCCAACACTGTGTTCCATCTGCCATTTCTTTGCCCATTCTCCTAATCTCTCTATGTCCTTCTGTAGTCTCTCTGCTTCCTCAAAACTACCTGTCCTCCACCTATATTCACATTGTCTGAAAACACTGCAACAAAGCCATCAATTCCATTATCCAAACCACTGACATACAACATAAAAAGAATCAGTTCCAACACAGATGCCAGTGGAAAACTACTAGTCATGGGAAACCAGCCAAAAAAGGCTCCCTTTATCCCCACTCATTGCCTCCTGCCTATCAGCCACTGCTTTATCCAACCTAGAATCTTTCCTGTAATACCATGGGCTCATAGCTTGTTAAGAAGCTGCATGTGTGGCACCTTGTCAAGGGCCTTCTGAAAATCCAAGTACACAACATCAACTGATTTTCCTTTGTCTATCCTGCTTGTTATTTCTTCAAAGAATGTCAACAGATTTGTCAAGCAAGATTTTCCTTTGAAGAATCCATGCTGACTACAGCCTATCTTATCATTCCTCGTGTTTACTATTTTATCATGTGCCTCCACGTACCCGACACCTCAACCTTAATAATCGACTCCAATATCCTACCAACCACTGAAGTCAGATCAGTTGGCCTATAGCTTCCTTTCTCTGCCTCTCTTCCTTCTTGAAGAGGGGCGTGACATTTGCTATTTTCCAGTCTTCTGGGACATTCCAGAATCTAGTGATTCTTGAAAAATCATTACTAATGCCTCCACGATCTCTTCAGAAACCACTTTCAGAACACTGGGGTGTACACCATCTGGTCCAGACTTTCAGACCTTTCAGTTTCCCAAGAACCCTCTTTATAGTTATAGTAACTTCACACTTTTCATGAGCCCTGACACCTGGAACTTCCACCACACTAATGGTGTCTTCCACAATGAAGACTGATGCAAAATATTTATTCAGTTCACCCCTGCCATTTTGTTACCCCCATTACTACCTCTCCAGTATTGTATTCCAGAGCTCCAATATCCACCCTCACCTCTCTTATACATTTTATGTATCTGAAGAAACTTTTAGTATCCTGTCGCTTACTTGCATATTCCAGTTTTACCTTCTTAATGACTTTCTTAGTTGCCTCCTGTTGGTGTTTAAAAGCTTCCCAATCATTTTTGCTCTATTATAGGCTCTTTCTTTGGCTTTTATGCTGGCTTTGACTTCTCTTGTTAGCTACGGTTGTGTCATCTTTCCTTTAGAATACTTCTTCCTCTTAGGGGTGTATGTATCCTGTGCCTTCTGAGTTAGTTCCAGAAATTCCAACCACTGCCACCCTGCCATCATCCCTGCTAGTGTCCTTTTCCAATCAATTCTGGCCAACTGCACTCTCATGCCTTTGTAGTTCCCTTTACTCCACTGTAATACTGATACATCTGGCTATAGTTTCTCCTTCTCAAATTTCAGGGTAAATTTTATCATGTAGGCAGCTTGGAGTTAATGAGGTACTCGAGGAATATAAAGAATGTAAAAAGAATCTTAAGAAAGAAATTAGAAAAGCTAAAAGAAGATACGAGGCTGCTTTGGCAAGTAAGGTGAAAATAAATTCAAAGGGTTTCTACAGTTATGTTAGTGGCAAAAGGATAGTGAGTGATAAAATTGGTCCCTTGGAGAATCAGAGTGGACGGCTATGTACAGAGCCAAAAGAGATGGGGGAGATTTTGAACAATTTCTTTTCTTCGGTATTCACTAAGGAGAAGGATATTGAATTGTATAAGGTAAAGGAAACAAGAAGGGTAGTTATGGAAAGTATGACAATTAAAGAAGAGGAAGTACTGGTGCTTTTAAGGAATATAAAAGTGGATAAGTCTCTGGGTCAGGACAAGATATTCCCTAGGAACTTGAGGGAAGTTAGTGTAGAAATAGCAGGGGCTCTGACAAAAATATTTCAAATGTCATTAGAAACAGGGATGGTGCCAGAAGATTGGTGTATTGCTCATGTTGTTCCATTGTTTAAAAAGGGTTCTAAGAGTAAACCTGCCAATTATCGGCCTGTGAGTTTGATGTCAGTGGTGGGTAAATTGATGGAAAGTATTCTTAGAGATGGTATATATAATTATCTGGATAGACAGAGTGTGATTAGGAACAGTCAACATGGATTTGTGCGTGGAAGGTCATGTTTGACAAATCTTATTGAATTTTTTGATGAGGTTACCAAGAAAGTTGATGAGGGTAAAGCGGTGGATGTTGTCTATATGGACTTCAGTAAGGCCTCTGACTAGGTTCCACACGGAAGGTTAGTTAGGAAGGTTCAATCGTTAGGCATTAATATGGAAGTAGTAAAATGGATTCAGCAGTGGCTAGATGGGAGATGCCAGAGAGTAGTGGTGGATAACTGTGTGTCAGATTGGAGGACAGAGTGTAGCGGTGTGCCTCAGGGATCTGTACTGGGGTTCAATGTTGTTTGTCATATATATTAATGATCTGGATGATGGGGTGGTAAATTGGATTAGTAAGTATGCAGATGATACTAAGATAGGTGGTGTTGTGAATGATGAGGAAGATTTTTCAAGCTTGCAGAGAGATTTAGGATAGTTAGAAGAGTGGGCTGAAAGATGGCAGATGGAGTTTAATGCTGAAAAATGTGAGGTGCTACATTTTGGTAGGACTAATCAAAATAGGACATACATGGTAAATGGTAGGGCAGTGAAGAATGCTGTAGAACAGAGGGATCTAGGAATAACGGTGAATAGTTCCCTGAAGGTGGAATCTCATGTGGATAGGGTAGTGAAGAAAGCTTTTGGTATGCTGGCCTTTATTAACCAGAGCATTGAGTATAGGAGTTGGGATGTAATGTTGAAATTGTATAGGGCATTGGTAAGGCCAAATTTGGAGTATTGTGTACAGTTCTGGTCACCAAATTATAGGAAAGATATCAATAAAATTGAGAGAGTACAGAGGAGGTTTACTAAAATGTTGCCTGGGTTTCATCTCCTAAGTTACAGAGAAAGGCTGAATAAGTTAGGTCTTTATTCTTTGGAGCATAGAAGCTTGAGGGGCGACTTGATAGAGGTGTTTAAAATTATGAAGGGGATTAACAGAGTTGACATGGATAGGCTTTTTCCATTGAGAGTTGGGAAGATT
Source organism: Mobula birostris (assembly GCF_030028105.1). Lineage (NCBI taxonomy): Eukaryota > Metazoa > Chordata > Chondrichthyes > Myliobatiformes > Myliobatidae > Mobula > Mobula birostris. Next base: position 58,920,106 of record NC_092388.1, read on the forward strand.
CAAACAAGAGGACATGAATTGAGAGTTAACGGACAAAAGTTTAGGGGTAACATGAGGGGGATCTTCTTTACTCAGACAGTAGTAGCTGTGTGGAATGAGCTTCCAGCAAAAGTGGTTGAGGCAGGTTCGATGTTGTCATTTAAAGTTAAATTGGATGGATATATGGACAGGAAAGGAATGGAGGGTTATGGGCTGAGTGCAGGTCGGTGAGACTAGGTGAGAGTAAGAGTTTGGCACAGACTAGAAGGGCCGAGATGGCCTGTTTCCGTGCTGTAATTGTCATATGGTTATATGATCACTTTCCCCTAGGGGTTCTTTTACCTTAAGGTCTCTAATCAATTCTAGTTGATTGCACAACACCCAATGCAGAATAGCTGATTCCCTAGTGGGCTCAACCACGTGCTGCACTAAAAAGCGATCTTGCAGACACTCTAGAAACTCCACCTCCTAGAATCCAGCACCTACCTGATTTTCCCAATCTACTTCCATATTGAAGTCCCTCATAACTACTGTAACATTTCCCTTTTGGCATGGATTTTCTATTTCCCATTGTAATCTGTAGGCTACATATTACTACTGTTTTGGGTCTGTATACAATTCCCATCACAGTCTTTTTACCCTTGCAGTTCCTCAGCTCTATCTACAGTGTTTTAATACCTTCTGACCGTATATCACCTCCTTCTAATGACTTGATTTCATTTATCTACCCACAGAGCAACGCTGTCCCCTTTGCCTACCCACCTGTCGTTTTGATACAATGTGTTTCTTGGACATTAAGCTCCCAGCTATAATCTTCTTTCAGCCATGATTCAGTGATACTTACAACATTATACCTGTCAAACTGCATCTGCGCTGCAAGTTCATCTACCTTATTCCATATACTGGGCGCATTTAAATATAACACCTTCTGCCCTGAATTCACCCTTTTCGATTTTGTCCGCCTTTTATGTTGCAGCTCATCCTGTTGACTACAATTTTGCCCCATCAACAGTCTCCCCTAACTACACATTGCCTCTGTTTGTAAACCAGCTACCTCATCTTCAGCACTATTATCCACCTTTCCAGCAATACTTTTAATCAATTCCTAAGTCTTGCTGATGTTGATTATGAGGTTCTTGGAACACCACTCAATGGAGGCCATTCAGCCCATCAAAATCATACCAGTTCTATGCAAATACAATCCAGTTGGTCACACTTCCCCCATTACCCTGCAATTGCTTTAATTTCAGATATTTCTGCAGCTCCATATTGAACACTACAATTAAATCTGTCTCCTCCATTCATACAGTCCTGCCTTTAACCACTAACTACACGAAGAGTTTTCCTTCAAGACGCTTTTGGTTCTTTTTCCATTAACCTTCACGGATCTTGTCCTCTCCCCCAATGGAAACCATTCCTATCCATTCTGCCTACACGCATCATGATTTTAAACACTTATTTCTGTAAGATATCGTAGTAACTTATTCTTTTCCAAGAGAACAACTCCAGTTTTTATAATCTACTTGCTTAAAGTCCTTCTTCCCTCAAATCATTTTAATAAATCTCCTCCATACTTTCACATAAGTCTTTACATCTTTCTTGAAATGTGGAAACTAGTTACCATTCCTGCTTGGTAACCTGTTTGTAAACTATTCTTGCGCAGAACATCCAGATCCCTCTGTACTTCGTTCATTTGAAACATCAATATTTTGCCTTTGATTCCTCCTAAGTGCAGAGTCTGCACAAGGTTAGTTGATTTCACTGGAGAACATAGTTACTGCATAGCTACTTTAGAAGAGTGACCAAACCCTTAGTATCAGATGGATGTTCAGATGAGACTAGGTTGGTGTTGGTAGATTATTGAACCTGTCTAATTTCATACACAGACAAAATTGGTTTTCAGAAATATTTGATGATAAAAGTAAATATTTAGCTATTAGAACCATAGAACACTACAGCACAGTGTCACGTACCCCATGACAGGTTAAAGATCCAGCAGAAATGGAAAACACTTTGGAGTCCAGTATTGCTATTAACTAATGGTATTTATTAGTAACTACACAATACAGTAATATAAATGCAGATATATCAAACAGGTTAGCAATGATTATATATAAGAAAGTGTGGAAATATATGAAAACCAAGCTTCTTCAAGTCTAGGGGAAAATAGATAGTCTTACGATGATGAGTAAAGTTCAGTTCAGTTTGTGGTATTGAGTTGAGTAGTGATGAAGAGAGAGAGGGAGAGATTTGAGTCTTCAGGTGAGCTGACGCCGTCGATCTTCCCGTTGTCCTCCGAAATCCTTTAGAAGTCACCGACTGTGACCACAACAAAGGGGACCGTTCTTCCATGGTGGAATTATCAATCCAGGCGAGGGTCAGACACACGAATAACTCCCCACTGGTCACACCCTTTTCCACACTGCGAGAGCCACTGATCAATCCTCCAGTTTTCCGATGGACTCAAGAGTCAGCTGTGGTCGAGTGCTTCCAGGGTGCTGCATCGGCAAGTTTGCGGCGCTGGAGGTTCATGGCATGAGATGATGAGGCTATCAGGACTTTGAGACTTTTTTTTTACCGTGCCCATTGTCTGCTCTTTATCAAATTATGGTATTGCTTTGCACTGTTGTAACTATCTGTTATAATTTGTGGTTTTTGTCAGTTTTAGTCTTGGTCTGTCTTGTGTTTCTGTGATATCATACTGGAGGAACATTGTATCTTTTCTTAATGCATGCATTACTAAATGACAATAAATGAGGACTAAGCGTCCTCATAATCTAAAAAACAAGAAAAAAAAAACACCTTTTCTGTGGGCACAACAAAGCTCATTCAGTGTCCAAAACCATGTGTCTGTAGGTCTAACAACTGACCTTCTATTTATCTCATCATGCTGAACACCAGCTGCCATCAAGCAGTTCCTCCCTTCTCTCTCTGTAAGAACTTGGAAGCTGCCAGTGTCCTTGCAAAGTGTAAACATGCTGCAGAGAAACCACAATACCATCTCAAAGCAGTTTTTGCCACTCTCTCTTTCTTAATAACAAGGTGTCTGGTGTTGAACAACTCTCTCTCTCTATTTTCAAAAGCACAGTTCATAGGGGTAACTCAGGACCCTGTCACAACAGAAAACAGGCCATTCGGTTCTTCTAGTCTGTGCAGCAATCTCTCCTATTTTGAGATTAGCCAATTCTGTAGTGACAAGACCTTGAAACAGATACATTCCCAGTCTCACGTGACTTAGGGCCATAAACAGTGGTGGATTGCCCAAGTTACAAGGCACAACGGTCCATTCTTTTTTAACTGCTGGCTGCCAGAGAGAATTATGATCTCAAGTACAGATGTGGCTATGGTGTGTAGCTTACTGTATCCTGGATTGCAATGTCTGGTCATGGATAGCCAAAGGGAAAAGTAAACACCCTACGCTAACAGGTCCCAAGAGTATTGAAATACATCTTCAGTTACCGGTGCTCCTTGACATCAAATAGCAGTAAAACTATCCACTACCATTTAATGCTAGCAATCAAAGTTGAATTTCTGCTTCATAATTTGGACTATGACTGAATAAGGCTCAGCGTCTTAATGCAATTTTGTCCATTTAGTAAGCCAATAAATTGCCGTTGGTGGTTAGAGTTAGCACCAAACATAAAACATGAATGGGATATTGGCCATGATAAAAACTGCCTTACTAGATATTTTCCTCTAATTTGTTTCAATGCTTCAGCCTAAAGCTCAACAGAATAGTTTATGACTAATTCTATGTTCTATTTCCCATCTTATGCAGTCATGTGACAGTGGAATGGAACACTCTGTAACAATGCAATTGGAAGCTTCATCCAAGGATAAATCTGCTCATGAGCACATTGATAAATATTAGGGTCAACATATTGAAGAAACAGGCAGTTACAGAAGCTTTTCAATGTTCAAAAGGCTACAAATGCACTGAAAAAAATAAAATATAGCACAAGTTCTGTGAGGATGAATTTTTAAAATTGTTCAAAGAAATTGCAATAAAACTAGGGTAATTATGCCTTCAACTTTACCTAAAAGCTCCATGTAGTCTCACACTTGCTTTGAGTCCACATAATTTCAGGAAATAGATTACTGCAACATTTCATCATTAAAACAAAGCCATTAAACATATCAAGATGCATTCAGAGTAGATTGTTAAATGGGTACAAAGAACTGAGGAGGTTTTGTTGTAGCATAATCACATGTCAGACATCTGTCCAAAGTTACTTCAATGTTTTAATTGGATACTTGCCTTACTCTTCAGTTATCTGCATGCCTGGAGGCACATACACAAAAAATTCTACTCCAGCATCAGAATACATGGATTAATCTAGACCAAGGTCACATATGGTCATATATTGTCCCAGTGGCACTTACTTGGGATGTCTAAACTGATCGATGAGGCTGACCTTCTCCACCAGATCTCCGCCAATATTACGCACCAAATCATAGAAATCATTTTCTTCATATCCATCTCGTGGAATCCAAAAAGAGATGTCATTTACTAAAGGCGGGTATTTGCTAAATGGCTGCAAAGAGAAAAAGAGAAATAATTAAAGTATCCATTTTATTTATCTAAAACAGAATGTTGAAAAACTTTGATGTCTCAGGCAGCATCTGTGGAGAGAATTTCATGCTACTGACAGTTTAGGCAAACAGAAATGTAAATAACAAAATTATTTGTACGTGGCCTATTAGTGGCGTCACCAGAGCTTTACCAAGTGGGATTTCTTGCAGGTTGGCGGCAGTTATTTAAAAAGGGAGATTCGAAAGCGTTTTGTCCATTGTACGTGGCCTATCAGCGGCTACAACCGGAGCACCAATCGTGAGCTAGATAGCAGGGAAGATTCAGGCATAAAAGGGAGACACTGCCTAGCGGGGTGGTCCTCAAAGGAGCGGTCATCGACAGAGTGACCTGAGACAGAGTGATTGGGCTTTGGCTCATTTGGGCTTTGGCGATAACGGGTCAAGGCGAGGTAAGTTACATGTGAGGAACAGAAACAGGAAGTATGTCTGTGAGGCCGGTGTTCTATACTGGTTGTAGAATGTGGGAAGTCCAGAAGACTGCACCAGGTGTATCAAGCTGCAGCAGCTCCTTAGGGACCACATTGGGGAACTGGGGCTGCAACTCGATTACCTTCGTCTGGTTAGGGAAAGTGAGCAGCTATAGGCATGTAGTCACACTGGGGCCTCGGGAGACAGATAAGTGGGTAACAAGTCAGGAGAGGGAAAGGCAAGAGTTAGATACAAGAGAGTACCCCTGTGGCTATCCCCCTTAATAATAAGTACTCCTGTTTGAGTACTGTTGGAGGAGATGGCCTACCTGGGGGAAGCAACAGTGGCCGTGCCTCTGGCACAGAGTCTGGTCCTGTGGCTCAGAAAGGTAGGGAAAGGAAGAAAGCAGCAGGGGACTGTCTTGTCTCCCTTTCTCTTCACCATTTACACCTCGGACTTCAACTACTGCACAGAGTCTTGTTATCTTCAGAAGTTTTCGGATGACTCTGCCATAGTTGGATGCATCAGCAAGGGAGATGAGGCTGAGTACAGGGCTACTGTAGGAAACTTTGTCACATGGTGTGAGCAGAATTATCTGCAGCTTAATGTGAAAAAGACGAAGGAGCTGGTGGTAGAACTGAGGAGAGCTATGGTACCGGTGACCCCTGTTTCCTTCCAGGGAGTCAGTGTGGACATGGTGGAGGATTACAAATACCTGGGGATACGAATTGACAATAAACTGGACTGGTCAAAGAACACTGAGGCTGTCTACAAGAAGGGTCAGAGCCGTCTCTATTTCCTGAGGAGACTGAGGTCCTTTAACATCTGCCGGATAATGCTGAGGATGTTCTACGAGCCTGTGGTGGCCAGTGCGATCATGTTTGCTGTTGTGTGCTGGGGCAGCAGGCTGACGGTGGCAGACACCAACAGAATCAACAAACTCATTCGTAAGGCCAGTGATGTTGTGAGTATGGAACTGGACTCTCTCACAGTGGTGTCTGAAAAGAGGATGCTGTCTAAGTTGCATGCCATCTTGGTCAATGTCTCCCATCCACTACATAATGTACTGGGTGGGCACAGGAGTACATTCAGCCAGATGCTCATTCCACCGAGATGCAGCACTGAGCGTCATAGGAAGTCATTCCTGCCTGTGGCCATCAAACTTTACAACTCCTCCCTTGGAGGGTCAGATATCCTGAGCCAATAGGCTGGTCCTGGACATTTCATAATTTACTGGCATAATTTACATATTACTATTTAACTATTTATGGTTCTATTACTATTTATTATTTATGGAGCAATTGGAAAGAAAACCAATTTCCCCCGGGATTAATAAAGTATGACTATGACTATGACTAGAAAAACAAGGATGGTAGTTTGCCTCCCAAGTGCCAGGGTCCAGGATGTTTCTGATCGCATCCATGATATCCTGAAGTGGGAAGGTAAACAGCCAGACGTCGTAGTACATATTGGCACCAACGACACAGGTAGGAAAAGGGAGGAGGTCCTGAAAACAGACTACAGGGAGTTAGGAAGGAAGTTGAGAAGCAGGACCTCAAAGGTAGTAATCTCGGGATAGCCATGTGACAATGAGTATAGGAATAGAGTAAGGTGGAGGATAAATGCATGGCTGAGGGTTTGGAGAAGAGGGCAGGGATTCAGATTTCTGGATCACTGGGATCTCTTTCGGGGCAGGCACAACCTGTACAAAAAGGACGGGTTGCACTTGGATCTGAGGGGGACCAAAATCCCTGTGGGGAGGTTTGCTAAGGCTACTGGGGAGAGTTTAAATTAGGATTGCTGGTGGGTGGGAACCAAACTGAAGAGACAGAGTAAAGGGCGGTTGGCTCACAAGTAGAGAAAGCTTGTAGACAGTGTGAGAGGGAGGATAGGCAGGTGATAGAGAAGGGATACACTCAGACCGATGGTTTGAGATGTGTCTATTTTAATACAAGGAGCATCATGAACAAAGTGGATGAGCTTAGAGTGTGGATCAGTACTTGGAGCTATGATGTTGTGGCCATTACAGAGACTTGGATGGCTCAGGGGCAGGAATGGTTACTTAGAGCGCCAGGCTTTAGATGTTTCAGAAAGGACAGGGAGGGTGGCAAAAGAGGTGCGGGCATGGCACTGCTGATCAGAGATACTGTCACAGCTCCAGGAAAGGAGGAAGTCATGGACGAATTGTCTACTGAGTCTCTGTGGGTGGAAGTTAGAAACAGGAAGGGGTCAATAATGCTGCTGGTCATTTTTTATATACCACCCAATAGTAAAAGGGACATTGAGGAGCAGACGAGAAGACAGATTCTGGAAAGGTGTAATAATAAAAGGGTTGGCGTGGTAGGAGATTTTAATTTCCCAAATATTGATTGGCATCTCCCTAGAGTAAGAGATTTAGATGGGGTGGAGTTTGTTAGGTGTGTTCAGGAAGGTTTCTTGACACATTATGTAGATAAACCTACAAGTGGAGAGGCTGTACTTGATCTGGTATTGGGAAATGAACCTGGTCAGGTGTCAGATCTCTCAGTGGGAGAGCATTTTGGAGTTAGTAATCACAATTCTATCTCCTTTACCATAGCATTGGAGAGGGATAGGAACAGCCAAGTTCGGAAAACACTTAATTGGAATAAGGGGAAATATGAAGCTATCAGGCAGGAACTTGGAAGCATAAATTGGGAACAGATTAGTCTCAGGGAAATGTACGGCAGAAATGTGGCAAATGATCAGGGGATATTTGAGTGGCGTTCTGCAGAGGTGCGTTCCAATGAGACAGGGGAAGGATGGTAGGGTACAGGAACCATGGTGTACAAAGGCTGTTGAAAATTTAGTCAAGAAGTCAAGAAGTAAAGAAACGGTTACGAAAGATTCAAAAAACTAGGTAATGATAGAGATCTAGAAGATTATAAGGCTAGCAGGAAGGAGCTTAAGAAAGAAATTAGGAGAGCCAGAAGGGGCCATGAGAAGGCCTTGGCGGACAGGATTAAAGAAAACCCCAAAGGCATTCTACAAGTATGCGAAGAGCAAGAGGGTAAGACATCAGAGAATAGGACCAATTAAATGTGAAAGTGGAAAAGTGTGTATGGAAACGGAGGAGATAGCAGAGGTACTTAATGAATACTTTGCTTCAGTATTTACTACGGAAAAAGATCTTGGCAATCGTAGGGATGACTTGCAGCGGACTGAAAAGCTTGAGCATATAAACATTAAGAAAGGGGATATGCTGGAGCTTTTGGAAAGCATCAAGTTGGATAAGTCTCCGAGAATGGACAAGATGTACCCCAGGCTACTGTGGGAGGCAAGGGAGGAGATTGCTGAGCCTGTGGCAATGATCTTTGCATCATCAATGGGGACAGGAGAGGATCTGGAGGATTAGAGGGTTGCAGATATTGTTTCCTTATTCAAGAAAGGGTGTAGGGATAGCCCAGGAAATTATAGACTAGTGAGTCTTACTTCAGCGGTTAATAAGTTGATGCAAAAGATCTTGAGAGGCAGGATTCATCAACATTTGGAGAGGAATAATATGATTAGGAATAGTCAGCATGGCTTTGTCAAAGACAGGTCATACCATACGAGCCTGATTGAATTTTTTGAAGATGTGACTAAACACATTAATGAAGGTAGAGCAGTAGATGTAGTGTATATGGATTTCAGCAAGGCATTTCATAAGGTACCCCATGCAAGGCTTATTGAGAAAGTAAGGAGGGCATGGGATCCATGGGGACCTTGCTTTGTGGATCCAGAATTGGCTTGCCCACAGGAGGCATGGAGTGGTTGTAGACAGGTCATATTCTGCAAAGAGTTTGGTGTCCAGTCGTGTGCTTCAGGGATCTGTTCTGGGACCCCTACTCTTCGTGATTTTTATAAATCACCTGGATGAGGAAGTGGCGGGATGGGTTAGTAAATTTGCAGATGACACAAAGGTTGGGGGTGCTGTGGATAGTGTGGAGGGCTGTCAGAGGTTACAGCGGGATATCAATAGGATACAAAACTGGGCTGAGAAGTGGCAGATGGAGTTCAACCCAGATAAGTGTGAGGTGGTTCATTTTGGTAGGTCAAATATGATGGCAGAATATAGTATTAATGGTAAGACTTGGCAGTGTGGAGGATCAGAGTCAGGGTCCAAGTCCATAGGACGCTCAAAGCTACTGCACCGCTTGACTCTGTGGTTAAGAAGGCATATGGTGCATTGGCCTTCATCAACTGAGGGATTGAGTTAAAGAGCCGAGAGGTAATGTTACAGCTATATAGGACCCTGGTCAGATCCCACTTGGAGTACTGTGCTCAGTTCTGGTCACCTCACTACAGGAAGGATGGGGAAACTATAGAAAGGGTGCAAAGGAGATTTACAAGGATGTTGCCTGGATTGGGAAGCATGCCTTATGAGAATAGGTTGAGTGAACTCAGACTTTTCTCCTTGGAGAGGCGGAGGATGAGAGGTGACCTGTTAGAGGTGTATAAGATGTTGAGAGGCATTGATCGTGTGGATAGTCAGACGCTTTTTCCCAGGGCTGAAATGGCTAATATGAGAGGGCACAGTTTTAAGATGCTGGGAAGTAGGTACAGAGGAGATATTAGAGGTAAGTTTTTTATGCAGAGAGTGATGAGTGCATGGAATAGGCTGCTGGCAACAGTGGTGGAGATGGATACGACAGAGTCTTTTAAGAAACTCCTGGATAGGTACACGGAGCTTAGAAAAATAGAGCGCTATGGGTAACCCTAGGTACTTTCTAAATAAGTACATGTTCGGCACAGCATTGTAGGCCGAAGGGCCTGTATTGTGCTGTAGGTTTTCTGTGTTTCTATGTTTCTAAGATCTAAAAGACAATTAGACAGGTACATGGATAGGAATGGTTTATAGAGATATAGGACAAAAGAAGGCAAATGGGTGTCTTGTTTGGCTTGGATAAGTAGGCCCTTAATATAGCAGAACCTTTCTCCTTTAAATGTCTCCCACCTCTTCATACTTCTCTCAAACTCCACACTTAAAATTTGTTATTTGAAGTGACCAAGAAAAGTTGATGAGGGCAGTGTGATAGACATGGTTTATATGAACTTCAGTAAGGCCTTTGATAAAGTTTCAACGTGGTCAGCTGCTCTAGAAGCTTAAATCACACAATCTGGGAGAGCTGGACACACAATTAATTTGATGGTAGAAAGTAGAGGCTGATGGTGGAAGATTGATTTTCAGACTGGAGGGCCGTGACTAGTGTTGTGCCTTAAGGGTCAGTACTGAGCCCATTGTTGTTTGTCATTTATATCAATGATTTGAATGTAACAACATAAGAAAGAGGAGCAGGAGTAGAGCATCTGGTCATATTGAGCCTCCTCCACCATTCAATAAGATCATGGCTGATTTGGCCATAGACGCAGTTTACCTGCCTGCTTTTTCCCATAAACCTGAATTCTCCTACTTTGAAGTCTATCTAACTGGCTCTTAAACATATGTAATAAGGTATCCTCTACTACTTCCTTAGGCAGAGAATTCCTCAAGATGTTGCTGGTACTTAAGGGACTGAGTCAAAGGGAGAGATTGAACAGGCTCAGATTTTGGACGCAAGAAGTGACTGTATAGAGACATATAAAATCACGAGGAACATAGATAGAATCCAGTTTAATATGGCATATGTCATTAAATTTGTTGTTTTGCGGCAGCAGTACATTACAATACATAATAAAAAAAATATAGGCACCATAGGTCACAAATGCTCTGCCTTCCTCAGCTCTGGAACATCTGAACAGTGAAGATGCATACATAGGATGCTCTCCATTGACTACAGCTCAGCATTCAACACCATCATTCCCTTGAAACTAATTACTAATTTCTAACACTTAGGTATCAATAACTCCCTGTGCAATTGGATCCTCAATGCCCTCATTTGCAGACCTCAGTCAGTATGCATTGGCAACAACATCTCCTCGACAGTCACCATTAGCCTAGATGCATCACAAGGATGTGTGTTTAGTCCTCTGTGTTTTCTATGACTGTGTGGCCAAGTACAGATCCAATACCATATTTAAGTTTGCTGACAACACCACTCTTGTTGGCCAAATCAAAGGTGCTGATTAATCAGCATACAGGAAGGAGATTCAAAATCTGGTTACATGGTGCCACAAAAACAACAACCTCCCCCTCAACGTCAATTAAACCAAAGAGCTGAATAAAGGAGGAAGAAGCCAGAGGTCCATGAGCTATTGCTCACAGGAAGAGGCCTCCCCATCATTGTACACATTTACAAGGAGCACTGCCACAAGAAGTATTCATCAGAGATATTATCTGGAGCGCTGAGTACACAGGGCCCTTAGCATTGTCAATGATCTCTGTCATCTGCCCAACAATCGCTTTTACCCCTATCATCAGGCAGGAGATAGTGTAGCATTAGGATAAGAACTTTTAGGATGGAAAACAGTTTTTTCTCCCAGACTGTGAGTCTACTGAACTCCCTGCCACACCCAGACTTCATCACATATGACATGCCAGTAATGTTATACTGTTTACTTTTTAACGTGTGTCATAAATGCTCCTTATTATTTGTTAATTTGTTTGTGGTAGTATTACTCTATGTGTTATGTGTAAGTTATATGTACTGCACTGTGCACCTTGGTCCAGAGGAATGTTATTTCGTTTGGTGGTACAGGAGTACAGTTGAATGGCAATAAACTTGTAATTAAAAGCAACTTCCATCAAGGACCCCCATCAACTAGGCTATGGTGTCTTCTCACTATTACCATCGGGCATGGTACCAGAGGTCTTAGGTTCCACACCACCAGGTTCGGGAACAATTATTACCCTACAATCATCCGGTTCCTGAACCAGTGTGGATAACTTCACTCACCTCACACCGAATTGACTCCACAACTGATAGATTCGCTTTCAAGGACTCTACCACTCATGTTCTCAGTAATATTTATTTACTTTTTTTATTATTTGCATAATTTGACATCTGTTGCACACAGGTTGTTTGTCAGACTTTATTTATGCATGGTTTTTAATAAATTCTATTGATTTTCTTTATTTTCCTACAAGAAAATGAATCTCAGCGTAGAATATAGTAACATATACATACTAAATTTACTTTGACTTTGGATGCACCGTATTCTTCTCCCCAGAGGCCATAAGAGCATAAAACAGGAGCAGAATTAGGCCATTTGGCCCAACAAGACTTTTCTGCCATTCCATCATGGCTCATTTAATCCCACTCTCCTGTCTTCTTCCCATGACTTTTGATACCCTAACTAATCAAGAACCTATTAAATTCTCCTTTAAATATACTCAATAATTTGACCTCCACAGCCATCTGTGGCAATGAATTCCAAAGATTCACCACCCCCTGGTTAATGAAGTTTCTCCTCATCTTTGTTCTAAATGGATGTCTGTGTATTCTGAGGCTGTGCCCTCTGGTCCTATACTCACCCACTATAGGAAACATCCTCCCCACATCCAGAATCAAAATCAGAATCAGAATCAGGTTTATTATCTGACGTGAAATGTGACGTGAAATTTGTTAATTTAGCAGCAGCAGTTCAATGCAATACATAATCTAGCAGAGAGAAAAAAATAAAAATAACAAATAAACAAGTAAATCAATTACATTTATCGATTAGATTTTTAAAAAGTGCGAAAACAGAAATACTATGTATTAAAAAAAAAAGTGAGGTATTGTCCAAAGCTTCAATGTCCATCTAGCAATTGGATGGCAGAGGGGAAGAAGCTGTTCCTGAATCACTGAGTGTGTGCCTTCAGGCTTCTGTACCTCCTACCAGATGATAACAGTGAGAAAAGGGCATGCCGTAGGTGCTGGAGGACCTTAATAATGGACGCTGCCTTTCTGAGACTCTATCCAGATCTCTCAATATTCGATAGGTTTCAATGACATCCCCCTTACTCTTTTAAATGCAAGTACAGGCCCAGAATCTCAGACACCCTTCATATTTTAACCCTTTCATTTCTGGAATCATTCTTGTAAACCTCCTTTGGACCCTCTCCAATGAGAGCATATTGTTTGGTTTGATGGGTTTGACGTTATTGCTGATTTTTTTTTGCGAAGCAGGGGTTTGATGATATTGTCGTTCATTTTTATTGTGAGAGAGTGGGTTGGGGGCTTGTGGTTTGACGTTCTAGCCACCATTTTCTGAGGGGGTGATCTGTTAGCTTTTGTGCAAGGGAAGGGGTAGGGGGGTTTGGGATTTGCGAATTTTGTTTCTTTTTCTTTTTTGTGCAGGGAGGGGGTTGTTGTCTTTTCTTTTAACGACTCCTGTGTTTTTTCCTGTATTTTACGGCTACCCGGAGAAGATGAATATCAGAGACATATTGTACATACGTACATTGACAATAAAATGAACCTTTGATCTTTTCGTAGATAAGGTGCTCGAAACTGTTGAAAATACTCCCAAGTGCATCTGACTAATGCCTTATAAATACTCAACGTTATATCCTTGCTCTTATATTCTAGTCTTCTCAAAAGAATGCTAACATTGCATTTGCCTTCTTTATCACCAACTCAACTTGCAAGTTAACCCTTGGGGAATCCTCCACAAGGGCTCCCAAGTCCCCTTGCACCTCTGATTTTTGAATTTTCTTCCTATCTAGAAAATAGTCTACACCTGCATTCCTTCTAACAAAAGTACATGAACATACACCTCTTTGCTCATTCTCCTAATCTGTCTAAATCCTTCTGCAGACTCCCTGCTTTCAACACTACCTGCCCCTATCTTCAGATTGTCTGCCACAAAGCCATCCAAATCATTGACATATTATGTGAAAAGAAGCAGTCCCCGCACTGACCCCAGAAATGGAGAATCAAAAACTAGTATGTTAAGGCGAGAAGGAAAGATATAGTGGAATTTGAGAGGGAAGTTTTTTTTTTTTTTACACAAAGAGTGGTACCTATGTGGAATCAGCTGACAGAGGAAGTGGTTGAGTGAGGTAAAATAACAGCTTTGGATGGATAGGAAGGTTTAGAAGGTTATTGGCCAAACACTGGCAAATGGTACTAGCTTGCATAGGTCATCTTGGTTGGCATCTTCCTTAAGCTGAAGGCCTGCTTGCATGCTATATAACTCTCTCGCCATTTTAGAAGTGGAAATTGGCAGGGGCTGTGGTGCAGAACAATGGTATAGAGTTTAAACGCAACAACAGGAATTCTGCAGATGCTGGAAATTCAAGCAACACACATCAAAGTTGCTGGTGAACGCAGCAGGCCAGGAAGCATCTGTAGGAAGAGGTGCAGTCGACGTTTCAGGCCGAGACTCTTCGTCAGGACTAACTGAAGGAAGAGTCAGTTAGTCCTGACGAAGGGTCTCGGCCTGAAACGTCGACTGCACCTCTTCATACAGATGCTGCCTGGCCTGCTGCGTTCACCAGCAACTTTGATGTGTGTTGCAATGGTATAGAGTTATCCACTCTATAGACAAGGCACTGAAAACTTTACACAAGCATACCTAATAGAACCACTATGATACTGGGTAGCAAAGCATATACCACATGCCCTACTTTTAGCCCCAATCTCTGTATTCTTCCTGTTCAGACAGAAGCAAATAAAAAAGTGATTAAATATATCATAGTGTATCTCACCTCGAAATTTACTGTAAAAAAAAATGTTAACTATTTCTGCTAATGCAGTTTGAATACTGAGCAGTCTTGGCTTTTGTGGCTTGATCATAATTCCAGAATCTGCTCTTCACCAGTGACAGGAGATCACATTTTTAACAGCAAAATGGTCATTTTCACTCCTAATATGTTACAATCCAGTTCTGTACAAGACTTTTGTGATCTTTTTCATGGGCTCTTGCATATCTTCAAATTTAATTCCAACATCACTAACACCTGGGCACCTTTGCTACAAAGACTATAAATTCCATGGTTTTGCATAGCCCTCCCTTTAATACAGTCCTTAAAGACAAACTCTTTGCCCAGATTTCCAGCTAACTAGCTCCTTGTGTATCTTAGTGTCAGCAGTGTATGATAATGTTCCAACAAAGCATAATTGAATATTTCAGTACCTTAAAGCAGCTAAGTGAACATAATTTGTTGTTTTCAGTCTATGTCATTGTACTTCTATGGAGGTTATGCACTTACATTCATCACATTCATTCACTCACAGCACTAGAGGTTGACATAGCTCACATGCTTCCTTCCAAGACAGGTATCTATCTTATACACACTATCAAATACTAAATTGATTGTATCTTTTGTCTGAGTTGTGAACCAATCCAGACTAGAAGTGACAATGGACTTCAAACTTAACTTCTGATCTTGCTCCACAGTCTCAGGGTGGACTCCGGACTCCCATTGCTCACTATTCAATGTCAAACACAGCTCAAATGGCAGCATGTTCTTCAGAATCAGAAAGTTAAGCAACTAAGGAGAGAGCCCAGAAGGATGCAGGCTGACATTCAGTGTAGTAATGCTGTGGTGCTCCGAGTGCCATTTTATTTTTTTGGATATGATGTTAAACTATGGTCCCATCTGCTCACTCAGATGTAAAACATCTCTGACGATTCCTGAGGGTGCTAAGAATGACTTTCAATACACACATTACTGCATGTGAATGACTATAGTTCAAAAGCACTTTGTTGTTAGTTATGTGCTTTGGAAGAAGTTGGATTGAAGGTATGAGATTTATTTTACTAAATTCTCTGTAAAGTGTTTATAAGTTAAAGTAATATGAGGAAGGTGGAGACAATCAAACTTAATTTTCAATTATGTGTTTACTAATTGCCATTCAGTCGTTCAGCCTATTTTTCTCAAATAGAAAATGAGTAAAGTTTAAAAAAGTACTTCAGCAACAATCTCAAATAAAACATCTTTATGTTAAGCTTATGTCAGTTTTGCGTGTGGCTATTCTGATTTCTTTTTCTCTAACTCTGTTTTATTAATGAGGTTAGATCCAACCTTAGATGTACAGTACACAGCCAATTATTAAACAACCCTCTTTAGCTGCAGCCTCAGTGACGTGAGGTGGTCAGTCAGCTTTCAAACTTGCACAGGCACACGTTCTGCAAATAGTTGTTTTTTCGATGTGTCGTTCATTAAATATTGTCTATCGCCTAACTCTTCCAGCTCACAGTTTTCTGATTAGTACACCTTGGATGGATTCAGTCAACAGACACAGAGCAGAAGCCACCAGTTAGCAAAATACTTGGGAAAAGGACTGAATGTTAGCCGGTCCTTCTAACAGACTAAACCTTAGATAGGTTCAGGAACTTCTGAGTTAATAAATAGCCATCACAATTACATGCGAGAACCAAGGGCCAATCTATTAAATCATCTTAGTTTATTTTTGGCACACTTAATCTGAAATGGACAAAGTAAGAAGAAAGCTTTGATTAACAATTCTTCCAACATTGTGGATAATCTTGTGATGGGTGGGACTAAAACCAGAGATCATGGGTTAAGGATGAAAGGTGAAAATTTTAGGGGAACACGAGGGAAAACTTCTTCACTCAGAGGCTCGTGATAGTGTGGAAGGGGCTGTCAGCAGAAGTGGCACACGTGAGCCCAATTTCAACGCTTAAGAGAAGTTTGGATCGGTACTTGGATGGGAGGGGTAGGGAGGGCTGTGGTTCTGGTGCAGGTCGATGGGAGTAGGCAGTCTGCATGATTTGGCATAGACTAGAGGGTCCGAAGAGCCTGTTTCTGTGCTGTACTTTTCTATGACACTATGATTCTATGACTCTAATTAATGTCTGGTTAATTAATGCTTCTAATTTTAAATATATGGTGAATATTAGTCTGTATGTAAGATGAGGTCTGGTCTGACGTCCCGCTCACCCAGGGAAAGTGAACGCGCAATACATCGCCTCTCCTTTCCCAGTGTAGAGATCGCTGCGTGGTCACTGTCTGGCCTGCTAGGCAGGAGGCCACTGCAAATGGCCTCTCTTACATTACTGCATCCGTAACAACACTTTCTCATTGGTGCCCCCCGTTCCCACCGAGCTTGCTACGTCATGGCGCAACCGAGTGTCCGGCGGTATAACTGGATGGGTAGACTGGGCTCGTTAGCCTTGGTTGGCAGGCAGCCTAAGAAAAGGACAACTCTGAATCCAAACCCGGGCAGGTGGGGGCTCGTTAGCCTTGTCAGGCCATCCACCTAGGAGACGGACACTCTGACATAACTCCTATGACCCGAAGACCTTGTTGTCACCATCCCAGCTTGCTAGGCTATGGCAGATGAACCCCGGATGTAAAGGGTGGGGCCAGTACCGCACACACTAAAATACCATTGCGACCACGTCCACAACCATCCCCTAGCCGCTGTGGCCAGACCTGCCTGTCCCGTATTGGCCTCGTCAGCCACCAGCGAGCCTGCAGCAGACGTGGGCAGCTCCCTTCCTAAATCTTCATTTGCGAAGCCATGCCATGATGATGATGATGTAAGATGCCATAACATTAGATAGACAGATTTCTGATACGAGAGGCAAAATATTTGCTTTGTGCATAGCACTGAGATAAATTCAACAAAATGACAACAATTCAACATTTACAACTGAATGTAATGAGAGGTGGCATTCAGGCACCAAGTCAAACCTTGCAGTTGTATATCATTAGCTCATATTGTCAGATTACATTCTAAATTGTGCAATCAATACCGTCCACACTTTAGTTCAACACCTCTGGTTGATTACTTTGGTTAATTATTTCACCAATAGAATTCTGGTGTTAATGCTTTAATATGCCCAATATTTTCATTAATGTTTATTACAGTCTGACAGATCACTAATTTGTCATGTATAAGATCACTAATTATTGTTACACGATCCAAAACCTTGAAGACTACTAAAATTTGATACAAAGTATGCAATATTGATTTGCAAAGTAAATCTTTATAGGTTATTGATTTGTAGTATAATCAGAATCAGAATCAGATTTATTATCACCGGCATGTGACGTGAAATTTGTTAACTTAGTACCAGCAGTTCAATGCAATACATAATCTAGCAGAGAGAGAGAAAAAAGTAATAAAATAATAATAAATAAAACATATTAATAAATAAACAAGTAAATCAATTACATATATTGAATAGATTATTAAAATGTACAAAAACAGAAATACTGTATATTAAAAAAAGTGAGGTAGTGTCCAAAGCTTCAAAGTCCATTCAGGAATTGGATGGCAGAGGGGAAGAAGCTGTTCCTGAATCGCTGAGTGTGTGCCTTCAGGCTTCTGTATCTCCTACCTGATGGTAACAGTGAGAAAAGGACATGCCCTGGGTGCTGGAGGTCTTTAATAATGGACGCTGCCTTTCTGAGACACAGCTCCCTAAAGATGTCCGAGGTACTTTGTAGGCTAGTGCCCAAGATGGAGCTGACTAGATTTACAACTTTCTGCAGCTTCTGCTGATAAAAGTTTTGTGACAATTGATTCTTTATTTGTGATACAAGACCTCAGAATTTTCTGAGAAAGCCTCACAGAAGTTACAGATATATGATGTCAATCCTTGCAGAATTCTTATTTGTGAGCAAAACTTAACAGATGTAACTTATGATGAAAGGTTTCACAAAACAATACTTATGCAGGCTTCCTAGAATCATTTTAGGTAACAAACTAAAGAGTCGCCTTGGAACAAATATGATGGGAATGGAAATTACATCTTGAGACCCGAAATTGGGCTTTGAGGGTCAATTAACATTTGAGAATGACAAATGCACAGTGCTGAAAACCTATTGCTGTATTTAATGGAATCCTACTTTGGTGACAGAGCCCTGGAAAAAAATTTAAAAGGTCACAATAACTTGTTAGTCTTGATCGTCTATACTGAAGCCATTTTAAAGATCCAGCGAGAGCATTACATTCACTGAGTACAATCGGAACCGAGCAACTCAGCAGAGTGAAGTGGGGATCCTCATCCAAGGAGGGAGACACTATGGATGGAAATTTCTAAGATTGATCAGGAGAGCAACACTTCAGTGAGGGGAAATTGTGGTTTAGGAATGTCATTTGGGGACAGGGATAGAAAGCTTAATCTTAGAGCAAATTCTCTCACTTTGGCTGCAGATACCTACTGTGTAACATTTTGATTCCAATTGGACCCATGCCTGAGACTAAGCTGCCCTCCAAACGGCCCCACTTAAGGATGCAGCAGGGATTTGTGAACTCAAGGTTCCAGCACAACTGTGCTGGCAGTGACTGAAAATAAAATACTGCGGATGCTTGAAAGAGGAATTAAAATGCAAAAAACTGAGGTCAGGAAGCTTCTGTTGAGAAAGAATTGAATAAATATTTCAATTCAATCAAATTAAACTAGGTTCTAAGCTGTTGTTGGGGGACGGATTTTAATGTAAGATGCGCTTTTCCCAAGTTCAACAAAAAAACAGCAAACAGCCCCAGCAGTTGGGCATTTTCCAGCACTGTTAAGTGCAGATACATACATTTAACTGGGAGCTCCCAGCCTTACACTTAGGACACCCATTGAATGCTTATTTGTATGAGACGCTGGTAAATTTGGCTCCATATGGGCATATTTAACATGATGTCAGATTTCTCACTTCAATTAGAAGAATATACTTGTGGCTCACGTCCTCGGAATCGTGTTGGAATTACGTGACAAGATATGGACAGAAATATCACCTGCAATGGTTTATCTACCAGCATCACTACCTCTATTGTTGTTCAAGATAAATGTATAGCTCTCCTCCAGTTTCACTGCCACACTTTGTCCCTCACATTATCATTAGAAAACACAGCATCAGTTTCCACATCTACGCTGATGATAACCAGCAGCACCTTGCCCTTAATGCTTCCACTACCTCTAGCTTCTCAATCTATTTATTTGCCATCCAGTACTCATGAAGATGACACTTCTCCCATCAAAGTACTAAGACTTCAAGTATAGACATTAGCCCATGTAACAAGCTCATATTCTCCAGCTACTAACCTCATTCTGTTGTCTAAGTAGGCTAAATTTGCAATATCTCATTTGACTCCAAGTAAGTTTCAGACTATTTATTGGAGTCGTCATTAGGAACAGATTATTTTTGGCCTGGTTATATTTTGTATGTCTGCCTCTTTCTCAATTCATTTGGTGAAAATATTTTTATCCATGCTTTGTTTTAAAAAACTCTTTCATTCTAAATATAAGGTCATCTAAAATTCTGCTGTCCTGTATTGAGTACCGTTTACTCATCACCCTGCACCTACTAACCTATACTATCTCCCAAGACAGCAATGGCTTGGCCTTACAATGAACACCCTGTTTGCAAACCTTTCTCATGATCTTCTCTTTTTATCCCTCCCCATTAACTCTACTCTCCTCCATTTTAGACTACTTAAACATTCCTGACTTTAAGCACTCCACCTCTAATCCTTGAATCTCTCTACTTCACCTTTCTTATTCTGGAAGTCAACACCTTCCCCTGCGACTGGATCCTCAACTTCTGGACCAATATACTGCAATCAGCATGGATAAGCAACAACACCTTCATCACAATTATTCTAACGATTCGTGCTCCTCAAGGCTGTGCTCTTAGCACCCTACTCTACTTCCTGTACCGTACTGATTGTGTGGACAAATCCTCCTCTAACTCCATCTATAAGTTTGCAAATGATGCCATCATAGTGGGCCATATCTCGAATAATGATTACATGGAGTACAAGAAGGAGAAAGAAAGCATGCCAACATGGTCTCATACCAACAACCTTCCCTTCAATGTCAGCAAAGCAAAGGAACTGGTCATTGACTACAGGAAGGTGACAGCGCACATGCTCCTGCCTATATCATTGGTACTGAGGTTAAGAAGGCTGAGAGCTTCAAGTTCCTCGGGGTGAACATCATTTGAACTGGTAGGCACTATGGCCAAGAAATCTTATCAATGCCTCTATTTCCTGAGGAGGCTAAAGAAATTCGGCATATCCATGCTAATCTTTACCAATTTTTATCTATGCACCATAGAAAGCATCCTATCTTGGATGCACATGGTTTCGTATGACAACTTTTCTGCCTATGATCGCAAGAAACTGCAAAGTTGTGGACATACAGAAACCAGCTTCCCCTCCATGACCTCTGTCTATACTTCTTGCTGCCTCAGTAAAGAAGCCAGCATAATCAAGGACCCTACCCACTGCAGACATTCTCTCTTCTCCCCCCTACTAGCAGGCAAAAGGTACAAAAGCCTGAAAACACATACACCAAGCTCAAGGGAAGCTTCTATCCCACAAATATAACAAGAGAATGGTTCTCTGGTATACGAAATTAGACTCAACCTCACAAATTACTTCCTTATAATTTTGCATCTTATTGTCTACATACACTGCATGCTTTCTGTAACAGTAACACTTTACTATGCATTCTGTTTACCTTGTTCTATCTCAATGCACTGTGTAATGATTTGATCTGTATGAATAGTATGTAAGACAAGTTTTTCAGTGTACTTCACTACATGTGAAATAATGAACTAATTCCAAATTAATTCCAATTTAATATAGGATGCCTTATACCCATGTCCAGCCAAAGTTCTAGTTATCTCTCCAGATATTTGACTCTTAGAGTCAAATTTAATTTAACAATAGTCAAATAAATCACCAGGAAGGTCTTTTGTTACATAAAGGCATTATATAAATGAAATTATTTGCTGATAATCATGGCTTAACTTTTGGGAAAGTGACCAAACACGTCCTGAATCCAAAAATGTTCCTTATGATTTCATATTGATATCTAATAAAATGCATCATATGAGGAAGCCTACTGATGTGAGGATACACTTAACACACAACAGACTGTGAGGAGTTCCTAGGCAACAGAAGTCACTGATAAGATAAGCTTATTTTGTGAAGGTACAAAATTACCACAGAATCAATACCAATGATTTTTTTCATTATACCACTTGTTTTTCCTTATGTTCTAATTGTATTCAGTTAAACATTTTGAAGCTCATATTGGACTAATTTTAAAATAAAATGTACAGATGCAAAAACAAAATCTGCTACTAAATATGTGATTATGGCAATACTGGAGAACAATAATCGACAGAAATCTTAGCCTGTTGTGAGACTGTTCTCTACTGAGTTGTCCTAGTGCTAAATGCCATGTATCCTAGCAGTGTGGAGAACAGCACTGCAATGCAGTGCTTTGGTTCTTTAATCCAGATCAGTGGCTGGGCCTGAGGCAACTCCTCGCAGAAAGAATGGCAGACTGCAGGATCTGGGGATAACAGCTGACACCTTCACAATTTGTCACACCACCAAAAGAGGAATGTTTTTGAATAATTTGGAGCTTGTTTTCGTTCCTATTTGCCAGAGAGAGAGAAATATGTTGCAGTGACCATGACATCTATGTCTACTGCAAGTTCAAGTTGCAGCTTTCAAGTTTAATTATCATTCAACCATACAGGACTATAGCCAAACAAAACAGGAAACAGCATTCCTCTGGGGCCACATTACCAGCATCACACAACACACTGCACATAGCACATATGGTTATGATTTCAAAAAAAAACATACAGTCACAAAGAGAAAAAAATGATAGCCTAAGTCTCTGAGATGTCCCGGTCCTGCTTGTACTTCCATCGAGTAAACACAGGAAGGCAGCACTGACAGAAGGGGCTAGCCCCCGGCCCAGTGTGAAATCCAGCAGTAGACAGCCAGCTCCAGCACCTCCTTTGCAGACGACTCAGTGTGAAATCCAGCGGTAGACAGCCAGCTCCAGCACCTCCTTTGCAGACGACCCAGTGTGAAATCCAGCGGTAGACAGCCAGCTCCAGCACCTCCTTTGCAGACGACCCAGTGTGAAATCCAGCGGTAGACAGCCAGCTCCAGCACCTCCTTTGCAGACGACCCAGTGTGAAATCCAGCGGTAGATAGCCAGCTCCAGCACCTCCTTTGCAGACGACCCAGTGTGAAATCCAGTGGTAGACAGCCAGCTCCAGCACCTCCTTTGCAGACGACCCAGTGTGAAATCCAGCGGTAGACAGCCAGCTCCAGCACCTCCTTTGCAGACGACCCAGTGTGAAATCCAGCAGTAGACAGCCAGCTCCAGCACCTCCTTTGCAGACGACCCAGTGTGAAATCCAGCGGTAGACAGCCCGCTCTAGCACCTCCTTTGTAGACAACAATAGGCGAGTTGGGGGTATGTGGGCCTTGTCTGTGCAAAGCCAAAGCAACGCAGCTCCCTCGCCAATGAACCAGTGAACTAGGCTTGCAGTATTCTAATATTACCAATGTTGGATAAGGCCTTGCGATCACAATAAAAAGAACCAAAATGATCACTTGTACCTTTTTTGGACTGTGCACCGTCTTGGCACAACACTATATAACAACTGCAAATGACAACAAAACAACAGTATGCAATATGTCCAGCTCCATTGCTATTGAGCAACTTGCTCAGTACTCCTGCGGTACTTGATGCCTAGTATCTAACAGTGACTTGCGATTGTAAAAGAGTCGTACAGGACAAACAAATACACATTTGATTGGATCCAGAGTGCCCGCTCCTTACGAGTACACGACTACCTTGCTGGAATCAAAAACTGGTGCTTACACAATTACAGTTTCTTGGCAATTAGAAACTGTAATGGTGTAAACATATTCCTCCCTGAACACCTATCTGGTTATGGTTCATTGGATATGTATACGTCCAACAGATAGAGCAGGAAGGACAGCACCATCAATATGACATGAAACAATAAAGATGTGTAACAAGCAAAAACACATCTATTCATGGGGTTGGTGCGGTGGGGGGGAACGCTGCTTCTCTTTTCATACGTGGAAAGGAAAGTTGTTTCATTTTGCTTCTTATTTTACAAGTCAGAAATTCACTACTGGGGCAGTGATATAAGCCTGTGAGGAAATTTAAGTGAGCGATGTACACGACTGCCATTTATGGATTATAAATATCAGAGCAAATACTCAAAATGGCCCAGCAGCAAAAGCATGGCTGTAAAACTGTAGACTCATTTTCAAACATAATATTTCATTGCACCACAGAATAAAATGTGGACTGTAGTTTAATATGGTAAACTATAAATGAAAAATGTGACCAGTAAATTACATTTTAAGTTATTGAACATCTAGAAAATGCTGCAAAGCAATGAAATTTCTTTTGCAAAGTAACTGTTAAACACTTGGACCATCACTTTTAGTTGGCAATTAAAATGCAGTGAGCATTTTGATCCACCGACTGCAGTCATGAAAAGCGCTTTAATTTCACTGCTTGCAATGTCTGTGAAGCAAAATACCCTCGTGAATTGGGAATATTGTTTCTCAGGGGAGGAGAGAATACAGTTTATGGTGGACATCAACTGATGAATAAACTGGTTAGACAAGGGTCAGTGGAAAAGCTAACAAAATGCAAGAAGACAAGTGCCTACAGAAAAATCTAAGGGACATGGGGAAATTATAACTACCAATGCTGCAGAAGCAGCCATGCACAGTTATATACCACCAAAACATACTGCTGATGGTGCAGAAAGAGAGAAATCTTTGATCTCTCTGTTTTGTTTCAAAGGAGCATTAGCAAGAAAATATCAAAGCAATCATAATACTAAGGCAGATCAACAAAAGCTTAGTCAAAGAGTTAAGTTTTAAGAATTATTTAAAGGAGGAAAGGAGGGTAGGAAGGCAAGTGGGGAGGGGAGTATTCCAGAGCTTAGGGCACTGGGAACTGAAGGCAAAGCTGATAATAGTGTAGCCGTTATCTGTGCGGGAAATTAAAAAGATAGATTGAGAGAGTCGTACCCTTAAACCATCCGTAGGGCAGAGTGAAAAAAAGGAAGTGTATGGAAGGATTTGAAAACAAAATGAAAATTTTAAAATTGAGACATTGCTTAACCACGTGCACATACTTCATAAATCAGGATATAGGAGGGAGACTGAAAATACGGCTGAGTGGTGCCACAACAACAACCTCTCACTCAATGTCAGCAAGACCAAGAGGCTGATTATTGACGACGAGGAGGAAGCTGGAGGTCTATGAGCCATTCCTCATGGGGGGGGGGGGTCAAAGGTGGAGAGGGTCAGCAACTTCAAATTCTCCCGTGTTATCATTTCTGTTCTGGCTCAGAAAGCAAGTACAACTATGAAAAAAGCATTGCTGCACCTCTACTTCCTTAGAAGTTTGCAAAATTCACATGACATCTAATACTTTAACAAACTTCAATAAATGTGTGGTGGAGAGTATATTAACTGGATACATCACAGCCTGGTAAGAAACATGAATGCCCTTGAGTGGAAAATTCTGCAAAATGTAGTGGATATGGCTCAGTCCATCACAGGAAAAGCCCTCACCTTCTTTGAGCACATCCACATGGAGCACTGTCGCGGGAAAACAGCATCGATCATCAAGGACCCCCACCACCCAGGCAATGCTTTCTTCTCACTGCTGCCATCAGAAAGAAAATACCAGAGCCTCAGGACTCACACTACCAGATTCAGGAACAGTTATTACTCCTCAACCATCAGGCTCCTGCCCCATCACTGAACCGAAGTTCTCACTTTTAAGAACTCTTCATCTCATATTCTCGATATTTATTGTTTATTTTTTTCCCTCTTTTGTATTTGACAGTTTATTGTCTTTTTTTGCACATTGGTTGCTTGTCTCCCTTGTTGGATGCAGTCTTTCATTGATTCTATTATGGTTCTTGGATGTACTAAGTATGCCCACAAGAAAATGAATCTCAGGGTTATATATGGTGACTCTTCATCAGGAGTCATTTTTAGATTGCCACAAGGCAAGTAATGGGATGCAACATGGATCCGTATTGTGGCTTCAGTCAGGTACCATTCATATTAATGACTAGATGGAAGATGAGTGCAGCGCATCTGTAAATTATATGTGTTCAGTGAGTAACTAAGTCCATTGTTAAGCAAGGTTACACATACAGTTACAAGAAAAAGTTTGTGAACCCTTTGCAATTACTTGGTTTTCTGCACTAATTACACATAAATTGTGGTCTGATCTTCATCTAAGTCACAATAATAGACAAACACAATTTGCCTAAACTAACAACACACAAACATTTCTACTTTTCATGTCTTTATTGAATACGTTGTTTAATCATTCACAGTCCAGGCTAGAAAAATATGTGAACCCTTGTATTTAATAACTGGCAGAACCTCCTTTAGCAGCAATAATCTCCACCAAACATTTCCTGTAGCTACTGAACAATGGCGAGGAGGAATTTTAGACTATTCCTCCATACAAAACTATTTCAGTACATTTATATTTCTGGGATACCTTGCTCTTCAGGTCATCCCACAACATCTCAATTGGGTTAAGGTCTAGACTCTGACTTGGCCATTCCAAAACACAACTTTTCTTTTTTTTAAACCAACCTGTTGTTGACTTACTCTTGTGTTTTGGATCATTGCCTTGTTGCATCATCCAACTTCTATTAAGCTTCAGGTGATGGATTGTTACCCTGACTTTCTCCTGTAAAGTGTCTTGAATTAACTATTCCTTCAACGAATGCAAGCTCTCCAGCCCTGAGACAGCAAAGCAGCCCCAAAACATGATGATCCTTCCACCTTGCTTCGCAGTTGAGATGAGGTTTTGATGTTGGTGTGCAGTGCCCTTTTTACTCCAAACATCACTGAGTGCATTTCTGCCAAAAAGTTCAACCTTTGTCTCATCTGTCCTCAGAACATTGTCCCAGGAATACTGTGGAACATCCACGTGGTCTTTTACAAACTCAATAAGTGCAGAATTTTTTTTAGGGAAGCAGTGGTTTCCTCTGTGGTGTCCTTCCATTAACACCAATCCTGTTCACTGTTTTTCTTGTAGTGGGCACATGAACAGAGACTTTAGCAAGTTCTAGAGATTTCTGCAGGTCTTTTGCTGTTACCCTTGTGTTCTTTCTCACCTCCTTCAGCTTGCATGTAGTGCGCTTGGTGTGATCTTTGCAGGATGCCTACTCCTAGGGAGAGTAGCAACCATACTGAATTTCCTCTATTTGTAGACAATTTCTCTTACTGTGGACTTATGGACGCTCACGTCTTCAGAAATGCTTTTGTCGCCTTTTCCAGCTTTATGCATCTCTATAATTCTTTTTCAAAAGTTCTCTGAAAGTTGTTTTGATTGAGGCTTGGTGCACATAAACAGATCTTCCTTGAGAGGAGCTAGCTCTGTCAGTAACCTGACTGTGTGTGCCTTTTTTATAGGGCAGGGCACCTCTACAATGCACACCTCAAATCTCATCTCATTGATTGGAACACCTGACTCTTAATAGCTTTTGTAGAAGGCATTACTTCAGAGGTTCACATACTTTTTTGAACCCAGACTATGATTGTTTAAACGGTGTACTCAGTATTGACGAGTAGAAGTACAATTGTTTGTGTGTTATTAGTTTAGGCAGATTGTGTCCGTCTATTGTGACTTAGATGAAGATCAGATGACATTTTGAGTAATTAATGCAGAAAACCAGGTAACTGCAAAGGATTAACAAATTTTTTCTTGTAACTGTACAAGGCACAGAAGCTCAAAGTGTGAAATTTATTCAAGAGCTCTTTACTCAACTTCCACAAAATACAGCTGCAATTCAGAACACAGTTAATTGCATATTACAATTCCCAAAGGGGTAGCAGCCACGATTGCTAATAATGCAAAGATTGGTGGAAAAGTAAGAAAGAAAGGTATAATCACAAACAGGAGAAAATCTGCAGATGCTGGAAATCTGAGCAACACACACAAAATGCTTGAGGAACTCAGCAGGCCAGAGAGATCTATGGAAAAAAGTACAGTCGACATTTTGGGCCGAAACCCTTCAGCAGGACTGAAGGGAAAAAGCTGAGGAGTAAATTTGAAAGGTGGGGGAGGGGACAGAGTAATGCCAGACAGTAGATGAAACTTGGAGGGAGAGGGATAAAGCAAAGAGCTAAGAAGTTGATTTGTGAAAGAGACAGAGGCCATGGAAGAAAGAAGAAAGGTGGGGGGGGGGGGGGAGGAGGAACACCAGAGGGAGGCGATGGGTGGGCAAAGAGATAACATGAGAGAGAGACAAGGGGATGGAAAATGGTGAAGGGGGATGGGGGGGGGGCATGAAGGCATGACTGGAAGTTTGAGAAATCGATGTTCATGCCATCAGGTTGGAGGCTACCCAAGCGAAATATAAGGTATTGTTCCTCCAACCAAGGTGTGGCCTTGTCCCAACAGTGGAGGAGGCCATGGATGGACATATTGGAATGGGAATGGGAATAGGAAGTGGAATTAAAATGGATGGTCACTGGGAGATCCCACTTGTTCTGGTGGATGGAACGTAGATGCTTGGTGAAGCAGTCTCCCAATCTACGTCGGGTCTCACTGGCCTTATTGGGAGCACTGAACACAGTATATGACCCCAGCAGACACACAGGTGAAGTGTCGCCTCACCTGAAAGGATGGTTTGGGGCCCTGAATGGTAGTCAGAGAGGAGGTATAGGAACAGGTGAAGCGATATTCCACTTACAAGGATAAGTGCCAGGAGATCAGTGGGGAGGGACGAACGGACAAGGGAGTTGCTTAAGGAGTGATCCCTGCAGGAAGTGGAAAGTGGGGGGGGGTGGGAGAGAAAGGTTTGTTTGGTGGCGGGATCCAGTTGGAGGTGGTGGAAGTTTCGGAGAATTACGAGCTGGACGAGGAGACTGGTCAGGTGGTAGGTGAGGACAAGAGGAACTCTATCCCTGGTAGAGTGGCAGGAGTATGGGGTAAGAGCAGACGTGTGAGAAATGGAAGAGATGCAGTTGAGGGCGCCATTGATGGTGGAGGAAGGGAAGCCCCTTTCTTTGAAACAGGAGGACATCTCCTTCATTCTAGAATGAAAAGCCTCATCCTGACAGCAGATGCGGCGGAGACAGAGGAATTGAGAGAAAGGGATGGCGTTTTTACAAGTAGCAGCTTGGGACAAGGTATGGTCCAGGTAGCCGTAAGAGTCCATTGGTTTAAAACAGACATCAGTGGATATGCTGGCCGGCTGGTGGGCCAATGGCATCAGCGCCAGACTCCGGAGCGAAGGCTCCCAAGTTCGAATCCATGTCGGGCCACCCCCCAAGCACACTTTCCATCCATGCCGGGTTGAGCGTCGAGCTAGCCACTCGGCCTCATAAAAAAAAGGGTCGAGTCAGGAACGTTCATATCGTGACCCAGTTAATCCAAAAGGAGACCAATCATGACACCACACACCAGACAAGAATGGCTGACTGTCTGGTGCAACATGCTAAAACAAAAAGTGGATAAGCTGTCTCCAGAGATAGAGACAGTGAGATCGAGAAAGGGAAGTGTCGGAAATGAACCAGGTGAATTTGAGGGCCGGGTGGAAGCAAGAAGCAAAGTGGATGAAATCGATGAGTTCAGCATGGGTTCAGGAAGCAGCACCAATGCAGTCATCAATGCAGCGTAGGAAAAGTGCAGGAAGGTCATCAGTGTAGGCTTGGAACATAGACTGTTCCACATAGCCAACAAAACAGGCTGGCATAGCTGAGATTCATGCAAGTGCCCATGGCTATCCCTTCAGCTTGAAGGAAGTGGGAAGAGCCAAAAGAGAAGTTATTTAGAGTGAGGACAAGTTCCGCTAGGTGGAGGAGAGTGATGGTGGAGGGGAACTGGTTGGGTCTGGTGTCCAGAAAGAAACGGAGAGCTTTGTGGCCTTCCTGGTGGAGGATGAAGGTGTATAGGAACTGGACATCCAAAGTAAAAATAAGAAAATGGGGGCCAGGGAATCTGAATTCCTTGAAAAACCCAAGAGCGTGTGAGGTGTCACAGACGTAGGTGGGAAGGGACTGAACCGGGGGGAATAAAACAGAGCTGAGGTATGCAGATGAATTCAGTGGGGCAGGAACAAGCTGAAACAACGGGTCTACCTGGACAAGCAGTTTGCGGATTTTGAGTAGGAGGTAGAAACGGGAGGTGTGGGGTGCAGGAACTATGAGGATGGTGGCAGTGGATGGGGGGTCCAGAGTCAATAAGATTAGTGATGGTATTGGAGACAATAGCCTGGTGTCTCTTAGTAGGGTCCTGTTTAATGCGCAAGTAAGAGGAGGTGTCTGAGAGTTGGCGATGGGCATCAGCAAGGTACTTTGCCAGACTACTACAGCATCTCCCTTATCTGTGGGAAAGTATAATGTAAGGTTAAGTAAAAGAGCAAAAAGATGCACAGTGGTTTATGAGTAGGGAAATGGGAACTCATACACCTTGAAAGGGAGAACAAAAAACAGAATATTACTTAAGTGAGGCTAGACTAATGAATGCTCATGTTCAGGGAGAACCTGAGAATGCAAATCGAATATTGACCTTTATAGAAATAGAGGTAAGAGTCTAAAAGTAGTAAAATGTTACTGCAATTGTACAACGTCATACTTAATGTACTGTGTACCCCCTTGGTCTTAGAAAAGCTATATAGTTGCTTTGGTGCCAGTTCAGTGATGATACACTAGATTGAATCCAAAGATAAGCGGGACAGTCTGACATAGACGGTCAAGGAAATTTGGCTACACTCCACAGTTTAGAATAATAAAGGATTATATTGAAGCAACGCATTACAAAATGCTGGAGGAACTCAATAGGTTAGGCAGCATTTATGGAAAAAAATAGTCGATATTTCAGGCCGAGACTGTTCAGAAGACCTGGAGATAAAAAGATGATCAGTAGGTTTAAAGGGTGAGGGTGGGAGGGAGAACACAAGGTGACAGGTGAAACTGGGAGGGGGAGGGGTGAAGTAAAGAGCTGAGAAGTTGATTGGTGAAAGAGATACAGGGCTGGAGAAGTGGGAGTCTGATAGGAGAGAATGGAAGGCTACGGAGGAAAGGGGAGGGGAGAGGTAATGGGCAGGCAAGGAGATAGGGTGAGACAGGGCAAAGGGGATGGGGAATGGTGAAGTGGGGGAGATTACTGGAAGTTCAAGAAATCAATGTCCATGCCATATTGAAGTATATGAGATTCTGAGGAGCCTTGAGAATCTAAAACTAAGGGACCCAATATTCTGAAAAAGGTTCATAGTCATAGTCATAGTCATACTTTATTGCTCCAGAGGGAAATTGGTTTTCATTACAGTTGCACCATAAATAATTAAATAGTAATAAAACCATACATAATTAAATAGTAATATGTAAATTATGCCAGGAAGTAAGTCCAGGACCAGCCTATTGGCTCAGGGTGTCTGACCCTCCAAGGGAGGAGTTGTAAAGTTTGATGGCCACAGGCAGCCTATTCACCTATTTTATACTGAGATAACAGGGGTGTATAGGGCGTCAGGGAGGGGTAGAACCTCTCATGGGGGAACATGTCGCATCCTTTTCAAGGCGGTTTGTCCACTTCTGGTCCCCACCTGACACTCAGCTCTCATCTGTGGCTCCCCGTAGCTGTTTGCATGCGACAAGCCGGCTAAACCAGGTGAGGGTAGCTAATGGGTCTCAAACCCTCGGTGAGATCTATCCCCGCAGGTGAAGACAGACTCCGGCGGATTGAACGGACGAAACCAATGGAAGGTCCAACGGTCAAGAAGGCGGTCTCTGCAAGCGTCGTGGAACGTGTAGAGCACGACAAGACACAGAAGACATCCTGGTCATCCACTGCGCCTCGTCCCATCTCCAGCCGTCTCGACTCTGTTTTGCCACTGGATCCAGATGGGAATTGGGAAGAGAGAGTGAGGCTGATGCTGCGCAACTCTCCCTCACTTAAATCCAAATCAAGCGCTAGTCTCAACATCATCATCATCAGCACCACCCTCAACCTTTGAAGTCCTGTGACGATGGGCGAGTGACAAAGCAGCAGGTGTGGATACACTGGGACCTGTAGTCACAGACCTGCACACAGGCGGCTCAGGTCTAATGGTTGCTTTTCGCTGACCAAAGCAGCAGTGAAACTCAGCGTCTATCTGGGCGACTGAGCAGCCCTCTTTAGGAACACACTGCTCACCTCCATAGTATGAGGAAGGGGCTAGAAAAGGTACCCTAAACATTGCCTGCTTCATTACACCCTGGCCATTTTACCGCAGCTGGCGGGGATTCCTATCTTGGTGGTTGAACAAACACAACTGAACACAAGGTGACACTGCTAACCATTGGCATTTCGAACGTGCGCACGCTATTGCACAACCCTACAGCAAACAGACCAGAGAGAAGAACAGCCTCAGTTGCCAGAGACCTTGCAAGATACAAAATTGACACTGCAGCCCTGAGTGAGACTCGTCTTGCCAACGTGGGTCAGCTGGCTGAAACTGGAGGTGGATACACTTTTCTCTGAAGTGGTCGCGGCAGCGATGAGCGTCGTGATGCTGGAGTTGGATTCGCCGTCAGGAGTCACCTTGTTCATAAACTTGCCAGCCTCCCCAAGGGTGTGAACGACCGGCTCATGACACTACAGCTTCCGCTACAGAACAGAAGTCAAGCCACCCTGATCAGTGCCTATGCCCCCACAACGACCAACCCGGACGTGACAAAAGACAGGTTCTATGAAGAACTAGACACCCTACTATCAGCAGTGAGCAGCACCGACAAGCTGATCTTGCTGGGCGACTTCAATGCAAGAGGAGGGTGCGACTCTGTAGCCTGTCAGGGAGTCGTTGGGAGACGTGGAGTGGGCAAATGTAACAGTAACGGCCTACTCTTACTGAAGACCTGCTCGTCACCAACACAACTTTCTGCCTGCCTACCCGTAACAAGACTTCCTGGATGCACCCCCGCTTTAAGCATTGGCATCTTATCGACAATGTCATTGTCAGAAGAAAAGACAGGCAGGATGTCAGAGTGACCAAGGCCATGTGTGGTGCTGACTGCTGGACAGATCACAGGCTCATTGTCTCCAGAATGAAGCTCCGCATCAGACCCAAGAGGCGACCACAAGGAAACAAGGTTATGAAAAGAATCAACGTGGCCAGGCTGAAGAACCCCAGCATTGCTTCAGCACTGGCTGAAGATTTAGAAACCAAGCTTGCTGACCTACACCTTGCAGGCAGTGCTGTGGACGACTGGGAATGCTTCAGGGATGCTGTCCATTCATCTGCACTGAATATGCTAGGGCTCTCTACCCGCAAGCAGCATGACTGGTTCGATGAGAATGATGAGGAGGTACAGGCTCTACTTGTTGAAAAGCACTGCCTTCATCGTACCCACCAGAATGACCCATCATCAGCTGCCAAGAAAAATGCCTTTACCAGTGCTCGCAGGATAGTTCAGAATAAACTGCGTAAAATGCAAGATGCCTGGCTGAGTACCAAGGCAGATGAAATACAGGGATATGCTGACAGAAACGACTTGAAACGATTCTATGAAGCCCTCAACACTCTCATTACAGAGAAGGCTCAGATCTTGCAGAGATGGGCTGAACACTTTGAAGCCGTCCTCAACCAACCGTCATCTATTAACGATGAGGCAATAGACAGGACTCCCCAGGTCGACATCAACAGCGCCATGGATGACCCACCGGTAGTAGCCAAAGTCACGGAAGCTGTCAGCCAGCTATCCAGTGGCAAAGCCCCAGGGGCAGACGCCATACCTGCAGAGATCTACAAAGCCGGTGGTCCTGTACTTATAGAGAAGCTCACCGAGTTGTTCCAGTCTTCTTGGAAGCAAGGATCCATTCCTCAGGAACTTAAAGATGCACCCATCGTACATCTCTAAAAGAGGAAGGGCAAGCGACAAGTATGCGACAACCACCGAGGAATCTCGCTGCTCTCCATCGCAGGAAAAACCCTTGCAAGAGTCCTACTAAATTGTCTGGTCACTCATCTGGAGCTGGGCCAGCTGCCAGAGTCACAGTGTAGCTTTCACAAAGGTCGTGGGACCATTGACATGATTTTGCCACGCGCCAACTTCAGGAGAAGTGTCAGGAGCAGAATCGCAAACTCTACACAACTTTTGTTGACCTCACAAAAGCCTTCGACACTGTCTGCCGACAAGGCCTGTGGAGGATCATGTCAACTTTCGACTGCCCCGCCAAATTCATTCAGATGGTACGCCAGTTCCATGATGGCCAGAGTGCTGGACAGCAGAGAATCCTCTGAGGCATTCTCAGTCACCAATGGCATCGAACAGGGCTGTGTGCTCACATCTACACTGTTCAGCATGATGTTTTCTGTCATGCTGAATGATGCCTTCCAGGACAGTGATGCTGGAATCAGCCTCAAGTACAGAGTGGATGGGAAGCTCTTCAACCTGAGGAGACTTTAAGCTATTACTAAAGTGAAGGAGACCGTTCTGAGAGACTTCCACTTTGCCGATGACTGCGCCCTGTATGCTGGCTTGGAGCCAGAGATGCAAGTCAATATGGACAAATTCTCCATGGCTTCTGACAACCTTGGACTCACCATCAACATCAAAAAGACCAAAGTCATGCAGCAGCCTGCCCCTCATGCACCGTACACAGAACCCAAAATCACAGTCAAAGGACAGAAACTGCAGGCAGTGGACCAGTTTACTTACCTTGGCAGCACCCTCTCCCGAGCAGTGACTATTGATACAGAAGTTAACTGCAGAATAGTGAAGGCAAGTTCTGCTTTCGGTAGACTGTGTTCCACGGTGTGGGAACGTCGAAGAATCAGTCCAGCCACAAAACTGAAGGTCTACAGAGCCATGGTACTCACTACCCTCCTGTGTGCCTGTGAAACATGGACTGTGCATCGAAGGCATGCAAGACAGCTCAACCATTTCCACATGACTTGTCTTCGCAGAATATTAGGCATCAGATGGCAAGACAAAGTACCAGACACTGAAGTTCTCTCTAGAGTAAGTCTGCCATCAGTCCACACACTGCTGATGAGAGCACAGACCCGGTGGGCAGGTCACGTCATCCACATGCCAGACCAGCACGTACCCAAGCAGCTCCTTTTTGGGGAACTCTCTGCTGGAAGATGCTCACATGGAGGGCAGAAGAAACATTACAAAGACCCACTAAAGGCCTCCCTGAAGTCATTTGACATAGACACAACCTCCTGGGAAATGCTGGCACAAAACCGTCCTACCTGGCGCGGCCTCATCCACAAGGGCTGTCAAGCTTATGAAGCAAGGCACATTGCTGAAGCACAACATAAGCACGAGCTGTGCAAGTCCAGAGCCACCTGCGCAACAACTGCAGTGCCTACACATGTCTGCCCAACGTGTGCCAGGACATTCCGTGCCTGAATTGGCCTGACCAGTCATCTTCAGACACACCGCATCCAGTCTCAAAGTGACTAAAGGTGTCGAGGTCTTCATCGATGACGATGGACAAACCACCTGAGATGAGAAATAATTTCATTTGTCATAGAAGATAGCTGTGCAGACTGAGCGTATGTTTCCACTTCTTGGAATCACCACCATGCTCCCTGCAAATCTGTGGTTTCCTGGGCTGCACGCTGGACTTCGCTTGCAGTCCTTTGCACTCCAAGGTCCAGGTGGCATCTGGGCAGTGATCTGGAGCTGTTCACATCAGCAGGTAAAGCTGGGGGTGGAACTCAGTTTTACAGCAAATCTTTAAGCAACCTTTAACAGTGTTTACATATTACTATTGTTTTCCTTACCTTCATTGAGTCCCGACAAATTATTCTTTATCACTCACCTGCATAAAGGCAGTAATTACAGTGGCCAATTAACCCAGCAAACCAGGTGTCTGGATGTGGGAGGAATCCAGAGCACCCAAGGGAAATCTACGCAGATACTGAGAGAACCTGCAACCTCCACAGACAGCATTCAAATCAGAAGAGCCGAGAGGTAGCAACATTAACTGCTGCATCACTGTGTCATAGTTAATACATTAAATATAATAAGACATATTTAAAACGTTAAATATTATAAGGCTACTTCAAACGCCAGGCTTTAGATGTTTCAGAAAGGACAGGGAGGGAGGCAAAAGAGGTGGGGGTGTGGCACTGTTGATCAGAGATAGTGTCATGGCTGCAGAAAAGAAGGAAGTCATGGAGAGACTGACACTGTATGGCACCAGTGGTGTCACAGGAGTTGCCAGTCGGTGTTGAGCTCAACATAGGACTGTCTTAGGGACTTCAGCTTGGCACTTTTCCTGTTTATTCCAAAGCCTTGCCCATTAGTGAGTAAAGATGCAAGGCAGCGGTTTGAGATCAAATTTTCCTTCTCCTAGATGAGTTGCCAACCACTGCTGATGAGCTACATCTGCCTGAAACAACTGGTTTTAAGGTGCCAGTAACCTGTCTTTGTCTCTCCTCCTGTCAGTACAAATAGTTCGGCCAGGCTTGGTAGCTAAGCCACATATGAAGACCTGAAGCTGGACTTGGTTGTCAGAGGCTATTTGAGACACCCACCATTGGGAGCATTTAATA
Source organism: Mobula birostris (assembly GCF_030028105.1). Lineage (NCBI taxonomy): Eukaryota > Metazoa > Chordata > Chondrichthyes > Myliobatiformes > Myliobatidae > Mobula > Mobula birostris. The sequence goes on from NC_092388.1 coordinate 58,956,254, forward strand.
GGTAATGGGAGCTTATCCCCGCTGTCACCTGTGAGGATGACAACCTTAACGAACCAATCTCAACACACCTACATTCTATTATTGTACATTTATCTTTCCTTTGATATTACCTCAATGTAGTTGTCTATGGAATGAACTGGCTGGATTGCAGACAATGTTTTTCACTGTATCTCAATACATATGACAATAAACCAATACAAACACCAAATATTAAGTACTACTTTCTGTAATGCTTATTTGTGCAAGAGTGCTGATGAACTCTTTGGGAATGGATCTGGCCACTTCTGCTGGAATGAGGTTGCATCTATGAGACATGATGGTCAGGGCTTTCAGTAAGGATACAGGTGGCAGATATTGGGTGAAATGCCTGCCATTCGTACCTCCTAATTGTCCTTTCATTTCACTTTCACTAAAAGGACAATTGAGTGGGATGCTGTACCCCTTCAGAATTCCAGCTGACAGCAGGTCTGGGCTTTTTCCACACACAAGGCATCTTGATCCAAGTAGCAGAAAATCCTCCTGCCTGGGCTCTGATTACTTCACTCTCCTAATTAACTAGAAATTAACACCAGCCTACAGCCTGCTACCAGGTAGGAGGCCGCTTGACAGGTACTTGAATGAGCAGAACATAGAGAGATATGACATTAATGCAGGCAAGTGAGATACTATAGATGGACATGATGGTCAACACAGATGTAGTTTGTGAATGGGAAATTAAATAAATTAGTTTATAATTGTCACATGTTCTGAGATATAGTGAAAAACTTTGATTTGTATGTCATCCAGAATAAAATGTTGCAGATATAGAGAAAATGCTGTACAGGTAGACAATAAGGCACTAGAGGAGGTAGATTATCAGGTCAAGAGACCATCTTATTGTCTGTGTCATGATACAAGGCATTCATCAATCCCTCAGCTGCACCAGCACTATCATATGTCAACTTGTCATATCTCTACCCCACCCATTTCTTTGTGACAACTGAGTGAAAGTAAAATTTATTATCAGAGTGCATACATGTCACCACATACAATGCTGAGATTCTTTTTCCTGCAGGCTTACATAGCAACAGCAACTGTAAACAGGATCAACGAACAACAAACTGCGCAAATGCAAATATAAATAAATTACAATAAATAATGAGCATGAAATTACAAGATAAAGAGTCCTCAAAGTGAGGCCATTAGCTGAGGGAACACCAGAAATAGAATGTGTTTTGCTCAAGAGCCTGATAGTTAAGGGGTAGTAACTCTTCTTGAACCTGGTGGTGCGAATCCTGAGGCACTTGCAACTTCTACCTGATGGCTGCAGTGGGAAAAGAGCATGGCCTGGAAGGTGAGGTTCTTTGAAGATGGATGCTGCTTTTCTCCTGAAGTCTACAATCAGTTCCTTGGTTTTATTGATATTGAATGAGAGGTTGTTGTTATTACACTACTCAGCCAAATTTTCCAGCTTCCTCCTGTATGCTGATTCATCACCACCTTTGTCTCATCAGCAAACTTGTTTATAGTGTTGGAGCTGTGCTTAGCCACACAGTCACGGTGTAAAGCAAGTAGAGCAGGGGGCTAAGCACACTTCCTTGTGATCCTCCTGTGCTGATGATTTTTTTTTTGGCGTGTGCATGTGAGTTTGTGCATGTGCATCTGCGCGTGCGTGCGTGCATCCGTGATGATGCCTTTTTCATGGCTTTTTACAAGGTGTGGAGCGAGAGAGAGACTGGGTGGTGCGCCACTCCTCACACAGACATTTTCGCAGTATTTTCCCTTTATTTTGCGAGCTCGAGTTGTGGTCTCGACACTCAACCCAGCACCGATGGAAAGCGTACTCGGGAGCGGACCCGACTCGTTTCGAACCCGGGAACCTCTGTTCCAGGGTCCGGCGCCAATGTCATTGCGCCACCAGCCGGCCCGTGCTGATGATTTCTAAGTTATCCCAGTTCTGACAAAAGATTATTGACCCAAAACATTCATTCTGTCCTCCACAAGAGCTGCTCAATCTGTAGAGTATCTCGCACAATCTTTGTAGTTATGTAGTTCTTGAAAGTAGTTTATGACTGAAAGGGCTTTGAAACACGTGCAGTGCCACCAAATCAATGCTTCGTAAGCATTAAGTTTCCAAACAGAACCAGGCATAGCAACAGCAGGTGCTGTCTCGGCTGCAGTGCTACATTACTTATTTGCTTGCCCTTTATGAATGGCCCAGAGCCAAGATTTCAGCAGCAGCTTAGCTACAGTACTACCCACGGAGACTTACTGCCTTCTCTTCAGAGATGCAGTAATCCGTAAAATATAGTGTAAACAAAGCTGAACCTCTCTCTTAGATCTTGAAAGATGGATAAATGGGAAGCAACATGGTGCCAAAGATTCATCTAAACAAAAGAAACAAATGTGACCTGACCCAGCTGAATTGTGATATGGTAAGGGAGAATACAGACCTAACTGTGGAATTGTGGAGGTTCAGCAGTGATGTCATTTGGACAATCCTTGGTTTGTGGCATTGAAGTAGTTGCTTTTGGCTCAAAGCAGGATCAGCTGAACTTTCCAAACAGTTAATAAGGGCGAGGGGGAGAGGGGAGCTTATGATACTATCTATTCTGGAAGATCGGGTTGCAGTGTGCAAAGTACTTTCAGCAAAAAGATCCCAAGCAACTAAACATTTACAAGTTCAGCTTTTTGTATTAAAAATGTTTCTCAGCAAAGTCGTCTTTCTCTTTGTGGTAAGTGTGTCTACATGCCAGTTCTGCCCACATTAGTGCCAGATTTTTATTGGGAACAGTCTGAGCATCTTCCAACAATATGTAGAAAGAAGCATCTAACACTTCTTCTGCTCCAGTGAGCTGAAAAGCAGTGTCAAGAATTTAGGGAGAATGTAGTCCAAGTGCAGAACAAAAGATCAACATCCATTCTCTTCATGGGGCAGCTGCACCCAGCATTTAGGCAAAACTCTTATGTGGAATTAAATTCTAAACAAAAAAACTAAATTTATCAATAAGATCTGGAAAGTAAGCATACACGACAACTTAAGTTTTCTTGCAAACTAACAGCACGATTTTCAAAAAAAAGAGTAACACCCTGTGTTCAACTTGAAAATGAATAGGAGACCATCTTGGCTTTTGATGATTGCTGTTTTTAAATATATTTCCAACAGCAATCTACTGTATATTAACAGTTTTAGAATACAGCAGATTATATTGGAGATGTTAAATTAACAATTATGCACATAATGTTAACTTTTTTCCTGTGTTTGGTGGAAAGTTAGTGCAGTATTAGCTCTAAAGTGAAAGGTGCTCATCTTTCTTTATTTACAATGTTACTGGTGCAGAACCTCATGGTGGTACTTCAGTTAAGTCCTGCATCAAATCTCTGATCCCAGGCTGTGTTTAACCTGGAAATCTTAGGTGTGAAACATAAATCTTACTAACAAGGTAACAACAGCAATAACTGAGAAGTATCCAGAAGTCTCACTAAATTTATATGGGTACATTATCATCTGAAGATCTGTAATGATTGTAGGAAAAGGCTCAATACAATCTTCTCAACGAAACCTCACAACTACTAAAGCATATTGGATATTGATTTACCTATGCTTTAGAGAGTTCAGTGTAAACCAATTCAAGGTTATACATCCACTCCTCTAGCATGTGCTTTCAAATTTCTATGTAGAAGTAGTGCTGTACAGGGAGACCCACATTAGTTCTGGATGCAGCTTTTAAACTCAAATATATTTCCCTATGGTCTATGGTGCATTTCCTCTGTAATCTCTTGCCATTGTATAAAGGGCAGATTGTGAAATTATGTTGCGAACCAAGGAGTGAAATTCTGTGAGAAAGGCTAGAAGCATGTTGGGGGCAGTATCCCAACAGGGGTTGGAGGAGTTTGGAAAAGAAAATAGGAAAGGTGGGTCGATTCCTGATGATAAATTAAGGAAGGAACTAAATAGGTAGTTAGATGATTGATTCTCTGCTGCAGCCCAAATAGAACCCAAACTTTTTCAGCAATGTCAAAACCACCTTCAACACTCAGATTGAGATTTACCGAAGTATTTCAAATTCAAGGTGTTCACTGCGCTGCAATTTTGCACATGATATCAATTAATTGTTGTATCTCAATTTTGTTCATTAAATATACCCAGCTACTTCAGTGTGTATGTGTGTTACACTCACAGAGGACCTTGATTAAATCTTTGGTAATTCGCAAGTGATGCACAAAATATTGACTGCATTTAGCAATTGGAATTTTTAAAGGTCCATCAAGGATTGTTTTAAAAATTGCACTCTGTTGAAGAATTTCACAGCCTGACAATTCGACGGCCATGCTATTGCCTTCTCCGTTTCTGATTCACTCCTCTTTCTCAACAGTCAAGTCCTCAATTGCCAGTGCATTGTTTTTGGCACCTCTCTATGTAACATTGTCGCTAACTTCCCATCAGCATTAGACTGCCAACCAATGCCACCTGACCCTGACGGCAGTAGGAGAATAAGGGTCTATCTGGCATCTTGTTGCCAAGGAAACACAGCTGTACTGCCTCATTTGCTCATCTCTTATGTTTTGTTTATTCTTCTTTTACAGAAATGTAAATGATGACTTGGGTTCATTCCAGAAGCCTGTCAGGGCTATATTTTCTTAAACAACAGCAGGGTAAAAGATCAAAGTTTACCCGGAATGCAATAACCAATCTGGGGAAAATGGGAATCCTAAGGATAAGCTCAGACAGTATTATGCAGAAGTCTTAGGCACATATAAAAAAAATTCTTTAAACTTAGATATTTTCAAAAATAATAAAATGAAAGGTTTCTAAATATCATAAGATTACTATAAAGAGCAGTAAACAGTAAAAAAAATAAATCAAATCAATATTTGGTGTAACCACGCTTTGCTTTTAAAACTGTACCAAATCTCAGTATACTGTTGTGCAGTTTTATAACAAAATCAGCTGGTAGGTTCTTCCAAGCATCCTGGAGAACTTGCGCTGTCTCGCTTGCTTCTGTCTGTCCAGTTAATCACAGACAACCTCAATGACGTAGAGATCAGAATCAGACTCAGGTGATGTGACGTGAAATTTGTTAACTTAGCAGCAGCAGTTCAATGCAATACATAATCTAGCAGAGAGAAATAATAATAAAACAATAATAAACAAGTAAATCAATTACATATATCGAATAGATTTTTAAAAATGTGCAAATACAGAAATACTGTATATTAAAAAAAAGTGGGGAAGTGTCCAAAGATTCAATGTCTATTTAGGAATCGGATGGCAGAGGGGAAGAAGCTGTTTCTGAATCGCTGAGTGTGTGCCTTCAGGCTTCCGTACCTCCTACCTGATGGTAACAGTGAGAAAAGGGCATGCCCTGGGTGCTGGAGGTCCTGAATAATGGACGCTGCCTTTCTGAGACACCGCTCCCTGAAGATGTCCTGGGTACTTTGTAAGTTAGTACCCAAGATGGAATGACTAGATTTACAACCTTCTGCAGCTTCTTTCGGTCCTGTGCAGTAGCCCCTCCATACCAGACAGCGATGCAGCCTTTCAGAATGCTCTCCGTAGTACAACTATAGAAGTTTTTGAGTGTATTTGTTGACGTGCCAAATCTCTTCAAACTCCTAATAAAGTATAGCCGCTGTCTTGTCTTCTTTATAACTACATCAATATGTTGGGACCAGGTTAGATCCTCAGAGATCTTGACACCCAGGAACTTGTAGCTGCTCACTCTCTCCACTTCTGATCCCTCTATTAGGATTGGTATGTGTTCCTTCGTTTTACCTTTCCTGAAGTTCACAATCAGCTCTTTCGTCTTACTGACGTGGAGTGCCAGGGTTTTGCTTCAGCCCACTCCACTAGTTGGCATATCTCACTCCTGTACGCCCTCTCGTCACCACCTGAGATTCTACCAACAATGGCTGTATCACCAGCAAATTTATAGTTGGTATTTGAGCTATGTCTAGCCACATAGTCATGTGTATGTAGAGAGTAGAGCAATGGGCTAAGCACACGCCCCTGAGGTGCGCCAGTGTTAATTGTCAGCAAGGAGGATATGTTATCACCAATCCGCACAGATTGTGGTCTTCCAGTTAGGAAGTCGAGGATCCAATTGCAGAGGGAGGTATAGAGGCCCTGGTTCTGTAGCTTCTCCATCAGGATTTTGGGAATGATGGTATTAAATGCTAAACTATAGTCGATGAACAGCATCCGGACATAGGACAGCCATTGAGATTGCGTCTGCCATTGACCTATTGTGGTGATAGGCACATTGCAACGGGCTCTGTGGAGGCCATAACAACTGCTGCAGAACTTCTTGTTCTTCTTTTCACTGAAGACAGTTCTTTATTACCTTAGCTATATGTCTGGGATCATTGTCCTGCTGCACAATGAGATTGGGACCGATTAGATGCATCCCTGATGGTATTGCATGGTGGATGGGAATCTGCTTATACTTCTCATCCTTTTGAGAATTCCATTAGTTCTGACTAGATCACCAACTCAATTTGCAGGAATGCAGCCATGTACCTGCAGGGAACCTCACTGTTGGCTGCAGACAGTTATCCATGAAGCACCTTCCAACCCTTCTACAAACAAACTGCATTCTGTTTGAGTTAAAAACGTCAAATTTTGACTCATCAGCCAAGAGCATTTGCTGCCATTGTTCAGCACCCGAGACCTTGTGTTATTTTGCAGAGGTGAATCTTTTGGCTTTGTTTTCACTTTGGAGGATTTGCTTTTTGGTAGCAACTTTTCCATGAAGACCACTTCTGATAAGACCTCTCCAGACTGGAGAGGGGTGTACTTGGATCCCAGTGGCTTCTATCAGTTCAGAGCTGATAGCAATGCTGAACTTCTGATTTTGATGGGACATCAGTTTGATGCACATCACATCTGCTGCACTCAACCTTGCCTGCTTCTTTGTGCTTCTTCAGAAGAGCCTGGACAGCCTATCTTGAAAATCCTGTCTGCTGCAAAACTTCTGCTTGGGAGAGACCTTGCTGATATGCAGACGGAGGCGGAGTTAAGATGGCACTAAACAACAACTCCTTTGCTTGCATCTTCGGAAACAGCTCTATTTCCATCTTTAATATCTTTATTTTTCCCTTTCAGGGTTCTTTTCCAGTCCTGGCCTGAAGTTACACACTGACTTCGGTTCTTTGCGGGAATGGGACCCGTTCTTGGGGTTTCAGGACTGGCCGTTGTTCAGCACGTCAAGGGCTCAGCCTGAGATTCCAGCTGTATTTGGAAGCCTAACATCTCGGGGCTCTGGAGACGGGCGGATCGAGGGTCGGTGTCACAGCCGGAGACTCGTGTGTCATTGGCGGAGTCTGAAAATCTTCTGCTGTGTGCCCGAAGACTCAAGATAGTTGCAATCTTCAGGCGCAGAGCTCGAAAGAAGCGACTTAACGAACTTTTAACATTATAAAAACCAGCAAGTTGTTTGTTTTGTCTCCCCACTTGCTGTGAAAATGGAGACAACTCCCTCTCCCTTATTAAGGAGAGAGAGAACCTGTGGCATGTCAAATGCCGGTGTGAAACGCAAAGTCCTTGGGGTAAGTGCAAGTCTGTGTCTTTGCTATTGCTTTGCTCATGCTTGAGTGTGATACTTGCTTTTTTTTTTGCCAGTGGGGGGAGGGGGGATTGTTGCTCGTTGTGCTTACATGCGGGAGGGGGAAGCTGGGGGTGACTTTGGTGTTCTCATGTTTAATTGTCGTTCAGTCTTTGGGGCACTTCTCTGTTTCCGTGGATGTTTGTGAAGAAAGAGCATTTCAGGATGTATATTGTATACATCTCATTAAACTGTACCTTTGAACCTGTGAACCTTTTTGTCTATTGCTATGCTCAATCTTGGTGTAAGAATCAATGATTTGAAGGTTAAACTCTCACATCTGCCACACCCTCACCTTTTAATTTGGTTTTTCCTTTGCCCAGTTAGATTCCTTCTACACCCGTTTCTGTTTCTGTTTCAGTTAATCAGTTTAGTTCATTTAACTCATTATGCCATTGATAATTAGCATCCTGCTTGTTATCTTTGTTTAATCATGCACTGGGCTATATACCTACCAAATAATCAAATTTTTATTTGAAAAAGTGGTTTATTACTAAATATGTTATTTCCTTTAACAAAATGAAATAATTTCTCTAACATTAAATTTTTTGGAAAATGAATGTTTGGAAATCTAAAATTTGCTCTTTTCTACTGACACACTATTGTAGAAGACAAAATAAAACATCTAAAACAAAAATTATACAAAAATCCAAGAGTTTTGCGGAGAGCCATGTGGGGTCTTGGTATGGAGTAGACGTGTGTCCCTGGAGCTGCTCCTACCTTCACCTTTTGCCTCACCCAAATAGCAGTTAATTCTTATTTTTTTAAGTGACTTAAGTGAGCTGTAATGGGCTGAACATAATAACAAAGCCAGGTAAAGGGAAGAAACAAGAAAAGGCCGCAGGAGAAGATGATTCTGGCGAGGGTTCCGTGAAGCTAGCGGGCCCAGGAGAAGCTAAAGCTAATGCTGCTAGCGCCCTGGTCCCAACTACCATTGAAGAAGTCCTTGTGGTGGTCAACAAGCTGTACAGTTTGATAGACGGGAGACATGCTGAGCATAATAAGTCAATCATGAACCGAACAGCGGCCCTAACTGAAGTCAGTAAGCGTGTTTCTTTAATGGAGGATATCGCCGAATCATATGAGGGGCGAATTGAAGAGTTGGAGAGGCAGCTTGATGGCCTAATATCCCAAAACACGCAGCTACAGTCTAAGGTGGAAGACCTTGAAGCTCGGCCTCACCGTCAAAATACTCGCATTATCAGGGTTCAGGAGAAAGCCGAAAACAATAAGCCAATGGAATTTGTAGCCACGTTGCTTCCGAAGTTGCTGGGGGAAGAACATCTCCACCAGCCAATTGAAGTGGACCGTGACAACCGGAGCCTAGCACCTGCTAAAAATGGTAGGCCAAGACCTATTATTGCGAGGCTACACCACTACCAGGTTAAAGAGCTGGTGCTACAGGTGTCCAGGGAGAGAGCTCCGCTGTTATATGATGGGCATCCGGTGTTCATTTACCCGGATTTAGCATTGGCTACTATGAGGAAACGTCAGGATTTTCAGCACATTAAGGAGAAATGCAACACCAAGAAAATTAGGTGTAGGTTCCGGTATCCGGTGAGGTTTGTGGTTACAATGAACAATACCACCAGTACATTCAGCACTGCAGCCATAGCGGAGGAGATCCTGAGCCGGGAAGTTAAAGATTGGCATTCAGACACCATATCAACCGAAAAGCAGGTTAACGCTAGGTTACTGGATTCATCGTTGATCGAGAGCAGCTTCATCTGGAGACTGCTTGTTATGTTCAGCACATGAGGAACTGAAAAATAAGCTCACACTAAGATGTGGAGTGCCCACAAGTTGGAAGCCCAGGCTAGCCAAAGGGATGCCAGTAGACTATGGCAGGGTCTAAATGAGATCACTGGGCGCAAAGAAAAGGCTGGGAATATCAATAACTGTGGCGCTTCCCTTCCTGACGAACTTAGCGTATTCTACGCAAGATTCGAACAGAAGAGGACCGTCCCGCTCCCTCCAGATGAACTGGACCTGGTGGCATCGAGATTCATCGGCACCAAGGTCGTTAGAAGGGCCTTCCTGAAGCTAAATCTAAGGAAGGCGACGGGCCCAGATGGCTTCCCAGGACGGGTTCTCCGGGCCTGTGCAAGCGAGCTAGCTGGAGTGTTTGCTGACATCTTCAACGGCTCCTTGCTTCAGTCTAAGATCCCCTTGTGTTTTAAGAAGGCAATGATAATCCCGGTGCCGAAGAAGAGCAAGGTGGCATGCCTGAATGACTATTGACCTGTGGTTCTGACATAAATTGCTATGAAGTGCTTCGAGAGATTGGTTATGGCACACATCAACCACAGCCTACTGGTCAACCTCGACGCTTTGCAATTCGCCTACCGGAGCAACAGGTCAACGGCAGATGCCATCTCTCTGGCCCTACATTCCTCCTTAGAACACCTGGAGAATAAATACGCATACTTAAGGCTCCTTTTCATTGACTACAGCTCTGCCTTTAATACCATCATTCCAAATAAACTGATTCCTAAGCTCTGGAACCTGGGCCTTAGCACTCAGATCTGCAGCTGGATCTTCAACTTCCTCACAGACAGGACCCAGGCTGTAACAATAGGGGACAAGCTCTCCTCTACAATCACTCTGAGCGTTGGTGCCCCACAAGGCTGTGTACTCAGCCCCTGCTGTACTCACTGTACACCCATGATTGTGTAGCCAAGTTTCCATCAAACTCAATATATAAGTTTGCTGACGACACAACAATTGTAGGCCGTATCTCGGGTAATGATGAGTTTGAGTACAGAGAGGAAATTAAGAACCTGGTGGCATGGTGTGAAGACAATAACTTATCCTTCAATGTCAGCAAGACGAAGGAATTGGTTGTTGACTTCAGAAGGAGTGGTGGACCGCACGCCGCAATTTACATCGGTGGCGCGCAAGTGGAACAGGTCAAAAGCTTTAAGTTCCTCGTGATCAATATCACAAATGACCTAACTTGGTCCAACCAAGCAGAGTTCACTGCCAAGAAGGCCCACCAGCACCTTTACTTCCTGAGAAAACTAAGGAAATTTGGCCTGTCCCCTAAAACCCTCACTAATTTTTATAGATGCACCGTAGAAAGCATTCTTCTAGGGTGCATCACAACCTGGTATGGAAGCTGTCCTCCAAGACCGGAAGAAGCTGCAGAAGATCGTGAACACGGCGCAATACATCACACAAACCAATCTTCTGTCTGTGGACTCACTTTACACTGCACGCTGTCGGAGCAGTGCCGCCAGGATAATCAAGGACATGACCCACCCAGCCAACACACTTTTCGTCCCCCGTCCCTCTTCCCTCCGGGAGAAGGCTCAAGAGCTTGAAGACTCGTACCGCCAGATTTAGGAACAGCTTCTTTCCAACTGTGATAAGACTGCTGAACAGATCCTGACCGGGATCTGGGCCGTACCCTCCAAATATCCGGACCTGCCTCTCGTTCTGGTATCAATTGTTTGGCGACTATAAAGTATATTTCCTCCCCTTTTGCAATTCATCGTGGGACTCGTAAAGGCTGCCCCCTTTCTCTGTTTTTGTTTGCAGTTATCACTGAGCCATTGGCTGTTAGCATCAGACAGGACCCTTTGATATCTCCCACTGATATGCATGGACATAAACATGACCTTTCGTTATACGCTGACGATGTCCTTTTATATATCTCCAGCCCACAAACATCAATACCCACCCTTCTGACTCTAATTAATAATTTTGGTAGTTTCTCAGGTTTCTCTATTAATTGGGATAAAAGTGAACTAATGCCAGTCACTGCAGTGGTTAATACAGCGTATTTACATTCCATTCTATTTAAAATAACTTATGTTATTTTTTTCCTGTCTTGGTGTGACTATTACAAAAAACCCAGATGACCTTTTGCAAGTGAATTGGCAAAACAAAGTTGAGCAGGTTAAACGCAATATTGACTTTTGGAAAACGCTTCCAATTTCGTTGGTGGGGAGGGTTAACGCAATCAAAATGATTGTACTGCCACAATTTCTTCATCTTTTCCAGTCAATTCCATGTTTTATTCTTCCGTCATATTTTAAGCAATTGGATTCAATTATTATACCCTTCATTTGGAATTATAAAGCCATTAGAATTACTAAAAAACACTTGTCAAAGCCTAAGGAAGCAGGTGGTTTTGCCCTACCGAATGTTAAAACGTATTACTTGGCTGCCCACCTATCCATTCTTGCATTGTGGAAAAAAGGCCTACCCTCTACCTCAGACTCGTGCCCAGCATGGTTACTCATAAACCAAATGCTTTGTAAGAAGATTTCCTTACCAGCTGTCCTTAATAGCCCCACTGCAGTTAATAAGTCACATTTTAGTAATAGCTTTGTGGTTGGCAGCACTATAAGAATTTGGAAGCAGATTCAACTATATATTAAGGCCCCAAAAACTTATATTAACACTCCAATTTGTGACAATCATTCCTTTTTGTCTGGCCTGAATGATACTGTTTTTTCCACGTGGAAACAGAGAGGCATCTGTAGTGTAGGTGACCTACATATTAATGGAAACTTTGCCTCATTTGTGCAGATACAAGCAGTTTACAATATCCCTGCACCTAGTATTTTTTTTTAGATATTTACAAGTTCGAGATTATGTTAGGAAATATATACCTAACTTCGAAGTTTTAGACAAACATGAGCCCCTGGAGGCAATAAATAAATTTGATCCTGTTACTCTTAGCGGAGGAGAAGATGGCAGCGCACCTGCGTGTGCGCAGTCCTCCGGTGAAAATGATATCGTATCTGTTAAATAGGGGCCATGGACAATTCTGATTTGATGGAGAATGGACGTGAAAGCACAGAGGAACATCTGAAGAAATTTCTGAAATGCCAGTTCGCTGCTGTCATTACTGTGTGGTCGGGAATCTTTCGGAGGGTAGGCCTCAAAATCCCCGGCCTTGCCTGCTTTTGGCGACCGAGAAGGAGGTCGAATCGTTCGGACAGAGATAGCGCTCTGTACTTGGTGTCGGAGAGCTGATCAGGGCTCGAAGTTTTCGGATGACTCAGAGTCGGATTATGGTCGGTATGGCAGGGAGAGTTTTTCTTCCTTCTCCCATCTGCTTGAGATGTCCGACATTTGAGAAGCTTTGAATTTTACTGTGCTCACGGACTTCTTCATCAAGTTATGGTATTGTGCACTGTTGTAACTATATGTTATAATTATGTGGTTTTGTCAGTTTTCTCAGTATTGGTCTTCCTGTGTTTTGTGATATCACACCGGAGGAAATAATGTATCATTTCTTAATGTATGCATTACTAAATGACAATAAAAGAGGACTACGTGTCTTCATAATCATATCTTATTTTTATTAGATCCTACATAATGGAGCTTGGGTGAATACTGCAGGTTTTAAACAGGCATGGATGGATGAATTGGGTATAGAACTGACAGAGGAGGTCAGAGATGAGTGTTTAAAGGGTATACATGATTGTTCGGTCAATGTCAGACACAGACTTATACAGTTTAAAACAATACATAAACTCCATTATTCCAAAGAAAAGTTGCACAATTTCTACCCTGATGTTTCACCAGTTTGTAATAGATGTAAATCTGTGAACAGTAGCTTGTCGCATTCATTCTGGTCATGTTGTAAGCTTTAAGCACACTGGAAAAGTATTTTTCACTGTTTCTCTGAGGCTTTTGGGAAGCGGTGGGAACCAAACCTGCTCATAGCCATCCTTGGAGCAACAGCTCCCTATCTTCAGCCAACAAGTATGAAAAAATGGCTGTATTACTTGGAATGGTGATTGCTAAGAAGTTAATCCTGCAAATGTGGTAAATGGACTCTGTGCCTATGTACGATCTGTGGCTGAGAGAACTGGAAAATACTTTACCTCTGGAGAGACTGAGACTATGTAATGAGGACAGAGGGGACATCTTTGAAAGGATATGGGGCCCTGTATTGGGGTGAGGACTGAGGCTTTTTGATGCGGTGCACCTCTGCTGTGTATGTTTACTTTTGCCTTTATATTTTTCTCGCTTTTGCTGCTCAATATTTAATTTGATTTTGTTATGGTTGTGGTTTTTGTGGATATGCTGTGTTTTTTGTTTGTTCGTTTGTAATGAATAAAAACAAAAATAATTTTAAAATCCAAGAGTTTTGCACAGTACTGGTGAAATCTAAGTTATCACATGTAAATGGAGTAACTGAGAAACTGCATGACAATCCAGATTTTCACTCATACAAGAACATGGGAATGAAATTTCATCTGATTTTGTCTTTTCCTACATTTGGATATAAAATTCCAAACTGAACACTAAACTGATTTTTCTCATTTTTGATCAGGTCTGGCTTTAAACGAAAAGCCTCTTCCAGGGATCAAAACTGACATTACCAATGATATTTAGAAAATGGAGAAAAGCCAGAATGGAAATAGAATAAGTAACAGAAGAACAAGGCGGTCCAGCAGTGTTTCCACGTATCTAAATGCCAAGTACTTTCTGAATGCCATTGTCCCCAAGACATCTTAGTACTTAGAAGCTGCCACTGACAGAGTCTATTTCCAGATGTATTTCTGAGATTTTAGAGTTACACAATGAATAAGAAATTGTTGAATTCTGACAAATGATCCAAAGCTGCTGAGAAATGTTGGCAATTTTGTTGGCACTTCAGCATTTATTTCTACATTACACCACACCATTCTGCTGTTTTCCACTTGTCACTGTATTTATTTTTGTATTTATTATTACCATGTACATTGTTTACACTAAGTTTCACATGAACAAAGAATTTCATTGCACCCTGGTGTATACGCCAATAAACTAAACTGATTCCTTCAGCAGCATAAAAGGGATTTTAGGATCGCTTCAAGAGTGGGACTCAAAGATTGTGATTTTAAATAATGGCTAGTGTTTTAGATGTCACTATTCATCTTTTCATTAAAAAATGAACAAGAATCAGATCTACTCCTGAAAATGTCAAACTTTTCAAGGCTATGGGGAAAGAACAGGGTATGGAGGTTAGTAGGATAACTTTTATCTGAAGTGCCAGGAGTTTTCTATGATGTAAAGCAGAACAAAAACACAAGATCCCATTTTCCCATTTTCCTAATGATTCCCTCACAAAACCACAACATATTATCAGGTGCTGGAAAATGAAAAAGCTAAAAGGAGAACAACGAGAGTACTCCAAGAATATCTTTCAGGTAGTACTAGAAAAGAATTGAAGTGTTTGCAACTGTCTTCAGCCACCTGTAAGACAGTAAGACATAGCAACAGAATGAAGCGATTCTGAGCCTGGACCCCATTCCATCAGGGCTGATTTATTATCCCTCATTTTCCTGCCTTCTCCTCATAAGCTTTGTCACTCTTACTAATCACAAGCTTATCAATCACCGCTTTAAATATGGCTTGGCCTCCACAGCTGTCTGTGGCAATAAGTTCCACAGATTCACCACCCTCTGCCTAAAGATATTCATCACCTATGTTCTAAAAGAACATACTTGTATCCTAAAGCTATGTTCTCTGGTCCTGGACTCCCCTACTGTAGAAAAACTCCTCTCCACATCCAGTCTATCTAGGTCTTTCAATATTCAACAGGTTTCAATGAGATTTTCCCCCTCATTCTTCTAAACATCAGTGAGTACAGGCACAGAGCCATCAAACGGTCTTCATACGTTAACCTTTTCATTTCCAGGATAATTCTCATGAACCTACTCTGGACCTTCTCCAGTGCATAATGAATCATCTTTCTCAGCCTTAACCTTAGTCCCTCATCATCTGGGCACAGAACTTCTTCTGAGTTGCATTTAGTATTCAATGATTAAATTTGACATCTTCAAGAGGCAATGTATCAAGTGGAACCATCATTAAGGGCCCTTACCATCCAGTACATGCCCTCTTCGTATTACTACCATCAGAGAGGAGGTACAGGACCCTAAAGATCCACACTTAATGATTTAGAAACAGCTTCATCTCTGTTGCCATCAGATTTCTGAATAGTCCATGAATTCATTAACACTGCCTCATTATTTCTTTACTTTTATTTTAGTAATTGATAGTAATTTTGTATCTGCGCTGTACTGGTGCTACAAAACAACAAATTTCACTTCAGTGATAAAAAATTAAATGATTCTTCAGTACTGCACTCATTACAATACAGTCACGCTGACTCTGTACCCATACTGAATCCATCAAAAGAAGTCTATCTTCACAATATTTCACTCACCTTCCACCTGATATCCTACCCCAGTGAGTGAATGAGAGAGAGAGAGAGAGAGAGAGAGAGTGAGAGAGAGTGTGTGTGTGTGTGTGTGTGTGTGTGTGTGTGTGTGTGTATGTATGTTTGGGGTGTCAGGGAGGGGTAGCACCTCTGGTGGGGGAACATGTCGCATCCTTTTCAAGACGGTTAATCTACCTTTGGTCCCCACCTGGCACTCAGCTCTCACCTGTGGCTCCCTGTAGCTGTTTGCATGCGACAGCGGCCACACCCCGGGCAACGGCCACGACAAGCCGGCTAAACCGGGTGAGGGTAGCCAACGGGTATCAAACCCTTGGTGAGATAGGAAGTTGCCCCAACATGTGAAGACAGACTCCGGCGGATTGAACGGACGAGACCAATGGAAGGTCCAACGGTCAGGAAGGCGGTCTTTGCAGGTGTCGTGGAACGTGTAGAGCAGGACAAGACACAGAAGACGTCCTGGTCATCCACTGCGCCTAGTCCCATCTCCAGCCGTCTAGACTCTGTCTTGCCACTGGATCCAGATGGGAATTGGGAAGAGAGAGTGAGGCTGACACAGGCTTTTGCAGAGGGATGAATGTTTAAATCATATAAAGTTACTGTTCTATGAAAAGATCAGGAGATCAAAACCTCAATCAAAGAAATAGATATTAATCAGTGACTTAAAGAAATACAGAAATTTACGTGCAGAGGAGTCAACGGTGGAAATTCCAGATCACTGCTGAGATCACTGAAAATATCTAGTCACTGTAGAGTGAAAAAAAAAAATCAGAGATGCACAACAGCTGAGATGTAGAAGAGCATTATACTTGTATTGCCACTTGGCTATTGCCAAGCTGTGCCACACAACATTATGGTGAGACACGAGAAAATACTTGCAGAAACAGAAATCCTCAAAATGAGTGATAAAAACGTTGCTGCGATGAGTGGGGGTCCTTCCTGGCTCACCTCATGGTCTTTTTGTATGTAATCTGTTTTCACTGTTCACTTACGTGGATCACACCAAAACTGAAACAGATCTTTTGTTCAGTCCTGTGATGGAATACAGTGGCAAAATATTTACTTCACTTATCATTTTACTGCATAGATAGACAGACTAGATTCATAAGTCCCATAACTTCAGACTCAGAATCAGGTTTATCATTACTGACATATGTCGTGAACTTCGTCATTTTACAGCAGCAATACAGTGTAATACATTAAAAAATACTATAGGTTACAATAAGAAATATAAAATAATAATTAAATAGTGCAAAAACAGAGCAAAATAATAAGGCCATATTTAGGAATGAGCTATTCCTAACATGTTGAGTGTGTGGATTTTAGCTCTCAAGATCTTGAGTTGTAAGATACTTAACTGTCAGCATCCTTATCATCCCGCAAAGCTTATCAAAAATACCATAAAACCATTAGACAGAGGAGCAGAATTAATCACTAAAGCCATTTGAGTCTGTTCCACCGTTCCATCCAGGCTAATTTATTATACCTCTCAAACCCCGCCTTCTCCTTGTAACCTTTGATGACTTTACTAATCAAAAGCATATCAATGTCCTCTTCAAATATACCTAATTACTTGGCCTCCACAGCTATCAAAAGTAAGAATTCCACACATTCACCACTCTCTGACAAAAGAAATTCCTCCTCATTTCTATTCTAAACTTACTATACTTATACTTTATTGTCGCCAAACAATTGATACTAGAACGTACAATCATCACAGCGATATTTGATTCTGCGTTTCCTGCTCCCTGGAGTACAAATCTATAGTAAATATTTTAAAAAATTAAATTATAAATCATAAATACAAAATAGAAAATGGAAAGTAAGGTAGTGCAAAAAAACTGAGAGGCAGGTCCAGATATTTGGAGGGTACGGCCCAGATCCGGGTCAGGATCTGTTCAGCAGTCTTATCACAGTTGGAAAGAAGCTGTTCCCAAATCTGACCGTACGAGACTTCAAGCTCCTGAGCCTTCTCCCAGAGGGAAGAAGGACGAAAAGTGTGTTGGCTGGGTGGGTCATGTCCTTGATTATCCTGGCAGCACTGCTCCGACAGCGTGCGGTATAAAGTGAGTCCAAGGACAGAAGATTAGTTTGTGTGATGTGCTGCGCCGTGTTCACGATCTTCTGCAGCTTCTCCCGGTCTTGGACAGGACAACTTCCATACCAGGTTGTGACGCACCCTAGAAGAATGCTTTCTACGGTGCATCTATAAAAATTAGTGAGGGTTTTACGGGAAAGGCCAAATTTGTTTAGTTTTCAAAGGAAGTAAAGGCACTGGTGTGCCTTCTTGGCAGTGGACTCTGCAGGTCATTTGTGATATTGACTCCGAGGAACTTAAAGCTTTTGACCTGTTCCACTTGTGCGCCACCGATGTAAGTTCGGTTGTGCGGTCCGCCACTCCTTCTGAAGTCAACAACCAATTCCTTCGTCTTGCTGATGTCGAGGGATAAGTTATTGTCTTCGCACCATGCCACCAGGTTCTTAATTTCCTCTCTGTACTCAAACTCATCATTAACCGAGATACGGCCTACAATTGTTGTGTCATCAGCAAACTTATATATTGAGTTTGATGGAAACTTGGCTACACAATCATGGGTGTACAGTGAGTACAGCAGGGGGCTGAGTACACAGCCTTGTGGGGCACCAGTGCTCAGAATGATTGTAGAGGAGAGTTTGTCCCCTATTTTTACATCCTGGGTCCTGTCTGTGAGGAAGTTGAAGACCCAGCTGCAGATCTGAGTGCTAAGGCCCAGGTTCCGGAGCTTAGGAATCAGTTTATTTGGACTGATGGTATTAAAGACAGAGTTGTAGTCAACGAAAAGGAGCCTTACATAAGCGTCTTTATTTTCCAGGTGTTCTAAGGAGGAATGTAGGGCCAGAGAGGTGGCATCTGCTGTTGACCTGCTGCTCCAGCAGGCGAATTGCAAAGCGTCAAGGTTGACTGTTAAGCTGTGGTTGATGTGTGCCATAACCAATCGCTCGAAGCACTTCATAGCAATTGATGTCAGAGCCACAGGTCGACAGTCATTCAGGCATGCCACCTTGCTCTTCTTCAGCACCGGGATTATTGTTGCCTTCTTAAAACACGAGGGAATCTTAGACTGAAGCAAGGAGCAGTTGAAGATGTCAGCAAATGGTCCAGCTACCTCGCTTGCACAGGCCCAGAGAACCCGTCACAGGACGCCATCTGGGCCCTTCACCTTCCTTGAATTTATCTTCATGAGGCCTTTCTAACGTCCTCCTCGGTGACGATGAATCTCAATGCCACCAGATCCCGTTCATCCGGAGGGAGCGGGACGCTCCTCTTCTGTTCAAATTTTGCGTAGAATACGTTAAGTTCGTCAGGAAGAGAAGCGCCACAGTTATTGATATTCCCAGCCTTTCTTTTGTACCCGGTGATCTCATTTAGACCCTGTCATAGTCTACCTGCATCCCTCTGGTTAGCCTGGGCTCCTACTTGGCTCAATATTGCCTCTTGGCCTCCTTAATGGCTTTCCGGAGTTCACGCCTGGATTCCGTGTAGTGACTGGTATCCCCAGACCTAAAAGCCACAGCTCTAGCCTTCAAAAGGGACTTGACCTCATAATTCATCCAAGGTTTCCGGTTAGGGAATACCCAGATTGTCTTGCGAGACACACAGTCCTCTGTGCATTTCAAAATAAAGTCCGTGACAGCTGAGGCATACTTATCGAGGTTAGCTGCCGAGTCCTTGAAAACTAACCAGTCCACCGATTCAAAGCAGTCACGGAGGACCTCATCCGTTTCTTCCGTCCAACGCGACACTACTTTTGACGTTGTGACCTCCCGCTTCAGTTTCTGTTTGTAAACCGGGTAGAGGAGTACGGCCTGATGGTCCGATTTTCCGAAGTGAGGTCGTGGGACATCCTTGTATTCTGAAGAAGTACCCTCTGGTTCTGGACTCCCCCACTATAGGAAATATCCTCTCCATATCCACTCCATCTAGGCTTTTCAATATTCGAAAGGTGTCAATGAAATCTCCCCCTCATTCTTCTAAAATCCAGCGACTACAGCCCCAGGTCCTCAAACATCAACCCTTCTAATCTTCCTCACTTACTCACTCTTCCTTCAGTTAGTCCTGACGAAGGGTCTCGGCCTGAAACGTCGACTGTACCTCTTCCTAGAGATGCTGCCTGGCCTGCTGCGTTCACCAGCAACTTTGATGTGTGTTCCTTCTAATTGCAGGATTGCTCTCATGAAGCTGCTCTGGACCTTCTCCAGCACACCCTTTCATAAGAGGCCCAAAACTGCTTACAAATCTATCTTTGGTGTGGCAGATGTGGATTACCCAGTGTTACGTGCCCACGGGTTTCGTTTACTGTGAGTGTCACTTTAAGGGACGCCTGAATGAGGCGGGACTATAATATCAGTATAACAAGCTGCGACAGACTTCTGAGATTTTCAGGAGGGTGGGAGGGAGAGAGAGAGACAGACAGACAGACAGACAGAGTCAGACACACACACACACTTTGGATTGAAAACTGCCAGTAGGTGTTTGCTGTAAAATGAGTAAAGTCTGATACTTTCCCAAGCCCAAAAGATTGGGTTGTTTAATGGATTGGATGTGTGACTGTCACTTCGTATGATCCATATGTGGATTTTGTTGGAGTATCCTGTGGAACAACTTTTGTTAACCCTTACCTGGATTCAGCCACTTCTGTGACTGTCACCCTGTGATGTTTTACGTGGATTTTGGAACGACTCGATGGATAAGATCTTCGGCGACTGTTACTTCATTTACCCAGCATAGAACCTGTGGAATTTCTCGTAATCGCTTCTCTCTAGATTTTAACGTGGATTTACAAATCTCTCCCTTCAGGCATTTGTTCCGTGGATTACTGAACCTTTTCTACTTTGCCATCTTAAGACTTTAAGAACTGTTCCTAAGCTTGATTGTTTGGGAGCCACACACATATATACACGCATAACACTGTTAACTTCTGTTTATTTCGTTTAATTTTCTATATTTTGAGTAGATACTAATAAAGATAGTGGTTTTAACGTTAAAACCTAACTCCATGTGTAATCTATTGCTGCTGGTACATAACACCAGCTAGAACAGATCTATACTGGCAATACCCATGAGATTAACATGGAAGGACTGCACTCATTGCCATATAGTTTTAATTACTCTTTGTGAGGGTTTCTGATCCTAAATACTTCCTTTTGCTGCACAAAACAAGCGATGCCTTTTAATTGGCATTACCACAGTTTGCCACACTACAGAGTATAATTTTAAATCACTCTCCGAACCTCCCCTTTCAAACAACGATTCATTGGAAGCAGAAAGCAGTGATCTGGTGAAAAACATTGCAAACACAAGACCATTCAGTTAGGAACAGGAAAGGCCACTTGGCTGCTTAAACCTGCTTTGCCATTTAGTAAGATCATAACCTGATCGTAACCTCAACTCTGCACTCCTGTTCTACAGTGACCTTTCAGCCACTTGTTCATCAAATATCCATCGAGCTTTGTCTTAAGAATATTCAAACAATAGGAAACAGGTAGGATTATCAATTCCTCGTGAAACTACCTTACTGTGAACAGCCCAGGAATTCTGCTTTTTTCTCCCCATTGGTTTATTCTACCCAATGATCCATCAAGGAGCCTGTAGTATACAGGATAATAATCATAAAGTGTAAAATCTTTCTGTAGTGTTAAATCATTAATTAGGAGAATGTTTCTAGTGATGAAAGGTCAAACATCTGCTTTAACACAAGACAAAGAGAACCCCAAAAATGCTTCTGAATAAATATTAATGCTTTTGATTAAATTCTTTAAGTATGGACAATAGTTATCAAACTGTTTAAAATCAGTATTAATTCAAGCTAATGAAGGGGCAACAAATATTATCAAACCAATTAAAGAGACATAAATGGTTCCTCGGCTCGAAGGATAAGAAGATACCATGACAAAGCCAATATGGATGTAGTGTCATTTAGCATAGTCAAGCAGAATATTAATTGTACTTGATGGGGCAGCTGCTAAATACAACTGTTGCATCTATTACCAGCCTCAACACACAGTCAACCTAATGTGCACCAACCATCCTCTGTAGTGATGCAGAACTGATCTGCAAGAAAACTGACAATGAGGTTTATAAAGGGCTGCAAGGAGAATGTTGTTTGATTGCTGTGCGTTTGGATGATACAATCGCCATGTGAGCTAACCCAGACAGCTCAATGGTACCAAAGTTGGAAAGCCTTATGAAGACCATGTTCATGAATGTAACAAATATTTCACCTTGCGTTACACAACTGGGGACTCAGATAACATCATAAGTGTGGTATATAAAAAAATTGAATTTTATTGTTCTATTAATTGTACAATAATCCACGGTACTGTCAGTGAAGAGAGGACTTCAATCCCTTCTACTGTCAAGGAAGACAGCCTTTCATTCTTCGTAGGTTTTTATATGAAGTAACTTCATTAGCTTTGGCCCAGTACCTAGTATACTTTGCCTTCAATGCTCACAGTTCAACATGATTGACGGGTTACTGTTGCAATAAGCTCTAGAGCCAATTTGAAGCCCATTTCAAATTCTAATTTCTGATTAATCAGAATATGAACATCAAGAAATTTTAGCAGTTTCCACCATGTAAAATTAACTGCTGGTTATAAGGTTACACTCATCATTTCTAATATTTCCCAACTTACCAATTCTCAAACACATTTATATTTACGGGCAGTAATTTGGAGTGATAGAAATGTAGACCCAGCAATATCACAAATTATTTAAAATATCTTATATTCAGAACATCAACTAAGGCAGTTCTGGGGAAGGGCATCCCAATTCCCAGAACGGAATAAATTATGTGAATAAAAGACTATGAATAAGAAAATATTATTCATTCCTCTGAAATTCCACAGTACTGTATTAGAATATCATTCAGCCTGGAAACTCTGTATGTTATGCCTCATGATATGAGATCAATTAAGAGCTGACTGAGCAAATCATATTCTATGTTATCAGCAACACATGCAATTTACACTTTCATGCTTTATTATTGTGTAAATTGCAGCATTTTTTTCAGTAAAATCTCTAAGAGGTCAATAAAAAGAAATGGGGAGAAACTGGCCATCACTTCTCCAGTTTCAAAGAGCTAGCCCTACGTCATTAAAATACACCCACAATCTTACTAGTCATTGATGATTTTCAGACATCATAAATCATGCATTATCTACAGATAACAAACAAAATCATCACACGAAAAACGCAGGAGGAACTGAGCGGGTCAGGCAGAATCTATGGAGGAGAATAAACAGTTGACATTTCAGGCTGAGACCCTTCATTAGGACAGGAAAGTAAGGGGAGGAAGCCAGCAAAAGAAGGTGGGAGAAGGAGAAGGAGTGCCAGATGTGATAGGTAAGATGGGTGAGGGGGAGGGGGAAATGAAGTAAGAAATTGGGAGGTGATAGGTGGAAGGTCACAAGAAGAAAGAACCTAATAAGGAAAGATAGTGAACCATGGAAGAAAGGGAAGGGTGAGGGGAACACTTGGGAGGTGATGGACAGGTAAAGAGAACAACAGGGGAGAGAGGGCAACTAGAATGAGGAATGGAATGAGAAAGAAGGGGGAATTGGGAATGTGTATTGGAAAAAAGTACAGTTGATGTTTTGGGCCGAAACCTTTCGGCAGGACTGGGGAAAAGGCTTAGGAGTAGATTTAAAAGATGGGGGGAAGGAAGAGAGAACAACCAGGTGTTAGGTGAAACTTGGAGGGGAAGGGGTGAAGTAAAGAGCTGGGATGTTGATTGGTGAAAAAGACACGAGGGCATGGAAGAAAGAAAAATGGGGAAGCAGCACCAGAGGGAGGTGATAGGCAAGCAAAGAGATGAGGTGAGAGAGGGAAAAGGGGATGGGAAATGGAGAAGGGGGAGTTGGCGGGGCCTCTATTTCCTGAGGAGACCGAGGTCTTTTAACATCTGCCGGACGATGCTGAGGATGTTCTATGAGTCTGTGGTGGCCAGTGCTATCATGTTTGCTGTTGTGTGCTGGGGCAGCAGGCTGAGGGTAGCAGACACCAACAGAATCAACAAATTCATTCGTAAGGCCAGTGACGTTGTGGGGATGGAACTGGACTCTCTGACGGTGGTGTCTGAAAAGAGGATGCTGTCCAAGTTGCATGCCATCTTGGACAATGTCTCCCATCCACTACATAATGTACTGGGTGGGCACAGGAGTACATTCAGCCAGAGACTCATTCCACCGAGACGCAACACAGAGCGTCATAGGAAGTCATTCCTGCCTGTGGCCATCAAACTTTACAACTCCTTCCTTGGAGGGTCAGACACCCTGAGCCAATAGGCTGGTCCTGGACTTATTTCCTGGCATAATTTACATATTACTATTTAACTATTTATGGTTTTATTACTATTTATTATTTATGGTGCAACTGTAACAAAAACCAATTTCCCCCGGGATCAATAAAGTATGACTACTACTATTACCTAATGTTTGAGAAGTCAATGTTCATGCCATCAGGTTGGAGGCCACCCAAACTGAGTATAAGGTGTTGTTCCTCCAAACTGAGCGTGCCCTCATCACAACAGTGAAGGAGGCCTTGGATGGATATATTGGAATGGGAATGGGAAGGGGAACTGGAATTAAAATGGGTGGCCACTGGGAGATCCTGCTTGTTCTGGCGGCCGGAGTATAGATGCTCAGTGAAACGGTCTCCCAATCTGCGTCGGGTCTCACCAATGTACAGGAGGCCATACCAGGAGCACCGAACACAGTAAATGACCCCAACAGACTCACAGGTAAAGTGTCGCCTCACCTGGAAGGACTGTTTAGGGCCCTGAACGGTAGTGACGGAAAAGGTGTAGGACTTGTTTCGCTTGCAAGGATAAGGCCCAGGAGGGAGATCAGTGGGGAGGGACAAATAGACAAGGGAGTCACGAAGGGAGCAATCCCTGCAGAAAGCAGGAAGTGTGGGGGAGGGAAAGATGTGCTTGGTGGTGAGATCCTGTTGGAGGTGGCGGAAACTTCAAGGAATTATAAGGTGTTGGGGAAGTAGGTGAGGACAAGAGGAATCCTATCTCTGGTAAGGTGGCTTGAGTATGGGGTAAGAGCAGATGTGTATGAAATGGAAGAGATGCAGTTGAGGGCAGTGTTAATGGTGGAGGAAGGGAAGCCCGTTTCTTTGTAAAAAGACATCTCCTTTGTTATAGAATGAAAAGTCTCATTCTGAGAGTAGATGCAGCGGAGATGGAGGAATTGAGAAAAGGGGACAGAGATTTTACAAGAAGCGGGGTTGGACGGGGTGTAGTCTAGGTAGCTGTGAGAGTCTGTGGATTTGTAACAGACATCGGTAGATAAGCTGTCTCCAGAGATAAAGACAATGAGATCAAGAAAGGGAAGGGAGGTGGTCCCAGCTATGCCTGCCTGTTTGTCAGCTACATGCACTGCACTGTCAGCCTACACTGGTGACAATCCTGCTCTTTTCCTATGCTACAGCGATGACTGCATCGGTGCTGATTTCTCCCAGCTATCTAGACTACATCTTGTCCCAACCTACTACTTGTGAAAATGCCATCCCCTTTTCTCAATTCCTCCAACTCCACCGCATCCGCTCTTAGGATGAGGCCTTTCATTCTAGAACGAAAGAGATGTCCTTTTTCAAAGAAAGGGGCTTCCCTTCCTCCACCATCAATGCTGCTCTCAATTACATTTCTTCCATTTCATGCACGTCTGCCCTCAGCTCATCCTCCCGCAACCCTACCAGGGATAGGGTTCCTCTTGTCCTCACCTACCACCCCACAGCCTCCATGTCCAGCATATAATTCTCCGAAACTTCCGCCACCTCCAACAGGATCCCATCACTAAGCACATCTTTCCCTCCACACCACTTTCTGCTTTCAGCAGGGATAGCTCCATACACAACTCCCTTGTCCATTCGTCTCTCCCCACTGATCTCCCTCCTGGCACTTATCCTTGCAAGCGGAACAAGTGCTACACCTGCCCCTCCAACTCCTCCCTCACTACCGTCCGGGGCCCTAAACAATCCCTCCAGGTGAGGCAACACTTCACTGTGAGTCTGCTAGGGTCACATACTGAGTTCAGTGCTCCCAGTGTGGCCTCCTATACATCGGTGAGACCCGACATAGATTGGGAGACCGCTTCGCCGAGCATCTATGCTCCGTCCGCCAGAACAAGCGGGATGTCCCAGTGGCCACCCATTTTAATTCCACTTCCCCTTCCCATTCCAATATGTCCATCCATGGCCTCCTCCACTGTTGTGATGAAGCTACACTTAGGTTGGAGGAACAACAGCTTATATTCTGTTTGGGTGGCCTCCAACTTGATGGCATGAACATCGATTTCTCAAACTTCAGGTAATGCCCCCCCCAAACCCCCCTCTCCATTCTCCATCCCCTTTTCTCTCTCTCACCTCATCTCCTCGCCTGCACATCACCTCCCTCTGGTGCTCCTTTCCCTTTTATCTTTCTTCCTTGGCCTTCTGTCTTTTTCTCCAATCAACTTCCCAGGTCTTTACTTCATCCCTCCTTCTCCAGGTTTCACCTATCACCTGGTGGTTCTCTCCCCCCACCCACCTTTCAAATCTAGTCCTAAGCTTTCTTCCCCAGTCCTGCTGAAGCGTTTCGGCCCGAAACATCGACTGCACTTTCTTCCATAGTTGCTGCCTGGCCTGCTGAGTTCCTCCAGCATTTTGTGTGTGTTGCTCAGATTTCCCACAGCTGCAGACTTTCTCTTGTGTGGAATAAGAGAGTAATTACTGGAAGTTTGTGAAATCAATATTTATC
Organism: Mobula birostris; assembly: GCF_030028105.1. NCBI lineage: Eukaryota > Metazoa > Chordata > Chondrichthyes > Myliobatiformes > Myliobatidae > Mobula > Mobula birostris. Next base: position 58,982,809 of record NC_092388.1, read on the forward strand.
CCATTAGCTTGAAGGCTATTCCAGATGGAATACGAGGTATTATTTCTCCAGTGTGAGATTGGTCTAATGATGGCAGAATAGGAGGCCATGAATTTACATATAGAAAGCTGAAAAGCAGGACCTCCAGGGTAGTAATCTCTGGATTGCTGCCCATGCCATGAACCACTGAGGGTAAGAATAGAATGATATGGCAAATGAATGGGTGGCTGAGGAACTGGTGCAGGCAACAAGGGGGGGGTTCAGATTTCTGGATCATTGAGATCTCTTCTGAGGAAGGTACAACATGTACAAAAGGAAACGAATGTACCAAAACTCAGCAGGGACAAATATCCTTGCAGGTAGGTTTGCTAGAGCTGTTCAGGAGGGTTTAAACTAACTTGGCAGGGGAATGGGCCAGAGTGATAGATCTGAGAATGAGGCAATTGATTTGCAAACAGAGGCAGTGTGTAGTGAGACTGCCAGCAAAGACAGGCTGATGATAAGGCAAAATAGCAGTCAACAGGATGAGATGCAATGTAAAAGGGGTCAAAATTGAAAAGGGTGATGAATGCAGGACTGAAGGTGTAATATTTAAATGCACAGTATGTGAAAATAAGGTAGATGAATTGTAGCACAGTTACAGATTGATACATATGATGCTGCAGGCAACAATGAGTTGTGGTTATAACTGAGAGCTTAACATCGAATGATACACATTGTGTCAAAAGGACAGGCAGGTAAGCAGAGGGGATGAGGTGGTTCTGTTGGTAAAAAATGAAATCTCATCATTAGAAAGTGAAATAGGATCAAAAAGTGTAGAATTATTGTGGGTCTAGCTAAGGAATTATAATGGTATAAATACCTGATGGAAGTTATATACAGACCTCCAAACACTATCAAAGATCTGCTTTATAAAATACAACAGGAGCCAGAAAATGCATGCCAAAAAGGCAAAGTTATAATAGCCATAGGGGAATTTCAATATACAGGTAGATTGGGAAAATCAGGATGGCGCTGGGTCCCAAGAGTGGGGAATTTCTACAATGCTTACAAGATAGCTTTCATGAGCAGCTCCTGGCAGAGCCCACTAGGGGTTAGCTATTCTGGACTGGGTGTTGCACAATGAACTAGAATTGATTAGAGAGCTTAAGGACCACTTAGGAGTCAGTGATCATAATATAGGAGAATCCACCCTACAATTTGAGGAGGAGAAGCTACAGTCAGATGTATCAGTATTATAGTGGAGTAAAGGGAATTACTAGGCTTAAGAAAGAAGCTGGTCAAAGTTGATTGGAAGGGGACACCAGCAGGGAAGAGAGCAAAGCAGGAATGGCTGGAATTTCTGGACGCAATTTGGAAGACCGGAATAGATACATCCCAAAGATGAAGATGTATTCTAAAGGCAAGATGACGCAACTGTGGCTGACAAGACAAGTCAAAATGAACATAAAAACCAAAGAGAGGGCTTATAATAGAACTAGAATTAGCGGGAAGTTAGAGGCTTGGGAAGCAATTAAAAACCAACAGAAGGCAACTAAAAGAGTCATAAGGAAGGAAAAGACTGAATACAAACGTAAGCTAGCCAATAATATTATAGAGGATACTGAAAGTTTCTTCAGATATACATCTGAAGATTTTGCATCGGTCTTCACTGTGAAAGACACTAGCAGTACAGTGGAGGTTCAAGAGTGTCAGGGCAGAGACAGTGAAGTTGCCACTACTATGGGGATAATGCAGGAGGGTGGGGTTGAGATAGATAATAAACCATCCATGATGGAGTAGTGGAGCCATCTTGATGGTCTGAATGGCTTAACGCTGCTCCTATGTCTCATGAAGAATGGCAGCCTCCAGTATTTTTTTTACATGACTGCAATATGCAATATACTTTGAACCTGAGATTAAGTAAAAAAAAAACAATGTCTTAGCAGCACACCATCACACTCACTTCACTCATTGCCATTCTAGTGGGCCTGGGATCTGGTGGTGCACTGATTTCTTCAGAATTCAAATTCTTAAATAGAATTTAAATTATAACATTTCACAAATATCAGAGCTTTATACATCCACCATGCCATGTTAGCTTTAAGAACAGCAAGGCACTAAGCATTCATTTTTGTTATCAATTAATCTGTAACCACCTACCATCAAGTAACGAATGACAACATTCATACCTTTTTCCTGTTCTAATATCTTTTTAAATTAATTCACATTATGTTGACATCAGTGGCAACATCAGTATTCCCATTAAACCATATGGCTTGCTAGAACACTTTAATTAAGAGTGAACCAACTTGCTGCGCCTCATTATTAACAACATGGTGTTTTTACTATTTTGCTAGTGTGTGAATTACAATACATTTTGATCACTAATTTCTCAGTTTTCAGAAAAAAGTTCTGAAGATCTTCCCAAAATACTGGCAGTCGACATCCCTCTATAAATGCTATTTAACCCCAGTTCCCCTAGCATCTCTTTTCTTGTTCTAGATTTCAACATCTGCAGTCTTCTGTGACTTGCGTCAGAAACACACCAGAAAGGGCGAGGATAGTGGGATCTCTTCCCGACAATTGTAAGTAGATGATATTCGAACAAGAAACAGGGAATTCTGCAGATGCTGGAAATCTTGAGCAACATACACACAGAGTGCTGGAGGAATTCAACAAGTCAGGCAGCAGTTACATAGGGCATTAAATAGTCAACTTTTCAGCATGACACTTTTCATCGGGACTGGAAAGAGAGGGGAAGAAACCAGAATAAGAAAGGGGAGGGAACGTATACAAGCTGACAAGTGATAGGTAAAACCAGGTAAGGGGAAAGGTGGTGGACAGGGGAGGGGGGACGAATTTAGAAACTGGAAGGTGGAAGGTGGAAAAGGTAAAAAAAAAATCTGAAGAAGGAGGAATCTGATAGTAGAGAAGAGTAGACTGTGGGAGAAAAGGAAGGGGGAGGGACATCAGAGGGAGGAGATGGGCAGGTGAGGAGAAGACAAGGGATGGAGCCAGAATGAAGAATGGAAAAAGAGAGATTGGGTGGAGCGAAATTACTAGACACTAGAAAGATTGATGTTCACCCCATCAGGTTGGAGGCTACCCAGACAGAATATGAGGTGTTGCTTATCCAAACTGAGTTTGACCTCATCGTGGCAGTACAGCAGGTCATGGATTGACATGTCAGAATGGAAAGGGAAGTTGAAGTGCGTGGTCACCTGGAAATCGTGCCTTTTGTGGTGGATGGAGCAAAGGTACTCATTGGAGCAGTCCCTCAATCTATGTTGGGTCTCACCAATGTGGAGATGGCTGCACCATGAGTAGCAGATACAGTAAATGATCCTGACAGACTCAAAAGTGAAGTGTAATGGGGAGATCAATGCGGAAGGATGAATGGACAAGGGGATCACGTAGAGACCGATCCCTACGGAAAGTGGAGAGTGGGGAAAGGCAAAATGGTGCTTGGTGGCAGGATATTGTAGTGGATGGCAGAAGTTAGAGAATTATGTGCTGGATATGGAGGCTTGTGGGGTAGTAGGTAAGGACAAGGGGAATGTTATCTGTGTGTTGGCAGTGGGAGGATGGGATAAAGGCAGATTAGTGAGAAATGGAGGAGATGTGGATAAGGGCTTCGGCAACGGTGGTGGAAGTGAAACCCCATTCTTTGAAGAATGAGGACATCTCAGATGTTCTAGAATGGATAGCCTCAACTTGACAACAAATGTGGCGGAGACGGAGGAACTGAGAGAAGGGAATAGCATTTTTACAAGTGATAGGGTGGGAAGAGGTATAGTCAAGATAACTGTGAGAGTTAGGAGGTTTATAAAAGATATCAGTAGATTGTTTTCAGAGATAAAGACAGCAAGGTCAAGAAAGGGAAGTAAGTTGGTAGAGATGGATGAAGTAAATGTAAAGGTAGGGTGGAAGTTGGATGCAAAGTTCAACATGGGTGCAGCAAGTTGCACCAATGTAGTGTAGAAAGAGTTGGGGAATGTTACCAAGGCTTGGAGCACGGACTGTTCTAGCAATGTTCTAGTGGCTTAATGGTCACTATTAACGACAGTTGCTTTTCGTTACTGATTGATTTATTGAATTTAGATTTCCCAAGTAGAAATGCAACACAAAAGCAAAATACTACAGATGCGACAATTCTGAAATAAAAATAGAAAATGCTGGAAATACATTTCTTTGTGGAGAAAGGAAAAGACAATATTTTAAGTTGATAGTGTTTTATCAGAACTGAACAAACGTAGAAAGAAAATAAATTTTAACTTACAAAGGAAAAAGGACCAGGCAAACAAAGGGGAAGGTTATAGAGTGGAGACCGGGAGGGGTGAGTTACGTCAGTGAGAGCGTGTGTGTAACAGAAGATGTGACTGAGGGGACAGGACACAAATTTCAAAGAAATTAATCAAACAACCAGTCTAATAATTTTAAAACGCAAACAACAGGAATTCTGCAGATGCTGGAAATCCAATAATTATTGGAAGTCCAATAATTTTGTTCTGGTGAAGAGTCTCAGCCCGAAACGTTGACTATTTATTAATCTTCATATATGCTGCCTGAACTGCTGCTCCTTCAAAATTCTGTGTGTGCCACTGTGGATTTCCAGCATCTGCAGAATTTCTTGTGTCAATAAATTAATCATTTAACTACCACCCCTATACTCATCAACAATTCAATTTTACCAGAATTCTCTTTGTCACATGTTAGTCCTTGAAAGGAACCTTTTACTAAGGCAGCATTGTGCTTGGTGTATTAAATGCCCTTTGTTATCAAGGCTATAGTTTGTATTTCTAAGATGATGAGGGTTTGTTGCAAACACCATGACATAAGTCTCTCTTCAGAGCACAAAGAACTGCGGAGGTACATACTATTCAGTTTTACTTTATCCATTATTTTAACCTCATAGACTCTTACAACAATCGGTAACTAAATCCTTGTGCTGACTGGGAAGAGTAAGCCAACTGCAGGGAAGTGATCAATGCTAAACAGATCAACAAGGGTAGTCCCATTTTTCTGCAGTTCTCTTGTAAACTGGCTTACGTTTGATTGATTTCTGCAGAATTGGGATTGTGCTCCAATGTAGCTGTACCCAACTTCCAGAACAAAACTTTTCAAGAAAAAGTATAAACCAGCACTTAGCTATAAGTTCTTCTCCTCTAAGCATAATCTTTGATTTCCCTTTTCTTCCATACGCATATCCAACGTCTGTTTTTACATATATTTATGCTCTGTTTTAATATCATTCCTCAATAACTTGTATCTCCAATGTATAGTCTTCCAAATGTAAAGTTCTAACTGACATTTGCTACTAATTTTGTGCCTATAAAATTTGGGAATGAATTCATCACTAATGCAAACGACCTCTGACTTGCTTAAGGTCCATTTTAAAAACAAACTGCTAGAAATATTTAACAAGTCAAGCAGCATCTGTGAAGATGGAAAGAACTGACATTTCAGATGAACAACTACTTGTCAGAATTGAAAAAAAAATACAGGTAAAGAATTGCAGACAAATTGGGGAGGGAAGGTAAGAGGGAACAGTGCTACCCATTTAACTTTGCTCTTTCCGTTCACTATCTTAAAGACTTTAGCAGATCATTTTAAATTGCATTTTTTTCAAGCAGAAATGAACTCAATGTGTCTAACATTTTCTTTTAATTTGTCATACCATTTCTCAATGCATGAATAGCCTTGAGCACATTATATAGCTGACAAAGCAGAAGAGAACAGAGCAGAAGTGGAAGTTGAGGAATGCCTTGTGAACCTGTCACTGAACTACTGCAAAATCTTTCTGTTTTTGGTTATTTCTTGCATTGAGATTTACATTAAAATTGATCACTAAAATTGTGTGGCCCTACTGTTGGCAACTGCTAATAGAAATTCCATCTTTGTTGCCAATGCAAAAATATATCACAGTGTGTTATACAATCACTATTTCAGACTAATTCTGAGGCAAACTGAATGTTTTCAGATTATTAAGAATTAGACTATTTGACTGGAGAAAGAATGTAGACAGACTCTGCATTTATGATGCAGAGGAAAAACAAAAAAAAAATCACTTAATATGCTCTGCCTGAAACATCTCTTCTCAACATCAACCCACAAAATCCTAATCACTACAGTGATTATTTTCTTGCAAACATTATATATAATTTATGCTTAACTGATTTTTTTATAAATGCTATTTATATGACGCAATGTGACTATGATGCTGCTATAAGCTCAACATTTGACTCTGATATCCACAAAATCGGTCAAAAACAAACTAAATACACAAACAATCGACTGACATACTGAATAAAATGTTACTTGCTTAGAAGAAAATTTTGAATTAAAGGAAAAAATAGATAAGAAATAAAATCCAGATTAAAAATGGACAGATGAGAATAAGGAAAAAAAGCACATCAATATTATTACATACTTTGCCTTATTTAGCTGGTATGCTTTTGTTTTGAGGTGAGATTGGCTGGTAAGCTGTGCTTGAGGAACATAGAAGCTATGGAAGGTAATGCAACAGCCTCACAGGTGTTGTTTGTCCATCGTTGACGTCGATGAAGACCTCGACACCATGGTGATGGTGTCGAGACTGGCGCTTGATTTGGATTAATGAGAGGGAGAGTTGCGCAGCATCAGCCTCACTCTCTCTTCCCAATTCCCATCCGGATCCAGTGGCCAAGTGGTTAAGGTGTTCATCTAGAGACCTGAAGGTCGCTAGTTCGAGTCTTAGCTGAGGCAGTGTGTTGTGTCTTTGAGCAAGGCACTTACCCACACATTGCTCTGCGATGACACTGGTGCCAAGCTGTATGGGTCCTAATGCCCTTCCCTTGGACAACATCCGTGGCGTAGAGAGGGGAGACTTGTAGCATGGGCAACTGCCAGTCTTCCATACAACCCTGCCCAGGCCTGTGCCCTGGAATCCTTTCAAGGCACAAATCCATGGTCTCACGAGACTAATGGATGCCAAATGATTGATATACAAAAGTTGAGACGGCTGGAGATGGGACTAGGCGCAGTGGATGACCAGGACAACTTCTGTGTCTTGTCGTGCTCTACACGTTCCACAACACTTGCAGAGACCGCCTTCGTGACCATTGGACTCATCCACTCAGTTGGCCGGAGTCTGTCACACAGCCTCACAGATGAACAGAACACAGATTTCTGCTGAGCAGGGAGGAAACTTCTGCAGACCTTCAATATCTGAAGTCGAACTAAATGTGACAGAAAAAGGAAACTCTGCCCATTTCTGAAATGACTGTTTGTTTTCTTTCCTAGAACAATTTGGAGAAGTTTGGATAAGTATGGGAGCGGTATGGAATACTATTTCCAGGTGCTGGTCAATGGGACTAGACAGAATAGTAGATCGACAAGAACTAGATGGGCTAAAGGGCCTGTTTCTGTGCTGTAGTGCTCAATGACTCTCTGACTCTATGACTATTTCCACTCCATTCAAGTTCTTCCCCTAGCCCTGTCCACACAGATTTCTTGTTCTACATCACTCAGGAGTTTTAAGTCAACTGCCAACTTGACTCCAAAATCAGGTCACACACAATGAAGTAAACCAGTTCAATCAGAAATATTAGATCTGTTTAGGGTGCGATGTACAATGGAGTCTAACTTTGATCTGGTCACCTTCAACCATAGCTTATTACTAAAGTCGACGCTGATTCTCCCACTCTGAAAGAACATGCAATAAGTTACACCTTCTATCCCTATCTGGTGCTCTCCCATTGTTATTTTTATAAATTAACCACAAACACTCTAAAGTCAAAAATCTGGGGAAAAGTTGCATTTTTACTACAGAAAAATTAGAGGCTGAGTGCACCCAGTACAGTGTGACTGCAGAAATTTGTCTCAGCGTTTCCACAACTCTAGGCTGAACTTTAAAGCAACAGAGCTTGGAAATTGGATTAGGTAAAAATGTGATTGTTTTGAACTATTTCCTCCCATTACCAGCACCAACTTGCACGAGGAAATTGGATTGCATCCTCTTGACTCACTGTAAGTCAACTGTGAGATAGGTGCCATATTTTGTGTACATCACGATTTAAAGATAGAAATTGATTCAAAAGTCAAAACTTTTGTATGACAGTAAAGAAAATAAGTGGGAAATGGTATATTATTTAAAGTGACTCCACTGGGACGCAATTTACATTAACAGCATTTGAATTCCAAAGCACTTGAAACAAAACATTTTGTCACTTTCATTATTAATACAATGTTTACGTATTGATCTCAATACAAAAGTCAAAAGTATCAAAAACAGAATGATTAAATAGACAACTTAAGTGTTGGACAATAAACATTCTCAGTGTAGTATTTATTGCATACGTCACTCATCCATAAAAATCTAAAGAAAGTTATTTTTTGAAAATGCCACAGAAATATCCCCAAGACACTAAAGAGTTGGTCTACAGAAAGATTTGGACTGCTATGCCAGCTACCCACAATACACAGAGAAAAAGAAGGTATTACTAGGGAGGGAACATTGAAACATCTAACCTTGGTTTTAGTTATTTTCAATAACTTGAACTTACAATACTGAGTACCTAAAATGCACGCAGTACCTCTCGGTCACACAGAAAACATTTGTCAAGCCTTTCAAACCATCACTTATTCAGTGGCCCAACCCTCCACACTTCAGCTAATATGTCAGGATGAAGCTTCATTTACATTTAATAAATATGCAATCCAATGCAATTGAAACCTCAAAGTTAATCATTTTTTATATCAGTTTTCAACAATAACATTAGATTGTTATCAACAGTTGTCAATCTCAAATTAAGTAAAAACAAACTCATTTCCTTTTATGATCAAAGGTCAGTGGCAAACAACCAAAGACAAGAAATGCCCACATTAGAAAATGTATTCAATTAATCCTCTGGCTACATTACTAATAGATTTAAAAATAAACATCTATTGGACTTTTTATGAGTAATGCAAATCCAATTTCCTGCTCAAACTGCACAAAAGAGACAGCTATAGTTCAAATCATAAGTTTTCCAGAAATACCTACTTAATTGTTTGTTTGCCTCCAAGGATTGTTCTACTTTAACCTTCTATTTACTAATGCCAGTTTTGCACAGATTCAAATTTATTACATCTGTATATTATATAGTCTGGTGAATTTAAAATCAGCTTATTGGACAATATCTTTAAAATATACACAGAGTGGCCACTTTATTAGGTACACCTATACACCTGCTCATTAATGGAAATATCTAATCAGCCACTCATTTGGCAGCAAAAGGCATTCAAAAAGTTCAGGTGTTGTCCAGACCAAACATCAAAATGGGGACAAAATGTGATCTAAGTGGCTTTGATTGTGGAATGATTGTTGGTGCCAGTTGGGGTGGTTTGAGTATCTCAAAAACTGCTGATCTCCTGGGATTTTCATGCGCAACTATCTCTAAAGTTTAAAAAGAATAGTGTGATAAACAAAACACATCTAGTGAGCAGCAGCTCAGTAAATGCCTTGTTAATGAAAGATGTAGAAGAGAATGGCCGGACTGGTTCAATTTGACAGGAAGGTGATAATAACACAAATAACACGTTACAACAGTTCGTGCAGAAGTGAATTTCTGAATGTAAGACATGTCAAACCTTGAAGTAGTTGGGCTACTGCAGCAGAAGACCATGAGAATACACTCAGTGGCTAATGAGTATATTTCAGAAAAGATGATGGGTGTCTGTTTCTCTCTCCACAGATGGTGCCTGGCCTGAGTACTTCCAGAATTTTGTTTTTAATTTCAGGTTTTCAGTCCTTTTATTGAGGCACTGCCATGTTATCAATGGATAGAAAGCTCCAACTTTTAAACTAAGCGACAAGAACAGAAATGTATTTCCAAAACAGAATGGTGTGTGACATAGAGGAGAACCCATAGCAGGCTAGGTTTCCTAGCTCTTGCTGCCCTTGGTAACTGAGATTGAGAGTCTGAAGTAAGTAGACTTGGCAATTGTAGTGTATTTTGTAGATGTTACACAATGGAGCTATCATGTATTCATCATCATCATCAGGTGCCATGCCCAGTTTGAGCTTTGACTGCCAAGGCCCACACACTCCTCTTTTGGGTCAAGTGGATCAATTCATTGGTATTCATTTCCAGTTCTCTAGCTGCTCTCTCCATCATCATTTGTCTGTGCCTTCCTCTTGCTTTCTTCCCTTCAATCTTTCCCATAATTACTGTGCATTCTAACTCCTCTTTACTAATCACATGTCCAATGAAGTTACATTGCCTTTTCATGATCTCATACATTATTTCTCTTTTTGTGCTTGCTCTGTTCATGACATCCTTGTTAGATATTTGTTTCATCCATGATATTCTTTGCATCCTCCTCAAAAACCACATCTCTGCTGCTACAATTCGTTTTCTCATGTTACGTGATATTGTCCAACATTTTGAGCCATATAACATAACTGGATAAACGTAACATTTAAGTACTCTGAGGCGGGTTGTCATGCCTAGTTTAGTGTTGGTCAGTATATTCTTCATTTTCATAAAGGTGTCTTTTGCCATCCCTATTCTTCTTTTGATATCCATGTCGCATCTGCCATCTGATGTCACCCGGCATCCTAAGTAGCAAAAGTTCTGTACTTGTTTTATGTCTTCCCTGTTTATTTTCAGCCTGCAGATAGGATTCTCCTTCTTTTTGGATATCACCATACATTCTGTCTTTTTGCAATTGATAGACAGACCCGTTTTTGCACTTTCTTCAACAATTATATCAATTAAGTTTTGTAGTTCTTCCTCCGTCCTTGCAATTAGCACAGTGTCATCCGTATATCTAAAATTATTGACGTTTTCACCCCCAATTTTGATTCCCCAGATGTCTCTTATTTTTTGTAATATTGTTTCACTGTACACATTAAATAAATCAGGGGAGAAAACACACCCTTGTCTAACGCCTCTCTTGATTTTCATAAATTGACTCACTTCTCCATCTATTCTTAAAGCGACAGTTTGTTCCAAGTACAGATTTCTGATTAGGCAGAGGTCTTTCGAATCTAGATCTAGAGTTTCCTGTAATATTTCAATTAACTTATTGTGCCTCACTTTATCAAATGCTTCTGTGTAGTCGATGAAACAAACAAACAAATCTCTTTGCACTTGAATAGCTCATTCTGATAGTATCCTTAACATCAATATCCTGTTTCTTGTACCTTTGTCTTTCACAAAACCATTTTGTTCTTTACCTTTTTCAGCTTGTATCTTACTTTTAGGTCTTGTCATCAAAATTCTTAGAAGTATCTCAGTGATATGACTCATTAAACTTATGGTCCTATGTAATTCACATTCTGTTGCTCCAGGTTTCTTAGGAAGAGTGATATTCTGGTATTATTCCAATCTCATAAATGCCATTGATTAAACCAGTAAGTTTTTCAATTTCATAATCTTCAAGGGCGATAATTTGTTCTATTACTAATTCATCAGGACCTGCTGCCTTTCCTTTCTTCATCTTATTTATAGCATTACGAATTTCAGATTTTAAAATACTTGGACCTTCAATGTTCTTCTTAATTTCTGGTTTTTTGCCTCGATCATCTTCAAACAATTCCTGAATATACTCAGTCCATCTGTTCATAATCTCATCTTTTTCCATGATAATGGTACCATCCTTTGCTTTCAAACGTCCAACTGAAGAACAAAGGAGCTTTTTACCAGTAATATTCTTGATTTGTTGATGTAACCTTTTTAGATCAGTAATAGGGATTCTTTCTAGTTACTCACATTCCTGATTTAACCATTCTTCTTTGTATCGTGTATTGGCCTTGCAGAAAATGAATTCTTAGGACAATGAATGAAGTGCCAATGAAGTGAAAGGCTTTGTGCTGGATAGAGTCAAACTTCTTGAGTGGGACTGAGACTGCATTCATCCAGGCATGGGAGAAGTACTCCATCATGCGCTAGATCAAGACTTCCTAACCTGGGGTCCATAGACCCCTGCTTAACGGTATCGATCCAAGGCATTAAAAAAAGGGTTGGGAACTCTTGCTCTAGATGTTGGAAAGGCTTTTTCAGAAAGCTACGGGTTGCCTGTTATAGGATTCTCACCCTTGACTTTTTCTTGTACTTTTTATGTGACTGATCCAGTAAAGCTTTTGGTCAAAAGTGATCCCCAGGCCATCAGTGGTAGGAGTGGGAGTTTGATGAGAATGCCACAGAATGTCTAGGCAGTTAAACTTTCTTATCATTGGAGACAGCTATTGCCTGACATTTGTAAGACTTGTATGTTACTTGTTGCATCAGTCTAAGCCTAGATATTGTCTGGATATTATTCCAAGCTGTAATAGCTCATTTTCTGATAAGTTCCAAGCACAATGGAACTTCGTACGACCATCACTTCAGAACTTCTAGTGGAAGGAAGGTCATCACTGAAGTAACTGAAGATGGTTTGTCCTTGAACTCTATCCTAGAAACCCCTGGTAGTGATTCCTGGAGTTGGGATAATAGAATTGAAATAACCACGACCATCTTCCTCTGTACAAAACACAGAACACTAGAGGACCTCAATGGGACAAACAGCATCTATGGAGGCAAAAAGTCGAGATATTGCACAGTTCTGACATGATACATCAACAGATAGCTTTCATCTTCAAAATTTAATTTAATCTGCTGAGCTATTTCTCATCCAACATTCCAGCATGAACATCCTTCAACCTTTGAAGTATTTTTCTTTTGATTCCCACTGACATCACTGTTACCTGAGCTCATTGATGCCACATCAAGTCAAACAAAAATAAGTGTGGTCATACTTGCCTAAGCTCTGAAATTCATTCTTTAGCTTGCTGATGAGTAAGTGTAGACTTATTGGGTGGTGATATGCTGGACTAGATTTTTTCTTAATTTTCTACACAGAATATTAATTGCAATTTTGCACATTGTTAGGTAGATGGCAGAGCTATCACTGTACTAGAACAACTTGACTATAAGTCGAGCTCATCCAGAGTACAAATCTGAAGCACCACGGATGAGATGTTACTTAGTCCTACAGACTTTGTTGTATCCAATGCTTGGCTACTCCTTGATTTAGTGAAATAGAACAACTTGTTTAAGCTTGGCTTTTATGATGATGAAGGTCTTGAGGGAAGCCAAAGAGGGTTGAAGATGGTTTCAATACATTCCTAGATTGCGCTCTGAGTTACTAAGGATGAGGTTGTTCTTGGACCTTCCACCTCCTGTCAGTGGTCCATTCATCATACACAATGGGATCTGACAGCACTGTAGTGTTTTGTTGGCTGGATGTCACTTGATTCTGGCTTTAAATGCCACTTCTGCTCTTTAGCACACTAAGATTTCTATCTTACCATTTTGTTGCGTTTAACAACCTAAATTTAAAGCAGCTCCCACCATGTCTTTCTGTGAAAGCGAATTTGTTTCTGCTTTGCTGGTTTTGGCAGTATAAAGGAGATGTAGGGCCATAAGCTTATGGAATACGACTTTGCTACTGGTTGATGACTAGCAATTTTTACAAAACTCTGCTACTACATTGAATTCAATGGCAGCTAGCAATGATATGAAAACAAAATAACCCCAACCTGGGGAAATGTAATATTCTTCCTCTAAAACTTCCAAAATGGTTATTGATAGTCCAGTAGGAAACATATGATCACATGGTAGTGTGGCCGGCACGTTGCAGCACTGATTTTCTTCGTAACGGACTGACAGAATTTACTCAATTCATGATTAGTATCTCAACGGGTTTAAGTTCTAACCGTATTAGGAAGAGAAAACCACAAGCATGAGTCTCTCCTATGACTCTAGGCTACGTCCATTGCATATGTTCCAGCCAATGAATATATGCAACGGATGTAGCTTAGAATTGGAACGATTAATTGCCTTTCCTTCTTGGCTGGAAGAGCCATGTGGTAAGGGATCAACATAAATCCTTTTCATCCTCCTTTGAATCAGTTGTGGTCATTTATGGCATAAACCAATGTTGGTGCTTGTAAATCAGCTTGTTCTACTTCTCCCCAAATGTAAGTTACAACTGGCTCACAAAGCACACCACTGCACAAGATCAAGGTTACTTCCAACATGATACCATATCCTTTCAAGTCCTAGGGGCCAGTTACATGCAGTTTTGCAGTGACTTGTTTTAGTTTCGTTGTTGTTGGGTCAATATCCTGGAACTCCCATCATTGTGAGAGCTTCATAAACATAAGGATATTAGGTGCTTCAGAAACTCAATCACTAGAGCTGAGAAAGACAGATCAGAAAAAAAATGTCAAATGTCAAAAAACAAAGAGGAATTACCCAGAGCATAAAGTTCAAAAGTTACAATTGAAATTGAAAATAAATATAAATCACACAGCAAACCTCTGATTAAGTTGTCAATGCACGCAAATTAACCTAATGCAGTAGAAAGAAGAAAAATAGCGTATATTTTACCTGAAATGTGACTTTCTTGTCAATATGAGTAACCTGAAATTGTTTCAGAAATCTTTCATCCTCACTCCAAAACAACCGTATGTCTGGTATTCCATACAAAATCATGGCCAGTCGTTCAAGACCCAGGCCAAAAGCATATCCAATCCTGTCTTGAGCACCAGCTGAAATCCAAAAGAAAGAAAGGCCTTGTGAACAGTGGATCACCCAGTCAAATTTCACATTACCTACAAAGGTATCTTGCCAATATCTCTTAGGCAAACAACAGTGACAACTTATATAGTGTCACTGTTATATAACTTCTTACATAAGTTATATAGTGCCTTTACATTGCAAAGGAAGGAAGAAAGGGGAAGAAGCAGGGAGAGGGAGAAGTGGAGGGAGAGGCAAAGGGAGAGGCAGAGTAACAGGGAGAGCGAGAGGCAGCAGAGAAGGAGAGAGGCAGAAGCAGAGGGTAAGGACGCAGAGACAGGGAGAGGGTAAGGGAGATGCAAGACCAATTCATTTGTACTTCTTTGAAATCCCAGTCTTTCTGATCTAATCTCCCTTCTGATAAAATGGCAAACTTGGTCATTCTTCTTTGAATTGCTAATCCTTTAAACTTGAATATCAGTCCCAGTGCACCCTCCTTGAGCTGAGATGCTAATTATAAAATATCCGACACCATCTCCCACTCGCTTCTTCTGAAATGCCTGTATCTACCCAATAAAACCTTGGTCCTGATCCATTCCCCTTCCTCCAAAATGATAGTCAAGATCCATCCTCTATGCCTCTGAAATGCTGGCTCTCATGAATCCCACTGGCAATGTCAGTTTAATCCATTCTCTCTTGCACAAAATACTAGTCCTGCTAAAACTATTCCCTTCCCTTGGAACGTCAATTCTGATCCATCACCTAAAATATAGCCTTAATCGATTTCCACACTGCTTTAGAATTGCCTATCTCAAACATAGCACTGATATGCCATTGGCAATGAATCTTCACTATGAAGTGCCACTGCTCATCCATCCTGAATTTCTTGAAATGATCCATTCCTAAGCATAGCATAAATAAAGGCTTCAGCAAAGGACTAATAAAACACTCCATGCCGTTGCACCACTGTTTCCTTTAGATCTGTGACTAATGCTATTCTCTGCTGAGCTTTGATTATAAATGGAAGGGAAAGGAGGGTATACTTCAGGGATCCTGTAATTGTGACCAGCTTCAACAAAAGGCTTTTGTAACTGCAGATGGTTCTCTCTGCAGTCCTTCACAAGGGAAGTCATCACCAGGATTCAATTCAACCATCTCTTTCCAGTGGCTGAAGGACTGCTCTCTGAATAACAGTGCACTTTCCATCCATTGAGAGGCCCAGTGAACAGAATTTTCACTGTGTGATAACACTGAGAAATCCAAGAAACAACACCAACAACTAACTATATATGGCATTTGCAACCCCACTAAAGTCTTTGACCCCAACAACCAAGGAGGACAAACACACCACCTATCAATTTTGGCTTCCCGCAGAAAATTTGCCTATATTTTGTATCTGCATTGCAACAGCAGGCAAGTCATGATCCTAACCACTGGGTCTTCAACATACCCAACCTCAAAGACCAATGTCAAACAAGATCGTATCATTGCATTGGCAATTTCACCCTTTTTCTTGCCATAATGCTCTAGCGCAACTTCAACAAACTTCCTCTAAGAGTGGAAATAATCGGCAGGAAACTGTTCGACCTGTGATGACCACAGTCTAGAACACAAATATCAGTAGTTAAGCCACAATTCATGGGTATACTTAAAGCAGAGGTTAATAGATCTTTGTTTAGTAAGGGCATTAAAAGTTACAGGGAGAAGGCAGGAGAATGGGTTTGAGAGGGGAAATAAATTAGCCATGATTGAATGGCAGAGAAGACGCAATAGGCCAAATGGCCTAATTCTACTCCTATAAGTATAATATTATGGTCAATGCTTGCACTTATGCACACTCTGGAATAGCGCTGACTCATTAACTTGATGCATAAAACAGAAGGGCTTTATGCTCAATATCTACAAGACAAAGGTCACTGACTCCCGGCACTAAGGACTCATGACAAAACTCCTGCCAATGTGGACTAATACCCATTTCTCAAAGCTACCTCTCTGTGAAGTTTGATTGACAATGTTGAGATTCACCGTCATCCCTCCATGCATTAGCGCAGTCGTTGGTAGTTTGAGGAAAAGGGTATTTGAAAATCTAGAAATCAGACCTGGCAAAAAAAAACTCATGGTCTACTGTACTGTTATTTGATAACTCCAAAACATAAAACCAATTGGATGGAAAACATGGCAAGTCCAGAATGTGAGTCTACTTTTGTTTTTACTTTAAGTGGGGTGCATACAGATGACATGGCAATGTAATGATGTATGCCATTTACTTACTTTTACATATAACCCACAATGCATAATGTAAACAACAAAGAATGTTTAATCAAACAATATATTTACAATATTACTCAAATATTAAATGCACAACATGTACAACACTGATTCCTACGCTCCTAAATTCTTCTGAGACATGTACTTCAAGATCCTTGAAAGACAGCACCAATGTTGTCCCTGCAAACTCTTCTAAGTTTATGGAAGGAATAGTGAGCCAATGTTGGTATCCTCCCTCAGGTAGGCATGCAAAGCATTGAGGCCCTAATTACTCTGAATCAGCGCCATTGGGTTGCTTACATCGTTCACATACCCAGTGCTAGACTCTTCAAGCAGATACTTTATTCTGAGCTTTAAGGGACAGGGTTACTGGGTAGGTCAAGAAGTGGATTCAAATAAGTACAACATTTCCACCAGTTCCTAGGAGTCGCTGGCTATTGTCTGAATTGAACTGATTTTATTACCTACATCCTTCATATACATGAGTAAAAATCTTTACGCTACGTCTCCGTCTAAATGTGCAATGTGCAATTATAGTAATTTACAATAAATATTATGTATAACAGGATAGTCAATATAACACAGAAATACAGTTGCATCAGCATGAATTAGTCAGTCTGATGGTCTGGTGGAAGAAGCTGTTCCAAAGCCTGATGGTCCTGGCTTTTATGCTGCAGTAACATTTCCCGGATGGTAGCAGCTGGAACAGTTTGTGGTTGGGGTGATTCAGGTCTCCAATGATCCTTTAGGCCCTTTTTACACACCTGTCTTTGTAAATGTCCTGAATAGTGGGAAGTCCATACCTATAGATGCGCTGTCTGCACCACCCTCTGCAGAGTCCTGTGGTAGAGGGAAGTACAGTTTTCATACCAGGCAGTGATGCAGCCAGTCAGGATGGTCTCATTTGTGCCCCTGTAGAAAGTTCTTGGGGTTTGGGGGCCCATACCAAACTTCTTCAACCACCTGAGGTGAAAGAGGCACTATTGTGCCTTTTTCACCACACAGCCAGTATGTACAGACCACATGAGATCCCCAGTGATGTGTATGCCAAGGAAGTTAAAACTGTTCACCCTCTCAACCCCAGACCCATTGATGTCAATAGGGGTTAGCATGCCTCCATTCTTCCTGTAGTCCACAACCAGCTCCTCTGTTTTTGTGACATTGAGGAAGAGGTTGTTTCCTTGACACTACTGCGTCAGGGTAATGACTTCTTCTCTGTAGGTTGCCTCATTATTATTTGAGATTAGCCCAATCAATGTAGTGTCATTAGCAATTTTAATTAGCACATTGGAACTGTGGGTGACGACACAGTCATGGGTATACACAGAGTAAAGGAGGGGGCTTAGGACACAGCCTTAAGGGGCACCTATGTTGAGGGGCAGAGGTGGGGGAGCCCACTCTTACCATCACCAGTGATCTGACAGGAAGTCCAGGATCCACCTCTAGAAGGCAGAGTGAAGGCCGAGGTCTCTGAGCTTCTTGTCGACCCTGGAGGGAATTATGGTGTTGAATGCTGAACTGTAGTCCAAGAACAGCATTCTCACATAAGCATCCCTCTTCTCCAGATGTGTAAGGACAGTGTGTAGAGCTGTGGCTATTGCATCATCTGTCAATCGGTTGTGTCAGTAGGCGAACTGTAGGGGGTCCAGTGTGGGTGGAAGTATGCTGCAGATGTAGTCTTTGACCAGTCTCTCAAAGCATTTGCTTATTATTGAGGTGAGTGTGACAGGACATCGTTGTTCGGACATGTAACTTTAGTCTTTTTAGGTACAGGGACAATGGTGGATGTTTTGAAGCAGGAAGGCACTTTACAATGGGAGAGGGAGAGATTCAAAATGTCTGTAAACACACCTGCCAGTTATGCTGCATCCTGAGTACCCGTCCTGGGATGCCGTCCGGTCCTGCAGCCTTACGACTGTCCACTGATTGGAAACACCTGCGTACTTCAGCCTCAGAGATGACCAAGCTACCGGTCACATCGTCTGCAGGTCTCTCCAGGGGCTCAGCATTGGCAACATCAAATCCAGCGTAAAAATTACTTAGCTAATCTGGGAGACAGGCTGCAATGTTGGAAACTCCACTGCGTTTAGCTTTGAAGTGTGCGATGGTGTGCAGACCTGCATGTTGAGTCTGAATCTAGTATCTGTATTGTTGTTTTACTGCTCTGATGACTCAAAGTGGAGGAGGAACATTTGTGATGGTAATGACGAACATACATCAAGAGCATAAAAAGCCTCCTGTTAACGGCAGGAGAGCACCATCTCACAAATTAAAACTGCCTACCTTCTCAGATACTGTACCTCCTGTCCCATCTGCATTTCCGCTACTGGTCTCATCAGTCATTTCAGAAACCACAAAACTTGGAGTGGAAGCAAGTCAACCTCCATATTAAGTACTGGCCAAGAAGCAGCAATGGTTATACTTGGATGCATTAGCATTTTGGCCAATTTTTTTATGTTCACCTATCACAGCACAATTTGAAACATTATCAGACTATCCCTCAGTGTTCCTTAACCAAAGAATGAATTTCTGATCTATTGATATTTCTAGATAGGATATTCTCCTAATTCTTGCATTATTTTTTTATTCCCTTATGGTCATGTGAAGAACAAAACAGTGTGTACTGTTCTAGATGTGAAGTTTTAAGAAAGTTTAACATAGCTGCTCTACTTACGAGGTTCATTTCTTGTGTAACAGAATTCACATGTAAAGCAGCTATGTTAAACTTTCATAAAACTTCACATCTGTTTTATTCTCTATTCTATCTTCATCAATTTGTTTTATCACTTTTTCAAACATTCAACCAGGCTTGTGAGGCATGACCTACCCTTCACAAAGCCATACTGACTATCCTTAATCAGACTATGCTTCTTCAAGTGCTCGTGAATCTTGTCTCTAAGAATCTTCTCCAATAGTTTGTCCACCACTGATGTAAGACTCACTAGTCTTTAATTCCCAAGATTTTCCCTGTTATCCTTCTTGAACAAAGAAATAACATTTGCCAACCTACAATTTTTTGGTACTATTGCTGTAGCCAGTGGGATGCACAGATCAATGCCAAAGGTGCAACAATCTCCTTCCTTGCTTCCATTAGCAAGGGGTGTATCTTGCCGGCCCTGGGAACATTTATACTAATGTTTTACAAACGTTCCAACACATCCTGTTTCTTAATCTTGACATATTCCAACATATTATCCTCTTCTACACTGTCCTCACATTCATCAAGGGTTAGGGTTAGGTAAGTATTCATTAATTACCTCTCCTACTTCCTCTGACTTCAGGCATATGTTTCCTCTTTTATATGTTTCCTTAGTCCTATCCTCACTCTCATCATCCTCCATTTTTCATGTATATGTAGATCACCGTGAGGTTATCCTTAAACATCAAGGCCTTTTCATGTCTCCTAGTTTTACTAAGTCCCTCCTTAAACTCCTTCTTGGTTAACATATACCCCTCAATATCCCTGACTGATCCTTGCTTCATAAACCTTAAGTATGCTTCCTTCTTCCTCTTCCACATCTCTTGTTAACTTTGGTTCTTTTCCCTGCTTCAATAGAACAAACCTATCCAGACCCTGTGCAAATGCTCCTGAACAACTTGTACATTTCCACTATGCATTTCCCTGAGTACATTGTTCCCAAATTACACTTCCAAGTTCCAGCTTAATCATATCATAATTTGCCCTCTCCCACTTCAATATTTTTCCACACCATCTGCTCCTATCCCTGTCCAAGGCTGTGGTAAAGGTCAGGGAGTGATGGTCATTGTCTCTGAAATGATCACCCACCAAGAGACCTGTTTGCGAAGCAGGTTTATTACCCCTAGTCCTAGATCCAGTATGGACTCTCCTCTAATCAGTCTGGCCACTTACTATGTCATTAACCTATCCCGGACATACCTAACAAATTCTGCCCCATCTAAACCTTTTTCACTAAGGAGGCGTGAATCAATATTAGGGACATTGAAGTCACCCATGATTACAACCTGGTTATTTTTTGCACCTTTCCAAAATCTGCCTCCCGATCTGCCCCTCCGTCTCTCTGTTGCTGATGGAGTGTCTATAGAACACTCCCAATAGAGTGATTATGCCCTTCCTATTTCTAACTTCCACTCATGCTCAATTCTTCCCTTTCTCATGTCCTCCCTTTCTGTAGCTGTGATAATATCCCCAATGAGCAATGTCACACTTCACCTCCCTCCCTATCCCTTTTGAAACATCTAAACCCCAGAAAATCCAGCAGCCATTCCTGCCTTTGTGATAGCTAAAACTCCATAATGGCTTCAAAGTCATGGTTCCAAATACTGATCCATGGTCAGCCTCTTCTTGCCAGTCTCTTGAACCAAAGCATCAGTTCCTCACTCTAATTCCATTTCAACAATGGCCACTCCACTTAAACCTCACTTCTTTTTATTGGTGCAAGTGAAACTCAAACACAGTGACACTGCTCTTTTCAACAGTTCTCACCTTTGCACAGATCTTGTTCTCACTACTCCAAAGTGAAACTCACACGTAAATCCTTCCTACAAAAACTTAACACCCACGTTTAGGGTGGACTGGGGGAAGTGGGATGGAGATAGAAGGAGGGCCATATGGATTAGGACTGGATCTCTGATGACAGGTGCTTGGCATGCTGAGCAGTTCCTGTTTTATTTCAGATATCTTGAATATTTCTGGAGCATTTTGCTTTTGGACAAAAGTAGTCAACCTGCTTTCTGACACTATTCCCATATCTATTGAATATTACCTTTCCTTAGCCTCTTGGGATGGATGATATCCTGCTGAATTCTCTGCCTTATGTTCTGTAAATTTGACTAGCTCATCAAACATCTCCCTCTTTTCAGTCTTAAGTAGATATGCAATGTTTCTGCAATTTCATGGTTACAGTTTATGAACTTTGCATTCCTAAGAAGCTCGATGCCTGTCTAAATGTTCTTTTCTTGATGCACATGACTAAGGAATAGATTAACAATTCTTTTCACATTATTTGATAGTTTTATTTGTAATTCCTTTCTCTCACTGCTTCAGGTTCCATTGAATATTCTAAAGTTGTAACAGCATAAATTTCTAACTTCAGTAGGAGGGCTATCATCCTAAATATGTGTAGCATATTTCCCTGAAGCAAGGTTGACTTTCCCTGTGGTATAAGATCCTGCAGATCCAAGTCCCAAAGTAAATAAGGGAAACTTAGATCAGATTTTAATAGTGATTTATAATGGGTGCCCTGAAATGACACTGTAGTTGTAGAACAACTCTTTTGACCATTGTCTGGAAGCAATAACAAGGGACTGCAACCAAGGATCAATATCTGTCTTCCAAACAGTACCCATGAAGTGCATAGTTCTGTGGGACCCAGCATGGTTTTCATCATCTGGCATTAAGGAGGACACCTATATTAGTGGTAGGTAGTGGAAAACCGAGAAGGCCTGTCACATTGCTGAAGAATGTGAGGATGGCAGCAACATTCAGACCATGGGCAACAGGGTTATCAGAAGCAGCAGGGGAAAGGAAAAGGGGAAGATAAAAATCACAAGAGGATGCTCAAATGAGATCTGGGACAGTATGCTCAAGACAGTTCTTTCTGGGCAACAGACATAACCAGGTCCCCTCCACCATCACTCTCCCCTATCTGGCGGAACTGGTCTTCACTCTCAATAATTTCTCCTCTGGCTCTTCCCACTTCCTTCAAACAAACGGTGCAGCTATGGGCACTCGCATGGGTCCCAGCTATGCCTGCCTTTTTGTCGGCTATGTGGAATAGTCTATGTTCCAAGCCTACACTGGTGGCCGTCCCCCACTTTTCATATGCTACATTGATGATGTTCTGGAACCCAATTTTTCTCAGGGACACATGTTTCTTCACTCAGTTCTAAGTGACAATATTTTTGGTGCTCAAACACTGTAACTTCTTTCTCTGATTTCTATTCACAACTTTGCTGACTGAAATAATATTATCATTATAGCATTGACTAGTGATCTCTATTGGTTGCATGCCAAATTATTTACTCAAACAGATTATCTCTGAGCTTGAAAATGCCTTCCAATTCAAGATATCACTCTCCAAACTTCAGCAAATGGTAAAAAAAACATTATAAAACTAGCATTCTACTAACTCACGAGTACCGGTATCTCATTTTCCAGTCTAGTGAGTCAAGATTTGCAAGAAAAACTAATTCATGTTTATAATTGAACATACATTGCTCCAGAGGGTGTCATAATGATCAAAAGCACGTGTATAGGTTGATTTCTGTCTCATTTGTTGAAACAAAACCAATTACTACATTCTGGTTACCAATCTAAAAGAGATTGTCCAATTCATAGAAACCTTCTTCAACTCCAGGATCCTTGTGTAATGCTTTTACTGGACTTGAATTATACTAATTCAGCAGAAGATTATTAGAGCTCAATAGAATTGGTTTACACACCTCAATGGCAAACAGTCATTCGAATTTAAATTGGATTCATCGGTTTTCAAAATTTGAAATTAAGAGTAGGTGTAGAGCTGCAGGTGTCCACAACGGAAGTACAAGGGCAGTCTAAAAAATCTAGAATTTGTTAATAGTACAATCTCACTTTGAGAATTTCTATTCAAATACACAAATATTCACTATATTCACCTATTACTAGAATTCAAAAGCATGAGGTGTGACCTCTGAAACCTATTAAATGGTGAAAGGCCTTGATAGAGTGGATGTGGTGAGGATGTTCCCTATGGTGGGAGAGTCTAAGACCAGAGGACACAGCCTCAGAATAGAGGGGTGTCCTTTTAGAATGGGGATGAAGAGGAGTTCCTTTAGCCGGAGAGTGGTGAATCTGTGGAATTCTTTGCCACGGGCAACTGTGGAGGCCAAGTCTTAATATATTTAAGGTAGGGGTTGATAGATTCTTGATTGGTCAGGGCATGAAGGGATACAGGGAGAAGGTTGGAGATTGGGGGGGGGAGAAGGTTGGAGATTGGGGGGGGGAGAAGGTTGGAGATTGGGGGAGAGAAGGTTGGAGATTGGGGGGGGAGAAGGTTGGAGATTGGGGGGGAGAAGGTTGGAGATTGGGGGAGAGAAGGTTGGAGATTGGGGGAGAGAAGGTTGGAGATTGGGGAAGAGAAGGTTGGAGATTGGGGGAGAGAAGGTTGGAGATTGGGGAAGAGAAGGTTGGAGATTGGGGTGGAGAGGAAAATTGGATCAGCTATGATGAAATGGTGGATCAGACTTGATGAGCCAAATGGCCTACTTCTGATCCTATTCCACTGTTAAAAGTGTCAGTACAAATAATTTTTAAGAAGTTCCAAACCAAAGATTGGCTTCCAACAACCTTAGATCACTGAAGTGCTGAGAGATGTGTGTGAAGCCTAGTTTCTAAAAGCTGACTAAAATACATTCCACCATATCAAGAACTAAGCTCATTTTAAGCTTTCTGGAACAATGCACACAAAATGTTGGAGCAATTCAGCAGATCAAGCACCACGGAGGGAAACAATCAATGTTTCAGAATGAGACTGGGAAGAAAGAGTGCAAAACCAGATTAAAAGTGTAAAGGGAGGAGGAGGGGCGCAAGTTGGCAGATGATTGGTGAATCTAGGAGGGAGGGAGAGAGATAGAATAAAGGGAATGATGGGTGAAGCTGGGATATGATAAGCGTACGAGGCTGAAGACAGAGGAATCTGATAAGAGAGGGCTGTAGATTATGGAATAAAAGTATGGAAATAAGGAACTAGAGGGAGGAAGGTGAAGGTGATTTGAGGGTGGGGGAGGGGAGGGAAAACAAGGGTGGTGGAGAACCAGCAAAGTAGCTTTCCTCCTCCCTTACCCTCCTGCCTTCCCTCTGTCACCTGGATTCATCTATCACATACCATTCCATGTTTCTCTGCCTCCCCTCACTCTTTTATTCCAGCTTCTGCCCTCTCCTGTTCCAGTCTGATGAAGGGTCTTGGCCAAAAGTATTGACTGCTTTCTCCCCACCATAGATGCTGCCTGACCTGCTGAGTTTCTCCAGACCACCAGCAACTGCAGTCTCTCTTGTAACTGTTTAATTTTTCTGTATGCCATTTTAACAGCACAGAATTTAACTGTCTCTGCCAGGTTGAAAGAAAACAGCAGAAAACCTGCACTGGCTCCCCGTCAATTGCAATCCTACACTTTTGCATATCTAATGAAACTTTAAGAGATAAATAAACTGCGAGTTGTGTTTGCCCTGCCAAGTTATATCAAATGATAAGTTCAAATGAGGGCTCCACCCTCTCTGTTCAGGGATGATGGTAGTACAAATGACTCATTTGTAGTTCATCCCTGTAACAAAGAACTTTACCATTTGCTTTATCTTTGCTACTTTTCCACCCAAGATTTTCCCACCTCACATCCATTACCTGCCTTCTGACTTGCTGTTATGCAGCCACAGACCAATTTAGGGAGTTTCTGCTCAGCAGTTGCAAGGTAAATAAGCCTCTTGAAATGGTTTGGGCAAACTGCTGCCTGAAACTCTGCCAGCTCACCCTCGGAAGCTCAAAGCACTCAATTCCTCAGATGATTCTGTGCTACCCCTGCTCCCTGTGCAGAGTTCACTGATGGAGAGGGAGTTTAGATACAATAGCAGTGAACTGCCTCTCTTCTCAATAGCACAGGTGAAGAATTCAGAGAGAAGCTGAGCAAAAAAGAGGATGCCACATCAATGTCTCTTTAGAACAGGTGGAATAAGTAGCTGTTCACCAGCTTTGAAAAGAGCTACTATTGCCTATTGAAATAGCGTTCAGCTGGTTCAGCAGAACCACTGGCCAAAGGGAGGGGGAACGTCGACTCAGACCATGAGAGGCCTGCGTCAGGCATTTTCATGCCTTACAAGGCGCAGATTGGAAGTCTGTGTGGGGCGCCACTCCTCGCACAGACACTAGAGCAATGTGTGGTTAAGTGTCTTGCTCAAGGACACAAACACACTGCCACAGCTGAGGCTCGAACTAGTGACCTTCAGATCAGTAGAGGAACGCCTTAACCACTTGGCCACGTGCCCAACACAAAACTGACCAAAACAAAACTGCTATTCTACCCATTAAATTAGACTCCAAAGAAAATTCCATTACTGCCTTACTGAAAAAGAGAAAATCAGAATTAAGTCTGTTACAGTAAGAGTGACCACAAATATTATCTTGGTCATTCACTTCATTATTTCCAGAATAAAGTTTATTTATCCACCTTTGCATTAATCTCATGTAAGAATTAATATATGACTACTGCAAAGTTTAACAAATACATAATTAAGTTAAATGCAATATTATAATGTCATGCAGCAAGAGGTTTAGCAGAGGCATTTCCACATGATTAGAATCCGAATACTAAATGGGAAGTATCCAAGCAAGATCTGCCTAAAAGGAAATACACAGATGTTTTCCTGTAAAAATATCTAGACCTAAAATTTCTAGCAGTTTCTCGTTTTAATAATAGACGGATCCCTAACATACATCTGTCTTTTCTAAGTTAGCAACAATGTAGGTTAAAAACACAGTTGACTGTGAAAAGTATAATAAACATAGGTAAAAAATGATAGCTTCGTTCTGCTGAACATTACCTCTTACAGTCTATCCTTGTACACTACGCAAGAATTGGTTGCAGAATAATTCAAATACAGCTATAACCTATTTACTTAGTGTGTATATTTTAATTCAATAAGAGGAAAGATATTTCTTTTTGGCGGGGGTTAGGTCCCATTAAGTAATCATTTACCGACATAATTTTTACCAAAACTGCTACATCTAGCCTGCAATTTAATTTTTCTTAAAGGTGAACTACTCAATGTAGTTGTTTTTGTATTTTGTATTTCTCACAATTTACTGATTAGATTATTGGACATTTTACTGCATACATTTATGGGAGAAAAACAGCTCTGGTTGTTTGGAATCACAAAATGATAAAACATTATTCCTGAATACAATTACAACATTAAGTCAAGAAATATAAAGCACAATTCAGAGAAAATTAATCTATTATGATAGAATTTTGCACAGTGTATTCAATCTGTTATACAAATTGTGACCAGTTCATTCACATAGAATTAGTAATACATACTTACATTGTCATTTAGGATTCTGAAAGTATGAGGCAGTCAACTAAAGTAAAACTAAAAATAACAATATGCAAAATCTCAGCAATATTATGGCTCAGCCTGTTTCACTGGATCAGAAGTATATTTGTATCAGAAGTTTTGCAGAAATTGTTAAACATTAACTTCTGCTGACAACCACGACAAGACTTCTTTCACTTCCACAATTAACTAATTTCTGTTTTCCAAGTGGATCACATTCAAAATCACTTTTAGACAGGGTAGTTAAGAATGGAACTTAGTAGTTCTGGTCTATAGTCTTGCAAAGTGTGCTCTTCATGTTTATCAAAGGCACTTAAGTGAAGAACAATGATAGGAAACCATGAAAATAGCATTGGACAAATATAAACAAATGAACTTAGACACAAGAGAGTCTGTAAATGTTGGAAATCATAAGCAACACACACACAATGCTGGAGGAATTCAGCAAAGCAGGCAGCATCTTTGGAGAGGAATAAAGCAGTCAACTTTTTGGACTGAGACCCTTCATCATGCCTGGAAAAGAAAAGGACAGAAGGCAGAATAAAGTGGCAGGTAATAAGGTGAAACCATGTGATGGGGAAGGTGGTTGGGCTGGAGAGGGGGAATGAAGTAAGAAGCTGGGAGGTGAAAGATTGAAGAGGTAGAGGACTAAAGAAGAAAGAATCTGATAGGGAAGGGAGGTGATGGACAGGTGAGGAGAGGAGAAGGAATGACAGGGGAAGGAATGGGGAATGGAAAAACAGAGCGGGGAGAGGGGGAGAAATTTACCAAAGTTAGAGAAATCGATGTTCATAACATCAAGTTGGAGACTAGTCACAAAGAATATGAGATGTTGCTCTTCCAGGCTGAGTAAGGCTTCACTGTGGCTCCTTTCCTTAAATTTATCTCTTCGTAAAGTTTCAAAATTCAAGATTGCTTAATGTCATAAGGAGAATGAAATAATTGTTACTCCGGATTTGATACATCAAAAAAAACACAAAATATAAAGAACATAATAATTAAAAAGACACAATATAAATACATAAGATAGCTTACATACACAGAAGGATTGTATGTCCATAAAGTGACACTAGGCTATGCACAAGGTGACTGACAGAAAATAATAAAGCATTTAGTGGGTGGAAGAGTTGATCAGCCTTTCTGCTTGGGGAAAGTAACTGTTTTGGAGTCTGGTCATCCTGGCACAGAGGCAACGTAGCCTCCTCCCTGATGAGAATGGGAGAAAAAAGGATCCTTCATGATGTTACTGGCCCTTTTCCAGTACCTTTCTGTATATACGTCCTTGACAGCAGGGAGGCTGGTGTAAGTGATACATTGGGCAGCTTTAACAACTCTTTGTAGAGCTTTCTTGTCCATCACAGTTCAGTTTCCATACCAAGATGTGATACAGCTTGTTAGGATGCTCTCTAATTCACATTTGTAGAATGACATCAGTATGGATGTGCAAAGTCCAGCTCTCTTTAACCTCCTCAAAAATAGAGGAATTGGAGAGCTTTTTTCACTGTGTATGTCCTTGGACCATGAGAGATTGTGTGTGATGTCCACTCCCAAGAACTTGAAACTGCTTGCAGTTTCCGCTGTTGTGCCACCAATGTACGGGGATGTGAGTGGTGCACGTCCTCCTGAGGTCGATAACCATCTCCTTTGTCTTGCTGATATTAAGGAAGAGGTTATTTTTGCCTGGCACCATGCCTCAAGCTCTGTAAGCCGTCCCATTGTTGTTGATGATGAGCTCCAATGGCGAACTTGACAATGTGATTGGTTAGGTGTTGGGCTCTGCAGTCACGCTTGCATATAGTGTATAGCAATGGACTCAGCACACCACCCTGGGAGCACCCATGTTCAAGATGATGGGGAGGAGGGAGCAGTTGCGTTACCTGACTGTCTGAGATTTCTTCATTAGGAAGTCCAACACATAGTTGCACGTGGTGTATTTAAATCAAGGAGCAGGAGTTTGTTCACCATTGTCTGTGGGTCAATAGTGTTGAATGCTGAACTGAAATCCAGAAACTGCATTCTTACGTAAGTGTCCTTGTTTTTGAGGTGTGTCAGTGCCAGGTACATGACAGGTGCCAAGGCATGTGTTATAAAGTGGTTTTTCAGTAAGCATATTAGTGAGTGCCCAATGTGGCAAGTTTGTGATATGTGCCATTAGACTGGACAACAAAGATTTGCTTCCTGGATGGGTATACCTTCTGGATTTTGGGCTGCTGATCATGAACATCACCATCAAATTTCCCTATCACACACTATTTTTTCTAAATCACCTTTATTTCTTATTTCAATTCATACTTCAAGTCAATTGAAATGTTGCCCACAATGTAAACTGAAAAGTTTTCAGTCTTGTCTAGGTACATTGTCTGGTCATGTTTAGGCTTAGCGGATGTTGCATGGCAGGACAGGACTTAGAAAGGTTATAAAAGAATCACACATGCACTATTCTATGCATTGAGTTTACATGTCCATCGGTTTGCGATAACAGTGATGCACATGCTCTACGTGCATTGCATAGTGCATACTCATAATACAGTAATTATTTTTTCAAGAGTATTTGTAGTAGCAAAATATCTTGCCAATGTTGCAACAGTCACGATACTTTCTGTTATATTTGTGGCGAGCACATGCTTAAATCTCAAAGATGGAGCATGACTTCTCCTATTAAGAAAGCCCATGAACTCTGCTTTGCGCGTAAGGATGGCAACCAAGACAAAGCCTGGGCTCCTCACATTTGTTGTGCAACATGCACTGTTGATCTTAGAGTTTGGCTCAAAAGTACTCAGAACTCAATGCCATTCACTTTCCTGATGATATGGTGAGAGCAGAAGAATTATGTGACAGACTGCTACTTCTGTCTGACCAGTGTATCTAGTTTCTCTGCTTAAAAACAAGAAGTCCATTGAATACCACAATCTCCCCTCAGCCATCAGACCTGTCCACATGATAATAGTCTTTTAGTACTAACACCACATGAAACATGCAATCTAATTTAGTCTAAAACAGATGAAGGTGCCATGCTGCACCAGCCAGGAATGGAAGTCAACAGATACTGATACAGATTTTGAACCCCTTATAGTTCTATCTGAGTTAAATGACCTTGGGTTTGTGAAAAGCAGAAGCAAAATTACTTGGTTCAAGACTGCAAGGATGGAATCCATTCATTTGTGAATGGGACAGCCATGCTAAATAATCCAATTACATTAAAAAGGATCAGCCACTCCATAAGCAATTGGCTCCAGGACAGAAAAGTGCAGCACATAAACCACTTGTAGACCCAACAAAGATATTTTTGGCTTCTCTTCATATAAAACTAGGGCTTATGAAAATATTTGCAAAAGTGATGAACAAGGAAAGTGAAGGATTTCAATACGTATTTGAGACAGATATTTCACAGAATAACTGATGCGAAGATTAAGGGAAGCATTTCTGTTGGTCCACTAATCAAACAAGTCATCAACGTATAGAAATTCAAAGATCTTCTAGTGGGACCAGAGAAAATCGCATGTAAGGCACTCTTGGACGTTGTTGAAAATGTTTTTGGCAACTACGGAGCACCAAACTACGTGCAGCTGATTGGCAACATGCTTCAAGCATACAAGACCACGAAGTGCAGCATGTCACTAAAGATTCATTTTCTACATTCTCATTTACAGCGGTGCTAGAAAGTTTGTGAACCCTGTATCAGATCTTTACAAAAGTCCTAAAACTAGATAAAGAGAACCCAATTAAATACAAAAAAAAAACATCACACTTGTTCATTTATTTATTGAGCAAAATGATCCAATATTACATGTATTTGTTGGAAAAGGAATGTGAACCTCTGGGGTAATGCCTTCTACAGAAGCTACTTGGAGTCAGGTATTCCAATCAATGAGATGAGATTGGAGATGTGGCTTGTAGAGGTGTCCTGCACTATAAAAAAGACACACAAAGTCAGGTTACCAACAGAGCCCACTCTTCTCAAGAAAGATCTGCTTACATGCACTATGCCTTGATCAAAACTACTTTCAGAGGACCTTAGAAGCAGAATTATAGAAATGCATGAAGTTGGCAAAGGCTACAAATGCATTTCTAAAGACCCAAGTGTTCATAAGTCCGCAGTAAGAGAAATTGTCTACAAATAGAGGAAATTCAGTACGGTTGCTACTCTCCTAAGGAGTGGGCATCCTGCAAAGATCACACCAACAGCACAACATGTAATGCTGATGGATGTGAGAAAGAACCCAAGGGTAACAGCAAAAGGCCTGCAGAAATCTCTAGAACTTGCTAAAGTCTCTGTTCATGTGTCCACTAAGAGAAAAACACTGAACGAGAATAGTGACCATGGAAGCACACCATGGAGGAAACAATTGCTCTCCAAAAAAAAACATTGCTGCATGTCTCAAGTTTGCAAAAG
This sequence comes from Mobula birostris, assembly GCF_030028105.1. Lineage (NCBI taxonomy): Eukaryota > Metazoa > Chordata > Chondrichthyes > Myliobatiformes > Myliobatidae > Mobula > Mobula birostris. The sequence continues at coordinate 59,014,019 of NC_092388.1, forward strand.
ACCACTGGGATTCTGGAACAATGCTGCGTGGACAGATGAGACAGAAGTTGAACTTTTTGGCAGAAATGCACATGCTATGTTTGGAGGAAAAAGGGCACTGCACACCAACACCAAAACCTCATCCCACCTGTGAAGCATAGTGGAAGGAGCATCATGGTTTGGGGCTGCTTTGCTGCCTCAAGGCCTGAACAACTTGCAATCATTGAGAGAACAATGAATTCAAAATTGTATTAAGACATTTTACAGGAGAATTTCAGGGTAGCAATCCGTCACTTGAAGCTTAATAGAAGTTGGATAATGCAACAAGACAATGATCTGAAAGACAAAAGTAAATCAACAGAATGGTTTAAAAAGAATCCCTTATCCCTTAGCCTTTCACCATTCACTAAGTTAGGTTTCAATGAAGTCACCCCTCAAACGCTCTTCATATGACAAGCCATTGAATCCTGGAATCATTTTTGTGAACCTCCTTTAAACTCTCTCTAGTTTCAGCACATCTTTTTGAAGATAAGGGGACAAAACTGTTCACAATACTCCAAGTGAGGCCTCACCAGTGTTTTATAAGGTTTCAACATTACATTCTTGCTTTTATATTCTGGTCCTTTTGAAATGAATGCTAACATTTGCCTGCCTCACCACAGACTCAACCTGCAAATTGACCTTTAGGGAACCCTGCACAAGGACTCCCAAGTCCCTTTGTGTCTCTTTTTTTTTGTATTTTCTCTCCATTTAGAAAATACTCAACCCTTTCATTTCTTCTACCAAACTGCATGGCCACACACTTCCCGACACCGTATTCTATCTGTCATTTCTCTGCCCATTCTCCTAATCTGTCTAAGTTCTGTAGCCTCTCTACTTCCTCAAACTTTCCTGCCCCTACACCTATCTTTGTATGATCACAACAAAGCCACCAATTCCATCATCCAAATCATTGACATATAACGTAAAAAGGATTGGTCCCAACACAGACCCCTGTGGACCACTAGTCATTGGCAGTCAGCCAGAAAAGGCTCCCTTTATTCCCACTCTTTGCCTCCTGCCAATCAGCCACTGCTTTATCTGTGCTAGAATCTTTCCTGTAATACCATGGGTTGTAGCTTGTTAAAGCAGCCTCGTGTGTGGCACCTTGTCAAAGACCTTCTGAAAATCCAAGTACACAACATCAACTGATTCTCCTTATCAGACAAGATTCTCCCTCGAGGAAACCATACTGACTACAGCCTATTTTATCATATGCCTCCAAACACCCCGAGATCTCGTGCTTAATAATCAACTCCAACATTTTCTCAACCAGTGAGGTCAGACTAACTGGCCTATAGTTTCCTTTCTTCTGCCTCTCTCCCTTCTTAAACACTGGAGTGATATTTGCAATTTTCCTGTCTTCTGAAACCATACCAGAACCTAGTGATTGTTGAAAGATCATTATTAATGCCTCCACGACCTCTTTAACCACTCTTTCAGAATTCTGTGGTGTACACTATCTGATCCAGGTGTTTTATATACCTCCATTTTTCAGTTTCCCAAGAACCTTCTCTCTATAGTTATGGTAACTTTCCACACTTCATTACCCATGACACCTGGAACTTCTACTAGCTTAAATGCTACAATGAAAATGAAGATTTGGAAGATGTAATTGTTGAAAGCAGTCCATTATCCACACAATGCTGACTTCATTAATTTACAGTCAATCAAAATAACACTAGATTAATTCCTGCATCAATATCTATTACAACCAACAAACAGTTTTATAGCAAAAGTAAAGTAAAGGCATCCGTTGGTCTTGCGAGACCATGGATCTGCGCCTGGAAAGTCTTCACTCTCCAGGGCGCAGTCCTGGGCAAGGTTGGATGGAAGACCAACAGTTGCCCATGCTGCAAGTCTCCCCTCTCCACGACACCAATGTTGTCCAAGGGAAGGGCATTAGGACCCATACAGCTTGGCACCAGTGTCGTCGCAGAGCAATATGTGATTAAGTGCCTTGCTCAAGGACACAACACGTTCCCTCGGCTGCGGCTCGAACTCACGACCTTCAGGTAGCTAGTCCAATGCTTTAACCACTTGGCCACGTGCCCACTGGTTTTATAGTACTGTAGAAGTATTGATAATGTTCTGATTTGTTCTGTATTTCATTTTAATACATAACTTGTTACTCAGTTAAACAGCAGCTTGCCATTTTTATACCTTTTTAACTATTTCCACGAAACTTCGGCTAATTGAGACAGCCACTAATTGGCCCAAAAGGTACTGATACCAAAGTGTCCCAATTAAAAAGAATCTACTGTATACAAGATCCTAAGAGATCTTGACAGCGTGGATGTAAAGGGAATTATTCCTTCTCTGAGGGAATCACTGCTTAAAAATAAGAGGTTATCCATTTAAGAAAGGAATGAAGTTAACTCCTTCCAATTGGGTGGGAGTTTGTTACACGTAATTGAAACTTTTTTCCTCAAAGGGTGAATATGCATCATATTCTCAAAACCTGCCATGGTCAGCAACTTTCTTTGTGCATAACCTCAGTATCTATTTCCTATATATGCCATATTTGCCATTATTTCTTGAAAAGTTCCTTCATTTGAAGTTGAGATGCCATGTGTCACCTACATCCAGAATTAAACCACAGCAGGATAGATCTATTGAACAGATTGCTTTTCCCCAAAGCTAAGAAGACTTGTTGAAATTACATTGTGCAATCACTATATTTCATTTCACCTGAGGGGGGGGTCACAGAAGAATGAGCAAAAGGCAGGTAGAAAATACAATCAAATGTGTGAGAAAGCTCATTGTTGTGGGAAGAGCTAGCAAATGAAGATTTACAAGCAATTAAATGTATATCATTAATTTATTGGGTTGCAGAAATTTAATCAGGTGATACGTTGATCAAGTAAAAATTTTGTTGTGAGAGAATGATGTGAATACCAAGGCTTGCATGGTTCATTACAATTGGAGCTGAATCAAATCTATTCAATCCAATATTCTCTCCTCTGCTTCTCATAAAACAATCACAGTTTAATACAGTATATACTTTGTGAGAGAAGAATAAGCAATGTATTACTCATCTACTGAATTAATAGGAAGTCACCTGAGATACATAATGAAAAAGAACTGGTCTTATATGTTAAAGAACTTACACTGACCCATTAGTGTTAAAGGAATAATCAAAGCATTAATATAGTTTCTTACTTAGCGTTCAACACTGCGTATTCAACCCATCACTCAACACTTGGCCTTCTCTACTGATTCCATTTACACTTTCTGTTGCCTGGGAAAAGCTGCTAACATAATCAAGGACCACTCCCACAGTGGTCACCTTCTCTCCTGCCTCTCCCATCTAGCAGAAGACACAAAAGCTTGAGTACGTGAATCACCAGACTCGAAGACAGCTGTCATCAGGCTTTGAACAGACCTCCCATAAACTAACAGGTGATGCCCTGAACTCTTGATCTCCCAATCTACCTCATTATGGCCCTAGTACTGTATTTGTCTACCTACATTGCACTTACTCTATAACTGCAACATTATGCTCTATATTCTGTTTTCTTTTCACCACTTCAATTTAATTATGTAGAACATGGTCTGGCTTTTCACTGTATCTCAGTATAGGTGATAATAATAAACCAATACTAATACCATGGAGAAACGAGAGACTATAAATGCTGAAACTGGAACAGCAATGTGCTGGACGAACTCAGCAAGCCATGCAGCATCTGTTGGAAGAAAGAAATAATCAGTGTTTCAAGCTGAAATCCTGCTTCAGGACTGATTCTTGTCCAGCTGCTCGACCCAAAAGGTAAATAATTTATTTTCTCCTACAGATGTTGCATGACCTGCTGAGTTCCTTGAGTGCACTGTTTGATGCTCAAGACTAGTACCAATTGTGCTTTCAGTGAGAGCAGACAATGGCCTTGTGCAAAATGGTTCCAAAGTGATACACAAGAACATGCTTTTGTCTTGACTTGTCAAATAATCTTAGTTTGCTTTAACCCGGTCTAACATTTATAAACTGTCCGCATCAAGGTCACATCAATTAAGAAGCCAACATAAAGTAGTAGAGCTATAGAAAGATGCAGCATGGAAACACGACCTTTGACACCCCCCCAACTCCACACTGACGATCAACTGAATTGAATTGAATTGATTTTATTACTTACGTCCTTCATATACATCAGGAGTAAAAATCTTTACGTTACGTCTCCGTCTAAATGTACAATGTGCAATTTATAGTAATTTGTAATAAATAGTATGTACAACAGGACAGTGAATATAACACAAAATTACAATTGTATCAGCATGAATTAATCAGTCTCATGGCCTGGTGGAAGAGGCTGTCCCAGAGCCTGTTGGTCCTGGCTTTAATGCAGTGGTACCATTTTCCGGATGGTAGCAGCTGGAACAGTTTGTTGTTGGGGTGACTTGGGTCTCCAATGATCCTTCGGGCCCTTTTTACACACCTGTCTTTGTAAATGTCCTGATTAGTGAGAAGGTCACATCTACAGATGCACAGGGCTGTCCGCACATCTCTCTGCAGAGTCCTGCGATTGAGGGAAGTACAGTTCCCTACCAGGCAGTGATGCAGCGCGTCAGAATGCTCTTAATTGTGCCCCTGCAGAAAATTCTTAAGATCTGGGGGCCCATACCAAATTTCTTCAACCGTCTGAGGTGAAAGAGGCGCTGTTGCGCCTTTTTCATCACACAGCCCGTATGTACAGACCACGTGAGATCCTCGGTGATGTGTATGCCAAGGAACTTAAAGTTGTTTACTCTCTCAACCCCAGATCCATTGATATCAGTAGGACTGCATTGCTCCTGTAGTCCACAACCAGCTCCTCTGTTTTTGCAACATTGAGGGAGAAACATTTATTTACAACAATTCTGCACCAATCCCTTCTGTTAAATTCTCCCCACATTTTCATCAACTCCCCCCAGATTTACCAATCACCTACAAACTAGGGACAATTTATAAAGATCCTTAAACTACCACTACCACTACTACTACTACTACGTCGACTCAGGCCTAGGGGGCCAGCGTCGGGTACGGTGACGGACTCTCCACTTCTCCCTCTCCCTCATCTACCAAGGAATATGTTATCATAGCTAGCACAACTCTGTATCTCTGAAACACCAGGTGCTCTTAGAACTATGGAGTTAAACTATAGAGACTTGCACTAACCAACCCGAATGAATGATTAACTTCCCTTTCAGTCGAGACTGACGAGCACCTTGGTACAAGGAACCGATGATTTTATGTAGATAATTTACATATAACTTATTGTGATTTTGTGGGGAACATACCCTATTCTTGATGGTAGGAGCTTAAGTTCCTGTTGAGCTGATGCAGTTGTCAATAAAGATCCTATAAATCAAAATAAAAGAAGCATGCACACAAACCAAATAGTGAAATGCTAAGTACATAGTTAACAGACAAAAACTGACAAACTGGGTCATGTAAAAGGACTTGAATATTATCTGCAATTTTTAAAAGGAATAATTAAACCAATGCATATTTGAGACAAAAATGGATTTTGGGAATCTATTTTGAATGTAAGCTTTTATTTTGCAATTAAAACCCAAATGATAACTTTTCAGATTATAACAACTTGAGCCTTTACATGCTGGACCTAGAAATGATAACACCCATGAATTTCTGATCCCCTCATGAGGACTGGCTCATGAACTTCCAGTTTCCTCCTCAATTACCAGCTCTTTGGTTTTGCTAGTGTAAGGGGTTTCTTCTTTTATGTTACTGTGTAGTCTAATTAAAATGGCTTCTTTGTAATGTTATAATTGAAATGGCTTCTTTGTTATGTTAACTGCTGAGAAAGTCCTCCCGCTAGCAGTTTGTTTGGATCATGTTACTGATAAGAGGGCATTAAGAACCAATTGGGATAGTTGTTATGCTTCCTGTGTGTCTGTAAGATATTGTGATGCGCCGGTTTTTGGGGAGAAGGTGGGAGAGAGAGACAGAGGATGGACCAGGTACTGTGAGTCCGCTAACGGGGTCGGACCCCGAGCAGGAGTCCGAGGTCCAGGGTGTTCGGCGAGGAGAGGACACAGAGACGGACTTGTGTGGAGCATCTGGTCGACCACCGTTGTTGGTCCCAGTCGGCAGGTCGAGGTGGTCCGAGGGGACACGCAGGGTGAAGAAGGAGAGTCTTGAGCTCCAACTGTTTGTGCACGAACAGATTGAACTTTGATAAGTGTGGCGCCTTTTATTTTCCTTTTATACTTTATTCTCTATTAATTATATAGTTCCAGTAATATCTATAAACTGTAATCAGTTAATTGTATCTGGTGTATTGTCTGTTATTTGGGCAGGGTGGGGTACATCACACAGTATCTAAACAAACTAACTACCCAGTTTGGTGGGGCCGAGGGCTATTTCCCTAGACAACAGCGAGCTGAGTGACCCTGAGGCTGGCCAGGGGGCTACAGTGACATTGACTGAGAGGTTGTGGCACAATTCAACAAGATTTTTAATCTCCCTCCTATATGCTGATTCATCACCACTAACAAAAGTGATGCCATCAGAAAACTTAAAATATGGCACTGGAGCAGCACTTGGCTTCACAGTCATAAGTATAAAGCTAGTAGAGCAGGGGACTAAGCACACAGCCTTGTGCTTTCCAGATGAAATTTTCAGATCAAGGGCTATTCTATTTAAACATTTTGCCTTATATTCTCTAACAGCACAGACCAAGAGCATCCAATGAATGAAAAGAAGCATCAAGCATCTGTAAAGCAGACACATGACTAGCCGTTTCTTGGGATCCAGACATGATAAAGCTGAATAATTCCACTCCCCTCCCACAGATGATCCTCTGCATACACAATAAATTAAATTAGGGACTTAGATCATAGTAAATCAGAATCAGCCTTATTATCACCGGCATGTGACGTGAAATTTGTTAACTTAGCAGCAGCAGTTCAATGCAATACATAATCTAACAGAAAGAGAAAAAAAAACTATAAAATAAAACATAATAATAAACAAGTAAATCAATTATGTGTATTAAATAGATTTTTTTAAATGTGCAAAAACGGAAATACTGTATATTAAAAAAAAAGTGAGGTATTGTCCAAAGCTTCAATGTCCATTCAGGAATCGGATGGCAGAGGGGAAGAAGCTGTTCCTGAATCGCTGAATGTGTGTCTTCAGGCTTCTGTATCTCCTACCTGATGGTAACAGTAAGAAAAGAGCATGCCCTGGGTGCTGGACGTCCTTAATAATGGACACTGCCTTTCTGAGACACCGCTTCCTAATGATGTCCTGGGTACTTCGTACCCAAGATGGAGCTGACTAGATTTACAACCTTGTGCAGCTTCTTTCAGTTCTGTGCAATAGTCTGTCCATACCAGACAGTGATGCAGCCTATCAGAATGCTCTCCATGGTACAACTATAGAAGTTTTTGAGTGTATTTGTTGACATGCCAAATCTTTTCAAACCCCTATTGAAGTATAGCCGCTGTCTTGCCTTCTTTATGACTACATCAATATGTTGGGACCAAGTTAAATCCTCAGAGATCTTGAAACCGGAGAACTTGAAGCAGCTCACTCTTTCCACTTCTGATCCCTCTATGAGGATTGGTATGTGCTCCTTCGTCTTACCCTTCCTGAAGTCCACAATCCGCTCTTTCGTCTTATTGACGTTGAGTGCCAGGTTGTTGCTGCGGCACCATTCCACTAGTTGATATATCTCACAAGTTAGAATTATTATTAATTGAGGTAATGCAATTTAAAATAACCCAACCGAATATAATGGTAAACACGAGGAATTCTGCAGATGCTGGAAATTCAAGCAACACACATTAAAGTTGCTGGTGAACGCAACAGGCCAGGCAGCATCTCTAGAAAGAGGTACCATCGACGTTTCAGACCGAGACCCTTCGTACAGTGGTATGAATGTTTCAAAAGCTAGTGAGCTTATACAGTATCTGCAATGTCTTGCATAATGAAGTACACTGTTTTGTCCAAGGATCAATGTAGCACACCCCATTCAATCCTCCCTCATTTGTTCCTTGCAAGCTGTTTTCCAAATCCTGGAAGCTGTCTTGAAGTAGGAAGTCTTCTTCAAAAGTTTGCAGCTAGAGGACAGTGCAAAGCTACTCAGTTTCTACATTATCGATTCAAACTGACAACCACCTATAGTCATCTATAATTTCCTAACCCTAACCACAGCATAATTTATTTAGGAAGTTATTTCCCTGAACATTCTACTAACTTGAATCAATTGCTTTCTGCTGTTTAAAATGCAGCAAGCATTGGAATCATGTTTAGAATCTAAATTATCAAAAGCTTTTACACAATTAATGATATTACAGTCTCAGATCTCAATGATATTGCAGGTTTGAAGTTAAACATCTTGTCCAATACTAAGAGAATCGCACGGATCTTTCATTACTTCACCCTACATAGTACATTCAAGAAACCTCTCCCAATTTGATCTTGAATTGAAAACGTTGATACAAAAGTAAGTTCTGTTCCAATTTAATAAGATTCTTCAGTTACAGAATCATAATGTCATAGAGTAACACAGTACAGAAACTGGCCCTTTGGCCCAACATCCATGCAGATAATTCCCTATCTATGACCAAGCTTGATCCATATCCCTCTTAATCTTTCCTATCCATCTTTCTGTCCAAGTGGATTTAAAATGTTATTTTTGTCCCTGCCTCAGTCACTTTCTCTGGCAGCTCATTCCATACACATACCCCGCTTTGTGTGAAGAAACTGCTCCTCAAGACTCTTTCAATCTCTTCCACACCTCGCTCTAAACCTATGCCCTCTAGTTTTTAATTCATTTTCTGTGGGAAAAAGAATGTGTGCATTCACCATGACTATGCCCTTCATGATTTTATACATCTTTATTAGCACACTCCAAGGGTCGGCCTCAACGACAGCTTGATCAACTGCAATGTAATGTCCCAACGCTGATAACCAACATCATGACTGTTGAAGGCTAGAATGCTGAACCCCTTTTCTAACATCCTGTCTACCAGTGTAGTGTTTTTCACGGAACTTCAAACTTGTACTCCTTAGTCCTTCTGTTCAACAACACTTTGCAAGCCCCTACCATTCGTTGTACAAGTTCTACTCTGGTCATTTTGTAATACGCTCAGAACACATTAAAAGGAGGAAAATCAAAGCACTGACCCTTAATTTTGGAACCAGAATCTTCAGAAAATATAAATTAATATACAATAATTCAGTCATGAATTGTTAACAAAATCACAAGAGTTTTATGATATTTCACAAATTCCAAAACAGCACAGAAGATATATTGAAAGAGCTGATGGTTGGAATGTAAGTGGTTCTTAAAGCAGGAACCTTATTTCTAAACTAAAGGTTTCTGGTTTGTGAACTGTATAAGACTGTTATTGCTAAGTTATTGCACATACAGAGGAGGGTAATCAATGGACTTTTGGACATAAAGGAATAGAAGGATTATAGGAATTTCCACGTTGGCTAACTTGACAATAACACTTTGCAAATACACTCACATGGTACAGTAAAATTGTTAACTATACTGCATGTTAAGGCAAGTGCGTAACATCATGAGATTCAATCTTCAAGACTTTGTAATAGAATTTTTGACAGGCTCCCAGGTAGCTTCATATACTGGCAATGTTCCTTTTTCCCTAATAACCCTGCACATTTTCTCTTTTCAGATATTTATGCAGCATCTCCTCTGAATGCTTTGATTAAATCTCTTCACTGTTCCCACGAAAGTACATTCCAGATACTAATCCGTTACTGAACAAAGAAAGATGTCTTCATGCTATTTTTTAGTTTTTTTGCTGATCCACTAAAGAATATTTTCCTTCTATCTTCTGTTGGAATCCTTCAAGATTTAAATACCTATAACAGATCTCCTCATAACATTCTCTGTTTAAAGGAGAAGCCCAATCTTGGATCCTTATCCCTGAAATAATTTTTGGTAAATCTCTTCTGTACATCAGTTAAGCACTTACATCTTTCCTGACATATAACACCCAAAAATTGTGGCAATATTCCAACAATATTCTAGATACGATAAAGGGTCTCAACTCAAAAAGTCACGGTCCACTTCTTCACAGAGATTCTGCCTTTTATGTGTTGTTCTAGATTCCCAACATCTAGTCTCTTGTGCAAACAATATTCCAAATGTGGCTAGCCAATGTTTTATAAATATTTATAGTCACTAGTCTGATCTTGTACTCTATTCCTCAGTGCATGACATTACCGATTATTATAATGAGCATGCTAAAATTGCTAACCAATACGTTCAGAAATAGAAATTATAGCGCTTTTGTCATAAATTATGTTCTTCTTAAGGAAAAATAAGCCTCTTAGTAATCCAGGAACATTGTATATTAATCCACATAAACCACCTTTTGTTAAAACTGAGAAAATGTAAGCATTTATGATCAATAGCAGTGGAGTCAGGAAAAAGAAGAACATCCAGGAATTACCGTGATTATGCTGTATTTCATATTTTACAGAGATAACCCATAAACATACAAACTTGTCATGCTGCATCTAACCTTCCAGGTCCCTCAGGTGTAGAGCTCCAGGTATTGGGTTTTGCAGAGCTGTTGAAATAGTGCTTTGTCACACTCATTGATGGCAAGCCCATGCAATCAAAATTTCACATTCTTCCTCAATCTCTAATCATCTTCCACCACCTCAATGCCAAACCTGACAATAACCCTCTTGTTACATATATAAACTATCTTACATATTCATCAAATTCAACTCTAGTCAAGCCTATAGATGCAAATTCAAATAGTAGATTGCAAGCTACTTGACAACACTTACTTGATACAGTAAAATTACGGTTGCAAAACAATCAAATGGTTGACACTATGAACAACAGCTTCAGGATCAAACATATTTTCTAGAGGAAAGAATGTTTATCATAGCCCTTTTTAACATCCTAATGCTTACATTTTACTCTATCATTAATGGAATGTTCATGGTTCTAAACAACTAGGAAAACTAGGAGTTAATTCTTGATGGCAGAGAGGAAAAACAGTAATTTGAATACAAAGAATAGTGAAATGATTTCCTCTGATTTGTACTGGAAGGATAGGACCCTCTGCAGTCATCTCCAGAAAGTGATTTGTAGCACAAAAAGATAAAGGACTAGGCCATCATTCTTTGTGCTAAATAGCATCTGTCAATGGAACAACAGGATTTGATTGCTCCTCCAGTTCTATCAGCAAATCCCCTCATGCTCAATGACCATTACAAATTACAGGTACAGGTATTCTTCTGGACTGTATGAATGCTTATTTAACATCACCAAGAAAATGTTTTATGGCAATTAGTTTATGTATCTAATATAATCCTGGCTGATTCTTTATACATGTAAATACTCTAGTCCACAGATTACAATATCAATGACAGAGGAATTATTTTTATCTTATTTGGAGATATAGGCCCTTCCGGCGCTTTGAGCTGCGCCACCAGCACTCCATCAATTTAACAGTCTAATCACGGGAACATTTATAATGACCAATTAACCTACTAACTGCTATGTCCTTGGAGAGTGGGAGGAAACTGGAGCACCCAGAGGAAACTTAAGCATTCCACGGGGAGGACGTAACCGAGGACACCAGGATTGAACTCCAAACTATGATACCCTAGCTGTAATTATGTCACACCAATCACTGTGCTACCCTGGCACCCACTGTATGTTAGGAGACAATAAAGATCAGTGAGGAATCAGTATAAAAACAAAGTTACAGAAAGGGAAAAGTATCTTTTCAACACTTTTATCTCCTGTTGTGTACTACTTTTTAAATGTGCATGAAATAACATGAAACTTGCTAAAATTCATTTGGAAGCACAAGATTCTCGAATAAAAAATTTTTTTTGCAATAAATTTAACAGATGTTATTTTGGTTGTGTTAACACATTAATACCCTTGGATGTGCCTATGTGAAAATATTAGATTGCTTAACCAGATGAAAGTTCCCCTGAAAATTTTTCTGTTATAATAGAACTGTCTTCTCTCTGTCATATAACTTCTTCCTATATATTGACAAAAACATATGTAGTTTCCTCTCTTCCAGTACTGCAAACTAAAATTAGCGTATTCCCTCTATTTACCCCTAAGTATAATTCAATAAGATGATGATATAGGGGAATGCAGAGAGAAATTCTAATTGAGGTTTTCGGCCAGGTTTTATTCATTGGTGAAACATCTTAATAATTAATTACTCCACATAAGGCATAGGCCCAAGTCAAAATAAAAATACTTTATAATTAAGCTATTGTTCTTCCTAAAACTGCTGACAAGTATATTTAATCCGCATAAATTTTGAAACCATGCAATGAATAAAACTGTCAGTTTTGGTACCTCTGGCACTGAGCACCATGTGTGTTGGGAGATGCATATCACAAATTTGGAGTCTTCTCTCTCGCAATCCCCTGCTCATTCATTTCATTCCAGAAGAAATACTGCATTATGTTAAGTTCACTTGCATTGTGTCTGCATGATATTGATGAACAGAAAAGGCACCTGCTACCAAATACAAAGGAAACTTAAAACTCCTTGCAATTTCAAACTTGATCACAAATATAGTATGTTATGTTACCGATGAAGGACGTGGGGTATCAAAAGGTGGAGCTTCATGATGCCCTCGGCTTACATAGATTGTTTCCAGTTACAAATTTAACCACAATCTATTATGGCCATACCCATGATTTTTGCAGAAACAGGCATTTTTTTTCATATTAGTTTAAATGCAGTAGCATGGTGACCATAAATATTGTGTGCAAATCAGCAAGAACCGTAACTGAAGATCTGAAATATGGTCCACAATGTTAAAACAAAATAATAAAAGGATACAGGAAGCACTCAAGGGTATAAAAAAGAACAAAAGCACATACACTTAGAGTGAGGAAGAAGGTTCAGAAGGGTTTGATAGGAAAGTACTTATTTTTACACAAAGTGGCTGATAACGGGAACTTGCTGCAGGAGGAAGTGGTGGAATCAGATTTAATTACTACATTTAAAAAACATTTAAAAGAGGCATTAAAATAGGAAAGGTATAGGATTCAAACCTGATGCTGTCAACTGAGATTAGAATGGATGGGCAAAAAAGTTGGCATGGATGCCTGTTTCTGTGCTGTGCCTTTAAATGTTAAAGCTTGATAATAGGTAACATTTAAAATAATAGAATGGGAAAGATGATAACTTGTACAACACTTCCCTTCAGGTCTTCATTGTAACACTTTTGTTTTGTTATTTGGGCTTCCTGGCTACTTTTAATAGCCTAAAAATTGTTGTTTAAACAGCATAGAATAATAGTGCTCAGCATTATTTATATGCAAATGACACTGCAACTTCAGGCAACGGCAATCTAAAGGCTGCTGTTCAAGATGTACGACCCTGTTATTAGATTTGAAAAAACAGCATTTCATTGCCTGACTCCTTATTCAAATTCATTAAATTATGTGCAGTGGCTGTACTTGTAAGGCAGGTACACATTCAAATCAGCACAAAAGTTAAGGTGAATCATTTCAAGTTTAAGTACTCTTTAACTAATGATGTATCAATTACACAAAAAATTTCACTGGCACTTAAAATTAGCTACTACAAATGTGAACTTCCATTCTTTCATATTTTAATTGCATTGGAGATGTTATTAGAATTAACATCAGATTTTATAATTTCTTTTTTCCTTTAATCTCTCTCATTCTCTTTAAATCGCAGCATACTTTTCCTCTCTTTATTTTGCTTTCTGCAGCTGATTTGAGAGTGAATTCACCATTCAGAAATTGTTCTCACTCACTGATAACTTCTACAATCCTTCAAAGTAAAAAGATAAACTGTTGCTTTTATGTTCATGTAGATCCCAGACATCCTGGAGATCTGAGAGATTTCTGTCTCCCAAATCTAGTAAATTGCAGTACTGAATAGTGTCATTACTAATTAAACAAGGCAAATGATGACCAATTATTAACCCATTGTTGTTCTCACAATCCTTGGCCTATCATTGTTCACTCTATACACTCCCATTATTAGGTCAGATTATTTCAAAACACAAGGTAAATCACCACAGCTATGCAGACGACACACAACTGTATTTGTCTATTATGCCAGATGACCCTGAGGCTCTAAGCCCTCTGGTCCAGTATCTTACTAGCATTACAGACTGGATGAGTTCCAATTTCCTTAAATTAAATAAGGAAAAAAACCCAGAAATTTTGGTTATTGGTAACAATAAAAATAAGCGTGAATATTATAAATAAACTTGATCATCCGGCCTTACAAGTCAAGCCAGAAGTAAATAATTTAGGGGTTATTATTGACTCTGAGCTAAATTTCAAATCACATATTAACCTTGCTTAGTCTGTTCCTTCATTTAAGGAACTCTGCAAGAGTTCGATTTCTTACAACATCTCAAGATGCAGAAAAATTGATACACACTTCTGTTTTTAGCCAATTAGATTACTGTACTGCACTCTTTTCATGACTTCCTTAGAAAGATATAAATCAGCTGCAGCTTCTTCAAAATACAGCAGCAAGAATCTTAACCAAAGCAAGAGAAAATCTGAACACATTTCACCAGTTTTGGCATCAAAACACTGACTGCCTGTGTCCTTTAGGATCGATTCTAAAATATTCTTAATTGTATATAATGCTCTGAATAATCTAGCTCCTCCATATGTTTTAGAATGTCTATCCCTTTGTATCCCTAGTCATAATCTTATATTCACAAATACTAGTTTACTTGGTGTTCCTACAGCCAATCACGTAACAACTGGTAATGCAGCCCTTTTGCTCCTATGCACCAAAAATCTGGCATACTCTACCGACTGGGATCCTCCAGGACAGTACTGTGGAGCATTTCAAAACACTTCTATAAACCTACTTCTTTAATTTGGCCTACTTAATGCCTGTTGATGTTGATTACATTTATTCAATTTGGTATATTCAATTACATTTTATTCGATATATGTTTGTCTTATGATTTGTAATTTAGTCTTGTATTCTTATGACTATATAGATTTATCTTTACAATCTATATAAAGCACTTTGAGCATGTATCTTAATGTATTAAAGGTGCTATATAAACAAGATTATTATTATTACTACTAAATCTAAAGGTGGGTACTCTTTAACTACCTTTGTTTGGCTTATTAACTAGAACATAAAGAGTTTTTTGGTCATAACACCTCTGAAAAATAATTAAAGCTCGACACATTTTAAATCCAGCCAACTTGCTCCTTTGGTTCTTCTTTAGTTTCCAATTTATGTTCAAAATACATCTATATTGACTGTATTGGAGAAGTTCCCAGCCATATTTACAAAGGACATTATGCTGGTTAAAAGGGATTCCACCATTTTTCTAATATTCTTGGTACCCAAGTGATACAATGCACCTTTGAACAAATCCAGGGCATTTCCTTTTGCTGAAATGAAAAATCTTTAGATTACAAACAAAATTTAAAATTCACTGAACAGAGCTTATTGAAAAATAATGTTGCATATTTCACAAGCAAATGTTTATTTTGGCTGGGCTTCCAACAAAGCATCAGAAAACTGTCAGTAATTTTCTCCACAGGTACTTGATTTATTCTAGATTAACAATGTCTCAGACCATCAGAAATAAAAAAAAATATATCTGGGGACTTTCCCTTAATATTCAGCACAACACATAAAAGGCGTCTTATTAGTTATGGTGGCAGCCACTGCTCACAAAGTATAAAAAATGTAAATAAAGCTGAACAAATATCAGATAATAAGGAATAGATTGATTTCAGTGTGATTAATTTCATGTCAAATTAGAAGTAGTGGTGCCAGCTGCACCCAGCCTTTCACGTGTTACTCTCCCCCGTCCCCTTTCATTTGATTTTCAACAAAATAAAGCCAGAAGAGAGTTAATTGTCATATACATGGATTTAATCACATTGACAGAGTGTTCCGGCCCTCCCTTTAGCAATCCATGTCTAATTGATGTGGTAATTTTTTCATCATTAACACCAGCACATATGTTACAGACAAATCCCTTAGCACTATTATTCCCACTGGTCTGTGACTGACTCTTGAATAAATAATGTGTTGCACAGCAGGCTTTACTGAGCTTGGCCGTAAAAACAGGCATCAGGAAAGCATTACTTTAGCATGTAAAACGTGTAACTCCTTCCAATGATCCTATAAACAGGTTAGCACTCCATCTGGGAGTTCTGCTGCTAGTATTATTCCTCAGCATCTCTGGTGTTCAAACTCTTCCAGTTTAACAATTGCCCTTTTGAGTTACAGCTGTATTTGTTATCTCCATGGCAACCTTGGTACTCAATCTGCCACACCATACTGCAGCCACTGTCAGCTGAATTCTATTGTCACCCCAAGTGTCAGACAAAGCCTCGTACATGGACTGGTGGGACAGGATCTTCCCTTTGGGAAAATTCTTTGGTTGATGGAAGACCTAATTTAATCATTGAGAAAAATGCATGAACAAGATCACATATAAATTATATTTTTCCAAAGCAGAATCAAGCAGAGCTCTCGAGTAATAGGACAAAAGTTTTCCATTTGTCATTAAGATTGCCAGATTTAAAAGGTTGTCTGATCACTCACTGATTCTGCTGAAAAGAAATAAAAATCAAGACTTATTAAATTTTAGGCTTCCTTCAGTGAAAGAAAGTGCTTAATAATGTATGATATCTTAATTATTTTCCTTCTTTAATTTGCTAAAGCTATGCATTAGATTGGATTTAGATGTACAGAAATATATAGAGAACATATTCTATGAAGGCTTGCTTCATAAGAATCATAAACTGAACTTGTAATTGAAACTTGTAGAAGTTTTTGCTTTCTGCAAACTACTGATATTTGCAAACATATCTCATTCAAACAACATTTTTGTGTTTTTAATCCAACTACAATCTGATGACAAGCAACACACATAAAAGTTGCTGGTGAACGCAGCAGGCCAGGCAGCATCTCTAGGAAGAGGTGTAGTCGACGTTTCAGGCCGAGACCCTTCGTCCTGCCTGGCCTGCTGCGTTCACCAGCAACTTTTATGTGTGTTGCTTGAATTTCCAGCATCTGCAGAATTCCTGTTGTTTGCGTTTTTACAATCTGATGAATAGTTTTAAGCATCTAATTTAGTGCTGTTTTGGGGTTTAATATAGGGCTAAGTACAGTATGTTTACTTCTAAAGATTGAAGAGTTACAAGAAGCTTTATCCCACATAAAAGGCCTGCCAAAGTACATTACTAGATGCGGCCCAAATAACTACTGAGCAAGAGAAAAGCAGCAGGAAATGTTAGATAAGCTGAAGAATAATCCATTAAATGTGAGAACAGGGAGATGGGTTTATTGTTAACTTGCTGGAACTTCAGCAACAAGGAATAAGTGAGTGCTGGTCACAGTTTATTAAGTTGATGGGTAGCTACCTCCATCAGTATTCATTCCCTACCTCTCCATCATCTTCCCTTAGCCTTGTGTCTATCCAGAAGTGTCTGGTGTGGCAAGCAGAGCAGAACAAGTGAGTCATTACATTTCATTTTAGCTGATTTGTACAAGACCAGTGGAAAGTAATCCTGAACTTCAGATTTGAGAGGCAAATGGTTATACAAGGCAGTTAATTCATTTTCCTCTTTTATCTTAATCCGTTTAAAGGAATTGAATGTTCAACGACATTAACTCCCCCATCCACAGCCGCCTTTGAGTTTGTGATAGGGAGTCACCTTCTTCAATCCTTACAGTCCACAACAGAAAGCATGGCTAGAAATATCAAACAGTGCTTTATAAAATAAAAGGACTAAAGGAGAAGAAGAAGATAGTAAATCAGTGTAATAATATTCATACACCATGCAATTGTATACCGTATATATACCATAAAATGTAATTTGCACTGAAGGGCCACAAATCTCTTGGTCAGAGGTAGAAACAATGAATTAACTGACCTACAAAGATGATTCCTTCATGACTTCCTGAAACAAAGATGGATTGCAAGGTGACTGGTGCTGTAGATGCTCACAGTTCTAACATGTCTGAGCTTCACGCATAAGAAACTCACAGGCATTTGACCTATGACAATCACTACCATCACAGATGGTAAATCCAAGCATGAGATTTTGCAAAAGGCCATAGTAAGACTAGGGGTATAGGAATTATCTATCCATATATCATTAACTACATTTTAAGTAACTTGGGTGTTTCAGGATATCCCAAGGTCATGGTCATGAATGGCAATATATCAAGGAAACGTTTTCATTTTTTTGCTTGGTTGCTCATCCTCTGCCAAGTTCCATGCAGGTACATAAGTTTTTAACCTCCAAATGAACTATACAAAATAATATACATTGACATAGCACCTTTAAAATTGTAAACTACTTCACAACACTTCAATTTAATTAAAGATACTAGTTTAAAGACACTACAACTTTAACATGAGAACAAGTACAGAACTTATAAGTTATATCCTGTGTAAATACAGGAAACATTATGCTGCACACTTCCATGTTGTATTCTTACAGTAAGAGCACTGCCAATAATAAGAAGCCTGCTCTATTAATTATCAAAGTTCTATTATCACAATCATCAGTCTTAAAGACAATTTCCACAAGTACCTTAAAAGTGAATGACATCTAAAACTCTTCAAATGTGTTTCATTCTCCAATCCTGCCCATCATTTTGATGGAAATCATTTGTTCTCTCCAGTGGAATAGATATGCATAGTGCTACCAAAAGCTTTTACATATTCACTGAAAATTGAAAACTGATTAAACAATCCATGCATAAAATTTGACCATAGCTAACATCTGTGCTTTTACATAGATCCCAACATAATGATTTAATTCCGAGAGCCGTGTGAGTGAAAGTGCTTCTTCTTCCCACTCTCTTACCTAACTCAACACAAACTTCAGCATTGAACCACCATTGTGTTGTATGAAACAAGACTAAAGTATTCAATGATTAAACTTTTTATTCATATTTGGGCATGATTGCCAGATTTTGCTTACTGGAGGCCAAGTATTTGCATAAAAAACAGCAAGTAATCTGGAACACTAAGAGAATGTCACTGCTTATTGCTAAGGGAATTAAATAGAATGGTTCAGCTCACAGAGTTGCTGTCCCAGAGCTCCAGCACTTCAAATTCAATCCTGACCTTGGTTTTTATAAATTGTCCCTAGTGTGTAGGTAAGTGATAGCATCTGGAGTGGGAGGAGGTGATGGGAGTGGGTGGAGAATAAAGTGGGTTAGGGCAAGAATAGTATAAAAATGGAAGCATGATGGTCAGTATGGGTGATGAGCAGAAGGGCCCGTTCTGTGCTATAACTCTCTATGAAAAGTTAGAAATTATATAGGGCATTGCTGAGACTACAACTGGAAAACTGCATGCAATTCTAATCTTCTTACCCAAGGAAGAATATTCATACTTTGGGGGTTTGGGACAATTACCTAGAATGGGCACATTATTGGTTACGCTAATCTTCAAAGTAAAATTATTAACAAAGTACATACATGTCACCATATACAGCCCTGAGATTCATTGTCTTGTGGGTATACTCAATGAATCCATAGAATAATAGCCTTAACAGGATCAAGGAAAGACCATGCCAACTTGCGTGTTCATAGATAGATAGATAGATAGAAAGATATACTTTATTAATCCCGAGGGAAATTTGGTTTCGTTACAGCCGCACCAACCAAGAATAGAGCGTAAATACAGCAATACAAAAACCACCAACAATCAAACAACAAAATGCAAACTATGCCAGATGGAAAATAAGTCCAGGACCAGTCTATTGGTTCAGGGTGTCTGACCCTCCACAGGAGGAGCTGCATGTTCGATGGCCACAGGCAGGAATGAACTCCTGTGCGCCAAGTGTTGTATCACGCTGGAATGTGGCCGAAGTCCAACAGTAAAAAGTTCAATATCTAGTCTGCAAACACGTTCCTCGATCGTAATATGCCCCGGATTGCACCATCTGCTGTTAACCAGATCTAGTGTGCATGCGCTGGTCATGCATGCAGCCTGGTATGGCCGTTCCGATCTATTCTTACTTTCTTCTTCTTACTTTTTAATTTACGTTATTTTTTGTATTTTTTTTTTCTTACGGTAACACGTCGAAGCTGTACCCTCTCCAACATGCTAGTAGAGAGAGAACAACCAGTATTCAAAACACAACAAACTGTGCAAATACAAAAAAAAGAGATAATAATAGTAGATAAATAAGCCATAAATATCTAGAACATGAGATAAAGAATTCTTGAAAGTGAGTCCATGGGTTGTGGGAATAGTTCAGTGATAGGGCAAGTGAAGTTAAGTGAAATTATCCCCTTTTGTTCAAGAGCTTGATACTTGAGGAGTGATAACTGTTCCTGAACTTGGTAGTGAGAGTTCTGAGACTCCTGTACTGCCTTTCTGATGGCAGCAGCAAGAACAGAGCACGTCCTGGGTAGTGAAGGCCCCTGATGATGGATGCTCCTGTGACAGCATTTCATGTAAATGTGCCCAATGGTGGGGAGGGCTTTACCTGTGATGGACTGTGCTGCATCCACTACTTTTAGTAGGATGTTTCATAGAAGGGCATTGGTGTTTCCATACCAGGCAGTGATGCAGCCAGAC
This sequence comes from Mobula birostris, assembly GCF_030028105.1. Taxonomy (NCBI): domain Eukaryota; kingdom Metazoa; phylum Chordata; class Chondrichthyes; order Myliobatiformes; family Myliobatidae; genus Mobula; species Mobula birostris. The sequence continues at coordinate 59,034,590 of NC_092388.1, forward strand.
AATATACTCCCCACTACACATCTATAGAAGTTTGTCAGAGTTTCAGATGTCATGCTGAATCTTTGCAAACTCCTAAAGAAGTAGAGGTACTGATGCACTTTCTTAGTAATTGCACTTACATGCTGGGCCCAGAACAGGTCCTCTGAAACAATAACACCAAGGAACTTAAAGTTGCTGACTCTCTTCCCCTCTGGTCCTCCAAACAGGACGAGCTCATGGACCTCTGGTTTCCTCCTGAAGGCAATAAACAGCTCCTTGGTCTTGCTGACATTGAGTAAGGAGTTATTGTTATGGCACCACTCAGCCAGATTTTCAATCTCCCTCCTATATGTTGATTCATCATCACGTTTGACATAGCTTACGACAGTGGCGTCATCAGCAAACTTGAATATGACACTGCAGCTGTACTTAGCCATGCGATCATAAGTGTAAAGCGAGTAGAGCAGGGGACTAAGCAAACAGCTATGTGGTGCACCTGTGCTCATGGAGATCATGGACAGCCTTGTATCTACTGGATTCTAAAAGGAAGGTGAAACACAAGAGACTCAAGGGGACTTGATAGGGTGGTTGCATGGGAGAATCTAGAAATAGAAATCACTCTTTATAAATAAGCAGACACCCATTTAAGACAGAAGAGATGGGATCTTCTTTTTCCTCTCCCAGTCAAGAGTCTTTGGAATGCTTTCCTACAGAACAATGGAAGAAAAACCTCTGAGTACTTTTAAGTCAGATAGATAGATGCTTGATAAGCAAGAAGATGAAATACTGCTGCAGGTAGAGAGGAATGTAGATTGAGATTAAAATTAGTTTAGCACCAAGATCATTAAATGTCAGAGCAGGGTTGAGGGGCAAGTGCTCTCCCCCGCTCCTAATTTGTATGTTCATATATCTGAGTCCTTCTTGGCCATTTAATATAGGTTGTCATACAGTGAAATACTCAGGGAGTATTGTGAGATACTCCTTTCAAGATGACACATTGAATCAAGGCTCAGCCTGGTCTCTATCAAATATTCTGTTTGAAGTAGAACAGCGGAGTTCTCTTTTTATCTTTGACAACATTCATCCCTTGTCATATAAAATATGATATGGATAATAACGCAGCCATTAATCTCATCACATTTTGTGGCATGTTGATTGTTTTGCAGACATTTCCCACATTATTACAATAACTAAACTTTAAAAAGGTGCTTTAAAATTGAGAATACAAGTCCTAATTTTACAAAACATGATTAGTTCACTTCCTTTTCAACAAAGTTGGCAAAAAATATCATCAGAGTTTAAAGTTGTCATTCTTAAGAAGGCCCAAAGGACTCAAAGTTAAGACCACAAGAAAAAGAGGCAGCTTAAGACATTAGGCCCATTAAGTCTGCTCTCCATTTGAACATAGCTCATTTATCATCCCCACTCAAACCCATTCTCCTGCATTCTTCCTGTAATCTTTCACACGCTCACTAATGAAGAACCCATCAACCTGCACTTCAAACATACCCAATGACTTGACCTCCGCAATTAATTCCAGATTCACCACCCTTTAACGAAACAAACTCTTCTTTACCTGTGTTGTACAAGGGATGTCACTAGTCCGATACTCTCTCACTACTGGAAGTCACCTCTCCACATCCACCCTATCTAGGGCTTTCAATACAAGACCATAAGACATAGGAGCAGAATTAAACCATTTTGCCCATTGAGTCAGCTTCGCCATTTCATCATGGCTGATCTATTTTCCCCCTCAGCCCCAATCTCCTGCTTTCTCCACATATCCCTTCATATCCTGACCAATAAAATATCTATCAACATCTCCCTTAAATATACCCAAAAACTTGGCCTCCACAGCTGCCTGGGGCAATGAATTCCACAAATTCACCACTCTCTGTCTAAAGAAATTCATCCTAAACTCCATTCTAAAAGGACAACCTCTATTCTGAGGCTATGTCCTCTGGTCTTAGACCCTCCCACCATAGGAAACATTCTCTCCACATCCACTCTATCAAGGACTCTCACCATTCGATTGGTTAGGTTTCAATCAGGTCACTCCTCATTTTTCTGAATTCTAGTGAATATAGGCCCAGAGCCATCAAACACTCATCATACATCAAGCTGTGTAATCCTGGAATTATTTTCATGAACTTCCTTTAAACCCTCTCCAATGTCAGCGCACCTTTTCTACAATAAGGATTCCAAAACTGCTCACAATAATCTAAGTGAGGCCTCACCAGTGTTTTTTAAGGCCTCAACATTACAGTCTTGCTTTTTTATGCTAGTCCTCTTGAAATGAATGCCAACATCACATTTGCCTTCCTCACCACAGACTTAACATACAAATTAGCCTTTAGGGAATCCTGCACAAGGACTCCCAAGTCCCTTTGCACCTCAGATTTTTGTATTTTCACTCCATTTAGAAAATAATCTACCCTTTTATTTCCTCTACCAAAGTGTATGAATATACACTTCTCAATACTGTATTCCATCTGCCACTTCTTTATCCATTCCCCTAATTGGTAGCCTCTCTACATCCTCAATACTACCTGCCCCTCCACCTATCATCACATCATCTGCAAACTTTGCAACAAAGCCATCAATTCCATCATCTAAATTATCGACATATAAAGTAAAAAGAAGCGGTCCCAACACAGACTCACGTAGAAACCACTACTCACCTGCAGCAAACCAGAAAAGGCTCCCTTTATATCCATTCTTTGCCTCCTGCCAATCAGCCACTACTTTATCTGTCTAGAATCTTCCCTGTAATATCATGGGCTTGTAGCTTGTGAAGCAGCCTCATTTGTGGCACCTTATCAAAGGCCTTCTGAAAATCCAAGTACACAACATTAACTGATTCTCCCTTGTCTATCTTGCTTGTTATTTCTTCAAAGAATCCCAATAGGTCAGGTGGGATTTTCCCTCAAGGGAACCATGCTGACTACAGCCTATTTTATCATGTGCCTCCAAGTACCCCGAAACTTCATCTTTAATAGTTGACTCCAACATCTTCCCAGCCATGAGGTCAGACTAACTGGTTTATAGTTTCCTTTCTTCTTGCCTCTCGTCCTTCTTGAAAAGTGACATTAGCAATCCTTCAATCTTCTGGAACCATTTCAGAATCTAGTGATTCTTGAATTATCATTACTAATGCCTCCATAATCTCTTCAGCCACCTTTTTTTCAGAACCCTGGGGTGTACTCCATCTTGTCTAGGTGACTCACCTACCTTCAAACCCTTCAGATTCCCAAGAACCTTCTCCCTAGTAACAGCAACTTCACACATTACTGACCCCTGACACTCTGGGACTTCCACAATACTATTAGTGTCTTCTACTGTGAAGACTGATGCAAATTACTTATTCAGTTCATCCAACATTTCCTCGTCCCCCATTGCTATTTCTTCAGCATAATTTTCCAGCAGTCCAATATCCACCCTTGCTTCTCTTTTACACACTTTATGTATCTGAAGAAACTTTTGGTATCTTCTTTAATATCATTGGCTACCTTACTTTCGTATTCCATCTTTTCCTTCTTAATGACTTTTTATTTGCCTTCTGTTGGTTCTTAAAAGCTTCCCAATCTTCCAACTTCCCACAATTTTCGCTTTATTATATCCTCTCTCTTTAGCTTTCATGTTGCCTTTGACCTCTCTTGTTAGCCTTGGTTCATCTTGCCTTTAGAATACTTCTTCTTGCTTCCAGAAACTCCAGCTGTTGCTGCTCTGCTATCGCCGCTGCCAGTGTTCTTTTCCAATCAATCCTGGCCAGCTCCCCTCTCATACCTCTGTAATTCCCCTTACTCCACTGTAGTATTGATACATTTGACTTTTGTTTCTCCTTCTTAAGTTTCAGGGTGAATTCAATCATATTATGATCACTTTCCTCTGAGCGTTCTTTTACCTGGAGCCCTCAAAAAAAATTCCAGTTCATTGCACAACACCCAATGCAGAATAGCTGATCCCATAATGGGCTCAACCTCAAACTGCTCTAAAAAGCCAGCCCATAGGCAGTCTGGCCTACAACATCAGGCATACTGCTAGTGTCTTCCAGTGAAGACTGATGCAAAATACTCATTTAGTTAATCAGCCATCTCCTTGCTCCCGTTATTATTTCTCCTGCCTCATTTTTTAGCGGTCCTATACCCACTCTCATTTCTCTTCTATTTTTAACATACTTGAAAAAACTTTTATGATCCACTTTCATATTATTTGCTAGCTTGCTTTCATATTTCATCTTTTCCCTTCTAATGACTTTTTTAGTTGCCCTCTGTAGGTTTTTAAAATCCTCCATCTTCCCACTAATTTTTGCTTTGTTGTATGCCCTTTCTTTTGCTTTTACAATAGCTTTAACTTCCCTTGTCAGTCATGGCTGTACTATTTTATCATTTGAGTATTTCTTCATTTTTGGAATACACATGTCCTGCACCTTCCTCATTTTTCCAAGAAACATATGCCATTGCTGCTTTGCTGACATCCCTGCCAGCAGTTCCTTCCAATTTACTTTGGCCAACTCCTCTCTTATACCACTGTAATTTCCCTTATTCCACTGAAATACTGCAACATCAGACTTTACTTTCTCCTTCTCAAATTTCAAGTTGAACTCAATTATATTGTGATCACTGGTTCCTAAGGGTTCTTTTACCTTAAGCTCCCTAATCGCCTCCAGTTCATTACATAACACCCAATCCAGTATAGCTGATTCCCTAGTTGGCTCAATGACAAACTGCTCTGAAAGATATCTCTTAGGCATTCAACAAACACTCTTGAGATCCATTACCAACCTGATTTTCCCAATTGACCTGCATGTTAAAATCTCCCATGACTACCATAACATTGCCCTTTTGACTCGCCTTATCTATTTCCTGTTGTAATCTGTGGTCCACCTCCCAGCCACTGCTGGGAGACCTGTACATAGCTGCCATCGAAGTACTTTTACCCTTACAGTTTCTTAACTCAACCCACAAGGATTCAACATCTTCCCATCCTATGTCACATCCTTCTACTGAGTTGATGCCATTCTTGACCAGTAGAGCCACACCACCCCCTCTGCCTACCTTCCTATCCCTCAATATAACATGTAACCTTGAACATTCAGCTCCCAAATACAACCATCATTCAGCCACGATTCAGTGATGGCCACAACATCGTACCTAGCAATAGCCTCTCCCTTCATTCTTTCTACCAAAGTGCATGACAATACGCATCTTCCACTGTATTCCATCTACCACATTTTTGCCCATTCTTCTAAACTATCCAGGTCTTCTGCAGACCCCCTGATTCCTCAACACTACATACCCCTTCACTTTCTTTGTATCATCCACAAACTTGGCCACAAATCAAATCAGTCCAAATCAAAAAGTTCAAAATTCAAAGTAGATTTATTATCAAAGTAGATGTATGTCACCATATATAACCCTGAGATCCAATTTCTTGCAGGCAAACTCAATATATCCATAATAGAATAACAACCATAATAAAATCAATGAAAGACTACAGCAACCTGCACATTCAACCAGTGTGCGAAAGACAACAAACTGTGCAAACACTAAATAATGAATAAATAAGCAATAAATATTGGGAACATGAGATGAGCATGTGGGTCAGCTCACATGTGGAGTACCACATCCTGCTTTGACATCCTTATTTAACAAATAACTTACTTACCTTGTACAGAAATGGTATACTAGATTGATTCATAGATTCTGGGCTGCATTGAATCATAGAGGAATACAGCATGGAAACAGACCTACTAGCCCAACTCTTCCATGTTATTGATGAGAGACTGAGCACAATGTTTTTTTAAACTTTCTTCTGAACTCCTAAAATGAAATGTGAACTCAACGAAATATGTAAGATTCTGAGGGGCCTCTATGTTCAAAGTTTTTTTTTGAGGATATTTCCATTTGTGGGAGGGTCATTGTCTCAGGAATAGGAGTCAATTAAGAGAAATCCAACCTGTGAGATTATTGTGAACTTTTAAAATACACTAACCCTGTGAAGGCTGTGGATGTTAATTTATTGTACATTTCAAGCTGGAATAGACAGATCTGCAGGTTATAGTGAAGTAAGTCCTATGAAATTCACAAAGGAATGTGTAGTTGAAGCCAAAGAGTAAAGGCATAAACCTACTGAATTGTGGAGCAGGCTCAGAGGATTAAATGGCCTATTTCTATTCTTATTTTGTATGTTCTTATGTAAACTTTGAAAAAAGTCTCGCATTTACAAAACAGCACACATCAAAATTGCTGGTGAATGCAGCAGGCCAGGCAGCATCTCTAGAAGGAGGTACAGTCGACGTTTCAGGCCGAGACCCTTCGTCAGGACGTATTAATTCACCCCTTTAATATGACATGCCAAATCAGCCAATTGGTTTTAAAAGTCACATATTAGTTAAATGGAGTTCACCTGTGTGCAGTCAAGGTATTTCAATTCACTGCAGTAAAAATATACCTGTATCTGGAAGGTCCAATAAGGTTATAACTCAATTTGGCTTGACTTGAGAAGTGGCGATTTGTGCTGCTGACTATGAATGGTGTGGGGGTGTTGGGAAATAATGTAGGTTTAGCTAGGGGAGAGGATCTGGGGGGAAAAAACTGCAAATGGAGGGCTTGGGTGTGTGTGGGTTGGTGGAAAGAGGTTGGAATGAAGTTGAATCTAAATCTGGAAAACAGAAAAAAAAACATAATATTGGAATGAATTCAAGTGATGGAGAGGAAAGGTGGGATATTTTGAAAAAAAAGCAAAAAAGTCACAAAGCATTGTTTAAATTTGACCCGGATCAGCCTTCTTCTACTAATCCCACTGAATTAAATTCAGACTTAAAAATAGCCACAGGGAATATAAATTGTGCTTGTACTTTAAGAGGAGGTGATGTGTTAATCATTTGTAAGGATAAGAAACAGTGTGAGAAGGCATTATAATGGGTGCTCTGGTGGAGATAGTGATAGGCAAAATGATAGTGTCTATGTTGCCCAATGAAAATGGAGCTATTTGGAGTGTTACAATGGGTGTTCTGGTGGAGATAGTGATAGAGGTTAAATCTCATTTATTGGGAGGCAAGGTTAAAGAGGTTACAAGTTCATAAGTAGTCAGAAATGGAGAGAGGATGGAAAGTTTACCTATATTGATATGTTTTGATGAAGTGAAGCTCCCTGATAGTTAGTATTGGGTATGTTAGTTATAATATATGAGCTTGAATTCCACCCCCACTTAGATGTTACAAATGTCAGAAGTTTGTGCATGTTGTGGCAGTATGTCATGGGAAACTAAGATGTAGTAAGTGTGGCGGGGGAACGTAAGTATGAAGATTGTGAAGGCATAAAGTTTAAATGTTGTAATTGCAGTGGAGAACATAGTACAGCTTAGAGGATGTGAAGTGCTTAAGAAGGCAGCTGAAGTTCAACAGTTAGGTGAGTCCTAGGCAGCAGCCTTGCAAAAAGTTAAAATGAATGTTGATAAAGTATTACCGTTTAGAGAACAGAATGTTTACAGGTTCAAAGGTCCAATCTAATGAGATGTATACAATATACATCCTGAAATGCTTTTTCTTCACAAACATCCACAAAAACAGAGAAGTGCCCCAAAGAATGAATAACAGTTAAACATGGGAACCCCCAAAGTCCCCCCCCAGCTTCCCACTGCCGCGCGTAAGCAGCAGCGAGCAATGATCCCCCCTCCCCACTCCCAGCAAAAAAAAGCACATCCACTACCGAGCACAAGTGTGAGCTCGGCGACAGTAAAGACACAGACTTGCAGTTACCCCAAAGACTTTGCATTTCATCTGGTGTTCGACAAACCACAGGTTCTCTCTCTCCCTAATAAGGGAGAGGGAGGTGTCCCTCATTTTCACATAACAACATGTGAAGCCAGAGGCTATGTCAGCATCATACTTCTATTACTGAAAACACTTTATTAGCTGATAAAATGAAGTTTGTGATGTTTATAACGGATGTGGTGAATTGTACTGCTCAGATATCTAGTTGTACTGAGAAAATTAAAATAATTGTGAAAGCTGCTGAAAAGTTATCTGGGTATAGCTGGTGTTATGTGGGAAGCTGTAAATGAAGCTCCGATGGGTGGGGTATCTGTATTTCAGTCTCCTTGTGAAAGTACATAATGGGATTAAAAATATTGCAGTGGAATGCAAGAAGCCTTATTTCCAATGGTCAAGACTTTAAGAAGTTTATTTCTGATTTATCAAACTCACCTGATGTTATATGTATTCAGGAAACCTGGATGTTACCTTGCAGGATTATATTGTAATTAGGCATGATAGATTTTTTGGTAAAGGGAGTGGTTTTGCAAGTTTTACAGGGAAAGGATAGGACAAAGAGTAGTGGATGTAAGTGGAGTATATGAGGCACTTGTAGTAGAAGTATTTGATTCAACAGGTAGGGGCATAAAGTGGTAAATTTGTACAACCCTTGTGGAAAGCTCTCCATTGATTTGTTGGAAAGTATATGTAGCTCTAGCTCACTAAGGGTTGTATGGTGTGGGGATTTTAATGCACATGGTTCACTGTGGGATTGTTTGCAGAATGATGGTAATGGTTTGATTGTAGAATTTTTAGATATTTCACATCTTCTGTGTCTTGATGGGAGGGGTATGAAATTTAATGTTCATAATAGTTCCATAGATTTAACTTCAGTTTTGAACATTCTGGCTAGAGTGAGTGAATGGGATGTCATGGAAGATGAAACATTGGGGAGTGAACATTTTCCTATATTTAGAAGCTTGGGTTTGGATTTATATAGAAGACAGGAGGTCACTTTTAGGAGGTGGAATTTTGGTATAGCAACTTGGGAGAGGTTTAAAGTTTTATATGATGAACATCTATCTGGATTGAATGTTGAGGATGATATGGATTTATACAATGAAAAATTGTCACATTATTCATCAAACTGCAATGGACGTGACTCCTATTAGAAAGGGTATTAATAGGAGAAAGGCTGTACCATGGAGGATGAAGGAGTGCGCAGAGGCAATTAGGGAGAGGAATAGGGTATTTAGGAAAGTTAAGTATTACTGAGTGACCTTATTAAGTATAAAAGGGCAAAGGCTGTGGTGATGAAAGTTGTGAAGGTTTCAAGAAAGGTTTACTGGAGGTCATAGTTTTATAGTTGACTGGAGGTCAAACTTCTATAGTATTACCAGGGAGAGCATTCTGACAGGCTGCATCACTGTCTGGTATGGAAGGGCCACTGCACAGGACTGAAAGAAGCTGCAGAAGGTTGTAAATCTAGTCAGCTCCATCTTGGATACTACCCTACAAAGTACCCAGGACATCTTCAGGGAGCAGTGTCTCAGAAAGGCAGCGTCCGTTATTAAGGACCCCAGCACCCAGGGCATGTCCTCTTCTCACTGTTACCATCAGGAAGGAGGTACAGAAGCCTGAAGGCACACATTCAGTGATTCAGGAACAGTTTTTCCCCTCTGCCATCCGATTCCTAAATGGACATTGAATCTTTGGACACTACCTCACTTTTTTTTTAAATATACAGTAATTCTGTTCTTTGCACTTTTTAAAAAATCTATTCAGTATATGTATACTGCAATTGATTTACTTGCTTATTAATATTTTTTTGTCTGCTAGATCAGTGGTCCCCAACCACCGGGCCACAAAGCAGGAGCTACCAGGCCGCGAGGAAATGATGTGATTTGGAGATATGAGTCAGCTGCACCTTTCCTCGTTCCCTATCACACCCACCGTTGAACTTGAACGCACGCAAGGTCATTACGCATGCGAGGTCATTACCCACGCGTCATCCATGTCAGCGTGGGAAGGAGAGCAACTCCTGGAGCTTGCAAATGACAGCAGGCTGAAAAGTATGTTTGACATAACATCTCTGCCGGCATTCTCGATCAAAATCAAGGCTAAATATCCTGAGATAGCCACGAAAGCACTGAAAACGTTGCTTCCATTTCCAACATATCTCTGCAATGAATGCAACGAAAACTAAATTGCGGAATAGACTGGACATACAGAACCCCCTTCGAGTATCGCTGTCTCCCATCACCCCTCGACAGGACCGTCTTGTTGCAGGGAAACAAGCCCAGGGCTCCCCCTGATTCAGCGATATTGGTGCATTGCAATGATTTTATATGTTCATACGGGGAAAATATGTGCTGTGTGTTTAATATCCAATCGTTACTTAAAATGATGCTATTGAATTATAAGTGACTTATATAACCATATAACATTCACAGCACGGAAACTGGCCATCTCTGCCCTTCTAATCCATGCGAAACGCTACACTCACCTAGTCCCGCCGACCTGCACTCAGCCCATAATTCTGCATTCCTTTCCTGTCCATATACCTATCCAATTTTTCTTTAAATGATAATATGGAACCTGCCTCTACTGGAAGTTTGTTCAACACTTACTTAAAGTTCCCCTGTCCTCCCCTGATAATTGACATCACTATATTCATGCGAGGAAAATATGCACTGTGTTTAATGCTAAATTCGTTAGATAAACCCTTTTAGAAACGAAATTGAGTGTATTAGCACCTTATCACCTATATTCCAGTCATGATTAATCCCCCTCCCGAACAGAATCGCCAAAAACGATTTGTAGAGAAAAATAGGCACATACACACATTCGCTAGTCACGCATGCGCACTGGTGCCCACGCAAGGCTTCATGATTATTGTAGTCTTTCTCAGGGTAAGCTCAACGTATTTGACTGCTACTATTGTCCGTTGACAACCCTACTCCGCCCCTCCCCCGGATCGGCCAGTCCGCAAGATTATTGTCAATATTAAACCGGTCCGCAGTGCAAAAAAGGTTGGGGACCCCTGTGCTAGATTATGTATTACATTGAACTACTGCTGCTCAGTTAACATATTTCACGTCACATGCCAGTGATAAAACCTGATTCTGATATTGTGATAGAACTGGAAGGGAAAGTAAACTTGGAGATGATTGGGAATGAATAAAAAATGGGGGTGGGGGAATTTGTAGGGCTAATAACATTCCAGTATTGATTAAAGAAGGTAATACAAATGTTACTTTACTTTACTTTATACCTTATTGTCGCCAAACAATTAGTACTAGAACGTACAATCATCACAGCGATATCTGATTCTGCGCTACACACTCCCTGGATTACAAATATTAAATATTAAAAATAGTTTTAAATTAGTAAATATTAATAATTTGAAAATTATAAATCATAAATACAAAATAGAAAATGGAAAGTAAGGTAGTGCAAAAAAACTGAGAGGCAGATCCGGATATTTGGAGGGTACGGCCCAGTTCCAGGTCAGGATCCGTTCAGCAGTCTTATCACAGTTGGAAAGAAGCTGTTCCTAAATCTGGCCGTACGAGTCTTCAGGCTCCTGAACCTTCCCCGCAAGGGAAGAGGGACAAAAAGTGTGTTGGCTGGGTGGGTCGTGTCCTTGATTATCCTGGCAGCACTGCTTCGACATCGTGTGGTGTGAAGTGAGTCCACAGACGGAAGATTGGTTTGTGTGATGTGCTGCGACGTGTTCATGATCATCTGCAGCTCCTTCCTGTCTTGGACAGGACAACTTCCATACCAGGTTGTGATGCACCCTAGAAGAATGCTTTCTACGGTGCATCTATAAAAATTAGTGAGGGTTTTAGGGGAAAGGCCAAATTTCTTTAGTTTTCTCAGGAAGTAAAAGGCGCTGGTGGGCCTTCTTGGCAGTGAACTCTGCTTGGTTGGACTAAGTCAGGTCATTTGTGATATTGACCCCGAAGAACTTAAAGCTTTTGACCTGTTCCACTTGCGCACCACCGATGTAAATTGGGTCGTGTGGTCCGCTACTCCTTCTGAAGTCAACAACCAATTCCTTCGTCTTGCTGACATTGAGGGATAGGTTATTGTCTTCGCACCATGTCACCAGGTTCTTAAGTTCCTCTCTGTACTCAAACTCATCATTACCCGAGATACGACCTACAATGGTTGCGTCATCAGTAAACTTATATATTGAGTTTGATGGAAACTTGGCTACACGATCATGGGTGTACAGTGAGTACAGCAGGGGGGCTGAGTACACAGCCTTGCGGGGCACCGGTGCTCAGAATGATTGTAGAGGAGAGCTTGTCCCCTGGGTCCTGTCTGTGAGGAAGACACTGAAATAGATAAAGTTGAGTTACAGGCTCAGTCATTTGCTGCAATTCATAATCAAGATAATGTAAGTGAAGAGGTGAAACAATGTAGGGGTAAGGTTCTAAGTGTTGGATGTGTTGAAAGCCAGCTGTAGCAATGATAGCATTAGTGATGTAGAGTTTTTCCTTTTGTGAATTTAAGAAAGCTATTAATAGTACAGGTCAGATGGCTCCAAGACAGGATGATGTATGTTTAAACATGCAATATGATATGGCTGACAACTCTCGACATAATATTAAAAGTTTTGAATCATATTTGGAGTTTAGGCCATCTTCCCTCCTCACGGAAAATGGCAGTAGCAGTGCCTATTCTAAAACCTGCAAAACCTCCATCGGATCCTTCTACTTGTGGATCAGTATCACTGACGTCTCAACACACAAAATGCTAAAGGAACTCAGCAGGCCAGGCAGCAGCTACAGGCGACCTTTTGGGCTGAAACCCTTCCTCTGGCATTTTGTGTGTGTTGCTCGGATTTCCAGCATCTGCAGATTTTCTCTTGTTTGTGATTTGATTACTAACGTCCCTTTTGTGTAAACTTGCGGAACGTATGGTAATAGACAGGTTGAATTATATTTTGGAAAAAAGAGGTGATATAGTGTTTGATCAAAGTGGATTTTGGAAGGATAGAATGACATTGGATTCAGTTTTATGTTTGGAAGATATTAGGAAAGCACAGGTAAATAAAGTTGAAATAGCAGTATTTCTGATATAGAAAAAGCATTTGATATGTTATGGAGGGAGATACCTTTGATTAAATTATGGAAATTAGGAGTGAGGAAGGCCATATAATTTTTTTTGAGTTTTTTTATTTGGACAATTGCAGGTAAGGGTGGGTAAGGTATATACACGCTTCTGTGAGATACAGAATTGGACCCCACAAGGCAGCATTTATTATTTAATATTATCATTAATGATATTTTCCCTGAGATAGGTACGGGAGTGGGTAAATCACTTTTTGCAAATGATGGAGCTTTATGGATCAAAGGTAGAAATTGAAATTTTCCTCTATATAGGATGCAATTAGTGATTAAGGTTGAACAGTGGCTATACAGATAGGGTTTTAAGCTTTCAGTAGCTAAAACACAAGTTCTATGTTTTACGAAGAGGATCCAATAGATCTGAACTTAATTTGAAATTGTATACTCAAACTCTGGAAGTGCCAGTGGTAAGATTTCTTGACATGTGTCTGGATAATAAGTTGACATGGAAGCACCATGTCAGTAAGATAACTGACAAATGTGATGGAGCATTAAATATTCTTGGGTGTCTACATGGGTATTCTTGGCGAGCTACACAAAAATCTCTGTTGACCATTTATATTTGTTTAATTAGATCCATACTTGATTATTGCTGTGTGGCTAATGGATCAGCATCATCTTCAAATTTAAAATGTTTGGATGTGATACAAGTACAGGCTTTAAGATTGTGTTATGGTACAATAAGGTAGTCCCCTGATTTAGCTTTACTGGTTGAAATGGGACAATTACCCTTACAGTTGCAGAGAGTGAAGTTATTGTTAACATACTGGTTAATTTGAGGTGGCAAAGGAATGATCACCCTATTAAAAGTGAGTTGGGAGACTGTTGGAAACATCAGAAGAAGAGTGTTTTTAGTTTTGGGTGGCTGTTTTCTTAACATGCTGGGAATATGGGTTTGCTGAATTATACAATATATCCCACTGTAGCTCTTTTAGTAACCCCACTGTGCTTTTTTCCAATGGCTTTAGTTGATTTTATGTTGCATGATTTAATAAAGTCCACAGATCCTGATATGCCTGAGCATTTGTTGGTTCATTAATATGTTAAAGAAAATTATTCAGATATGTTGACTTTTTTTTTACTGATGGATCAAAAGATAATTTAACAGGGAATGTCAGTGTGGCTGTTTTTGTATCTGAATTACAGGTAACAGTAAAGAAATGTCTGACTAACCATTTATAAGTATATACTACAGAGCTGGTTGCCATCATTTTGGGCTTAAAGTGGGTGGAGGAAATCTGTTCTTGCAAAGTTATAATTTATTCAGATTCTTTATCTGTTTTGACTAGTCTTAAAAAAGGTCATTCTAGCAGTAGGTCAGATTTATTGCTGAAAGCCCTTCAAACTTTATTTCATATTCAATGTACTGGTCTTTATGTCTGCTTCTTCTGGATTCCTGCACATAGAGATGTGGGGAATGAGCGAGTTGATTGTTTGGCCAAAAATGCTGTTAAAAGTTCATCTGTGGATATAAAACATCCACTTAGCAAATCAGAAGCTAAGGAGTTGGTGAGGCTAAGAATTGGGGGATTATGACAAGACTTGGAGGATAATGGACAAATGGGGTAGAATCTTTACAAAATAAATAAAACTGCTGGATTGATGAGAGAAGGGGGTAAGCAAGAAGGAAAGGAATTGTAATGACTCAACTTCAAACTGGGCATACTATGGTTAATTATTCCCTGTATCTTGTTGGAAAACATCAGCCTGGGGTGTGTAAGTTTTGTCATCATTATTAAACAGTTGAACACATTCTTTTACAATGTGAAGCATATAAAATTGAAAGAAAACAAATCCAGGCTGCACTACTAGCTTTGGGGAGCTGACAATTTTCATTTAAAAACAATACAAAGTTACGGAAGTGATTTTAATTTAATTCACAATATTGTCTTTCATTATTTACAATCTATAGGGCTCTTTGGTGTAATTTAGTTTTCATTTGATAAAGAACCAGTACGGGTTTTATTTCCCAATTCTCTACACCAGACTCCAGTCCAGCTGGTGGTGGTAATGCACCTTTAAGTTGGACTGTTAACCGCCATTAAAAGTCAGAAGAAGGTCCAACTGTTGCTCATTCAGTATCTGGCAAAAACTACACCATGAAGTCCAAAGAACACTCCAAGCAACTCTGCAAAAAGACTATTGTAAAGCACAAGTCAGGAGATGGATACAAGAAAATTTCCAAGTCACTGAATATCCCTTTGAATGCCGTTAAGTCAATCATCAAGAAATGGTAAGAATATGGCACAGCTGTAAATCTGCCTACAGCAGGTAGTCCTCAAAAAATGAGTGACCATGCAAGAAGGGGGCTAGTGAGTGAGGCCACCAAGAGACCTTTGACAACTCTGGATGAGTTACAAGCTTCAGTAGCTGAGATAGGAGACACTGTGTATACAACAACTGATGCCTGGGTGCTTCACCAGTTGCAGCTTTATGGAGATTGGCTAAGAGAAAGCCGCTGTTTAAAACGTCTCACATGAAATCTTGGCCAGCTTGCCAGAAGGCATGAGGGAGACTCTGAAGTCAGCTGGAAGAAGGTTCAATGGTCTGATGAAACCAAAATTGAGCTTTTTAGCCATCAGACTAAATGCTATGTTTGGTGTAAGCCGAACAGTGCACGTAATCAAAAATACACCACCCCTACCATGAAGCATGGTGGTAGCTGCATCATGCTATAGTGATACTTCACTGCAGCAAGTCCTGGAAGGCTTGTGAAGGTAGGGGGTAAAATAAATGCAGGGGAAATGCTGGAGGAAAACCTGATGCAGTCTGCAAGAGAACTGTGACTTGGGAGAAGATTTGTTTTCCAGCAAGACAATGACCCCAAGCATAAAGCCAAAGCTACACAGGAATGGCTTTAAAACAACAAAGTTGATGTGCTGGAGTGGCCAAGTCACAGTCCAGACCTCAATCCAATTGAGAATTTGTGGCTGGATTTGAAAAGAGCTGTTCACTCACAATCCCCAGGCAATCTGAACAATTCGGTAAAAATGCAGCGTCCAGATGTGCAAAGCTGATACAGACCTATCCACACACTCAAGGCAGTCTTTCTTTTCTTTTTAAATCTTTTTATTAATTTTCAAAATTATAAACACAATAACAAAGTTGATACAAAGAGATTGGAATAATCTTAATAAGCATATACAAAAAGGATTTTAAGTAATAGGTATAATAGACTTCCAAACTCATAATGAGATTAGTCATAAAGGAAAAAAAAGAAATAAAAAGAAAAAAAAATATATGTGTGTATATATATAAAAACAAAGAAAAACCCCCAAAAGAAAAAGAAAAAAAACAAAAAAGAAACAGAACAAAACAGGGCTAGACCAATATCTTGAAACAGACACATTCAGTAATGTCGTCGACTCCGCTCCTTTATTCATATAAATTAAGTTTTAAAAAAAGTTTGCAAAGGTCAAATTACATCATATGAAAATGTTGCATAAAAGGTTTCCAAGTTTTTTCAAATTTAACCGAAGGATCAAAAATTTTACTTCTATTTTTTTCTAAATTTAAACTTAATATAGTTTGAGAAAACCATTGAAATGTAGTAGGAGGATTGGTTTCCTTCCAGTTCAACAAAATAGGTCTTCTAGCCATTAAAGTAACAAATGCTATCATCCGACAGGCTGAAGACGACAAAGATCTATCTTCTACCATTGGCAATCCAAAAATTGCCGTAATAGGATGGGATTTTAAATCAAAACATAGAACTGTTGAAATAATATCAAAAATATCTTTCCAATATTTTTCCAAAAGAGGACAGAACCAAAACATATGAGTTAAAGAAGCCACCTCAGAGTGACATCTATCACAAGAAGGGTTTATATGGGAATAAAAGCGGGCTAATTTATCTTTGGACATATGGGCTCTATGTACTACTTTAAATTGTATTAATATATGTTTAGCACATATAGAAGAAGTTCTAATTAATTGAAAATTTTTTTCCCATTTCTCTACAGGTAGACAAAGTTGAAGTTCCCTTTCCCATTCATTTTTAATTTTATCAGATATACCTGGCTGTAATTTCATAATATCATAAATAATTGCTATTAATCCCTTCTGAAAAGGATTTAAACCTAAAATTTTATCAATAATATCAGTAGGATTTGAAATCGGAAAGGTAGGCAACATAGTATTCAAAATATTTCTTATTTGTAAGCATCTAAAAAAAATGAGATCTAGGCAAATCAAATTTCTTAGATAACTGCTCAAAAGACATAAAACAGTTATCCAGAAATAAGTCACGAAAACATATTATACCTTTTGTTTTCCATATCAAAAAGGCTTGGTCCATAACCAAGAGTTGAAAAAAGAAATTAGATGTAATAGGACTTGATAACATAAATACCTTCAGGCCAAAAAATTTACGAAATTGGAACCATATTCGCAATGTATGTTTAACTATTGGATTAACCATTTTTGTTTATTCAATTTAGATAGTACAAAAGGAAGTAAAGTTCCTAAAATAGAATCTAAAGAAAACCCTTGTACAGAGTGGCCTTCACGGTTTACCCAATGTGGGCTTGGAGTTATATTCCAATCTTGCGTCCAAAATATTAAATATCGAATATTAATTGCCCAATAATAAAATTTTAGGTTAGGCAATGCCAAACCACCCTCTTTCTTGGATTTCTGTAAGTATTTTTTACTTAATCTGGGATTTTTATTTTGCCATATACAAGAAAAAATTTTAGAATCAATAGTATCAAAAAAGGATTTAGGAATAAAAATTGGTATCATTTGAAATAAATATAAAAATTTAGGTAAAATAATCATTTTAATAGCATTGATTCGGCCAATCAATGATAGAGACAATGGGGACCACTTAGTAATCAGTTGTTTAACCTGATTAATTAACGGTAAAAGGTTGAAATTGAATAGATCCTTATGCCTCTTAGTAATTTTAACTCCTAGATAAGTAAAATGGTCAGTAGTCACTATAAATGGAGAATTTCTATAAATGGGAACCTGCATATTTAATGGAAAAAGTTCACTCTTACCTAGGTTCAGATTATAACCAGAAAAACTACTAAACTGAGCAAGCAAAGTTAATACTTCGGAATAGATTTTCCTGGGTTAGAAATATATAATAGTAGATCATCTGCATATAGTGATAATTTATGAGTCCCATTTCCACGGGTAATGCCAAATATATTAGGGGAATCATGAATAGCAATAGCTAGTGGTTCCAAAGCAATATCAAATAGTAATGGACTAAGAAGACAACCCTGCCTAGTACCACAGAATAGATGAAAAAGAGGGGATCTTTGATTATTAGTAAATACCAAAGCCAAAGGGATAAGATATATCAGTTTAATCCAAGATATAAATATCAAACTAAAACTAAATTTCTCAAGGGTGTTAAATAAATATGTCCATTCAACTCTGTCAAAAGCTTTCTCAGTATCCAATGAAATAACACATTCTGGAATTTTGGGTGAAGGCGTATAAACAATATTCATTAATCTCTTAATATTAAAAGAAGAGTAATGATTTTTAATAAATCCAGTCTGATCAACAGAAATAATTTGAGGTAACACATTCTCCAATTTCATTGCCAATATTTTAGAAAAAATCTTAGAATCCACATTCAGCAAAGATATAGGCCTATAAGATGCACATTCAGTAGGATCCTTATCTTTTTTAAGAATTAGGGAAATAGAAGCTCGATAAAAAGATTGTGGTACTTTACCTATACATAATGCATCCCTAAAAACACTACATAGCCAAGGAGTAGTGTAGTAGAGAAAAATTTTTAAAATTCTACTGTATATCCATCTGGGCCAGTTGCTTTACCTGAGTTCATCGAAAACATAGCGTTCTTTATTTCCTTTACTGTAATAGGTACATCTAGTTTTGAACATTCATTAGATGATAATTTTGGAATATTCAATTTCTTTAAAAATTCATGCATTATAGTAGCATCATCAGGAAATTCTGATTGATATAAGGAGGTATAAAATTATTGAAAGGATTTATTAATCTCGTCATGGTCAACTGTCAAAGTGCCATCTTGTTTACGAATCTTAAGGATCTGTCGTTTAACCAAGGCCGATTTCAATTGATTAGCCAATAGTTTCCCAGTTTTATCACCATGTATATAGAATTGACTCTTAGTTTTGATTAATTGACTTTCAATCGATGATGATAATAAGAGATTATGTTCCATTTGAAGTTCAACTCTCTGTTTATAAAGTTCCTGATTAGGGGCTATAGAATATTTCTTGTCAACTTCTTTAATTTTGTCAACCAGTTTAAGTATTTCATTACTAGTTCGCTTTTTTAATCCAGCAGTTCGCTTTTTTAATCCAGCAGTTTTAATCCAGTATTTGTCCACGAATATATGCTTTAAAAGTATCCCGTAATGTCCCACTGGAAATATCCTCTATAGAATTCATTGTAAAGAAAAAATTAATCTGTTTCTCAATAAACCTAACAAAATCTGAGTCTTGAAGCAAAGTGGTATTAAATTGCCATTGTCTAGAATTAGTAACTGTATCCCTTAAGTTAATAAATAATTTCAACGGTGCATGGTCAGAAACAGCAATAGAATCATATTCGCAAGCAGTAACAAGAGGAATTAATCGAGAGTCAATTAAAAAAAAAGTCAATACTTGAACAGTGCTGATATACATGTGAGAAAAAAAGAGAACTCTTTCTCATTCGGATATAAGAATCTCCAAATTTCTGAGATTCCAGAGTCGGTCATAAAAGAGTTAATAAGGGTAACCGATTTGTTCGGAAGTACTTGATTGGACTTGGATCTATCCATCAAAGGGTTTAGACAACAACTGAAATCTCCACCCATAACTAACAGACAGTCATTTAAGTTTAGAAGAGATGTGAAGAGATTCTTAAAAAAAATCAGGACAGTCAACATTTGGGGCATAAACATTAAGCATAACAACTTTTCTGTTAAATAACAAACCAGAAATTACCAAAAATCTGCCATTCGGGTCTGAAATTGTCTCATAATGCAAAAATGAAATTGATGGATCTATAAAAATAGAAACGCCTTTTACTTTAGCCTATGAATTCAAGTGGTACTGTTAGCCCTTCCAGAATCTAAAGAAATGCTGATTATCCTCTTTCTGGATATGAGTTTCTTGTACAAAAATAATATGAGCATTCATCCTATGGAATACTTTTAAAATTTTCTTCCGTTTAATCGGGTGGTTTAAGCCATTTGTATTCCAAGAAACCAGGTTAATAATCTTATCCATCGTAATGAGCTCGACCATAAGATATGTAGAGGGTTAACCAGAGTACAGACTCACGACCTCGGAAGAGGAAAAAAGGTCCAAAGAGGAACCGGAAGTTACGACATTTCAGACATTTTGGTAGTTTCAGATCAGCCCGTTTAAAAAGCAAAAATGAATTAAAAATAAGAACAAGAATACCACCCTCCTCCCACAAAAACCCAGAAAAAAGCCAGAAAGTGGCCAATGCTACATCTAAAGCTAATCCTAACCCCATCTTTCTAGACGGCAACCCAAAAGAAATATGTTTATCAAAAGAAATACCACCCATATTCAAAAAAAAGTAAAAAGATCATTCAAGGCTATCATTGCTGCTAGAGGTGCTTCTACTAAACACTGACTTGAAGGAGGTGAGCAATTATGCGATCAATTATTTTAAGTTTAATAACTGCAAATAAATTTAGACCAATTTGTAGAAATTTGTTTTCACTTTGACACCCAAGAGTTTTTTTTTCTGTTGGGGTATAGGGGGCTCAGAATAGAGATAGTACCTTTGATGTCTGGTATGCTGCTCCCTACCAGACAGGGTGGACAGGCATCACCGGTCCTCATCCATCTCCTAAATCTCTCACGTGTTGGCTCCAAGCGCCATTCCCCGGTAAACCGCTTCAGCTGGCGGGCTAAACCCCGTGAGGGGGTGGTGTTAACATGGCACCACTGGGCTAATGACTTCCATGATGAAGTCACCAGCTGGGGAAGAAAGGTTCTCAGATGAACTATAACGGCCATGAGTTCACGACCAAGGCGAGCCACCTAGTTGGAGGAAATCAGCTGTGGTCAAACCTGGAGAGGGATGGGCTCCGCCAGGTTTCAGATGCCCAAGACACGCCGCATGATGAACACACCAAAAAGCAACTTCATACCAGATCAGTCGCAGCCCGGGTTACAAATGACTGTGCTATCCATCTCATACCAGGGCGAACGTGATAAATGTGCTACTGGTGATTCGACACAGAAGATCCGTGGCAGAAAGAGCATCACAATCGCCACATGGAATGTAAGAACGCTGAACCAAGCAGGGAAACTCAAGGAACTCACGCATGAGATGGAAAGGTACAATTGGCACCTCCTCGGGCTCTGTGAAGCCAGATGGAAGAACGCTGGAGAAGTGCATACTGAGGAAGGACATGTACTCTATTGTAGCAGAGAAGAGAACAGACATGAAAATGGCATAGGGTTCCTAGTCAACAAATCCATCAAGAATGCAATCCTAGGATGCCAACCAGTGTCAAGCAGGCTCATGACCATCCCCCTGCAAGTAAAACCATTCAGCATCACAGTGGCACAAGTCTACGCCACAACGACAGATTACAACGATGAACACATGAAGCATTCTATAAGAAACTACAAGATGTCATAGACAAGGTGGACAAAAAAGATATTTTGATCATTCAGGGTGACTGGAACGCCAAGGTGGGCAGAGACGCACAAGATGAGTGGAGGGATCTCATTGGCCCCTCATGCAATGACACCTCCAATGAGAGGGGACTACGCCTGCTGGAATTTGCCAGTTATAACAACATGGTACTGTCGAACACACTTGGAGAGCACAAAGCATCCCGAAGATGGACCTGGCATGCCCCCAGTGGTCAACATCACCAGATTGACTACATCCTGGTGCAAAGACGGCACAGATCTGGTGTGAACAGACCGAAGACCAGAACATTCCAAGGAGCAGACGTGGGCAGTGACCATGACCTTGTCATGATGAACATCAGAGTGCACTTGAGGAGAATCAACAAGCCAAAAAAAAAAACAGCCGGCTGAGATTCCACCTTGAAAAACTGAAAGACCCCGCCATCTCTGAAGAATTTCAGGCAGCAATTGGGGGGGGGGGGGGTTTGCACCACTACTCCTCCTTGATGAAGACCTGGAGACCACCAAAAATAACTTTAACACAGTGATGACAGAAACAACAAGCAAGGTTCTGGGGGAAAAGCTGCCGTAACTCTAAACCGTGGGTCACTAACAAGATACTGGATATGTGTGACACAAGAAGGAAATTAAAGAAAGATAAAAACACAGCAGAGGGAAGAACAGAATACAGGAAAATCAACAAAGAAATCAGGGGGGAAATGAAGGAAGCAAAGCAAAGATGGATAGCTGAACAATGTGCAGACATTGAAGACAGCCTCTCCAACAACAACACAAAGAAGACATTCCAACTGCGAACGATATTACCAAAGAAAAATAAGCCAAAGTGAACACCATCCAAGACAAAAACGGCAAAAGTCTCACAGAAGGAAATAATGGAAAGGTGGACAGAGTACTGTTCGGAACTGTACAACTACCAGAGCAAAGGGGATCCAAGCATGCTGAATATGCAGGAATCTTCCAATGAGGATAACTATCCAATCATGCATGAAGAAGTTGAAGCCGCAATATGATCATTGAAGTGCGGGAAGTCAGCAGGAGTTGACAACATCCCTGCTGAACTGCTGAAGCATAGAGGTGAGGCCACGGTAAACATGCTTACCACCATCTGCAAAAAGATCTGGCAGACAGGTGAATGGCCAACACCTTAGACTCAGTCGCTGATCATTATGCTTCCCAAGAAAGGCAATCTCCAACTTTGCCAGAATTACCGTACCATCAGTTTGATCAGCCATGTAAGCAAGATAATGCTCGGAATCATCTTGAACAGACTGAGACCTCAGGCAGAAGACATCATTGCCAAGGAACAAGCAGGCTTCCGTAAGGCCAGAAGCACCACTGAGCAGATTTTCAACCTCCGCACCCTCTGTGAGAAACACCTTCAGCACCAGAGAGAGATCTACCACGTCTTCATAGACTTCAAGAAGGCGTTTGACAGAGTCTGGCATAGTGCCTTAAGGGCCACCATGAAGAAATTCAACATGGGGCAGAACCTGATTCATACAATCCATCAGCTTTACACCAAGGCAACCAGTGCAATACTTGCTCAGGGCACCATCGGGGAGTGGTTCCATATCTCCGTAGGAGTCCGTCAGGGCTGCCTCCTCTCCCCCACTCTCTTCAACGTCTTCCTGGAACGAATCATGGTTGTTGCCCTTGAAATCATGTGGGCACAGTCAGCATTGGAGGGAGGAACATCACAAACCTAAGATCTGTTGACGACATTGATGGACTTGCAGGAAAAGAGGACGAACTGGCCAACATGGTCAGCCATCTTGACAGAGCCTCCACAAAGTTTGGAATGGAAATAAGTGCTGAGAAAACCAAGCTCATGTCAAATGCCAAAGGTGCCATCACAACAGACATCTCAGTCCATGGTCAGAAACTTGAAAGTGCAGCTGTTCAAATACCTGGGGGCAATCATCAGTGAAGAAGGATCAAGACCAGAAGTCCTGGCAAGAACCACACAGACAATGACTGCACTATCCAAACTGAAGACAATATTGAGGGACAGCAACATCACCATGAAGTACAAGATCAGACTCCTGCGTGCATTGATATTCTCCATCTTCCTGCACGCATGAGACATGGACCCTCACAGCAGAGCTACAGAAGAAGATACAGGCATTGGAAATGAGATGCCATCGCAACATCTTGGGCATCTCATACTTGGACCACATCACAAATGAGCAGGTCCGCAAGACCATCCAGCACCACACTGGCCCCCATGAAGACCTTCTCACAACGGTGAAGAAAAGAAAGCTGAGATGATATGGCCACGTAACAAGATCCAGTGGCCTTGCAAAGGCTGTTCTACAAGGAACAGTGGAGGGGAAAAGAGAGGTAGACAGAGGAAAAGATGGGGGGACAACATTAAAGAATGGACAGGGAAAACATTTGCGATGACCCAGGTTCTGGCACACAACCGCAACAGATGGAAGCGCCCTGACGACTCCACCAGGAGTTAAGGGCACAAGGCAAGGCAGTGTCAAAAAAGCCAAATTAAATCCACTGTGATTCAAAGTTGTAAAACAATAAAACATGAAAACTTCCGGGGGGGGGGGAGGGGGGGGGGGGTGAATACTTTTTATAGGCACTGTATGTTGGCTGAGGTCAGAGCTTTATGCTTTGGCTCTTGGTAGGGTCACCCATGTCAAACAGGTAGAGGCCAAACTAAGAGTGGCCCAGTCCATATTCAGGGCTTCAGCTCAGGACTAACAACCTTGAGTGGTAAAACAAAATTGTTACAGAAACAGCAAAGAAGGATCCTTCGACATCTGAGTGTGAGGCCACCCAGGACTTGCATGACTGACAGTAGTGAAAACCCATAAGCCAATGATACGACTGAGGAAGCCGTGGACAACACCAAAGATGGAGGACCTTCATTGCTGCCCTAAATGCCAGCGGTGTGATGGACAAAAAGAAAGTAACTTTACAATTTCAGGATGTTTAAAGTGCATTTAAAATGTTATGAGATGGCTTTCTTCATAATCCATAACCAACAAAATCATAAGAATACGTGTTTTAAAATGTGTATATTTATGGATAATTCAGTTTGATCAGTGGGAACAAGACATGTTAATTATAAATGTATAGTAAAAATAATTCTTCAATATTCATCAAGCAGCACACAAGCTGCTTTATCTATTATAGCATCCTGGGCACTCTGAAATGGTACTGTTGATGCAACATGCCCTGCATTTAAGTTTGATGTTATAGCTTTCAACTAGTCAAGACTATTGATGTGTAAATCCAATATATATATAACAAACCTGAGACTCCTCTGTTAATCCATCCAGTGTACAGACCTGGTGTTAACCCTTCACCCATATTCCACTTATCTGTTCATGAAATGTTCATGCACAGTAATTAAGATTCTTTGATTCATGTCTCAGCACTTGAAACTCCCCTTGGGCATTTGTTTTTGATAAATGATTTTCAACAATTCAGCATCCATCATTTTCTTATTATACATGGTATTGTATAGAACACATGTTAAGCCCATCCTGCAGGCATGGTGTGTAAAACAAAATGCAAACCTTAATCGTAATTATATTAGCAATAAAATATACTTTGCATTTGACTCTTGAGTACAACCCAAAAATAGATGCAATATGCCATTTCAGCAATACATCTCTAGTATTAAAAAAATGAAATCATAATTAAAAATTGATTGGTACAAACTGAATAATCCATGCAATAATATATTCTCTGCTAACGATGATGTTAGTCCTTAGCTCTTCACTACATCTTAGTAATAAACTAATACATTGAGGATAAAACTGACAAATCATTAATTTGACTAGCTGTCCTTTCTATCTTTGGGCATAAAATTGAACCATATACCACAGTCTAAATACCATAGGATTTAGAAGTATTGAATAATGCACTTCTAGTAGCATCATAAACTTCTACATTTGGATACATTTACAGTAAATTAGAGATTCAAAATAACAACTTAATTTCTTAGTCCACGTAAGCAGTCCTGGTATAACTCTGAATAACAATAGATATCAGCAGGGCAACCTAAAAGGCACAGAAATGATTAGACTTGTAAAGTGTACTGATGTCTCTAGAGGAATCCTGGAAGTCAATTATCCACGTTTAATATGCTGAGCAATAACAGATGCAGCCCTGTTTTTTTTTTCAGCCCTTGATAGTTACAGAATATATTGTTTGGATAAAGAATTTTACATAATCGGTATGAACAGAAATGGAATCAGTTCAAATAAAGGTTAATACACCTTTCAAGACAAAAATCGGTATCGAACACAAAGTTACCAAGTTTGTCTTTGGAATGGATCAGGGAATCCATTTTAGGTTGTGCTACTACCTCCTGGCTATCAGTAAATAATTGCCTTAGCAATACGAGACTGAGTAATTCAGCTGGTTATTTGCAGAAATATTCATGATCCACGAAAAATCACTGATGTAAACAATGCAGAAAGGTAGTAACAAATTCTGAGATCCTGATGCTCTTGCTAAATACTTAACTTTTACCAAAAACTAAGCTTGCTGCTGATTCTCTCTCTTTCCCAGATGTTGTTTGGGCTAAGCTAGTTTGTCTTCATTCTTATTGTTCCATGACCCAGTGCCAAGTTTCAAACTTTACTTTACTTTATACTTTAATGTCGCCAAACAATTGATACTAGAACGTACAATCATCACAGCGATATTTGATTCTGCGCTTCCCGTTCCCTGGATTACAAATATTAAATATTAAAAATATTAAAATTAGTGAATATTAAAAATTTAAATTATAAATCATAAATAGCACAAACTCCAATTTCTGTTCATGACCCAAGAAAACTTGCTCTCATTTCAGTGAAATATCTGCCACTTTCCTACTTTATGACCTGCTGCACTCAAAACCTCTACTCATGATGTAGTCAATTCTAGATTTAAATTGCCATTGGATTCCTTAATTGTGTATCATGGTAAAACTCACATCTTGCTATCTGAATTCTTGATACATCCTTCACACATAAATTTTCGTGACCAAGCATTTCCAGTTTTCAGCCTGTTTTATCAACACATTGACAAAACACTTCTGTCCTTTCAAAAACTGCATCCTGTTACTAGCCAGAGACACCCACACTTAACTGTATGTTTGTCCCCTCGCTCAGATGGTGAGAAGATGAAAAGTATTGGTATTCAGAGGGACCGAGGGTATTAGTACACAGACTGAGAGTTAATGAGCAGATTTAGCAAGAAGTTAGGAAAGCAAGTGTTGGCCTCTATTAAAAGAGGATTTGAGTAAAAGAGTGGAGCTGTCCTGCTACAGTTATCTCAGACCCTGGTGTCATCACACCTGGAATGTTGTGTACAGCTCTAAAAATCTTCTCTGTACAATTTTCCTGCAAAGTCTACCTATTCTCAGATCACCCTTTCAGCTAATCTTTGAATTCTAAGTGGTGTCAGTATCAGAGTTTTTGCTTAGGGTCTTGGATTGCAAGATAATTAAATGTCTCCATGCTCTTCTCACTTTTCTGACAGCATGTGACCAAGCTGTTTCTCTTGACTATCAAAAATGAACCAGCATAAGCCTCAGTCTGTGGGAGAGAAAGTAATAGGCTGATACTTGGATCAGCTTGTAGAAATTGAGATGAGGACAAATGCAATGCAAGGAGGATACCTATGGTTTTGGATTGCAGCTGGTTGTGGACTCAAATCACAGTTGTTCCAATGATAACCAACACCATTTCTTTCCATGGAGGAAAGATACTGCATCCTTTCCTGTCTTCTACTGTGAGGCTATAGAGATCTCCAATCTTGCTGTACTTCAGTTAATTGCAATTTTATGGAATGTGAATCTAGAAAATGTCTCTGTGATATTGCTGTCATGTTTAGGTAGTGCGGGTAATCTGTGAAGTGTGAGAATGATTTAGTCATAGAACAGCACAGCACAGAAACAGGCCCTTCAGCCCATCTAGGCAGTTTAAATGATTTGGCATAGACAACTCTCACTGCCTCCCATTTGTGCAACACTTGGTGAGTCACAAATGTTAGGTACTAATTGATCGCGATGCATCCTTTATTTATCCTGTGGCATAGCCACAACCTCACAGCACCAGAGTCCCAGGTACAATCTTAATTTCAGTGCTCTGTGTGGAATTTGCATGTTCTCCCTTTGAATAAATGGGTTTCCCCCCATGTCCCAAGGATGTGTGTTTTGGTCAGTTAATTGACCACTGGTATGTGGGTGAGGGGAAGAAGAATTGATGGAAATGTGGGGAGAATTTTTAAAAGCTATATTAGTGTGGAATTAGTATAACTGAGTGTTTAGCTTGTTGTGTATTTGGTGGGTCAAAGGGCCAGTTTCAAAACTAATTCTCTCTAGCTCAATGAATGAGTGATGGAAGTGAATTCATTTAGTAGTACACTTGATTGTAACATTGCATTTAATGATACATTCATCGAGTTTGACAACTTGAGTATTTTAACTCTTGTGGCATTGTATTTAGGTTATTAGAACATGACCTCCACATTGATTGCCATGGCTGGCTCCTTTTTAGTGTATATGAAGTTGGTCATGTAGCCCACGTAGAAACAAAACTCCTCTCCACTTCCTGGGAAAGGTCTCTGTTTCAATCTCAAAGAGGTCCAGCCCACCCTTCAACCATATTTTGCTATTGCTGAATGTCTCCCTAGCTTCAGCAAATGATGCTGGAACAATTTCCTTTCAGAGTTGCAGAGATAAATCACTGCACCTATTTTTGAAGGTAATTATATTCAGACCTTACAGAATCTAAACCAGTTATTGAAAGAGTCTTTATTTTGCTATCTATAAACAACATTCTGAAATAGCACTGCAAGAAGAGGAAAAGGTAAAGAGACAACAGTAATTTACTTCTGAGGGAACAAAATGCCATAATTAATTTTCAGAGCCAAGGAAGTTATTTTGCAGTCATTATCATGATATTGCTTTAAGTCTCACTTCATCCTGTCTGGAGTTGGTCAACTTTTTCAATAGCTTTTAGTTTGAAACTACAACTTGATTAGCATTTCTCATATAGTAACAATTCCAAAGGTCCTTTACTATAATATTATCAAACAAAATTTGTACTGAGTCTCATGCTGTCATATAATACAGGGAGAGTTGGTTAAAGAGGTGGGATTTAAGGAGAGGCTTATAGATGGTCAGGTGGGAATTCCGGAGTTTGTTATCTCAGCAGTGATTAGGTAAGGGGAAGATAAAGTATGTTGAATGTATGTGTCTTGTAGGATTGTTGAATTGCAGAGATGAGTTGTAATGAGCAGGATCATGGAGGAGTTTGAAAACCAGGAGCAGTATTCCAACATTGGGAGAGCTTAACCAAAAACCAGGATAAACTGTGAAAAGTTAGAACAAAGGGAAATAACCAGGGTGCAATGGAGTAACAGCCTAGAAGTAAAGAAATATACCCAACATTACATTAGCTGGATGGTGATGGGTATTGTCACATAGAGAGTCTTAATAAAGCATAGATGTAAATTCCTCTCGGAATCACATAGTGCACCAATGTTGTGCACAGTCGGGTTTAATGACAGTTGCAGGGAGGGAGCTGATTTGTCAGAGGAGACAGAGGGGTCTTCAATTAAGATGGTGGCATGCTCAGACACAGCAGCTTCTAAGGGCCAAACAAAGGTATCATTGTCTTTTTTTTCACCATATTTTTCACAATTACAATATACTACTAAACATTAACTTAAATTACTGCAGGTCCACCCCATCAGCAAGTTGCACATTGGCGGAGCAACTGAAGGAGCTGAACTTGGTGTGGACCATGATTCTGCCCATGTCACAGATGTCGGAGCGGGTGCACGAAGGAGGTGTGGAATCTAATACCTAGTAATTCCTTTAAACCATATGACCATAAAATATAGGAGCAGAATTAGGCCACTTGGCCCATCACATCTGCCCCACCATTTCATCATGGCTGATCCATTTTTCCTCTCAGCCCCAATCTCCCACCTTCTCCCCATGAACATCAATAACAGTCTGCCCTGGTCCAACAACATTAACGCTCCCATCAAGAATGCTCACTAGCACCTCTACTTCCACAGGAGGCTGAAAAAATTTGTAAATTCCCCTCTGAAACTCACTATTTTTTATAGATTTGCTAACCATATAAAACATCCTATCTGGATGTATCACAGCTTGGCAACTGTTCTACTTATGACTGCAAGAAACTGCACACTCAGCATATTATGGAAACCAGCCTCACCTCTATAAACTCTGTCTGTACTTCTTGCTGCCTTGGTAGAGAATGTAGCATATTCAAAAATCCCATCCACCCCAAACATTCTCTCTTCTCCCCCCTCCCATTGGCAGAAGGTTCAAAAGTCTGAAAGCATGTACCACCAGGCTCAAAGACTGTTGAAACTTCAAAAGAATAGACTCTTGACCTCGCAATCTACTTCATTATGCCAACTTGTACCTTATTGTCTACCTACACTACACTTTTTCTGTAACTGTAACACTTTATTCTGTACTCTGGACTGTTTTATCTTATTCTACCTCAATGCACTGTTATAAAGAATTTATCTGTACGAATGATAGGCAAGGCAAATTTTTCACTGTACCTTGGAACATGTGATAATAAATATTTATTTATAATTAAGGTTTTGCCAGCAACATACTCCACAAATAAATAATTTCAATAAAACCATGCATGTATTTCAAAAAAAATCTTCAAGATATTAACAATGTTGTACTTTCTTGCAATATTTATTTTCCATTTGCTAAAGGACTCAAGATGTACTGCTGAACAGTAGCAAATGTTCAACCAAAATTTTAAATATATTTATGGTTACATAAAAATCACAATATTCCATCTAATAACCACAGTGGGGCATTTCTTAGACTTCCAGTAAACTAAAACACTAACTGCTGAATTGTCTGACTTAGAAGGTGAATTTCTCTTTATAAAACTACTTAATTAATCAGAAGAAAATGAGGATAACTAGAAAAGATTAAGTTAAAATTTTAATTTGTTGTTTGAAGGTGAAACAACTGATCACGCATTCCCAAGCAAGGTAAAGCTTTCCACATACCCTGACATATTATAGAACCTTGCTGCATTTGAATTCCAAATTCATTCTTCATCTCAGCTACATTTCTGCAAGGATATGACACCGAGGTGAAGTGCTTCTTTCCAAATCAAGCCGTCAACATCCAATCAGGCTCTCGCAATTCCCACATGGGTTTTAGGGCTGAAGGTCACCAAATGAACACTTAAGTACTGCACCTAATTAAGTCATGCATCAATTTAGGATTTGAACTGTAAGAGCTCAGATCTAATGCAAGAGTCATTACTGAGGCAAACTTGACATCTTGAAGACTGACTTTTAATATCTCAGAGCCACTAAGTGAAAATAGTGCTAAAAATGTACAGCTTATTGCTCTCTCTTCATTTATGGCTGTTGCCAGTTTCCTTGCAGACTTAGATTAAACAGTCCCGCCACCCACCTAATTCAGGCAAGAGCCAATTTTCAAAATGAACTTGAAGTTTGTAGCTGGCATAGAACCCTGATGTGACTGTGAGATATCAATGAGTAGAGTTTACAAACAGTATGTACAGGGATCAACTCCTCTTTAACTCAAATCTGATGGCAAGCAACAACCTGACATTAATCCCCCAACCTCCAAGTTTCTTGAACCATACTTCCACACAATCAAAGCAGAAATCTCTAGTTTTGTTTCGTGGACACACACACACTTATCTCTCTCAAGCTAAAATCTATCCTCGTCTCATTAAGTTGCTTTGAAGTCAGCCCTTGAGTAACCATGACAGCTACATGGGAGAAGACTCCCTGCTACCTGGTAAAGTTTAGCCTTGAAGTACTGTACTACATTTTTGTAGTAAGTCCAGACTTAAATAGCAGAAAATATCATGGCCACATTGGGAATTACATAAATTCTAATTTGGTTCAAGTGGACAGAACCAATTGTTCTAGAACCAATTCTATAATTTAAATACAATATAAAGTTATCAATACTGACATTTTTTTGTGTTGTATATAAACTGTGACAAGAGTAAACATAGAAAAACATAGAAAACCTACAGCACAATACAGGCCCTTCGGCCCACAAATCTGTGCCAAACATGTCCTTACCTTAGAAATTACTTCGGGTTACCCATAGCCCTCTATTTTTCTAAGCTCCATGTACCTGTCCAGGAGTCTCTTAAAAGACCCTATCGTATCCGCCTCCACCACCATTGCCGGCAACCCATTCCACGCACTCACCACTCTCTCCGTAAAAAATTTACCCCTGACATCATCTCTTTAACTCTTTCCAAGCACCTTAAAACTGTGTCCTCTCATGCTAGACATTTCAGCCCTAGGAAAAAAGCCTCTGACTATCCACACGATCAATGCTTCTCATCATCTTTTACACCTCCGTCAAGTAACCTCTCATCCACCATCGCTCCAAGGAGAAAAGGCCGAGTTCATTCAACCGATTCTCATACGGCATGTTCCCCAATCCAGACAACATCCTTGTAAATCTCCTCTGCACCCTTTCTATGGTTTGCACATCCTTCCTGTAGTGAGGTGACCAGAACTGAGCACAGTACTCCAAGTGGGTTCTGACCAAGGTCCTATATAGCTGCAACGGTACCTCTTGGCTCCTCAACTCAATCCCATGACTGATGAAGGCCAATGCACTGTATGCTTTCTTAACCACAAAGTTAACCTGCGCAGCAACTTTGAGTGTCCTATGAATCTCTCTAATCCACCAAAATGGCAAGAGTCTTACCATTAATACTATATTCTGTCATCATATTTGACCTACCAAAATGAACCACCTCACACTTATCTGGGTTGAACCTCATCTGCCATTTCTCAGCCCAGTTTTGCATCCTATCAATGTCCTGCTGTAACCTCTGATAACCCTCCACACTACCCACAACACCTCCCACCTTTGTGTCATCAGCAAATTTACTATCCCATCCCTCTGCTTCCTCATCCAGGTCATTTATAAAAATCATGAAGAGTAGGGTCCCAGAACAGATCCCTGAGGCACACCACTGGTGACTGACCTCCATGCAGAATAGGCCACGCCTCCTTTCTTACCAGTCTTGATGGAGGATCTTGGCCCGTATAGTTGACTGTTTATTTCCCTCTATAGATACTGCCTGAATTGCTGAATTCCTCCAACATCTTGTGTGTGTTGCTCATGATTTCCAGCATTTGCAGAATCTCTTGTGTTAGGAAAAAGTGACACAATTTGCACTTCTACAACACGTTTTCTCAAGGAAAACAGAACTGCAGTTTCAGCTCCTTATGAACAGAAGCTATATCCATAAATAGCACACAGTAACTACAGCATCAAGCCTGCATTGGCCCCATGGGAGGCACTCACTTCTGTTAGCGAGTATAAAGAAACTTAGTTCTCCTCAGGCTGAGATGCCATTACTGTCAGCAAGCAGTGAGGCGAGGATTGGCCAGATTAATGTATTCAACTAACCACCCACAAAAGTTCAATGGTTCAATAGTTCCATTTAATATCAGAGAATGTATACAACCTGAAATTCTTACTCCTTGCAGACATCCAAGAAACAGAAAAACCCCAAAGAACAAATGATAGAAAAAACATAAGAACCTCAAAGCCCCCCCCAAGCAGCAGCAAAAGCATCAACCTTCTCTCCTCCCCCTCCCCATTTATTCCAGCAAAGCATCAACCTTCCCTCCTCCCCCTCCCCATTTATTCCAGCAAAGCATCAACCCTCCCTCCTCCCCCTCCCCATTTATTCCAGCAAAGCATCAACCTTCCCTCCTCCCCATCCCCATTTATTCCAGCAAAGCATCAACCTTCCCTCCTCCCCCCTCCCCATTTATTCCAGCAAGAGCATCAACCTTCCCTCCAAACCCTCCCCATTTATTCCAGCAAAGCATCAACCTTCCCTCCTACCCCTCCCCATTTATTCCAGCAAGAGCATCAACCTTCCCTCCAAACCCTCCCCATTTATTCCAGCAAAGCATCAACCTTCCCTCCAAACCCTCCTCATTTATTCCAGCGAAGCATCAACCTTCCCTCCTCCCCCTCCCCATTTATTCCAGCAAAGCATCAACCTTCCCTCCTCCCCCTCCCCATTTATTCCAGCAAAGAGCATCAACCTTCCCTCCTCCCCCTCCCCATTTATTCCAGCAAAGAGCATCAACCTTCCCTCCTCCCCATCCCTATTTATTCCAGCAAAGCATCAACCTTCCCTCCTCCCCCTCCCCATTTATTCCAGCAAAGAGCATGAGCCACACCACCCACCATGCAAGCACAGCATACACCCCAAAGAGACCATGATCTAAAGTCCAACAAAACTAGTGTCCATCCCAACGCTTTACTGTCAGTAGCCTGCAATCTGTCAAGTCAGTACCCAAGGGAGCCTGCCTACTGCTTGCTGCAGCGATGGTAACAAGTGTCAGTCACAGGTTCACCAGTGATGATATCTGAGAACTGAGTCTCCCTTTCCCAAATCTTGTCTCATTTAGTTGCTTTGAAGTGCCTCACTATGGTCAGCCTTGAGCATCTGTGGCAGCTACAAGGGAGAAGGCCCCCTGCTACATGAGTAATGTTTAGCCTGTCAGTAGTGTAGTATGTTTTTGTAGTAGGTTCAGGCTTACTTCAACAGTTCATTAGTGATTAAACATTGCAACGCCAGAGGTGGATATTAAGAAATCACAATGTTTTCTGAAAATACATCCTTTGATCATCTGCTCAGTAACTCAAAATGAGTATGACAACTGCTAATGCTACAAATACTCATTTAATGAAACAGCGTCAACTGATAACCTTTCATGATCTGAAATGTTAATTCTGCTTCTCCTTTTACCGATGCTGTCTGACCAAGTGAGTATTTCTAGTTTCTGAAGTTTTCAAATTGTGAAATATGATGTGCCAAAACATAAACTTCTATCATACTCTTTAACCCACCAAGGTATTTCTGCAGAAAATAAAAACTACCAAAGCATTTTGTTCTTTTTGAACAATATGAATTGAAAATATTTACAATTTAGACATTTCCTGTTCTAGTGACTAAGAATGTACTAAATAGTGAAATAACAAAATATCCCTCAAGTAGTATTTGGAGATACTCAGAATTAGTAATGTATAATCACTGCCTTTTATTTGCCTGTTAGAATGCAAGAGTAATCACGAACTATAAAGTACTTAAACTTATGAGACCATGAGACCATGGAATTGTGCCTTGGAAAGTTTCCAGGACGCAGGCCTGGGCAAGGTTGTATGGAAGACCAGCAGTTGCCCACGCTGCAAGTCTCCCCTCTCCACGCCACCGATGTTGTTCAAGGGAAGGACATTAGGACCCATACAGCTTGGCACCGGTGTCGTCGCAGAGCAATGTGTGGTTAAGTGCCTTGCTCAAGGACACACACGCTGCCTTAGTCAAGGCTCGAACTAGCGTCCTTCAAATCACCAGACGAATGCCTTAACCACTTGGCCACGCGCCAACACAATAAGACTATAAGACCAAAAGATATAGGTACAGAATTAGGCCATTTGGCCCATCCAGTCTGCTCCACCATTTTATCATGCCTAAATCATTTTCCCTCTCAGCCCTAATCTCCTGCTTTCTCGCTGTATTCCAACATGCCCTAAGCAAGAATCTTATCAACATCTGCCTTAAATATACCCAATGACATGGCCTCCACAGTTGCCTATGGCAATGAATTCCGCAGATTCACCATTCTCTGGCTGTAGAAATTCCTTATCATCTCCTTTCTAAAAGGACACTCCTCTATTCTGAGGCTGTATCCTCCTGTCTTGGACTCCCCCAACATTAGAAACATCCTCTCCACATCCACTCTATCAAGGCCTTTCAACTTTTTAGCAACACACACAAAATACAGGAGGAACTCAGCAGCCCAGGCAGTATCTATGGAAAACAGTCCTGATGCAGGGTTTCGGCCTGAAACTTCCACTGTACTCTTTTCCATATAAGATGCCTGGCCTGCTGAGTTTCTTCTGCGTTTTGTGTGTTGCTTGGATTGGCTTTCAACATCCGATAGTGTTCAATGAGGTCACCCATCATTCTTCTGAATTCCAATGAGTAGAGGCCCAGAGCCATCAAATGCTTCTCATAAAGCCTTTCAATCTTGGAATTATTTTCGTAACCCTCCTTTGAACCCTCTCCAATGTCAGCATGTCCTTTCTTAGATAAGGCTTACATTTCTTATAGCACCAAGTCTCCATCTTGTTCTGGAGTTGCTCCGGCCTATGGTCAGGCCACACTTAGATCCCCTCCAGTTCGCCTACCAGCCCCGACTAGGAGTTGAGGATGCCATCGTCTACCTGCTGAACCGTGTCTACGCCCACCTGGACAAGCCAGCGAGCACTGTGAGGGTCACGTTTGTTGACTTCTCCAGTGCGTTCAACACCATCCGCCCTGCTCTGCTGGGGGAGAAGCTGACAGCGATGCAGGTGGATGCTTCCCTGGTATCATGTATTCTTGATTACCTGACTGGCAGACCACAGTACGTGTGCTTGCAACACTGTGTCCAACAGAGTGATCAGCAGCACTGGGGCTCCACAGGGGACTGTCTTGTCTCCCTTCTCTTCACCATTTACACCTTGAACTTCAACTACTGCACAGAGTCTTGTCATCTTCAGAAGTTTTCGGATGACTCTGCCATAGTTGGATGCATCAGCAAGGGAGATGAGGTTGAGTACAGGGCTACTGTAGGAAACTTTGTCACATGGTGTGGGCTGCAGCTTAATGTGAAAAAGACTAAGGAGCTGGTGGTAGACCTGAGGAGAGCTAAGGTACTGGTGACCCCTGTTTCTATCCAGGGGGTCAGTGTGGACATTGTGGAGGATTACAAATACCTGGGGATACGAATTGACAATAAACTGGACTGGTCTAAGAACACTGAGGCTGTCTACAAGAAGGGTCAGAGCTGTCTCTATTTCCTGAGGAGAATGAGGCCCTTTAACATCTGCCGGACAATGCTGAGGATGTTCTACGAGTCTGTGGTGGCCAGTGCTATCATGTTTGCTGTTGTGTGCTAGGGCAGCAGGCTGAGGGTAGCAAACACCAAAAGAATCAACAAACTCATTCGTAAGGCCAGTGATGTTGTGGGCATGGAACTGGACTCCCTCATGGTGGTGTCTGAAAAGAGGATGCTGTCCAAGTTGCATGCCATCTTGGACAATGTCTCCCATCCACTACATAATGTACTGGGTGGGCACAGGAGTACATTCAGCCAGAGACTCATTCCACCGAGATGCAGCACAGAGCGTCATAGGAAGTCATTCCTGCCCGTGGCCATCAAACTTTACAACTCCTCCCTTGGAGGGTCAGACACCCTGAGCCGATAGGCTGGTCCTGGACTTATTTCATAATTTACTGGCATCATTTACATATTACTATTTAACTGTTTATGGTTCTATTACTATTTATTATTTCTGGTGCAACTATAACGAAAACCAATTTCCCCCGGAATCAATAAAGTATGACTATGACTATTCTTTCAAGTAGTTTCCACAATTTACTACTAAATTTAAAAATTAATTCCCAGGTTTTATATGAAAGACGTTTTTTTGACAGACACTTTAAATATTTTAAGTTAACTAGCACTTCTGTGTAGTTTTGGAGACACAAACACATTTACAATGAAGTCTTTGACTTTTGACAAGAAAAGTGTTGTATAGGGTCACTACGTTGGAAACAATAAACTACATTTTCTGCTCATATTTTCAAAACTTAAGGCTTCACAGAATCAGTGCCAATAACATCTACCATTTTTCCGTTGCACATTCTATATTCTTTGACAGAAAAGAACATAGGTTATAATCAAGCTAATCCAGTAGTATTGGGATACTCATCTCCTTCTGTATACTCATCACAGTAAACACCAATAACAATTCAGGGAAAGATGAAGTGACATCACTAGGTGTGTGCCTAATGCTGGGAAAATCTCCGATACACTTGTATAGATAGGGAACAGAAGTGTTCAGTTCAATTTTAGCATTTGTGCAATTTCATACTAACATCACTAAAGTGATTTATTCTAACTAAAACCAAAATTTTGAAAATAAAACAGCGATTTGCAGACTGATTTCTGAGCTAAACCACTATTTGATTTATTGAGACACGAGACTACGGTGCTGAGATGTGGAGCAACTTAAGAGGTGCTGGAGAAACTCAGTGGGTCAGCCAGTATTTACTGAGGTGGATTGCTACCACATTGTAAGGGTTGTTGGTGATTGATAAGCTTACCCATGAAGCTTACTATAGAAGCCAGAGAAATGTCAAGTATCCCGTTAGGTCTCTGGTCCTGTGTTAAGTTATAAGAGATGCTGGGAACTAAAGAATTAAGAAGCACAATGTAGGAAAGTCACATAATCAACGCCTGGTCAGAGCTAATGTGAGAACACAGCTGAAATAGTTTTACATCCCACTGTGAACTATCCAATTGTGAACCACTTAGAGGACAAAACAAACAAATTGGAATGTTTTTGTAACTGACATCTTGTGAAAGAGACAAGCTATTCTAAGATAATTGTGGAATGGTCCCAACAGGAATTTAAAGGTGTTAAAGATACATATTTCTATGGATAAGAACAGGACTTATAGGTGTTTAGCTGATAATGCAGATCTAATCAATATCACTATAATATGCAAAGAAATGTGTAAAATTATATTATATGAGGTAACCTATAGTAGTGAATGCTGAAGAAAAAGACGCTGAGTCAGGGACTCAAAGAAGGACTTGCCAAGTCAAACCCCAGCCAGGCTCATCAAGAGTGGGTAACATCTAGAATACAATTAGTGGGTTTTGAAGCTATGAAACTAAACTAAAAGAGTTCAAAAATTAAAGGAATAATGAGACTTGTTCAAAGCTATATAGTGAATCTATGAGTTGTTTGAAGTAAATTCATGTAATAAAGTATAGTTATTGTGGACTATGTTTTATCATATGCTGCAGTTAATTGGCAACACCACAAAGGGAGAGCTTCCATAAAGATTTGCTGATCAAAACTTTGCAGCCCATAACCACCCATTTTTCCACAATAATCATACCAGTCATTCGTTATTTCAAATATCACTCCTTGACCTCAGTTTCCCTATCCCTAAACCCTCCTTCAAATCTATAACCTCACACCCACCTGAACATCTAACAGAACTCCTTAACACAACCTCTACTAACTCAACCCCTAGCTTTTTGTGAATATCAGTCATAGTCATACTTTATTGATCCCGGGGGAAATTGGTTTTCACTACAGTTGCATCATAAATAATTAAATAGCAATATGTAAATTATGCCAGGAGCTAAGTCCAGGACCAGCCTATCGGCTCAGGGTGTCTGACCCTCCAAGGGAGGATTTGTAAAGTTTGATGGCCACGGGCAGGAATGATTTCCTATGACGCTCTGTGTTGCATCTCGGTGGAATGAGTCTCTGGCTGAATGTACTCCTGTGCCCAACCAGTACATTATGTAATGGATGGGAGACATTGACCAAGATAGCATGCAACTTGGACAGCATCCTCTTTTCAGACACCACCGTCAGAGAGTCCAGTTCCATGCCCACAACATCACTGGCCTTACGAATGAGTTTGTTGATTCTGTTGGTGTCTGCTACAGGCATAGTTAGGTTGTCTGAACCCCTACTCTGGAATTTGTTCTTTACATATCAGTATCAATTTTAGCCTAATAATACTTTTCTGAAGCACCAGGCAATATTTTTACCACATTAAATGATGCTATATAACCTCAAGTTGTGATGTCTTACGACTTTATCGAAACTTACACAAATCAATATCAATGGCTTCATTTCATTTCCAATGTTTGTTTTTTTTTGTGAAAATAAGGGTTGTGAGCACATTAAATGTAACACCATGTCAATTCAGACACCCAATTTCACCACTGAGACACTGAATCAGGAAAAGTTCATCTAAACACTGCATAGTCTTTGTCTCATTAATGACTAACATTTCATGGGGCTTCCACTTATGTCAGACACTTTCTGTTTAAGATCTCACAATTCTCTATTCAGCACATTTTCAAGATCAATGAGCCTCAGTTATCTTATCAGCCAATGCATTCACAGTATCTTATTTTGGGGAACTGTGTCAACATTGTCATCACAAAGTTAACTATTTTTAATGTGTGCCTTACTTTGTGTATTTACATTGTATATATTCTGCATAACAGTATTTCAGCTAAGCTATACAATGGTTATTTTAAATATATTCTTACTTACCACCAAGGTAAGTGAGCAATAGTTAAAAAAAATGCTTAATGTGCACAAGTGACTTGTTAAGACATGCAGTCTTAAAATGGGATTTTATTCAAGTTTAATGGACATATCTAAACTAAACCATAATTATACTTTATTATCAAATTCAACTTCCTTTGAGCACCAAATATAGGACATAGAACTATATAGGAACAATACCATCAATGCAATGTCTGTGCTAAACATTATGCCAAATTTCACTAAACCCACCTACCTACACATGATCTATATCTCAAATGCTCATGGATCTGTCCAAATGCATCTTAAACTCCACTATTATATCCAATTCCACTAACATCCTTGGCGGCATATACCAGCCACTTACAATTCTGTGTAAAATAAAAACTTGCCTTGTTCATCACTTTTATACCTTCTCCTTCTCACTTTAGCGTTATGCCCCTCTGCCATCTGATTCCTAAATGGACATTGAAGCTTTGGATACTACCTCACTTCCTTAAAAAATATATAGCATTTCTGTTTTTGCACATTTTTAAAATCTATTCAATATATGTTTATTATTATTATTGTTTTATTTTATTTATTATTTTTTCCCTCTGCTGGACTATGTATTGCATTGAACTGCTGCTGCTAAGTTAACAAATTTCACGTCACATGCTGGTGATAATAAACCTGATTCTGATGTCCTCAAATATTTGACATTTCAAAAACTCTGACTATGTATCCTGTCTATACTTCTCAATTTTATAAGTCTCTATCACTCCAAAGAAAACGATCCAAGTTTGTCCTTATAGCTAATTTTCTCCACCCTATTCAGCATGCTAGTAAACCTCTTCTGCATCCTTTTCATAGCTTCTACAATCTTCCTATAATGAGGCAATCATTTACCATTACAACTGCTATGCGACTTCCTGACTCTCATGGTCAATCCTTCAAACAATGACAGCAAGCATGCCATATGCCTTTTTCACCATCCTCATTTCTTGTGCAACCATTTTCAGGGAGCTATGGACTTGGACAAAGAACCTTCTGTGCATCAATGCTCTTAACAGTCTTGTCATTTACTGTATAACTTTTTCCTTATAGTTGACCTCCCAAAGTGCAAATCTCACACTTGACTGGATTAATTTCCACCTGCCATTTCTCTGCCCATATTTCCAACTAATCTATATCCTTTTACAATTACCTTCACAGCCAACTTTTACATCATCCGCATTTCTGTGCAAGTCATTCATACATATCACAAAACAGAGGTGCCAGCACTGATCCTTGTGGAAAATCATTGGAAATAACACTCTTCCACCACTACTGTCTGTCTATGACCAAGTCAGTTTTGAATCCAATCTACGAAATTACCATGGATCCTATTCATCTTGATCTTCTGGATTAGTCTACTATAACAGACCTTGTCAAATGACTTACTTGAAGTCCATATAGACAACATCTATTGCACTATATTCATCATCTCCTCAGAAACTCAATCAATATGCTTCTGGCATCAATGCGCCATAATGCACAATACCTCTGATTTGCTTTGTGGAGTAATCAAATAATCTGTTATGATATTTTAAACCTTCTTTCAGGCAATCCATGTCTATTAAGTGTAAGTAAACATAATAAAAAGATGCAAATTTGTTTCAACACCAAAACCATCAGTATTTCAAAAATTAGTTTTTTTTTAATTTTCTCATAACATATGCAAAAAACTATTGGGTTGTACAATTTATTATATATCATTTCACCAACATTCAAAAATTGCATAATACACTCCAACTAAATTTCACAGTTGTAAAGTTCTTCAATAATAAAATTAAATATTCCATCTCTAAACACAAACATTTGGAGATTCTACATTATTTCGATTTAATGAACATTTGTAAATGTAACTATTAAACCTACAACTGTGATGTTTTATAAAGACTCTTCCATTAGTTAATATATCACATCTTAATAAAGAGATTTAAGTATTTTGTTTACAACCTAGGCTTACTGAAGTGTTAAGAATCTACACTGTCACTTATCTTTAGAAATTCTGTTTATCGCCTGTAAAACCAATAAATATTTTAGCATGTTACTATATAGGGGCTGTAGATTATGAAAATTTCATTTCACAGTCAGCAGTAGCTTGAGTAAGTGCAACACAAAGCATTCTTCTGATGGATCAGTCGCCGTCATCTGAACATATCTCCCCATACCCTTCCAAATTTAGTACTTCGCTTTTGCTATGACCCCACCACCAAACAGTAGTTGTCACTGAACATGCTTAAAGCTGTACTGCTGCCCATTTTGTTTTTGCTTTACATATTCTTTCCAAGATTATGTTTAATATAATGGAGGTCATTAATGCCTTCTGACATATGTCCTCTACTGGCAATTTTCATTACAGTCAATTTTGCTAAGGCTGGCAGAATTATTTTTCAGTAGTTTGTGGACAAATGTTTGATGTAAAATGCCTGATCAAAATTACAAATTAAGTACAAAAGAAAAATGGTTATGTGTACAAAATGCTGGAAGAATTCAGCAGATCAGGCAGTATCTATGGAAAGGAATAAAAAGTCAATGTTTTGACCAAGACCCTTCATCAGGACTACATCTGTGATGTATTAACAAGAGTCTCAGCCCGAAACTTTGACTCTACTTCTTTCCATAGATGCTGCCTGACCTACTGAGTTCCTCCAGCATTTTGTATGTGTTACTCTAGATTTCCAACATCCGCAGAATTTCATGTATATAGTTGGTTTGTGTTATAGACAATTACTAAAATCTTATGATATAATCTGCCACTTGTAAATAATCATCAGTTGTAATGTAACAGTAGTCAAAATGTCCAACAAATAAAATAAAGACACTGCAAATGCCAGTGTTTTACAATTGAAATGGCTCCAAAGTTACCATTATAAATGTACTTTAAACTTAGGATAGTGGATGGAGAACAAACCAGGCAGTTTCTTTGTCTTGGACAATATCACACTTATGTTATTGTTCCTCTAACTTTTTGAAAGCTTGTTCCTTATTGTAACAGCTTTTCTAGACAGCTTTTGATAATCAAATTGTTATCAGCTA
Source organism: Mobula birostris (assembly GCF_030028105.1). NCBI lineage: Eukaryota > Metazoa > Chordata > Chondrichthyes > Myliobatiformes > Myliobatidae > Mobula > Mobula birostris. The sequence goes on from NC_092388.1 coordinate 59,077,361, forward strand.
AATTGGCATAATTACAAATTAGAGTTAATCCTCGATGATAAAATTTCATATTTAATGGCATAAAATTGATATTTTTAAACCAAATGATGCATTGTTTTAATCTGCTGCAATTATAGTCATTGAAGTAAAGCAAATCATCATTTTCCTTTGGTTATTCACCTCCAATAATTAATTATGAATCTACCATCAAATGTTTTCTCCATACTGCCTTTTGAAAGCACCATAGCTCCTGGCTCAAGCTACGAAGAACCAACTGTCCTCATTGATGACATTCGTCTCAATGCTGTCAACAAGTTTTGCTACCTGGCTACATCCTCAGCTTCCCTGGATGTAGAGATTGAGTCAAGAACCAGAAAAGCCTGCTTTGCCTTTGGTCAGCTGAAAGATCGAGTTTGATCACAGAACATCAGGTTGGCCACCAAGTGCAAGATATACAGGGCCATTGTCATATGAACCTTGTTATACAGATGTGAGACATGGTGCCCATGTCAGAGACACTTACGCCAGCTTGACCAACTGCAGCAGCGTCACCTACATTCTCTGATGAAGATCACCTGGCAAGAAAGGGTCTCCAATACCGAGGTCCTCTCTCGAGCCAGAATGCCAACAGTTTCAACCTTGGTGATGTCAGCCCAACTGCGCTGGGCAGGACATGTTGTCAGAATGCCTGACGGAAGACCGCCCAAGGACATCTTGTACGGCCAACTGTCCAGTGGTACCCAAAAACGAGGAGGCCAGCGACTACAAGGATGTTCTGCACAGCGGCCTCAAGAAAGCCCACATTGCCCCATCAACATGGGAGGATCTGGCTCAAGATCGCTCACAGTGGAGGGACGCTATCAGAAAAGGTGTGGACGCTGCTGAGAACAAGCTCAATGAGGAAACAGAGGAAAGGCACAGGAAGCACCATAACAGAGCTTCTGCCCCTGTTGCCCCTCCAGGCCTCACCTGCCAAGTATGTGGCAAGCAGTGCCTGTCAAGGATCGGCCTGTACAGCCACTCCAGGATGCACATATTAAACCCCACTAACTGACTGAAAGGAACTGTCCTATGGGATGGATAGCCAGAGAGTGTACAAAATATTTCTTCCTCAGGCAGGATGTAACTATGGGATTATTACCAATCAAAATACTGTTCTTTTTCAAATTTATTATCTAGCTGATATCCATTGTGAAAATACATGATGTTGCAAAGACTCAAACTTTACTGTGGTTGTATGAAATGAGGGAATAGCAAGTTATTGGTTCATTACATTTCTCGATGTCTATGTGAATCACCTTCTATAGAATTGCTATTAAGAGATCTTCACTGTGTTTGTAATCTTAATACTCTCCCTTCCCTCTAATAATTTCAGATTTCATTCATCTCCTCATATGTACCTCTTCCAGACTTGTTCTTTCTTAATCACTACTCTGTCCACCAATCCCACTAACAACTTTGTCATTCTATTTCTCCTCCTCTCCCTTTTTTCAGGCAGTCCTAGGGCTTGTTCTCATATCAGTCTGAGCTCCAGGATGGCAGGCAAGTAGATCCAGGACTAACAGACACCGAAGCAGGTGAGCAGAAGTCATTTGACACCACTGGAGGATGAGTGGCCTGAGAGTTCACTCGCTCTTTTTGCCAGTTACATTATCCTTATGCAGGCTTTTAATGAAGGGACATGGGTATGTCAATTCTATTCCAAATGCTCCTTAAGGTTAGGGAATCCACCTCCATTGGTGGAGACGTGAACCTATTCCAAGCAGGCTTTAAGAACATCCTTGCATTATTCCCTTGCCCCATCTGGTAATCTCTTGCCATGGCAGAGCTTGGAGTAGTGTGCTTGTGTCAGGAATGTAGTGTCATACATGTGAACCACATGGCCTGTCCTCATTAAAATCTGTAACACTCATGTACAGGGCCACAATCCCTTATCCGAAATCCCTGGGGCCAGTTGCATTTCGGAATTCAGAATTTTTCAGATTTCAGACCCTCCCCACCCCCACCGATACCAAAAAGCACATATGCTCAAGTCCCTTATTTAACCTCTCTTAGTACAGTGGTCTTTAGGACCCAGCGGCACACCAAACCTACGCACATCCTCCCCTATACTTTAAATCATTTCTAGATTACTTATAATACCTAATACAATGTAAATGCTATGTAAATAATTGTTATACTATATTGTTTAGGGAATAATGACAAGAAGAAATTTTATTTCCAACAAAAACATTCAATAAAACGTAAAAAAAAAATACAGCTTCAAACGAACCCAATCAAACACATGGTAAGTGACTTATTGGACTAAATATAGAATGCCACTGTCACTATAAAACTTCAGCAATTTGTCTTTCTGTTTATTTAAATCATATACAGTGGTAGCTCCGACACAATTTCTTTGGTAAGACGCCGCACAGACACACCACGATCGAGCTTCTGCAATAACTCCACTTTCTGCATTATTGATAGAGAAGATTCCTTCTCTTTTTCTCACTGTTACCCATAGGGGTATCTGCAGCTCTTTTTGACATTTTCACAGTGAAATTAAACATAAAGTCAACAGTGAACACAAAATATTAGCAAACAGCAAATGCACGTGTATCCAGTACGAGCGCAGAGCCACAAACTGACGTCTGGCTGCCTCTCCTAGTGCTGCCACGTAACACCTGAGTGACATCAACTGTTGGTGAAAAAAACTTTTTGGATTTCAGAATTTCGGATAAAGGGATGTGCATCTGTACTTCTAAATGCTACTTGTCATTAGCCTGGACTCCTTTGTCTATAGATGTCAGGGTCACAGTGGCTATCAGCTTCCTCTCCTCATGAACATCCTAGGCTAGCTAATCTCTGCTACATCCTGCAGATTGTCACTCATTGTTGAATTAGGAAAGGAGGGTTTCATCTGCTTTTCCATTAACTCATAGAAGCAAGCAGACCTGATAGGGGGACCTGACACCATTATACACTTTACCAAAGCGCAGGTATTCATAGTTTCCAATTGTGAGCTCTCAGAGGACTGGTTAATAGCTAATGTTGTTCCTTTGTTCAAGAAGGGATATGGGGATAATACTGGAAATTACAGAACAGAGAGTCTCATGTCAGATGTATGGAAGATACTGGAGAGGATTCTTAAGGATAGGGTTTATGACTATTTGGCAAATCATGGTCCAAATAAGACAATCAGCATGGTTTTGTGTGGGGCAGGTCACTTATTACTAACTTGATTGAATTTTGAGAAAGTGTCAAAGGTGATTGATGAAGGTAGAGCAATGAATATTGTCTACATCATTTGGGGATATGCCAAAGGCCTCGTGGACAGTTCATGCAGAAGACTAAGATGCATGGGATCTATGGAATGAATTGGCCATTTAGAATCAGAATTGGCTTGCCCACAGAAGAAAGAGGTAGTGGTTAATGGGTCTTAGCATACTGGAACCTCTGCCTTTGTGATAATGTGATAAGAGGGTGGTCTTCCATTGATTCTATTGTGTTTCTTGTACTTACTGTGAATACCCACAAGAAAATGACCCTCACGGTTGTATATTATGACATATACATACTTTGATAACAAATTTACTTTGAGCTCAGGAGCTTAGGAGGACGACGGTGCCTAATGGCAACTCCTTTGTTTGCCTCTTCGCAAACAGCTCTATTTCTATCTTTAATATCTCTTTTTTTCCCTTTCAGGGTTCTTTTGAAGACCTGACCTGGAGTTGCACGTTGACTTCGGTTCTTTGTGGGAATGGGACTCACTCTTGGAGTCTCACGACTGGCCGCTATTTAATATACCAAGGATGCGGTCTAGAAGACTAGCACGCCTTCAGGGTTCCAAAATTTTATAGCTCTGAAGGCAGACGGACTCAAGGTTGGTGCCTCCACAGGAAACTGGTCTGTCATGGGAGTACACAGAAAATCGAAAGCAGCAAGCTGGCTGCTAGCTGAGTGCCTAGAGATCAGAGTCCTTTGGGCACAGAGTCAGAAAAAGCAACAGAACAGACTTTTAACATCGTAAATCAGCGAGTTGTTTGTTATGTCTCCCCTCTCGCTGTGAAACGGGGTTACCTCTTTTTCCCTTATTAGGGAGAGAGAGTCTGTGTGATATGTCGAATTATTGGGTGAACAAGTAGTCTCTGGGGTACTACAGGTTTATGTCTTTATTGATGCTTTACTGCACACTTGAGTGTTCGGAGGTGGGTGCTGATGCTTTTTTTTGCTGGTGGGGGGGGTCGTTGCTTTGTTGCTGCTTATGCATGGGAGGGGGAGCTGGAGGGGGAGCTAGGGGGGAGCTTTAGGGTTCTAACATTTAACTGTCATTCATTCTTTGGGGCACTCCTCTGTTTTTGTGAATGGTTGTGAAGAAAAAGAATTTCAGGATGTATATTGTATACATTTCTCTGACATTAAATGTACCTTTGAAACCTTTGAAACTTTGAACGGCATCTCAATTTGTTACAGAGATTTTAGAAGGGGTATAAATATTGACCAGAGGACACAGGGGAGAAATTGCCTGTTTTTTTGTTTGAAAGAATGGTCAGAAGATCTTCCATGTCCTGCTGAGAGGGCAGACAAAGATGCCCTCCCAGTATCATAGGGGCACAGAGCTGTATAGCACGAATAAAGGCCTTTCAGTACATATGTGTCGGCAAGGTAAAATGATGTATTGATAAAAACATTCAAACAATTTTAAAATGTAAAAGGAAAATACAAACTTAAAATAACAAAGTGAATCAAAGAAAATTTCAGAAAATTCTAAAATATAATAGCAATTCTTCTAGACAATTGATTTACCTGAGTTAACCAGTTGTTGCTCCATGATTCCACAACCCAAGACTTCCAGCCATTCTTCCTGGAACTTGATCTCCATTTCAAATGAAGGATGTGTAAATGGGAAATAGCAATCCACCCATCTAATTTCCAGTCCTGTTGCCAAGGCAAATTTAACGACATTAGGGATTCCAGAAAAAATATAGTCTTCAGCTAATGACACCAATTATTGAATTGCAGAGAAATAGATAGCAAACAAACCCACTTACAGCAGTCTTGTGTGCAGCAATAAATCTTTAAACATGGAAAATAAAATAGCCATGTCTTTCTTCAATATGAAAAGTGGTTTGCATAGTTCAAGCCCATTCCAAAATGAAATCAATCACTTGTCAAATTCTCACAACCACCTCTCATGCAAAGAAAACAATGCAATTTCATTAAGAAGCAGGTAATACTATTCTAAACCTTAAGTGAGAATACTTAGCAACTTCTCAAAAATGATAAAGTAAATGGCATTCCAGATTGACTTCAAAAATTTTCAATTCAACCTCAATCGCAAGTTATTAATCAATCTTCATTCCAGGGAAAAAATCATTTGTAATTTCAGCCTGAAAATATTAATAGAGTGTAGAATTGTATGTTATAGCTGCTTTTGTCTTGATTTGAATTACAGCTGTAAATCATAATATAAACTTAATCTGCTAGATTTACTTGCCAGTTCCTTTTTAAAACTTGATAAAAAAGCTGTGGTAATAAAAGTCATTTTTTTTTTAATCAGTACTCATGCTGTAGACATCGTGGAATCACAGCTCTGTGCACTTAGGTACACAACTACTGTCTGTATTTCTTAAAAAGGTACTTCATTCATTTGTACATCACAGCAAAAAATTCTGAGTTTAATTTTATCACTGTGTTCACACTCAGAAGACTTCAGCACCATGAATACTGAGGCACAGAAAGCAAAACACAGTAAAAGAATACATATTTATCAATGTCTACAATCCATACAGTTTAAAACCCTCATTCATTTTCTCATTAAGTATATACAGTGCCTATAAAACCTATTCACCCCCTTGGAAATTGCCATGTTTTATTGTTTTACAACTTTGAATCACAGTGGATATAATTTTGTTTTTTTGACACTGATCAACAGAAAAAGAATTTCATATCAAAGTGAAAACGGATCTCTACAAAGTGATATAAATTAATTACAAATACTAAACACAAAATAATTGATTGCATAAATATTCACCCCCTTCAAGTCAGTATTCAGTAAATGTACCTTTGGCGGCAATTACAGCCTTGCGTCTGTGTTGATTGATCAGCTTTACACATCAGGACATTGCCATTTCTCCCCATTCTTCTTTATAAAACTGCTCAAGCTCTGTCAGATTGCATGGGGATCTTGAGTGAACAGCCCTTTTCAAGTCCTGCCACAAATTCTCAATTGGATTGAGGTCTGGACAGTGACTTGGCCACTTCAGCACATTAACTTCGTTTTTTCTAAACCATTTCTGTATAGCTCTGGCTTTATGCTTGGGGTAATTTATTTTCCAGCAAGACAATCTTCTCCCAAGTCGTAGATCTCTTGCAGATTGCATCAGGTTTTCCTCCAAGATTTCCCTGTATTTTGCTACATTCATTTTACCCTCTACCTTCACAAGCCTTCCAGGGCCTGCTGCAGTGAAGTATCCCCACAGTATGATGCAGCCACCACCATGCTTCACAGTAGGTATGGTGTATTTTTGATGGTGTGCAGTGTTTGTCTTACACCAAACATAGCATTAAGTCTGATGGACAAAAAGCTCAATTTTGGCTTCATTAGATCATAGATCCTTCTTCTAGCTGACTTCTGAGTCTCCCACATGCCTTCTAGCAAACTCTAGCCAAGATTTCATGTGAGTTTTTTTTTCCAACAATGGCTTTCTCTTTGCCACTCTTCCATAAAGCTGCGACTGGTGAAGCATGCAGGCAACAGTTATTGTATGCGCAGTCTCTCCCATCTCAGCCACTGAAGCTTGTAACCCCTCCAGAGTGATCATAGGTCTCCTGGTGGCCTCCCTCACTAGCCCCCTTCTTGCACGGTCACTCAGTTTTTGAGGACTGCTTGCTCTAGGCAGATTTACAACTGGGCCACATTTTTTCCATTTCTTAATGATTGATTTAACTGTACTCCAAGGAATATTCGGTGACTTAGAAATTTTCTTGTATCATCTCCTGACTTGTGCTTTTCAATTAGCTTTTCGCAGAGTTGTTTGCAACTTTCTTTTGTCCTCATCTATGCTCCCGCTAAGCTGTGTGTGTGCACACACGTTTTTCAACCAGCACACAAAGGAAATTAATGTGCGCACAAAAGGTTAGTGACCTAAAATAATGTAGTAATTAATAATTATACTTACTGAAAATAATCTTTTAGCTAAATGTTTCTGTTAACTAGTTAGTCAGTTTTTCAAATACCACAGTGCACGTCACTAATTTACGTCACCTCACCTTTCCTGTTCCGGTTTGTACAGCTGCATCACAGTGGCAGCCATCTTTGGCGGACAGTGTTCATATCGTAAAGCTTACAAAGATCTGTTTCAAATCCTGTAGAAAGCTTACTAAGTTTTTATTGAAAAAAATATTGATTCACTATGTCGAATTCAAAAGAAGCAAAGGGTGTGAAGCGCAAAAGAACTGCAAATTTGTTTAAAGTTGAATGGCTTGACAAAATAGTAGAAACTGCTGCACCGAAAGCTCATGAGGTCATGAACGTTCAGCTTCGAGAAATATTTATGTATAATTCGGAAATTGGAGTTATCTATTTGTATTGTCGTGATGCGAAAGTTGCTGGAGAATTTGCTCGTGGAAAGAAGTGGGATGATATTTGGAAACTTGACTTTTTGAAGCGTCACTTGGCAAGTAAATCGCATTTGGACGGTATACAAAAGTTCAGGCAATAGAACCCATCATTCCCCATTACAGGAGTGCTACACGTTACAGTTGAGTGCAGATGAGCAAGACCGAAAACGATCAAACCCAGAGGAGATCAAAGTTCTTATCGACAATCTGTTGTTAGCTGTTAAAATGAATAACTCTTTACATTCAGTTCAACACATTAATGAACATATGGAAAAGTATGTTCAATACCCAGACAGCTGGCGATTCAAAGATTATGCATTCGCATTTCTGGAGACTATCAACTATATTGTTCAGAAAGACATGTTTGAAGCAATATGTTAATGAGAATCAAAAGCTATCAATTGGATGGAAGTTCTATTAGTCTAGATAGAGTTTACAAAGAACGGGTAAATGCCAAAGACAGGAGAGAGAAAAAAATAACTGAGTGACTTAAATATGTATGTTATTTTGTTGTTATTCTGTGCAGTTTTATGTCAAATATTTTGTAAACCTATATAAACTGTGCGATGTGTGCATTCAGAGCACACGTACTTTTGTCATAGGAAAAAAATTTGCACAACATAAGATTTTTGCGCACACTGACTACTAAAAATTAGAGGGAACACTGGTCCTCATGGTGTAGTTTTTGCCAGGATACTGAAGCACCAGCATCTGGACATTCCAGATACAGGTGTATTTTTACCACAATCAATTGAAACACCTTGATCATACACAGGTCTCCAAAAACAGGTCTCCATTTAACTAATTATGTGACTTCTAAAACCGATTGGCTGCAGAGTGATGATTTGGTGTGTCATATTAAAGTGGGGGGGGGGAGGAGAGTGAATATTTTTGATAGGCATTGTAAGAACAAAATATATTTTCCATCCCTAAGTAACAAACTACTTCTAATAACGAAGCTTCTCAGTACAAGACCGGAATGACAATTAAATCAATTTGCAGGGATATTTTAAAGACAAATCCTAACTACCATTACTTCATGAAAATATAAATCTGTAGATTTCCATGAATTTACTCACACATAAAATATAGCCTCAAATTTCAGATGTTACCTCAGTAATTCTAATATGGCAGATCACCCAGTATTAAAATATAGCAAGTTCATCAAAGAAACAGAACAATGAATAACGATGCTGGGTTTTGGTAGTAAAGCAAATGTCCAAAAGGGTTTTGACTTTGTACAGCAATTAAATTTCTAGGTGACTAATTTTGAGGCCTGGATTAACCATATAACCATTACAGCATGGAAACAGGCATCTCAGCCCTTCTAGTCTGTGCCGAACTCTTACTCTCACCTAGTCCCACCGACCTGCACTCAGCCCATAATCCTCCATTCCTTTCCTGTCCATATATCCATCCAATTTAACTTTAAATGACAACATTGAACCTGCCTCAACCACTTCTACTGGAAGCTCGTTCCACACAGATACCACTCTCTGAGTAAAGAAGTTCCCCCTCATGTTACCCCTAAACTTTTGCCCTTTAACTCTCAACTCATGTCCTCTTGTTTGAATCTCGCCCACTCTCAATTGAAAAAGACTATCCACGTCAACTCTATCTATCCCCCTCATAATTTTAAACACCTCTATCAAGTCCCCCCTCAACCTTCTACGCTCCAAAGAATAAAGACCTAACTTGTTCAACCTTTCTCTGTAACTTGGGAAATGAAACCCAGGTAACATTTTAGTAAATCTCCTCTGTACTCTCTCAATTTTACTGACACCTTTCCTATAATTTGTTGACCAGAACTGTACACAATACTCCAAATTTGGCCTCACCAATGCCTTACACTATTTCAACATTACATCCCAACTCCTATACTCAATGCTCTGATTTATAAAGGCCAGTATACCAAAAGCTTTCTTCACCACCCTATCCACATGAGATTCCACCTTCAGGGAACTATGCACCATTATTCCTAGATCTCTCTGTCCTACAGCATTCTTCAATGCCCTACCATTTACCATGTATGTCTTATTTTGATTAGTCCTACCAAAATGTAGCACCTCACATTTATCAGCATAAAACTCCATCTACCACCTTTCAGCCCACTCTTCTGAGTGGTCTAAATCTCTCTGCAAGCTTTGAAAACCTACTTCATTATCCACAACTCCACCTATCTTAGTATCATCTGCATACTTATTAATCCAATTTACCACCCCATCATCCAGATCATTAATATATATGACAAACAACACTGGACCCAGTACAGATCCCTGAGGCACACCACTAGCACACCGTCCTCCAATCTGACACACAGTTATCCACCACTGCTCTCTGGCGTCTCCCATCCAGCCACTGCTGAATCCATTTTACTACTTCGATATTAATGCCTAACGATTGAACCTTCCTAACTAACCTTCCGTGTGGAACCTTGTCAAAGGCCTTACTGAAGTCCATATAGACAACATCCACCGCCTTACCCTCGTCAACTTTCCTAGTAACCTCATCAAAAAATTCAATAAGATTTGTCAAACATGACCTTCCATGCACAAATCCATGTTGACTGTTCCTAATCAGACCCTGTCTATCCAGATAATTATAATTACAGATCCCATCATGGCAGATGTAGAATTTAAATTCACTTAATAATCTGGAATTAGTAATTACAATCATAAAGCTACTGATTGTTATAAGAGCCTTGCAGACTCACAAAAGTGAAGGAAATCTACACTGTTTACCTTGCCAAGCCTTATAAGTCAACAGAGACATCAATATGGCTGTCTCTTGAGCACCCTTTGAACCGAGCAAGCCACTCAATTCAAGAGCAATTAGAGTTTCAAAGATTCAAAAGATTCAAAGAATCTTTATGATCAAAGTATGTATAAATTATACACTTTGAGATTTGTCTGCTTACAGGCAGCCACAAAACAAGAAACCTGAATAACCCAATTTTTAAAAAAGGACCAATACCCACTGCACAGAGAAAAAAAAACACTAATCATGCAAACAACAGAAGCAAGCCAACAGCATTCTGTAACGGACAGAGTCTCCAGGTCCACTCCCACAGCAGTCAGATTAGGCTCAAGCCTTAGTTCCAGCTCATCACATCAGCAGGGCAAAAGTGCAGAGCAGCTGGATCAGTTCACTGTCTTGTTGCCATGGAGAAAGGAATGAACATTTGTGGGCGAGCGAGTGAAATCAGCTCTCCTCTCCCTTCCCAACACAGGGTTCCAAACTATCTGTGCCAACGTTTAAATTGCTCAATAAACAGAAGAGATTCTGCAAATGCTGGAAATCCGGAGCAACACACAAAATACTGGAGGAACTGAGCAAGTCAGGCAGCATCTATGCAGGAGATATTCAGTTGATGTTTTGGGCCAAGACCCTTCAATCAGGACTGGAAAGGAAGCGGCAGAAGAACAAATAGGAAGGTGGGTGGGAGTCCAAGTTGGCAGGTGAAGGGTGAGACCAGGTGAGGAGGAAGGTGGGTGAGGGTTGGAAGATGAAGTAAGAAGCTGGAAGGTGATAGGAGGAAGAGGTAAAGGACGGCAGAAGAAGGAATCCAATACGAGACGACAGTGGACCATGGAGGAAAGGGAAGGAGGTGGGAAACTAGAGTGAAGTGAGAGTAGTAGTGAGAAGGTAACTAAAATGGAGAATTGAAAAAAGAGAAGGGCAATGGAAAAAAGAGAATGGAGAGAAATAACCAGAAATTGGAAACATTGATATTCATGTCATCACAAACAAGATAAAATCTATAGATGCTAGAAATCCAAGCAACACACACAGAATTCTGGAGGAACTGAGTAAGCCAGGATGCATCTATGGAAAAAAATAGAGTCAAGGTTTCAACCCTAAACCTGGCCTGCTGAGTTCTTCCAGCATTCTGCGTGTGTTATTCATGTCATCAGGTTGAAAACTACCCAGGCGGAATAAGAAGTGCTTTTCCTTCAAACTGACTTTGGCCTCGCCGTGGGTAAAGGAGGCCATGGAAAGATATATCCAAATAGAAATGGAAAGTTGAATTGAAAGGGTAGCCACAGGGAGACCCTGTGAAGGACCAAAAAATGGGGAATAACTGCCATTCACATAAAATGCTGGAGGAGCTCAGCAAGTCAGGTAGCACCTAAGGAAGCGAATAAATAGTTGACGTTTTTGGCTGAGACCCTTCATCAAGGCCGGATAGGGGGCAGAAGCCTAAATGAGGTGGTGGGGCAGGGGAAGGAGTACTAGCTGACAGATGATAGGTGAGACCAGGTGAGAGGGGGTTATTTGCTGAGTTCCTCCGATGCAGCCTGAATTGCTGAGTTCCTCTAGCATTTTGAGCAGTGTTGCTCAATTGCTTATAGTTATAATAAGCACCAATGTTACCCAGAAAGTGAAGCAAATTAAAAAAATATTTCAGTAATACAGATATGCAAGTTGATATATTCTTTCCAAGCTGAAATGCAGCAATGGAGATTACATCAGTTATTCATTGCAACAATTCAATAGTGCACTTTGCAAATTAACCATCAACCTGTTTGGCCAAGCACCTCCCCTCTTGTTAGGGCGCGTCTGGGGTTAGGACATACAGTGAATATTGACATCAGCAACCAATCTCCAGATCTGAATATGCATTAAAGATTAAATGTAAAATGCAGCTCAGAACAGTAATATGCAGACCAGTCAAACCAGGAGACAGGCATTTAATTAACTGTCTACATATGCATGAATCCAATCAACATCCCATTGCATGGTACGACAGTAATTAACACTTATTTTGGATGAGATGGTGAGAAGATCCAGGCATTTCAAACTGTTACACGTAGTTCAAAGGAAGCATTATGAATATGGATTTGTTTGAATTATCCTGAATTTTCTTTTGCTCTTTAGCATATAAAATGTCATGCAATGTTGGGTCAAGCAGAGCTTCTTCCACCGAAGGAAATTCTAGACAGCTTCTGGAGTAGGTAACATGGTCGGCACAACATTGTAGGCCGAAGGGCCTGTAATGTGCTGTAGATTTCTATGTTTCTATGACAGGGGTCTAAATATGATGCCTGCTGTATCTCATTTTGTCAAATAAAGAAGCTGCTTCATGTCTACCAGTAGATCTCTCCGGTGACTTCATTCACCCAAGGACATTTGGTGTCAGAAGTGGGATACCTTCTTGCGACCCATCATGTGGACAGCGATGTCAGCAGTCTAAGTGGGTGAGTATTTTTAAAATTAACACTCACATTTGGAGCTGTTGGGGTTGGTGGCTATAGGATCGCTAGATATTGAACATAACAGAGCGCTAAACTGGCAGATAAAAGGGTCTGTGTTTGCGTTTTACTCCACAATACTTTTGTGGGCCACTGAGATAGACCAAAGAAAGTGCAAGAAAAACTGTAAAGTAGCCAAGTGAATGCAGCTGCTGTGACGTCATAGTGGGTATGCTTTGTGTGCCAGCGACCATGGCACCTAGCAAAAGACTGCCGGACCAGCCATAAAACGGTAAAGGAGTTGATATGCTACAGCTGCGGCCTATCAGGATATGGTTGGAGGGAGTATTCAAAAAAAAAGGGGGGGGCGGGGAACAGGTGAAAGTCACAGTAGACACACAAACTCTCACCCCATCAGTGTCAAGTCTGTCCAAACTGACTGCCGATGAGATCACAGCGCTGGTGAAGACTGCTTCCAGGAAAAGAGCTGGAGGTGACCCTCATTGCCAGTGCTGTTGACCCACAGATGTAGACAACAGCATTGCCAGGGGATTGGCAATACAATGTTAGTGGACACAGGGGCATCAGTATTGATAACAAGCATACTCTTGCCAACAACCAACAGGCTATTTATATTACAGGTGTAGGAGAGAAACCAGTGAATACAGAAAGAAGTGAGTGGCAGATACTCAAAATTGGAGGGGTGCAGTTTTAATGTATTCTGGGTTTGACCAAATAATGAGGGTACTATCATTGGCATAGACATACTAAGGAAAGCAGGAGTTATTAAAGATTCAGGAAAGGGAGAAATAATATGCACAAGCCAGGGGCAGAGAACACGTACAATCAATAGAATACACAACCTGGCTAGCATAGCTACAGCTGCCCCAATCATCAGGGACTGGAGCCAGGATGGTGTCTATGGGTTACCTTGTCAGCAGTTCCCAGCTGGTCAAGTATATATAAACCCAGTTAAAATAAAGGGGTCCTGCATAAACCCTATAAGCAATATTCTATACAAACTGATATATTGACAGCTGTTCAGAGTATAGCGAAGGAATTAAAACACCCAAGGGATACTAAGAGAGACTGTCAATTACTAATTCACTTATATGGCTAGTGAGGAAGCCCGATGAATCATAACAGTTAGCAATAGACTATACAGCCCTTAATAAGACTACACCAAGATTGCATCCCATTGAGGCAAGCCCTGCAACAATCTGGAATGGCCTGTTTCCAGAAGAAAGTTTTCCAGTCCTGGATATCGCTAATGAATTTTAGGGACTTTAAGCACCTGAGTCACAATTCTGATTTGCCCTGCACAGTATATGTGGACAGCAGTATGCATGGACCAGCCATTTTTCAGAAAGTCACAACATGTAGATCTGCTAATTGCTTCTGAATATGAAGCAGATAATTTAGGGGTGATGGCTAGTGTTTTAGAGATACTGTGAGACAAAGGGTTTAAAATCAGTCCACACAAGGCTCAAATGGGAAGGCAAACCATACAGTACCTCGGGTACGCTATTTCCAAGGGGAGGACAAGTGACAGAAGTCTGTGTAGGGGAGCACTTTGGTTCCAGTGATCATAACACCATTAGTTTCAGCTTGATCATGGACAAGGCTAGATCTGGTCCTAGGGTTGAGGTTCTTAACTCGAAGAAGGCCAAATTTGAAGAAATGAGAAAGGATCTAAAAAGCGTGAATTGGGACAGGTTGCTCTCTGGCAAGGATGTGATCGGTAGGTGGGAAGCCTTCAAAGCAGAAATTTTGAGAGTGCAGAATTTGTATGTTCCTGTCAGGATTAAAGGCAAGGTGAATAGGAATAAGGAACCTTGGTTCTCAAGGGATATTGCAACTCTGATAAAGAAGAAGAGGGAGTTGTATGACGTGTATAGGAAGCAGGGAGTAAATAAGGTGCTTGAGGAGTATAAGAAGTGCAAGTAAGTACTTAAGAAAGAAATCAGGAGGGCTAAAAGAAGACATAAGGTTGCCTTGGCAGTCAAACTGAAGGATAATCCAAAGAGTTTTCACAGGTATATTAAGAGCAAAAGGATTGTAAGGGATAAAATTGGTCCTCTTGAAGATCAGAGTGGTCGGCTATGTGCGGAACCAAAGGAAATGGGGGAGATCTTAAATAGGTTTTTTGCGTCTGTGTTTACTAAGGAAACTGGCATGAAGTCTATGGAATTAAGGGAAACAAGTAGTGAGATGAAGGAAACTGTACAGATTGAAAAGGAGGATGTCCTTGCTGTCTTGAGGAAAATTAAAGTGGATAAATCCCCGGGACCTGACAGGGTGTTCCCTCGGACCTTGAAGGAGACTAGTGTTGAAATTGCAGGAGCCCTGGCTGAAATATTTAAAATGTCGCTGTCTACAGGTAAGGTGCCGGAGGATTGGAGAGTGGCTCATGTTGTTCCGTTGTTTAAAAAAGGATCGAAAAGTAATCCGGGAAATTATAGGCCAGTAAGTTTAACGTCGGTAGTAGGTAAGTTATTGGAGGGAGTACTAAGAGATAGAATCTACAAGCATTTGGATAAACTGGGACTTATTAGGGAGAGTCAACATGGCTTTGTGCGTGGTAGGTCATGTTTGACCAATCTACTGGAGTTTTTCGAGGAGGTTACCAGGAAAGTGGATGAAGGGAAGGCAGTGGATATTGTCTACATGGACTTCAGTAAGGCCTTTGACAAGGTCCCACATGGGAGGTTAGTTTGGAAAATTCAGTCGCTAGGTATACATGGAGAGGTGGTAAATTGGATTAGACATTGGCTCGATGGAAGAAGCCAGAGAGTGATGGTAGAGAATTGCTTCTCTGAGTGGAGGCCTGTGACTAGTGGTGTGCCACAGGGATCAGTGCTGGGTCCATTGTTATTTGTCATCTATATCAATGATCTGGATGATAATGTGGTAAATTGGATCAGCAAGTTTACTGATGATACAAAGATTGGAGGTGTAGTAGACAGTGAGGAAGGTTTTCAGAGCCTGCAGAGGGACTTGGACCAGCTGGAAATGGGCTAAAAAATGGCAGATGGAGTTTAATACTGACAAGTGTGAGGTATTGCACGTTGGAAGGACAAACCAACGTAGAACATACAGGGTTAATGGTAAGGCACTGAGAAGTGCAGTGGAACAGAGGGATCTGGGAATACAGATACAAAATTCCCTAAAAGTGGCATCACAGGTAGATAGGGTCGTAAAGAGAGCTTTTGGTACATTGGCCTTTATTAATCAAAGTATTGAGTATAAGAGCTGGAATGTTATGATGAGGTTGTATAAGGCATTGGTGAGGCCGAATCTGGAGTATTGTGTTCAGTTTTGGTCACCAAATTACAGGAAGGATATAAATAAGGTTGAAAGAGTGCAGAGAAGGTTTACAAAGTTGTTGCCGGGACTTGAGAAACTCAGTTACAGAGAAAGGTTGAATAGGTTGGGACTTTATTCCCTGGAGCGTAGAAGAATGAGGGGAGATTTGATAGAGGTATATAAAATTATGATGGGTGTAGATAGAGTGAATGCAAGCAGGCTTTTTCCACTGAGGCAAGGGGAGAAAAAAACCAGAGGACATGGGTTTAGGGTGAGGGGGGGAAAGTTTAAAGGGAACATTAGGGGGGGCTTCTTCACACAGAGAGCGGTGGGAGTATGGAATAAGCTGCCAGACGAGGTGGTAAATGCGGGTTCTTTTTTAACATTTAAGAATAAATTGGACAGATACATGGATGGGAGGTGTATGGAGGGATATGGCCCAGGTGCAGGTCAGTGGGAATAGGCAGAAAATGGTTCGGCACAGCCAAGAAGGGCCAAAAGGCCTGTTTCTGTGCTGTAGTTTCTATGGTTTCTATAGTGGCCATAACCACGTTATCCAGGTTACGTCAAAAGTACTGGATTCCTGGCATTAGTACAGCTATAACAAGAACCCTGTCTAAGTGTGTTTTTTGTTGACAGGTGCACACAGCTCCAGGATGCCAACACATAGCAGATCTACCTCTGGACAGGGTTCCTCCATATGAATCTCAGTTTACAGTGTTGGAGTGGATTAATTTGGATCTTTTGAGGTGAAGAGCAGGAGGAGTACAGTGAAGAGGTGTGGGTCATTACCTGTCTAGCTATACGAGCTGTTCACATTGAATTGGCAGCTTCTTCAGACACAAATTCCTTTGTTAACGTACTTTGATAGAGGTTCGTGAACTGCACTCTGATAATGCGACAAACACTAATGGAGCTTAGCGTGAGCTGTAAGAAGCCATTGAGAAGTGGAATTATCCATGAATCAGTAATCAGTGCTGTCCTTCTTCAAAAAGGAATTAAGTGGATTTTTAACCCCGTGGCTGGTTTGCATCATGGAGGAACATGGGAGGGATTGATCAGATCAGTGCGAAAAGTCCTGAATTTCACCACGAAGGTACAAAATCTTGAAAAAAAAGTTTCCACACAGTGCTTTATGAAGTAAAGGCCATTATCAATGGTCATCCAATTATTACTGCATCCTCCGATACCAATGATTTGGGAAGCACTAACACTCAACCATCTCAAACTCAAGAAAATCTGCAGGTGCTGGAAATTCAAAGCAACACATACAAAATGCTGGAGGAACTCAGGCAGCATATGTAGAAAAGAGTAAACAGTCAACGTTTCAAGCTAAGACGCTTCATCAGGACTGCAAAAAAAAAGATGGAGAAGTCAAGTGTAAGAATGTGGGGGGAAGGGAGAAAGAAGTTCAAAGTGGTATGTGATAGGTGAAACTGGGAGAGTAAGCGAGGGTGAAGTAAAGAGCTGAGAAGTTGATTGGTTAAAGAGATAAAGGGCTAGAAGAGGGGAAATCTGACAAGAGAGTGTAGAAGACCATGGAAGAAAGGGAAGGAAACCTTCTGGAAACCTCACCACCAGGAGTTCCAAAAGGAAGTCATTTATGCTTCTTGTAGATAGAAGCAAGTCTAATACATGCCAAACTTGTTTTGGAAGCAATGAGTATTTACCATGGCTGCAGAAATGACAGAAATGAGGAGGAGGAGAAGATGGCGACGCGACAGCAGCGCGCGCGGCCACTTCGGTGGTGATGTCTGTTTTCTGTCAAGTGGGGGACCATGCACAATTCTGATTTGATGGAGACGGACGTGAGAGTACGGAGGAACATCTGGAAAACTTTTGAAATACCCGCTTCGCTGCTGCTGCTACTGTGTGGTAACTGGAATCTCCGGAGCAGAAGGCCCCGAAATTCTCGGCTTTGCGTCTTTCAGCGGCCGGGGCGAGGTCGAAGGCGCTCAGCAGAGGATGGTGCTCAGGAGGCTGCATCAGAGAGGCCGGTCGGAAGCTCGAAGTTTTCAGACGGATGGACTCAGTGTCGGCTGTAGTCGGCTGCTTCCAAGGCATCGGCAAGTTGACAGTGCCTGGAGGTTTATGGCAGGGAGTTTCTCCCTTTTGCCGCCTGCTACCGGGGACTCAGGAGTCAATCGACTCGGGGACTTTTGAGACTTTATTTACCGTGCCCATGGTTTGTTCTTCATCAAATTATGGTATTGCTTTGCACTGTTGTAACTATATGTTATAATTATGTGGTTCTGTCAGTGTTAGTCTTTGGTTTGTCCTGTTTTCAGTGATATCACTCTGGAGAAACATTATGTCATTTCTTAATGCATGTATGCATTTCTAAATGACAATAAAAGAGGACTGAGTGTTCTCATAATCTAATCTAAATGGTCAGGTACAAAGCACAATTACTTCCCTGGAGACATAGTGCTTATAGTTGACAACACAGCACCTCAAAATTCATGGATCATGGGAAGAGTCATTCAAGTCTTTCCATACAGAGAAGATTTGTGCGGCAGGTGTGAACCAAGACCAAGGCCAAGACCAACTATCTGGATAGGCCTATAATCAAGATTTGTCTTCTACAGGAAGCAGAGATTTGAGGAGGTACAGCTCCAGAAGCTTTATGAAGATAGGTGAAGGACAGGTAGTTTTGCGGAAGTACAGAGTCTACAGAAGAACTTACACAGATTAGAAGAAGCAAAGTGGCAAATGGAATATAGTGTCCAGACAGTCAAAGAACACTGAGGCTGTCTACAAGAAGGGTCAGAGCCGTCTCTATTTCCTGAGGAGACTGAGGTCCTTTAACATCTGCTGGACGACGCTGAGAATGTACTACGAGTCTGTGGTGGCCAATGTGATCATGTTTGCTGTTGTGTGCTGGGGCAGCAGGCTGAGGGTAACAGACACCAACAGGATTAACAAAGTCATTCGTAAGGCCAGTGATGTTGTAGGAATGGAACGGGACTCTCTCACGGTGGTGTCTGAAAAGAGGATGCTGTCCAAGTTGCATGCCATCTTGGTCAATGTCTCCCATCCACTACGTAATGTACTGGTTGGGCAGAGGAGTACATTCAGCCAGAGACTCATTCCACCGAGACGCAACACAGAGCGTCATAAGAAGTCATTCCTGCCTGTGGCCATGAAACTTTACAACTCCTCCCTTCGAGGGTCAGACACCCTGAGCCAATAGGCTGGTCCTGGACTTATTTCATAATTTACTGGCATAATTTACATATTACTATTTGATTATTTATGGTTTTATTACAATTTAATTATTAATGTGCAACTGCAACGAAAACCAATTTCCCCCAGGATCAATAAAGTACTACTACGACTACTACTACTACTACTACTACTACGTGTTTGGTCATGCACTTTGGTAGGAGAAATAAAAGGGTAGTCTATTTTCTAAATGGAGAGAAAATACAGAAAAACTGAGGTATGTAGGGACTTCAGAGTCCTTGTGCAGGATTCCCAAAAGGTTTATTTTCAGGCTGAGTCTGTGGTGAGGAAGGCAAATGCAATGTCAGCATTCATATAAAAGCAAGGATTTAATGCTGAAACGTTATAAAGCACTTGCGAGGCCTCACTTGGAAGTATTGCGAGCAGTTTTGGGCTCCTTACCTTAGAAAGAATGTACCAAAACTGGTGAGTGTTCAAAGGAAGTTTACAAAAATTACTTCAGGATAGAATGGCTTGGCATATAAAGAGCATTTGATGGTTCTGGGCCTGTATTCACTACAATTCAGAATAATGAGGAGTGACCTCATTGAAACCTATTGAATGTTGAAAAGCCTTGATAGAATGGATGTGGAGAGGACATTTCCTGTGGTGGGAGAGTCTAAGACCTGAAGGCACTGCATCAGAATAGAGAGGTATCCTTTTAGAACAGGGATGAAGAGGAATTTCTTTAGCCAGAGTGGTGAATATGTGGAACTAGATTCTTGATTGGTCAGGGCATGAAGGGATATAGGGAGAAGGCAGGGGATTGGGGCTGAGAGAAAAATTGGATCAGCCATGATGAAATGGCAGAGCAGACTCAATGGACAAAATGGCCTCATTCTACTCTCATATCTTATGGTTTTAAGAATCACTGACTTGACAGAGTGATGGGAAAGATCATTCCATACTGGGCTAAGTGTCAAGATGACCTTTGGCCAAGATGACTGTTACATGACTTGACTGGAAGGAGAAAGAAAGAGGACATTTGCATGAGTGTTAAATGTTTAATCTTGAAGATTTTATGTCTCCTATTTTTAGTAGTATGTATTAGTAATATTATAGTGTAATAATTAATGGCTGGGATGTAGGGGTCATGTATCTATTTTTGTCTGTATTGTATTTTGTGTTGCGTATTTATATGGATAATTTATCACGTGTGTTGGGGTGTGCCAGAGGCTAATGATAATAATTATGTATTCACACTTTGTCTTAGATCAGTTTAGTCTGGTTAGAGCTAGAGGTTGATAGTTTTTTGATGATTCTTAATTGGAATGTTGTTGGACATTATAAGTCCAACATGGGAGAGCCGGGCTCGGGCTTGTCCCAAAGGCTCCTCAATGACACAAGGCAACATCAGTGCAGAAGAGACGACTCGTGGTGGAGGAGTTGAGAAGACAGGAGGAGGCAGAGCGGCACGCCAGGGCCGTCTCAATGGCCAAGCCGGGTCACTGGACTAATTGAGAGAGCCTGGAAAAGAGGAAACTTAGCTGGCGTGACATCTGGGAGATGAAGGGATCTCGGCTAAGTTTTGTCATCAGAGCCACTTATGACCTCCTACCCACACCCCAGAACCTGAACTAGTGGTGGGGAGAGGACCCCGCTTACTCTCTTTGTCAAGCACCTGGATCACTAAGGCACATTTTAATAGGATGCATCACGAGCCTCAGCCAGGGGTGGTACACTTGGCGGCATAACCAAGTTCTCAGATAGCTGGCATCAATCTTGGAACAGAGGTGAATCACCACAAACGCTCTCCCACAAACATCGGCAGGAAATGTCCACATCACACGATTTGTACCAGCAGGCCAACCTCCAGAGCACCATATAACATCAAAAGATGTAAGCATTCTGCAGATTGCTCGGGACTGGAAAATGGACGTGGACTTGGAAAAAAAAGCTTGTGTTTCCCCCAGACATTGCAGCTACAACACTCCGGCCAGACATGGTCCTGTGGTCCGCAATAGCCAAGCTGGCATATGTTGCAGAATTGACAGTACCATGGGAAGATGGTGTCGAAGAAGCCTATGAGAGGAAAAAGACCAAGTACTCTGAACTGGCAACTGAAGCTGCCCAGAATGGTTGGAAGACAAAGTTTTTCCCTGTAGCAGTGGGATGCAAGGGATTCGTTGCTACATCTACGACCAGTCTATTGAAGAAGATGGGGGTGAGGGGCCACTCCCTCCACAAAGCAATCAAGTCCTTGTCAAACACAGCAGAAGAAAGCAGCAATTAGATTTGGATCAAAAGGAAAGACAACAACTAGGCTGCAAAATGAAAACAGGAGGGTATGGAACTGAGGGGGGTGTGTCTGAGGGGGCCAGGTAGCACCGTTGAGACCTCTGGAGACGTTGTGGTCTTATCAACAAAACATCAAAGAAGGAGGGTGCCCACCTGATGACCTCAATGACGTACCTACCCTCCCTCCTTGTCACCACTCCAAGCCCACTCCCAACATCGAGGGTGCCAACTTACCATAGGGATTGAAACATCAAGTCCTAGTAGCTCTACTCTACTTATACTGCTTAGTACTACTAACTTCACTAACTGGAATGCTAATTATTTTTATTTCGTTATATCGCTAATTTTAGTTTTGTTAGCTCTATTGCTATAACATCATCTGCCTTTGCTTGTTTAATAAAGGGTTAAACCTACTTTTTGACTTGGAATTTAGTTATTTTTAGAAGCGTATCATACAGTGTCAACCCCCATATTCAGTCTCAGTGGTTTTGGTTTGTTTTCAAGTAACTGCTAATCTCCCTCTATTGCAGATGTAAGATGGCACAACTTATCTCTAACGGTTTATGCCAAAAGATCAAATAATTTTACTGGGATAATGTAAATACTTCATAGTCCTGGCAGGTTACATTTTCAATACAATTCTGCTTGGTTAAAATTAATTAGGAAAATAATAAAAGATGTCCAATGGTACCACGATCTGGTCAGCAGCCCAAGCATGCAATTCCTAATCTCAACGACATAGAACATAAAAGAGTACAGCATAGTAGAGGACCTTTGGCCCACGATGTTGTGCCAACCTTTTAACCTATTCTAAAATCAATCTACCTTTTCCCTCCCACCTAGCCCTCCGCTCTTCTTTCATCAATGTGCCTAAAAGTCTCTTTCATGTCCCTATTGTTTCTACCTCTACCACCACCCTCGGTGTTCTAAGCATTCACCACTCTCCATAAAAAAATAACTCTGACATCCCCCTTATATTTCCTCAAATCACTTCCTATATTAGCCATTTCTGCCCTACAATAAAGATGCTGACTGGCAACTCCATCTCACAGGTATGAGATAGAGATGCCTCTTATCATCCTCCTCTGATGCAAAGAGAAAAGCCCTGGCCTCAATCTTTCCTCATTAAACATGTTCTCTAATCCAAGCAACAACCTGGTAAATCTTCTCTACACTGTCTCAAGAACTTCTATATTCTTCCCATAATGGGGCAAACAGAACTGAACACAACATTCCAAGTGTGGTCTAACTAGAGTTCTATAAAGCTACAACATTACTTTGCAGATCTTGAACACAACCCCCAACTAATGAAGGCCACTATACCAATGCTTTTATTAACCACCCTATCAATTTACATGGCACTGAGGGATTTATGGACATGGACCTTCAATGTCCCCCTGTTCCTCTACAGTGCTAAAAATGTTGCTATTCATACTGTATTCTACCTTAAGTTCAACCTTCCAAAGTGTAACACTTCGCACACTGTTCAGGATCGAACTCCATCTGCTACATCTCAGACCAGCTCGTCATCCTATCATTGTCCTATTGTAATCTATGACACCCTTCCACACTATTCACAATACCACCAACATTTGTGTCATCTGCAAACTTACAAACCCACCCTTCCACTTCTTCAAACAAGTTATTTCCAAAAATCACAAAGAGCAGGGATCCCAGAACAGATAGCTACAGGACACCACTGGGCACCTACTTCCAGGCAGAATGTACCATTTCTTACCACCCCCTGCCTCTGTGGGCAAGTCAATTCTGAATCAACACAGCCAAGTTTCCCAGGATCCCATGCCTCCTCACTTTCTGAATAAGCCTACCATGAACCACTTATCAAATGCATTACTAAAATCTATATACACCACATCCACTGCTCTGTCTTTATCAATTTGTTTTGTTCCTTCCTCAAAGAATTCATTCAGGCTCATGAAGCATGATCTACTTTTTACAAAGCTATGTTGAATATCCCTCATCAGCCAATGTTTCTCCAAGTGCTTGTAAATCCTGTCTCTAAAAATCTTTGCCGATAATTTGCCCACCACTGATTAATTCCCAGGGTTATCCCTTATTCATTTCTTGAACTCTTATTTTATGGGACCACTCCTGTGGGATGCAAAGATCATTGCCAAATGTATAATTTTTTTCCCTCACTTCCCGTAGAAACCTAGGATAATCACACCTGGCTCCAGGGACTTATCCATCATATTTTTTCCCAAAAGTTCCAGCAGATCCCTTTTCTTAATGTCAAAATGTTCAAACTCATGAGCCTGTTCAACACTGTCCTCATATACGTCAAGGTCCTTCTCACTGCTGAATACTGAAGCAAAGATTTCATTCCCCTACCTCCTCTGACTCCAGGCACGTGAGTTTTGACTAGACTAGACACCGCATATCTCTTGTCAACAATGGTTTCTTCATCTTACCATCCCTTCCCTGCTTCAATGGAACAAACCTAACCAGACCCCAAGCAAATACTCCCTAAACAAGCTCCACGTTTCCATTGTGCATTTCCCAGAATAACATCTGTTCCAAATTTATGCTCCCCAATTCCTGCCGAATAGCATCAGTTCAAAGTAAATTTATTATCAATGTACATACAAGTTACCAAATATTACCATGAGATTCACTTTCTTCCATGCAGTCACAGGCAAAAAAAAGAAATGCAACAAAAATTATGAAAAACTATTCAGAAACAGACAAAAGACTGACAAAGTTCAAAGTAAGCTTATTATCAGAATCAGAATCAGGTTTATTATCACCAGCATATAACATGGAATTTGTTAATTTAGCAGCAGCAGTTCAATACAATATGTAATACAGAAGAGAAAAAATAATAATAAATAAAATAAAAATAATATATCAATTACAGTATACGTATACTGAATAGATTTTAAATGTGCAAAAAGCAGAAATACTGTATATTTTAAAAAGTGAGGTACTATCCAAGGGTAGTATCCATTTTGGAATCGGGTGGCAGAGGAGAAGAAGCTGCTCCTGAATCACTGAGATTGTGCCTTCAGGTATCTGTATCTCCTACCTGATGGTAACAGTGAGAAAAGGGCATGCCCTGGGTGCTGGAGGTCCTTAATAATGGACGCTGCCTTTCTGAGACACTGCTTCCTGAAGATGTCCTGGGTACTTTGTAGGTTAGTACCCAAGCTGGAGCTGACTAGATTTACAACCCTCTGCAGTTTCCTTTGGTCCTGTGCAATAGCCCCCTCCCCCATATACCATACAGTGATACAGCCTGTCAGAATGCTCTCCACGGTACATTTATGTACTTATCAAAGTACATTTATGACACCATATACAACCCTGAGATTCACTGTCTTGCAGGCATGATCAATAAATCCAAAGAATAATAACCATATCAGATTTAATGAAAGACAACATACCGTACAAACCAAAAAGAAATAATAATAATAATAAATAAATTTGCAATAAATGCTGAGATCATGAGATGAAGAGTCCTTGAAAGTGATGTGGCAAGTGAAGTTGAGAGAAGTTAACCCCATTGGTTCAAAAGCCTGATAGTTGAGGGTTAATAACTGTTCTTGAACCTGGTGATGAGAGTTTTAAGGCTCCTCTACCTTCTTCCTGATTGCAGCAGCAAGAAGCGAGCATGTCCTGGGTGGTGCGGATCCCTGATGATGGATGCTGCTTCCCTGCGATGGTGTTTCGTATAGTTGTGCTCAAGAGTGGAGACAGCTTTATCCGTGATAGACCGGGCCCTATCCACTACTTTCTATAGGACTTTTCATTCAAGGGCATTAATGTTGCCATACCAGGCTGTGATGCAATCAGTTAATATACTCTCCACTACACATCAAAAAAGTTTGTCAGTTTTGGATGTCATGCCAAATCTTCACAAACTCCTAAGGGAGTAGAGGCACTGCATGCTTTCTTTGTAATTGCACGTGGGCCCAGGATAGATCCTCTGAAGTAATAACTTTATTTAAATTTTTAAGGACCCTCACCACCCATAATCCTCCAATCAAACAACCAATATACAAAAGACAACAAACTGGGCAAATAAAAATATAACACTGAGACATGAATTGTAAACAGTCCTTGAAAGTGCATCTGTAGGTTGTAGAATCAGTTCAGAGTAGTGGAGATTGAGGAAGTTACGTATGTCAGTTCAGGAGCCTGACAGTTGTAGGATAATAACTATGGCCAAAACTGGTGGTGAGGGAACCAAGGCTTCCATTTTCCTTGCCTGATGGTAGTAGCAAGAAGAGGGCATGGCTTGGATGATGCAAGATAGGGGTCTTTGATGATAGATGCTGCTTACCTGTAGCAGCGCTCTGCGGAATGTAGGACTGGGCTGTATCCACCATTTTTGAGCCTTTTTCATTCTTGGACATTAGTGTTTCTGTACCAGGCCGTGATGCATCCAATTAGGAGTGCTCTCCACCACCCACCAACGGGTGTTTGTCAAAAGATTTTGGTGACATGCTGAATCCCTGGAAACCTCTGAGAAAGTGGTGGTTCCTTATTTGTGATGACACTTAAGTGTTTATCCCAGGACAGATCCTCTGATATGTTAATGACAAGGAATTTAAAGCTATTGACCCTCCAGTCCCCTAATGAGGATTGGCTCATGGACGTCCAGCTTCTTTTATCTGTAGTCAATAATCAGCTCTTTGGTTTTGCTGATGTTGAGTGAGAGGTTGTTGTTGTGGCACCATTCAATCAGCTTTTCAATTTTCCTCCCACTGTATATGCCGATTCATCACCACCTTTGAATCAGTCAATGAGTAGTGTTGGCAGCAAACTTAAATACGGCATTGTAACTGTTCTCAGCCACACAATCACAGGTATAAAGTGAGTAGAATAGGAAGTAAGTACACAGCCCTGTGGTGCAGCAGTACTGATGGTGAGCATGGAAGAGATGTTGCAAACCCGTGCTGACTGAGGTCTGCCAATGAAGAAATTGTGGACAACAGGAATTCTGCAGATGCTGGAAATTCAAGCAACACACATAAAAGTTGCTGGTGAACGCAGCAGGCCAGGCAGCATCTCTAGGAAGAGGTGCAGTCGACGTTTCAGGCCGAGACCCTTCGACAGGACTAACTGAAGGAAGAGTGAGTAAGGGATTAAATCCTGCACCTCTTCCTAGAGATGCTGCCTGGCCTGCTGCGTTCACCAGCAACTTTTATCTGTGTTGCAAGAAATTGTGGATCCATTTCCACAGGGAGATATACCACAGTGCAGGTCCTGGAGCTTAGTGATAACTTTTGAGGGGATGATAATGTAAACGTTGAGCATGATGAGCATCTTGATTGTTCAGATATTCGAGAGCCGAGTGAAAACCAATGAAATTGCATCTGCTGTGACAAAAAGCAGATTGTAGTGGCTCCAGGTCACACCTCAAACAAGAGGTAACATTCTTCATGATCAACCTTTCAAAGTATTTCATCATGTTAGATGTCAGTGCTACTGGACGATAGTAATTAAGGCAGATTACCATGTTCATCTTGAGTACCAATATGATTGAGGCCTGCTTAAAGCAAGTGGATACCTCAGACCGCTGTGGTGAGAGGTTGAAAATGTCAGTCAACAGTCCAGCCGTTGATCAGCACAGTCCTTCAACCATCAGCCAGATGGCTTCTGTGATTCTTTCATATTGCCCTCAGAGACTGAGGTCATAGGGTCAATAAGGGGCTGTGGAGGTTTGTGAAAGTGCTTCAATGTTCTGTCGGTCTAAGTCAGCATAAAAATGTTGATCTCATCTGGGAGAGAAACCTCATTGCCATTTATGTTGTTCATTCTTACATTATGGGAGATGATGACATTCAAGCCTTGCTACCGTTGTTGAGCATCCTTCTGTGATTCAAGTTTCATCCGGAATTGCCATTTTGTATGTGAGAAGACTTTCCGGTGGTCATACCTGAACCTCTTGAACTTTCCTGGATCACCAGTTCTAAACAATCTAGCCCTCAGCAGATTCTGAATCCCTTGGTCATCTAGAGCTTCTGATTGGAGAAGAAACTGAATGATATTGTGGGGACACACTTCGTCCACATGTGTCATCGTAAAGTCCATGACAACAGTCCCTGACATTCAGGTTCTCTGATAACATGGACTTGTTCAGACTCAAAGCAGTCCTACGGGTATTCTTCTGCCTCCTGTGATCAGAATTTAAAATTTTTTCACCCCAATTAAAATTTTTTCCATACCCTCTGCTCTAATTCTTCTCCAAGGCTATGCTGATAGTCAGGGAGTTGTGGTCCCTAATCCAAAAAGCTCATCCACCGATAACTATGTCACCTAACAAGGTTCCTTCCCTCGGACTAGATCCAGTACAGCGTCTCCTCTAGTCGGCCTGTTACGTGTGGCGTCAGGAATCCTTCTTGGACACAACTAACATATTCAACCAGTTAAAACTTTTTCATTAAGGGGGTGCCAATCAATATTAGGGAAGATGAAATCACCCATCTTTTTCCACCTTTCCAAAATTTGCTCCCTGATCTGTTCCTCAGTGTCCCTGCTGATAAAGAAAACCTACAGCACAATGCAGGCATTTCAGCCCACAAAACTGTGTGGAAAATGTTCTTACGTTAGAAATTACGTAGGATTACCCATAGCCCTCTATTTTTCTGAGCTCCATGTACCTGTCCAGCAGGCTCTTAAAAGACCCTATTGTATCCACCTCTACCACTGTTGCCAGGAGCCCATTCCACGTACTCGCCACTCTCTGTGTAAAAAACTTACCCCTGACATCTCCTCTGCACCTATTTCCAAGCACATTAAAACTGTGCCCTCTCGTGCAAGCCATTTCAGCCCTGGGAAAAATCCTCTGACTATCCACATGATCAATGCCTCTCATCATCTTGTACACCTTTATCAAGACACCTCTCATCCTCCATTGCTCCAAGGAGAAAAGGCTGAGTTCACTCAACCTCTTCTTATCAGGCAACAATCCAGGCAACATCCTTTCTATGGTTTCCACATACTTCCTGTAGTGAGGTGACCAGAGCTGAGCACAGTACTCCAAGAGGGGTCTGACCAGGGTCCTATAAAGCTGCAACACTACCTCCCGGTTCTTAACCTCTGTCCCACAATTGATGAAGGCCAATGCGCCACATGTTTTCTTAACCACAGAGTCAACCTGCGCAACAGCTTTGAGTGTCCTATGGACTCGGACCCCAAGATCCCTCTGATCCTCCACGCTGTCAAGAGTCTTACCATTAATGCTATATTCTGCCATTATATTTGACCTACCAAACTGAACCACCTCACACATATCTGGGTTGAACTCCATCTGCCACTTCTCAGCCAGTTTTGCATCCTATCAATGTCCCGCTGTAACCCAACAGCCCTCCACACTATCCACAACACCCCCGATCTTTGTGTCATCGGCAAATTTACTAACCCCTCCCTCCACTTCCTCATCCAGGTCATTTATAAAAATCACGAACAGCAGGAGTCCCAGAACATATTCCTGAGGCACACCACTGGTCATTGACCTCCATGAAGAATATGACCTGTCTACAACCACTTTTTGCCTTCTGTGGGCAAGCCAGTTCTGGATCCACAAAGCAAAGTCCCCTTGGATCCCATGCTTCCTTACTTTCTCCATAAGCCTTGTGTGGGTACCTTGTCAAATGCCTTGCTGAAATCCATGTACACCACATCTACTGCTCTACCTTCATGTGTTTAGTTACATCCTCAAAAAATTCAATCAGGATCGTAAGGCACAACCTGTCTTTCACAAAGCCATGCTGACTATTCCTTATCATATTATGCCTCTTCAAATGTTCACAAATCCTGCCTCTCAGGATCTTCTCCATCAACTCACCAACCACTGAAGTAAGACTCACTGGTCTATAATTTCCTGGGCTATCTCTGCTCCCTTTCTTCAATAAGGGAACAACATCCGCAACCATCCAATCCTCCAGAGCCTCTTCCGTCCCCACTGATGATGCAAAGACCATCGCCAGAGGCTCAGCAATCTCTTCCCTCACCTCCCACAGTAGCCTGGGGTACATCTTGTCTGGTCCTGGTGACTTATCCAACTTGATGCTTTCCAAAAGCTCCAGCAATCCCCTATCTTAGTAGCTACATGCTCAAGCTTTTCAGTCCGCTGTAAGTCATCCTTACAATTGCCAAGATTCTTTTCTGTAGTGAATACTGAAGCAAAGTACTCATTAAGTACCTCTGCTATCTCCTCTGGTTCCATACACACTTTTCCACTGTCACACTTGATTGATCCTATTCTCTCACGTCTTATTCTCTTGCTCTTCACATATTTGGAGAATGCCTTGGGGTTTTCCTTAATCCTGTCTGCCAAGGCCTTCTCAAGTCAAGTCAAGTCAAGTCACTTTTTATTGTCATTTCGACCATAACTGCTGGTACAGTACACAGTAAAAACGAGACTTTTTCAGGACCATGGTGCTACATGAAACAACACAAAAACTACACTGAACTACGTAAAACAACACAAAAACTACACTAGACTACAGAACTACCCAAGACTGCAAAAGTGCACAAAACAGTGCAGGCATTACAATACATAATAAACAAGACAGTAGGCACAGTAGAGGGCAGAAGGCTGGTGTCAGTCCAGGCTCTGGGTATTGAGGACTCTGATGGCTCGGGGGAAGAAACTGTTACATAGTCTGGTCGTGAGAGCCCCAATGCTTCGATGTATTTTGCCAGATGGCAGGAGGGAGAAGAGTTTATATGAGGGGTGCGTGGGGTCCTTCATTATGCTGTTTGCTTTACGGATGCAGTGTGTGGTGTAAATGGCTGTAACGGTGGGGAGAGAGACCCCGATGATCTTCTCAGCTGACCTCACTATCCGCTGCAGGGACTTGCGATCCGAGATGGCACAATTTCCGAACCAGGCAGTGATGCAGCTGCTCAGGATGCTCTCAATACAACCTCTGTAGAATGTGGTGAGGATGGGGGAGTGGGAGATGGACTTTTCTCAGCCTTCGCAGAAAGTACAGACGCTGCTGGGCTCTCATGGCCCCTCTCTGGCTCTCCTAATTTCTATCTTAAGCTCCTTCCTGCTGGCCTTCTAATTTTCTAAATCTCTATCATTACCTAGTTTTTTGAACCTTTCATAAGCTCTTCTTTTCTCCTTGACTAGATTTACAACAGCCTTTGTACACCACAGTTCTTGTACCTTACCATCCTTTCCCTGTCTCATTGGAATGTACCTATGCAGAACTCCACACAAATATTCCCTGAACATTTGCCACACTTCCCTGAGAACATCTGCTCCTAATTTATGCTTCCAAGTTCCTGCCTGATAGCTTCATATTTCCCTTTACTCCAATTAAACGCTTTGCTAACTTGTCTGTTCCTATCCCTGTCCACTGCTATGGTAAAGGAGATAGCATTCTATAGACAGATGGATAGATAGATAGATATACTTTATTGATCCCGAGGGAAAATGGGTTTCGTTACAGCCGCACCAACCAAGAATCGAGCATAAATATAGCAATACAAAAACCACAAACAATCAAACAACAAAATGCAAACTATGCCAGATGGAAAATAAGTCCAGGACCGATATATTGGCTCAGGGTGTCTGACCTTCCATGGGAGGAACTGCAAGTTCGATGGCCACAGGCAGGAACGACCTCCCGTGCCGCCCAGTGTTGTATCTCGGTGGAATATGGCTGAAGTCCAACAGTAAAAAGTTCAATATCCGGTCTACAAACACGCTCCTTGATCGTAATATGACCCGGAATGCACCATCTGTTGTTAACCAGAACAGTAAGTACCCAACTCCTTTACGCTTACTGCTCTCAGTGCATTTCCAGTCAGCCTGAAAGGTCTGGAAGCCGACCATGGAAAAGTTTTGATCGGGTATGTCCTCCTGCAGCCCCGTTCCAGTGAAACACATAACACTGCACTCCTGAAATGTTCTCTGACGCCTGGCTAGCGCCGTGAACTCGTCCATTTTATTACCCACCGAACTCCTCTTCTCCATAATCTCTGTTGTCTCGACCCGGTCCTCTTTCCTCGACTTTGTGATCCCCCTCTGCATCCTCTGTGTGTTTTCCTCCAGATTTCAGCAGGGGTGTCCACCGCTCTGCTCGCTAAACCGGCCGGCATAAGCACAAGCAGCTGGTCCCTGGTATAAACAATGCGACCATGCTTCTGACCAGCTAATCAGACGTGTCGGAATGTAACTATTTCCAGCGCTAAAAACCCAAATAAAACTCGCTCTACCAGCATGTTAGAGAAGGTGCAGCTTCAATGTGTTACCATGAAAAAAATATACAAAAAAAAATAATATAAGTTAAAAAGTAAGAAGAAAAAAAGTAAGAATACCGATCGGAAAGGCTGTAACAGGCTGCATGCATGACCGGCGCATGCGCACTGTACCCTGATCACTATCTCCAAAATGCTCTCCCACTGAGAAATCTGACAACTGACCAGGTTCATTTCCCAATACCAGGTCAAGTACAGTATCTCCTCTTGTAGGTTTATCTACATATTGTGTCAAGAAACCTTCCTGAACACACCTAACAAGCTCCACCCCAGCTAAACCTCTCGCTCCAGGAACATGCCAATCGATAATTGGGAAATTAAAATCTCTCACCACAACAATCTTGTTATTGTTACACCTTTCCAGAATCTGTCTCCATATCTGCTCCTCGATGTCCCTGTTACTATTGGGTGGTCTATATAAAACTTCCAGTTGTGTTATTGACCCCTTCCTGTTCCTAACCTCCATGCACAGAGACTCCGTAGACAATACCTCCATGGCGACACCTTTTCTGCAGCCGTGACAGTATCTCTGATCAGCAATGCCCCCCCCCACCTCTTATGCCTCTCTCCCTGTCCTTTCTGAAACACCTAAAGCCTGGCACTCAAAGTAACCATTCCTGCCCCTGAGCCATCCAAGTCTCTGTAATGGCCACAACATCATAGATCCAAGTACTGATCCACGCCCTAAGCTCTTCCACTTTGTTCATAATACTCCTTGCATTAAATTAGACACATCTTAAACCATCGGTCTGAGCGTGTCCCTTCTCTATCATCTACCTATCCTCCCTCTCACACTGTTTCCAAGCTTTCTCTATTTGTGAGCCAACCGCCCCTACCTCTGTCTCTTCAGTTTGGTTCCCACCCCCCCTCCCCAGAAATCCTCGCTTAAACTCTCCCCAGTAGCCTTAGAAAACCTCCTCACCAGGATTTTGGTCCACCTGGGATTCAAGTGTAACCCGTCCTTTTTGTACAGGTCACTCCTACCCCAAAAGAGGTCCCTATGATCCAGAAATCTGAATCCTTGCCCCCTGCTCCAATCCCTCAGTCACGCATTTATCCTCCACCTCACTTTGTTCTTATACCGAGTGTCACATGGCACAGGCAGTAATTCCAAGATTACTACCTTTGTGGTCCTGCTTCTCAACTTCCTTCCTAATTCTCTGTAGTCTGCTTTCAGGACCTCCTCCCTTTTCCTGCCTATGTCGTTGGTACCAATATGTACCACGGCCTCTGGCTGTTCTCCTTCCTACTTCAGGATATCGTGGATACGATCAGAACCATCCCGGACCCTGGCACCTAGGAGGCAAAGAGGCAAACTACTATGCATGTTTCTTTCCTGCATCCACAGAATTGCCTGTCTGACCACCCTAACTATAGAGTCCCCTATCACTGCTGCCATCCTCTTCCTTTCCCTACCCTTCTGAGCCACAGGGCCTGACTCTGTGTCAGAGGCACGGCCACTGTTGCTTCCCCCAGGAATGCTATCCCCCCCCCAACAATACTCAAGCAAGAGTACTTATTGTCAAGGGGTACAGCCACAGGGGTGCTCGCTAGCCTCTGACTCCTGCCCTTCCCTCTCCTGACAATATCTGTCTCCCAAGGCCCCAGTGTGACTACCTGCCTATAGCCACTCTCTATCATCTCTTCACTTTCCCTGACCAGATGAAAGTCATCAAGCTGCATCTCCAGTTCCCTAATGCAGTCCCTAAGGAGCTGTACCTCAACGTACCTGGCACAGATGTGGCCGTACCGGAGGCTGAGAGTCTCCAAGACTTCCCACATCTGACACCTGGTACAGAACACCAGCCTCACACATATACTTCCTGTTTGTATTCTATACAGATAACCTACCTCGCCTCCACCCAGTATCGCTAAAGCCCCGTTGAGCCAAAGTCTTCCTACTCTGTCTCCCTCCACTCCGTCACCCGCTCTATAAAATATCTCCTTTTAAACTCATCTCACTGTTCTTACTGGCTGACGTCCACCCACTTGCGCAGTCATGCTCCGATCAAACTGCTGAAGAAATAACCCATTGGGGTAATGGGTTGAGGGGATCTAAAGGATACTCCCAATAGAGTGATTACTCAATTCCTGTTTCTGACTTCCACCCACACTGAGTCAGTAAACATTTCTTCCATGACATCCTCCCCTTCTGCAGATGTGATACCCCCTCTCCCTTTGACCTCATCCCTGTCCCTTTTGAAACATCTAAACCCTGGAACATCCAGCAACTATTCCTGCCCCTGTGAGAACCAAATCTTGAATATTGATCACAAGATCATAGTTCCATGCACTAATCCATGCTCAAAGTTCATCACCTTTTTTTTTCTTTAGGCACATTTCAATTCAGCCAACTGACTACATTTATGCCCTATCCACTGGTCATCCTTCCTCACAGTCTCTTTACACATTACATCTACCTTTTCACCAACTGCTCCATCCTCTGACCTATCAGTCCGATTTCCATTCCCCTGCCAACCTAGATGAAATCCTTTCCAACAGCTCAAGTAAATCTGCTCGCTAGGACATTGGTTCCCCTTGAGTTCAGGTACAATCTGTCTCTTTTGAACAGGTCACAACATCCCAAATAGATATCACAGTGATCCACAAATCTAAAACACTGCCCCCTGCAGCAAATCTTCAGCCAGGCGTTCATAACAATTCCTTCTACATTGTTCCTCCATGAATCATCAAAGCTTAAGATAACAATCCAGAGTTAACATCTATACTAGGAGAGCTAAGTAAAAAATAGAGGAAAAAAACAGCCTAACAGACAAGTGTGCTTGTGATCTATCATGGGGAGTTCCTGACTTTCCAATCTGGTAAGCAATGAGTATGCCAATACAATATTTAAAATACATTCTCCAGCCAGCATAGCTCCCTAGTCAAATCAATTAAGAAACACCACACAATCCGGACGGTGTACAATAGACCCATGACATTTTGTACTTACAAGTTTCAAAAGAAATGTTCCACCTAAAAGGCAGAAGATTTTTTTGCCCTATTATAATGACATGGCTCTTTTCTACTCCTCTATGTTCTACAATAATGATACTAATTCAACCTTCCAGCACATTGCAATATACTGTAGGTGTTCCTAATGACATGAGGAGAGCTATAGATAAAGCAAAGGCAATATTCCAGTTGAACATGCAGCCACAATCACATTTATATTCGGTCCAATTTCTAGTCAAAGGTGATATCAGGATTACTGATCTTTGATGACATCTATCAAACAATTGCTTTCCTTCAAAATTTGCATCTTCGAAAGTTAAAGTTCACGATAAGTGTTGTCATAGGCAAACATATAGAGGGCATAAAAGCTATGAACATTAGATTCCATCCACATTCTTACTTTTGTAACTCCAATACTTTTACACTGCTCTAAATCTGTGTCATAATGATCTGTGCATTTTCTGCTTCACTGCTGGCATTTCAATCTTCGGCTCTCAAACACCCATACCCTGGAATTTCACCTTGTTCTTCCTTGTTAACAGTTACCTTAATTTATCTCATTAAATAAGAGTTTGCTCATCTACCCTAGTGATTTTTATATTTGATGCTATCCAATTTTTGTCTGATAGAGTTCCTGTTAAGTTCTGAGGAATACATTTGCTTTTAGAGATGTAATATAAATAGAGATTATAGTATTATTTCAGATTTTCAGAATATTGTTCACTTTCTTTTCAATTTACTTTCTATCAAAAAGTAGTGCAATCCATTCATAATACATCTATTGATATCTGATTTGCATAGTCATCCGGTGTCACAACTAATAAAATAACACAGTATCGCTAAAGATCTTTTCACATCTCCGTTAGTTTTTATCTCATATCCTTATTCAAATCAAAGCTTATGCAGACCTCATGGATGTTGAAAATCAGTATCACTAAGAAAATGCACATACAAATATAAGAGGGATACGTGAGAGGAGGCCCTGCACTTCCACCATGAATTACTAAATCATAGTCGATCTCTAACTTCAACCCCATCATCTTTGATTCCTTTAATATTCAAACATTTCTTAATCTGTCACGAATATCATCTACGCCCACAGGAGTATAGAGAATTTCAAACTTTCATCACCCTCTTGATGAAGAAAATTCTTTTCATCTGTCTTTTTGAGATTAAATATCCCAAATGATACTACAGGTAACCCCTTTGTTACAAAGGATTGAATTTGTATAAAAAGAGCTGAATCATGAGTTTTCATGACACGAAAACACACCATCTAGTCACGCATCAAGAAAAAAATTTGAAAAATAAATGTTTTTTTACACAAGTGAATTTTATTCTGTATTTCTAATTTTTGGGTAGTGAACTGTGAATTCTCTAAGTGCAGATTTCTGCAACCCCAAATAGCTGTCACTAGGGTGAGGGGTGGGGTCAGTCACCTCTACAGTACTTTGCAAAGTCTGATTTGTCCTTTTGCTTTGCACCTGGACAACATCTGCACAATTTTCCATATTGTCAGGCAGATGCCACCACTATTATGACTAGGGCTGCAGCTCTCTTTGGAGTACCGGTTTGCAATGGTATAGAATTCAACTGGATGCTTTTGTTTGGTATTCGGTATTATAATAACTCCTGTTTTGCTCGATGGTAGTCTGTTGCTGGTAATTTTTTTTGGCATGAAATTTTAAATGCTGAGAGATTATCTTCCTGGCTTGATAGAAATGACAAAATGCAGAGAATATCATCCTGGAGAACGTAGACTATACTATATTCACCTGCTTCTGTATGTAATGTCCTGGTTAAGATTTCTACTGCTATGCTGTAGGTATTTCATTTCAGCAGTTTTCTGCAAAAAGCAATGTGTCCTGCCGGTAGAATGTTTAAGTTTCAGCTAAAGATGAGAAGCCCAGCTGTTCAACTTAGGAACATTTTGTCAGCCAAAAGATGGTGGGATCTGGAGGAAGTTCTGGAGAGAACAGGGCAGAGAGAGTTTTGTGACAGACAGTTTGGAGTCTTTTGGTGGGGGCTGCAGAGCAGAACAGAAGGGAAGATGTCACAGAATGCCATTGGAAGGAGAGTCCCCATTGCAAGAAATGCTTTGTGCAGATGAATAGCTCCAAGGAGAAAAGACCGGTATTCCTGAGAGTATGAGCCAATTTGCTCAAGATGGACTTCAAGGAAAGTTTGGATAGTGGCTGGAGCTTTCACACAGAAGTTCCTTATTGGCTTAGTAGCGTGAGCAAGGAGAAGCTGTTTCAGGGTCTAGCCTACGTGTGTTTGGAAGTTAAGAACATGTATGCCAACAGTTGCCACTTGGCTTCGTATATATTGTTTTATTTATTTATTTTCATACTGCATATGTAACATGGGTGTAGACCAAAATTAAGCTGATATTGTAACAGCAGGAACTGTGTTTTTGTAAATTCATTTTGTTGTTTTTAATGTAATACCCTCTTTCTGCATTGAACAGATAAAGGAGTTAAGGACCTGAAAAATGATTTGTTGTCCTGCATGTTTGTTTTTCCCCAGGCTAAAAAATTAATCCCTGTTTTTGTGTATACAATTGCTAGGTGAGCCAATGCCTAAAGAGAGGTTTTATACATATGTAAGAATAAAAGGAATAGTTTTGATCCAGGACACAAATTATGAAATTCTTACTTGTAAATGCAGGAATCTCTTTAACTTAGCAGTATCCACCTCAATGACTACTTAACCACTGAAACTATTATAAATTGCTGAATAATAAAAGAATGAACTTTCATTTATCCCATATTTATGCATCTGTAATCTCCTGCAAATATTTCTAATGCTATTAAGCAATTTAATAGTCTAAATAAGGTTATTTGGTGTTATGAAAATATTAAAAGTGAATTTTATTTCAAGTTTTCTGCAAAATAAGTGCAGGGATATTTTTTATTTTCATTTATACAGAAGCAAATGAAGTTGTAGGCTGATGAGCATCAACATCTTTAAAGAATCAGAACTTCATGTCATTCATTTGATTTACTTCTTGCTGTATTTTGCATTAATATTATTTAACAAAACATAAGAATGCATTGTAAAATGGTAAGGAGAAGATATATAATTCAGCAGTTTATTGAAAGGTTTATGTGGGTTATATCAGTGCATGTACCAGTACTATAAAGTTCTTCTTAAACTATTCTCAAGCAACTGCCCCACCCCACCCCCATTCCCAACAAATGCCAGATGGTTGAGAGTCATAAATGCAATCACTGTGATACAAAGCAGTAAAGCTTAATAACAATGTACAGGTAGTGCTGCATAACTGATAAATATACTGGGAGTTCAATAAAACTGCATCATGCACCTTTCAGTGCATTCTTCTTTCCTCAATTATACTCCACACACCAGAAATATGTCTTAGAAGGCAATCTTCCAGCTCTAGCTTTATGTACCATAAAATAACATTTACAATAACAGCAATAGGCCACAGCCACCTTTAGTGTGAAATATCTTCACATAATTTCATTTTTCTAGCTAAAAATTGTATTGTGCACTACTAATAATAGCGAAACAAAAATGCTTTCTAGCACTCCCCTCCTGTCTATTAGATCCCTTCCTCTCCAGGCCTTTTTACCTTTCCTACCCAACTGGCTTCACCTATCCTCCTTCCCTTTCCCTTCACCTTTTTATTTTGGCGTCTTCCCCTTCCCTTCCAGTCCTAAAGAAGGGCTTCGGCCTGAAATGTTGATTGCTTTCATTTCTGTAGATACTGCCTAACCTGCTGAGTTCCACCAGCATTTTGCATCTATAGTTTTGGGTTTCCAGTATCTGCTGAATTTCTCATGTTTATACTTTCTAGCACCATGATAGTTGCTACCTACACAAAATGGGTGGGGGGAGAAGTAGTTTTATTCTTAGAATAATTTGGCCTTAACAGTCACATACTCACAGATACTGATTACAACATTTCAACAACCATCTTCCTCAGGTACAAGTTAGTCAAATAACAAGTTGTCTGTCTGTGTTTTGTTTTACAGCGGTTGGCATCCAGCTTAATGGTGCATTACCTCCACAAATAACAAGTTGCCTTAGAAATACCTCATATATACCCTCTTGAGTGAGCAGGGCATGGGGTAGGGCTTAATGCTCACTCCTGATTGGCTGGATCTGAATTGGCTATTCCTGATTGGTTAGCTTGAATTGGCTTTGTTCTGTCTGGTCAATTTTTTAGGCTGAACCCTCTTTAGAAATTTATGGCCCCAGACTGGAGCTATCTCTACAATCTTAGAACCAACATTTAGGTCCCCCACATGCTCCACCTCCAGTGATTCCCTAATCTTCGTCTTGTAGACATTTTCTTCCTGCTATTCTGATCTTCAGTGGCCTTCCAGTCTCACCAATGTAGCAGACATAAGAGTGCCTTAAAAAAAACTTGAGACAGAATCAAGCAGCATGGCTGAACACTGCCTATCATGCTCATGTAGACCAAGGTTTGATGAGGCCAACATCCTTGACAAGGAAGAGAATGCCTACAAAAGAAATATTTGAAAAGCTATACTCCTTCGGTTATGCAGAAAGACCTATGCTTTTAGTACTGTCAAAAGCAAATGAGCATAATGTAAGGGGCTAAAGTATAATATGATATCTTCAGCTTGGATAATATGCCAAAATACATTCATGTTTTAAGTCTTTTACACTGAAGAAAACAATGTGGTTTTTGAATCAAAACAAGTAGGTCACCTCTGGAGCCAAGAGCTCCAATGAAGTGAGTGACATGGCAGTGCAAGAAATGAAAAACAACAGCAAATGTTAAATTACATACGTTACATAGATTTTATCACACTCTACATACCTTTTCCAAAGAGATGTGTCATGACTTTGTTCAGTGTCTGTTTCAAATCAAACTCAAGTAGCTTAACAGCTTCCAATGTGTGGCTCTCTTGCTTATAGGCTGTGCGGGATCCCTTCTCAAAAATATTCAGCTCTTCACCATTTTGCACATTAGCGAACAGCTGAAAGCAGGCAAAGTCTCTTTGGTTAGTTAAAGAATAATACACATACTCACACAAAGGGGAATTATTTCAATGCTAAATCGAAGCTCAAATGATGTGATGAATGAAGATGATGTCACTTCATTATTTTAGGAGAATGACTACCATAGAAACAACCTTATTATTCCTTTGTATTTATTATAAATATTCATAAACCAGTTATTCAGTTATCTGTTTCATTACCTTTATAATTTGAGGCCAATCATTTGCAAAAGGAAATGTTCACTTTGGGTCAGTGAGCAGTATTACTTTATAGCACATTATAATTCCGGTGCATAAATTGTATACAAAATAAACATACAGTAAATATGATTCAAAGTGATTTGCAATGTGAATGGTCAATTATCAAAAAGCAAAATAATCTGGTTCTAGGACAGTGATAGAAAAAACATAAGAACATCAGAACTAGGAGCAGGAGTTGGCCACCTGGCCCATTGAGCCTGCTCCGCCATTCAATAAGATCATGGCTATTGCGGCTGTGGACTCAGCTCCACCTACCTGCCTTTTCCTCATAACCCTCAGTTCCCCTGCTAATAAGAACTCTCTGTTAAAGTGCTAGCTTTTTTATTTACATTTAAAAGTGAGCAGTGAAGTCGGTGAGGTTGAAGGTTTTTAGCAAAGGATTTCAGAAAATAGGGATTTAAGTACTGATAGATCACCCAATTATAATCAATATTTCAAAATCAGATCAAGAGTGGGCAGGGAAACTGAAATTGCAGATGCTTCTCTCATAGGACTAGTACAATTAACCAGGGAGACAAATATGATAGTGGCTATTTTGGACTCAATTAATTGGGTCTCTATGGAACTTGCTGGTAATGTGAGTAGATATGAGGTAGAAACAGCTGCTCTATATTTGCAAAGATTTGCTTGCTCTAACTAAGATATAAACTTCCTAGATGTTCAATCAATAAATGTAAAGTAAAAATATCTCCAGAGTGCGACTGGTCATCAGGAACAGGTAATGTACGAGCATTGACTTATTGCTGACCACAAACATATTAACATATCATAGACATGTAGCCTCCCATCTAATTATCTGCTTTAAATATAAAATTAAAATTATGAGTTCATTTTCTATAAATATACTAGCCATAGAGAAGCAGCATAAATTTGTGTAGAAGTAATCAGAGAAAAGGAATTGATTTTAAAATTCAATGCTCATAGTGACTGTGAACAATGGTAGTTCAGGTGTAAAGCCCTGCCTGGATGAAACAGAATGCCAAGGCTGTTTCACCCCAGTTCAGCTTGAGTAGCAGCCATAGAAAAAAAAAAGTAAATTACTTCTAAACAATTAGACCAAAAATTACCAAGAAATGTTAAAGTTTTAGTTTCCCATTAAAATAAAAGGCAACAATAGTTCGCTGAGTGTTTGTTGCCATTGAGATAGGTATGCCAAACTCAAATACAGGACTGTCGCATGAATAAGAACTTGCTGGACAATAGATAATCTTTTGGGCCTATGTGGTGCTTGTACATTGTGTGACATAATGGGATCACGTGGGTAGTCCAGAACAAGCCTAGACCATGAAACTGCTCAAGAAGTATTCGACAGATGGCAAAGACACTCCCTTGGTGGTTGTCTGTCAAAACTGGTATTTTTTTTAAACATGCCTCTCCAATGACCCTGACATTTAAAAGCTTGCAAAACAATTAAAAATAGACAATTAACTATGTCATACAATTATTAAAAATACTTAAATAATTAAAACATTACTACAGGCAAATTAATTAATAATCAACCTTTCTCACTTTTCTTCATCTAGCTGTAAAATCTCTATTCAAATGAATGAGCACATGAAGGCAGTTTGTGCTTCACTGCTGGACTCTTACCAAATCTAACATCAAATGTAGAAACACCACATCCAGAAACTAGTACTTCACATTCCAAGCAACACACATAAAAGTTGCTGGTGAACGCAGCAGGCCAGGCAGCATCTCTAGGAAGAGGTACAGTCGACTTTTCGGGCCGAGACCCTTCGTCAGGACTAACTGAAGGAAGAGATAGTAAGAGATTCGAAAGTGGGAGGGGGAGGGGGAGATCCGAAATGATAGGAGAAAACAGGAGGGGGAGAGATGGAGCCAAGAGCTGGACAGTTGATTGGCAGAAAGGATATGACAGGATCATGGGACAGGAGGCCTAAAGCCAACTGGAGTAAGTTGGCGGTGGAGACACGTTCCAAGAAAAGGTATATGGCTGTGATAGCGAGTCTGAGTCAAAATGTGGTCGAAAAGTTGAAAAGCCGAAGAAATTACAGATGCAGAGCAGTGAGAGATGGTTTCACTGAACTCCTGTTGAAGAGAAGATTTAAACTTCTTCAGTGTAGGCATCACCGGAAGAGGCTTCGCAGTAGTGAATTCCAAACCACTTATCTAGCAAATATTGGTAACTCCCACAAAGCTAGCAGTAAAACCAGCAAACCCCAGACCATTGAACTGTCAAAGCTTTCTTTCCTGATAAAATAAGACTTAATTTTGCAATGATAATGTTTTAAATTCTCTGCAAATAAAATTGTATCTCCTAACACTTGCTCCTTAATAGAACAATTCTACATAGTTTGAATGATCTGCAATTAAGTGACTAGATCATGCAAATACCATGCTCTGATGAATTAATACTTAGTTACTTCTAATGTAATTAACATGAATGCAGCAAAAATTGTTTTGTCTTCTTACTTCCCATGCAACAACATTCTGAAAGTGTTCTATTAATTTCTTTGTCCTGGTAGAATAGTTAACAAATTTAGCAGTTTGCATTTCCTCCAATTAACTCCTTCTTAATTCTCCAAACTACAAAAAAATGCAACCAACTGTTATTATTGTATCCTTATCAATAACTCTAAAGCCACTTAAACCAAGAAATTACTCTGAGCTACAATCACTTTTACATTATGCATAATCACCTCAACAATCATGCAGGCACAGCAAAATCCAAATATCAGCAACTGGGTAAATTAACCTTTCTTACTGTTCTTCACCATAGCTGTAAAATCTCTATACTTTGTTGCTCAGTGTAAGGAAATAGGATTTTGGCTTGTTCTTTTTCAAAATAGTGCCATGTGCTAGTTTTCATATCTATTAATATCCACTAGAATGAAGAGGACACAGATAGGACTTGAGTTTACCATCTGATCTGAAGAAGGCTCCTCCAGCAACGCAACACCTCCTTTACTAATCTGCCTCCTCAACTAGAATTTTGAGCTCCTGAATGGAGGGTTGAATTGCAGATCTATATCTGTGATGAGAATGTTAATAAAATCTACACCTCCAGATTCATTCCTTAGTTTGTACCAATAGCCAATCTTCATGTCAATCACTGAAAATTCCCATTCCTTCCTGATCATTATGTAATGGTCTTCATTGATAATATGTGTCAAAAGGGAAAATTATGATATAACTCAGAGAATACATAGTATCTATGACTCTTTGGTCACTGACAACCTATGAAATTGTATCCCAGCAGATCATCAACAAAAGGCAAAAATGAAAGTGTGCAACAAACAGAAACTTTGGTAGACAATTAAAGAATAATGTCAACTCTCACCTCATGGTTTGTAAATAGTCTGACTCCTTCCACTTGGTGGAAGACTGGATAGTGACTTTTGTCAATTTCATCTCGTCGATAAACATCTCCAAATACCAGAAAGGCATTGAGGCCTGCACGAATAAGATCTCGTTGGTGAGCAGAAGTATGAGCCCTCAGCATGTTTGTTTTATTGAGGTAAAAGTTATCACCTTTCTTTCTGCTTGCATGATCTGGCGGTATAAGTAAACTGTCAAAGTTCTGCTCTGTGGTAACCACAGGGGACAGATCATCATACACAGAATAGAGTGGACTCGTATGGTGACTCAAATAATGTGTATAGAAATGGTCCTTAATGCGCTCTTTAATCAGCCATAATGGGTGGCTTCTTTGGTTCTGTAAACATTTCCCCACTTTAGACAAAATCTTTGGTGTAACATTTGTATAGTTATCACGAGGATAGAATTTTCCAAAGAGTTCAATTGCACCATTCTGTGTTCCACTGGATGCTGGACCTGATGTTTTACTTCTGGCTTGCTTTACATTTCTGTCTGCATATCTTGATTGTAAATGAAGAGATAGTAAAATCTTCTGAAATCGTGGAAATGGGAAGAATTTACAAGGTATCTTCATTATTACCAATCCACCTGAAAACAGAATTATCTTTGTA
This sequence comes from Mobula birostris, assembly GCF_030028105.1. Classification (NCBI taxonomy): domain Eukaryota; kingdom Metazoa; phylum Chordata; class Chondrichthyes; order Myliobatiformes; family Myliobatidae; genus Mobula; species Mobula birostris. The sequence continues at coordinate 59,121,311 of NC_092388.1, forward strand.
TTGAGTTTGTATATTACTCAGAACACAGTGAATAACTCAGCTCAATATTATCAATTAATAAACAACAGAAACAAAATGACATCTAAGAATTTTGTGTATAAAGCTTAGAGTTTTTCCAAAAAGCACCTTAAGGTCAAATTAAGCAATAATAGATTAATAGATAATATGGGGAAGATAAACAGAAAAATCACTGATAGAATTTCAGATGAATATGAAATACACTTTTTCTCCGCTTTTACTTCAGCAGTGCAAATTATCAGTAATTAAATGGAGAACAATCATTGGTCAGATTACGCACTCAAACACAGTATTTGAGATTTATCTATAAAACAATGCAAAAAGGTAGTTAAATTATATGGAAAATATGCCATGTTATTGAGAAAATTTGTTAAGTATTCCTTGAGAGGTATAAAAAAAATTATGTGTGATGTTATTAAATCGTACAGAATCCAAAAAGGAATGAAGGAGGGTGGGGGGGGGGTTGAATGATGTCAAAATCTTTCTACTACTCTACTGGAAACAGTTTAAAGTGGGCAGTCATTTAAGACTAAGATACATAAGAACTTCTGGTATTCTGAAACTCATTGAGTTGAGGCCACTGGATTACTAAGGCATTTAATAAGGAGGTGGATGAATTATGAAAGCTGAAGGGATAGAGGACTATTGGGAACTGCAACGGAAGCAGTGATGAGGCCAGGGACAGATCAGTCACCATCACAATGAGTGGTGGGAAGGCTCAAGGGGCCAAGTGGTCATTTCCTGCTCCTATTTTCTCTTTATATCAAACTGTAAAGTCAGTCTTTGGGTGATAATCAGTTGCCCAATCAAAAAGAAAGAAATTGAAAGTACCAAGTTTGTTTTCCAGAATAATAGCCAGCTACATTTTCAGGGAACCATAACAATCCCATAGATAGAAATCATTAGGTATTCTGCTACTAAGTAATTTTCTCTTAATGGATTTCTGAGAAATACAAATGAAAATTTTTATATCACATTTATGGAATAAACAACTGTAGACTTGTCCTATTAATATACAATGCTGAATGTGAAACACAATCAAAATTCAAATGCAATAGTTCCTCACGTACATAACTCACAAAAATCTCATTAAAAACCTGTGTAAATAAACAAATGAGACACTACCTTCTTGCTTTAACCGTTCATGTCTTAATATGTTCTGCTTTCTTGAAACAGGAAATTATACAATACCATTCTTTACCCCAATTCTCTTCAATATTCTTGTCATTTAGCAGAAACCTGGTACTGCATCTAACAGATCACATTTCCCTCCATACGTAAATTTCCACCAAGGTTACATGCATTTCTTTTAAACTTAATGGAGTTTTGAAAATTTATCAATTCCCAGTGGAGAATGAACTGATCAGAAATCATTCAGAACTAAATCTAGGTATTTGTAGTTGGGCACATTGGTCAGCTCAGACAGATGGCGTGAAAGTTACTCAGTGACTTTATCACACCACATCATGTTTTCAGGTAATTGAGATTTGATTTCTGATTCCAGCAGCAAGCAGATTTATTGATATACAATCCTACATGGCAGATTTTCAACAAGCACAAAACTTCTCGAATTACCTTAAAGGATCCTACATCATATATCTCCCTATTCTTTTTTTACAAGACTTGATTATTTTTATTGTGGCTCATAATAATTTTTTTTATGTCTTGCACTGCACTGTTGGCACAAAACAACATTTTACATTATATCTCGGCATTACTGCCCATGCCACGTGACAGTGAGTATAGGAATAGAATGAGGTGGAGGATAAATGCGTGGCTGAGGGATTGGAGCAGGGGGCAGGGATTCAGATTTCTGGATCATTGGGACCTCTTTTGGGGCAGGAGTGACTTGTACAAAAAAAGACATATTGTACTTGAAACTGAGGGGGACCAATATCCTGACAGGGAGGTTTGCTAAGGCTATTGGGGAGAGTCTAAACTACAATTTCTGAGGGGTGGACACCCAACTGAAGAGATGGAGGAAGAGGCGGTTGGCTCACAAACAGAGAAAGCTTGTAGACAGTGCGAGAGGGAGGACAGGTAGGTGATATAGAAGGGATACGCTCAGAACGATGGTTTCAGATGTGTCTATTTTAATGCAAGGAGTATTATGAACAACGTGGATGAGCTTATGGTGTGGATCAGTACTTGGAGCTATGATGTTGTGGCCATTACAGAGACTTGGATGGTTCAGGGGCAGGAATGGTTACTTAAGAGGGCCAGGCTTTAGATGCTTCCAAAAGGACAGAGAGGGAGGCAAAGAGGTGGGGGCATGGCACTGTTGATCAGAGATAGTGTCACAGCTGCAGAAAAGGAGGAAGTCATGGAGGGATTGTCTACGGAGTCTCTGTGGGTGGAAGCTAGGAAAAGGAAGGAGTCAATAATTCTACTGGGTGTTTTTTATAAACCATCCAAAAGTAACAGGGACATCGAGGAGCAGATAGGGAGACAGATTCTGGAAAGGTGAAATAATAATGGGGTCGTCATGGTGGGAGATTTTAATTTCCCAAATATCGATTGGCATTTCCCTAGTGCAAGGGGTTTAGATGGCACTGAGTTTGTTAGGTGTGCTCAGAAAGGTTTCCTGACACAATATGTAGAGAAGTTGACAAGAGGAGAAGCTGTACCTGATCTGGTATTGGGAAATGAACCTGGTCAGGTGTCAGGTCTCTCAGTAGGAAAGCATTTTGGAGATAGTGATCACAATTCTATCTCCTTTACTATAGCCTTGGAGAGGAATAGGAACAGACAAGTTAGGAAAGCGTTTAATTGGAATAAGGGAAAATATGAGGCTATCAGGCGGGAACTTGGAAGCATAAATTGGGAACAGATGTTCACAGGGAAATGTATGGCACAAATGTGCCAAATGTTCAGGGGATATTTGCGTGGAGTTCTGCATAGGTACATTCCAATGAGACAGAGAAAGGATGGTAGGGTACAGGAACTGTGGTGTACAAAGGCTGTTGTAAATCTCATCAAGAAAAGAAAAGAAAAGCTTACAAAAGGATCAAAAAACTAGGTAATGATAGAGATCTTGAAGATTATAAGGTTAGCAGGAAGGAGCTTAAGAATGAAATTAGGAGAATCAGAAGGGGCCATGAGAAGGCCTTGGCGGGCAGGATTAAGTAAAACGTCAAGGCATTCTACGAGTATGCAAACAGCAAGAGGATAAGACTTGAGAGAATAGGACCAATCAAGTGTGACAGTGGAAAAGTGTGTATGGAACCGGAGGAGCGAGCAGAGGTATTTAATGAATATTTTGCTACAGTATTCACTATGGAAAAGGATCTTGGTGATTGTAGGAAGACTTACAGCAGACTGAAAAGCCTGAGCATATAGATATTAAGAAAGAGAATGTGTGCTGGAGCTTTTGGAAAGCATCAAGTTAGATAAGTCACTGGGACCACATGAGACGTACTTCAGGTTACTGTGGGAGGCGAGGGAGGAGATTGCTGAGCCTCAAGCGATGGTCTTTGGATCATCAATGGGGACGGGAGAGGTTCTGAAGGATTGCGGATGTTGTTCCCTTATTGAAGAAAGGGAGTAGAAATAGCCCAGGAAATTATAGACCAGTGAGTCTTACTTCAGTGGTTGGTAAGCTGATGGAGAAGATTCTGAGAAGCAGGATTTGTGAACATTTGGAGAGGCATAATATGATTAAGAATAGTCAGCATGGCTTTGTGAAAGGCAGGTTGTGCCTTACGAGCCTGATTTAATTTTTTGAGGATGTAACTAAACACATTGATGAAGGTAGAGCAGTAGATGTAGTGTATATGGATTTCAGCAAGGCATTTGACAAGGAACCCCATGAGTAAGGAGGCATGGGATCCAAGGGGATTTGCTTTGTGGATCCAGAACTTGCTTGGCCACAGAAGGCAAAAAGTGGTTGTAGGAGGTTGATGCCCAGTGGTGTACCTCAGGAATCCATTCTGGGACCCTTACTCTTCCTGATTTTTATAAATGACTGGATGACGAAGTGGAGGGATGGGTTAGTAAATTTGCTGATGACACGAAGGTTGGGGGTGTTGTGGATAGTGTGGAGGGCTGTCAGAGGTTACAGCGGGACATCAATAGAATGCAAAACTGGGCTGAGAAGTGGCAGATGGAGTTCAACCTAGGTAAGTGTGACGTGGTTCATTTTGGTAGGTCAAATAAGATGGCAGAATACAGTATAAATGGTAGGACTCTTGGCAGTGTGGAGGATCAGAGGGATCTTGGGGTCCGAGTCCATAGGACACTCAAAGCTGCTGCGCAGGTTGACTCTGTGGGATTGAGTTTAAGAGCTGAGAGGTAATGTTACAGCTGTATAGGACCTGGGTCAGACCCCACTTGGAGTACAGTGCTCAGTTCTGGTCACCTCACTACAGGAAGGATGTGGAAACTATAGAAAGGGTGCAAAGGAGATTTACAAGGATCTTGCCTGGATTGGGGAGCATGCCTTGTGAGAATAGGTTGCGTGAACTCGGCCTTTCTCCTTGGAGTGATGGAGGATAAGAAGTGACCTGATAGAGGTGTATAAGTTGATGAGAGGCACTGATCGTGTGGATAGTCAGGGACATTTTCCCAGGCCTGAAATGGCTAATACAGGAGAGCATAGTTTTAAGGTACTTGGAAGTAGGTACAGAGGAGATGTCAGCGATAAGTTTTTTACACAGAGAATAGTGAGTGCGTGGAATGGGCAGCCGGCAATGGTGGTGGAGGCCGATATGATAGGGTCTTTTAAGAGACTCCTGGATAGGTATATGGAGCTCAGAAAAATAGAGAGCTATGGGTAACCCTAGGTAATTTCTATGTTAAGGACATGTTCGGCACAACTTAGTGGGCCGAAGGGCCTGTATTGTGCTATAGGCTTTCTATGTTTCAATGTTCTTTCTAATAAACCTGATTCTGATTCTGACAAAAGCAGAGAATGCTGGAAGCTCTCAGCAAGTCAGGCAGCATCAGTTAGGAGAGAAACTGAGTCAATGCTTCTGGTCAAGGATCTTTTATCAAAACTGTAAAGTGAGAAGGCAAATCTGTATTAAGTTGCAAAAAGGTGGTGAGAAGATGGAATGTCTTGTAGTAGGATGCAACCAAAGTTGTCCAGGTAAGTTACTTTAAAAAATTGACATTTGGAACAAAGTGATACATTGACTAAATAAAACAAAGCAAGTAGAAACAATTGTATTGCCAGAACCATGCGGAATAACAGTGGGTCAGGTGAAATTGTTCATTTGTAATATTTACAATAATTTGGAAGAGAATGTAATTGGGTGAGTTAGCAAGTTTGCAGATGACACCAAGATTGGTTTACTTGTGAACAGTGAAAAGGCTTATCAAAGAATATAATTGGATATAGATTAGTTACAGATAGGGACAGAGAGGTGGCAGATAAAGTTTAATCTAGGCAAGTGAGGGTGAGGTGCTTCGCTTTGGGAAGTACATTGAAAGGAGAAAGCAAACAGTTAATGAAAGGTGTCTTAATAGTATTGATTTACAGAAGGGTCTTGGGGTCTAAGTCCATAGTTCAATTGTTAATTAAGAGGGTAAGGTGGGTAAGGTGGTAAAGGTGGTGTATCGCATACTTCAAGATTCAAGGTCCATGTATTATCAAAAAATAAATAAACTAAACAACCTTGAGATTTGCTTGCTCACAGGTAGCCACAAAGCAAGAAACCCCAGAAGAACCCAACTAAAGAAAAGAAAGGAATGAAAATAAAAATAAAAGACCAACATTTGATGTGTAAGAGAAAAATTAAAAATATACAAGTCATGCAAATAACTGAAGCGAGCAACAAATAGTCATAGTTATACTTTATTGATCCCGGGGGAAATTGGTTTTCGTTACAGTTGCATCATAAATAATTAAATAGTAATATTTAAATTATGCCAGGAAATAAGTCCAGGACCAGCCTATTGGCTCAGGGTGTCTGACCCTCCAAGGGAGGAGTTGTAAAGTTTGATGGCCACAGGCAGCAATGACTTCCTATGACGCTCAGTGCTGCATCTCGGTGGAATGAGTCTCTGGCTGAACGTACTCCTGTGCCCACCCAGTACATTATGTACTGGATGGGAGACATTGTCCAAGATGGCATGCAACTTGGACAGCATCCTCTTTTCAGACACCACTGTGAGAGAGTCCAGTTCCATCCCCACAACATCACTGGCCTTACGAATGAGTTTGTTGATTCTGTTGGTGTCTGCTACCCCCAGCCTGCTGCCCCAGCACACAACAGCAAACATGTTAGCATTGGCCACCACAGACTTGTAGAACATCCTCAGCATCGTCCGGCAGATGTTAAAGGACCTCAGTCTCCTCAGGAAATAGAGACGGCTCTGACCCTTCTTGTAGACAGCCTCAGTGCTCTTTGACCAGTCCAGTTTATTGTCAATTCGTATCCCCAGGTATTTGTAATCCTCCACTATGTCCACACTGACCCCCTGGATGGAAACAGGGGTCACCGGTACCTTAGCTCTCCTCAGGTCTACCACCAGCTCCTTAGTCTTTTTCACATTAAGCTGCAGATAATTCTGCTCACACCATGTGACAAAGTTTCCTACCGTAGCCCTGTACTTAGCCTCATCTCCCTTGCTGATGCATCCAACTACGGCAGTCATCAGAAAACTTCTGAAGATGACAAGACTCTGTGCAGTAGTTGAAGTCCGAGGTGCAAATGGTGAAGAGAAGGGAGACAAGACAGTCCCCTGTGGAGCCCCAGTGCTGCTGGTCACTCTGTTGGACACAGTGTTGCAAGCACACGTACTGTGGTCTGCCAGTCAGGTGATCAAGAATCCATGACACCAGGGGAGCATCCACCTGCATCACTGTCAGCTTCTCCCCCAGCAGAGCAGGGCGGATGGTGTTGAACGCACCGGAGAAGTCAAAAAACATGACACTCACAGTGCTCGCTGGCTTGTCCAGGTGGGTGTAGACACGGTTCAGCAGGTAGGCGATAGCATCCTCAACTCCTAGTCGGGGCTGGTAGGCGAACTGGAGGGGATCTAAGTGTGGCCTGACCATAGGCCGGAGCAGCTCCAGAACAAGTCTCTCTAGGGTCTTCATGATGTGGGAGGTCAATGCCACCGGTCTGTAGTCATTGAGGCCGCTGGGGCGCAGCGTCTTCGGCACAGGGACGAGGCAGGACGTCTTCCACAGCACAGGAACCCTCCGGAGCCTCAGGCTCAGGTTGAAGACATGGCAAAGTACTCCACATAGCTGAGGGGTACAGGCTTTGAGCACCCTGGTACTGACACCAAACAACTTTCCGAACCAAAAAATGAGTCCTCAGATCTGAACTCTGGAGCAGCACAGAGTAGGCCCAAAGCCTCGCTTATTAGGTCATCATATTAGCAGACTTCATAGCCTCTGCGCCATGGAGATGACCATCACAGAGAACAAGCAAAATCGGCTCTCTTCCTAACTGACACCCTGTCTTTTCAGTTGATCTAGGCCAGCCCTTAAATGAAACAGCGAAAGGCTTCACACCCTGGAGAGAGGAGTGAAGACCGCAGACAGCAAGCAAAATTGGCTCTCACTCCAATCTGGGCTGGCGTTTAAACTGCCTAAACAGCGTATCATACATTGGATTAGGACCCAGGCACCGCTGCTGCGAAAGGCTCTGGGCCTACACCATGCCATCCAGTGACTCATTCCGGGTGCAGATTTCATTGCCCAGCCCAAAGCCGCTCTCAAGCTCTTCAGATCAACTCAGCACCCAGAGCAATGCAACCCCGCACCCAGGCCAGTGGACTGAGCATCAGAACTTGCCTTCTTTGGAAGAGGTACGGAGTATAAGAGTAAGGAGGTCATGCTGCAGATGTACAAAGCTTTAATGAGACGCAATATCGAGTATTATATTCACGTCTGGAAGGATGTGTAGACTGTGGAAAGAGTGCAGAGGAGGTTTACCGGGATGCTGCTGCTTGGATCTATGGGTATGAGCTATAAAGGAAGGTTGGACAAGCTTGGGTTATTCTCCCTAGAGCAGTGGAGGCTGCGGGGCAATCTGATAGAAGTTTTTAAAATTATGGGAATGCATAGATAGTGTAGATCGTCAGAATCTTTTCCCCACAGTAGAAATATCAAACACCAGACAACATGCTTCGGAGAAGTATAAAAGCCAGGTAAGGAAAATTGCAGAGAGTGATGAGTGCCCAGAATGAGTTACCGGGGTAGGAGCAGAAATAGGTAGGCTAGTGGAGTTTAACAATTTTAGGTAGATACATCAATATGAAGGGAATGGAGGAATCATATGGATGATACAAAGGAAGAGGACATTCAGTATAAAATGGCATCAAGATCGATACAACATTGTGAGGCAAATGGCCTATCCAGTGATGTAATGTAATGTATGTTAATTTTGTGAAATGAAACGAAACTAAAGGTGAGGTGCTGTTCCTCAAATTTATGCTGGGTAATTCTGGAGCACTGTAGGACAACTACAGACAAATCATAATGGAAGTGGGGCACACTATCAAAGTGCCAAATCAATGCAAGGTCAGACTGTCCTTGCAGTCTGAATGGAGATACAGTATTCTATAGTGTCATACATTCTACAATTTGTATCTCCAACATATAGGCAATTACATCGAAAGCATTAAACGTATCATAATATCGAAGATGTGCACGTGAATTGCTGTTTCAACTGGAATGACTTGATGGGGTCCCAGTTTAGTGAGAGTTATACAACACAGAAACAGGTCCTTCAGCCCACCATATACATGCCAACACATTTACCCATTTGCCTGCATTATGATTGTTTCCTTCTCTGCTTTGCCTATTTATATGCCTTTCAAAATACCTCTTAAATCATAGAAATTGTAGGTGGTAAAAAGGTAACTGTAACATATCTTGTGGATGCATGGGTAAATTTTGAGAAATTAAGTGGTCAGAGGAGACTAAAGAGCAGGCTTTGACTAAAAAACACTCAGATACAAAACCATGCATTGAAAGTACTAAACATCCTCTACTGCTGAATAATCTAAATTTCAATTTTTTAAAATTCACTTCCAAGATGCTGATGCTACTAGGTGAACTAGACTTTCTGCCCCATTCCAAGCACACAACACACATATTCCCAGAGTTTGGCAAGCAATTAACTATTGTGAATTAACAAATGGAATCCAATTCAAGAAAAACAAAGAAAGGTCTTCAAAAGATGAGAAAGAAGAGAAAACCACAGTAAGGCTGGGGCCTCCATCGGTCAGAGTTGACCAGGAATATTGCACCCTAGCTTCTAGCTATGCAGGCCTGGGCAGTATGATATGGAAAGCAAGCTGTTGCCCACGTAGTAAGCTCCCTCCTCTCCACACAACTGATGAACCCAAAGGAATGGCAAAAACCAATACAGTTTGCAACCAGCAGCATTGCAGGAATTGCCAGTCAGCATTAAACTCAGTGTAGGACTGCCTTGGGGACTCCAGCTCCGGATTTTTCTATCGGTTACTCCCGAAACCTTCCTCATGAGTGGGTGTCGCCACAAGGCAATGGAGGTTTGAGATAAGAGTTTTCCTTCTGTTAGATGAGCTGCCAATCATGGCTGATGTGCCCCATCTGCCCGAAGCGACTGGTTTTAAGGAGACAGTAACCTGCCTTTGCCAGCTGGTAGTGCTGCAGTACAAAATGTCATCATGCTGGTTACAGTATGTCTCCTTAGGTTTTAGAAACCAACTACAACTTCTGATTAATCAATGAAGGCAGGGGTTAATAGCATGCCTGTAGCAAAAAGTAGAGAATTTCTTGTTAAGGGAATTATTGTTTTCAAACATCATTGTGCTACTGATGTTTTCTAAATTCCATTTTAAATCAGCTTCAATTTCACCACAAGGATTAGCAAACATGAATTCACTTGCATCGAATAAAGATATAAAGGCATGCAACAGAGCTGTCATGATGAGAAATGGTGATACACCAGAACACCATGACCTGGTTGAATACACCTTGAGATTTACATGCAACTTGTAAATCTAATGCATCTGAAATATAAATGAATTCTTCAAACCATATTTTATAGCAGTCTGATATACTATCTTATACAGGTAACATAAATTTAATGTTTATCAACAAATGTCAAATGAAATATGGCCACTATTAGTAAAACAGATATACCTGTCACTGCAATTATTCAAATGATCAAGCTGTTTCGTGATGTAGTAATTTTAGTTGATCATACCCTCTCACAGCCCTGGGTTTCTCGGAAAGGATTCTGAATTGACCAAGTGACATAAAGCTATAGCAGAATCTTGATCTTAAATGCAAACATTTATCCCTTTGAACACAAGGACGTTCAGAATTTCAACAGTTATCTAAATGCAGAGGACCAGCACTTGCCGATATATTCTAGATACCACTGCTAGTGCACTTCATGTGGTGTGGAGCCCTCATTTTTGAAGTTCTGAAGCACTTATATGGGGTGGGGGGAAGAGATCTATTTACATGAACCCTGTTATACTGTTGTAAGGAATAGCACTAAAAGCAAGTTGAGTCACATTTTATTAAATTATTGTATTTGCAGCAATGTTTTTAAGTAATGAAAAGTATTTTAAATTATTAGGTGATCTTTAACTTGGATAATTAGTAACTAGAACTTTATCTTTAATTTCTAATAATTTTCAAACGAATCTGATTGTCTGAGGATACGTCACAGGTATCTCACCAACTCTATGTCAAGGCCCATTTGTTAAATGATACTGCTTAAAGCATTGTTGGTTGGGATTAAGATTCCCTCTGCCAGCAAGTTCCACCTTCCAGATTTGAATTAGGATAAGTGAGGGGAATGAGAGATCAATGCAGCAAGTACAGCAAATTCTGTACCAATATGTTTAAAACTGCAACTAAAAATGTTTTTTTTCTTAATTCAAACCTAAGTAAACACAGACAACTTGGAAATGGCCCAATAAGTGTAGATTTGTTGGACAATGGCAATCTGTAAACACAAGGCAGCCTTGACATTCAATGGCACTTATCCTTGACATTCAACGGCATTACAATCACTGAGCCCCCATCATCATATTCCTGTAGGTTCACCACTGACCAGAAACTGATCTGGATCAGACATAAATACCATAGCTAAAGGAAAAGGTCAGAGACCTGCTATCCTTTAGCAAGGGACGCCTCCTGATAACCCAATGCCTTTCCATCATTTATGAGGTCAGTTACATGACGGAATACTCAACTCCATCGCATCCACATTGGCTATCAAGTACCCATCTACATTAAAATCTTATTGAATAAAACATGGCCCTTACCCTGCTAAGTGCCTTGCTGATTCAAGTGTTTGTTTGGAAATTTTGTAAAGACCATAAAACTCTGCTTTAACCATCCTCTCAGCAGTTCATTCCATGCTCCAATATTTATATACAGTGGCATGCAAAAGTTTGGGCACCCCTGGTCAAAATTTCTGTTACTGTGAATAGTTAAGCGAGTAGAAAATAAGCTGATCTCCAAAAGTCATAAAGTTAAAGATGAAACATCCTTTTCAACATTTTAAGCAAGATGAGTGTATTATTTTTGTTTTGTACAATTTTAAGAGTGAAAAAAAGGAAAGGAGCACCACGCAAAGGTTTGGGCACCCCAAGAGATTTGAGCTCTCCGATAACTTTTACCAAGGTCTCAGACCTTAAATAGCTTGTTAGGGTTATGGCTTGTTCACGGTCATTGTTAGGAAAGGCCAGGTGATTCAAATTTCAAAGCTTTATAAATACCCTGACTCCTCAAACCTTGTCCCAACAATCAGCAGCCATGGACTCCTCTAAGCAGCTGCCTAGCACTCTGAAAATTAAAATAAATGATGCCCACAAAGCAGGAGAAGGCTATAAGAAGATAGCAAAGCGTTCTCAGGTAGCTGTTTCCTCAGTTCGTAATGTAATCAAGAAATGGCAGTTAACAGGAACGGTGGAGATCAAGTTGAGGTCTGAAAGACCAAGAAAACTTTCCCAGGGACCTGCTCGTAGGACTGGTAGAAAGGCAAATCAAAATCCCTGTTTGACTGCAAAACGCCTTCAGGAAGATTTAGCAGACTCTGGAGTGGTGGTGCACTATTCTACTGTGTAGCAACACCTGCACAAATATGACATTCATGGAAGAATCATCAGAAGAAAACCTTTCCTGCGTCCTCACCACAAAATTCAGTGTCAGAAGTTTGCAAAGAAACATCTAAAAAAGCCTGATGCATTATGGAAACAAGTCCTGTGGACTGATGAAGTTAAAATAGAACTTTCTGGCCGCAATGAGCAGAGGTATGTTTGGAGAAAAAAGGATGCAGAATTTCATGAAAAGAACACCTCTCCAACTGTTAAGCATGGGGGTGGATCGATCATGCTTTGGGCTTGTGTTGCAGCCAGTGGCACGGGGAATATTTCATTGGCAGAGGGAAGAAAGAATTAAATTAAATACCAGCAAATTCTGGAAGCAAACATCACACAGTCTGTAAAAAAGCTGAAGGTGAAAAGAGGATGGCTTCTAAAACAGGATAATGATCCCAAACACACCTCAAAATCCACAATGAACTACTCAAGAGGTGCAAGCTGAAGGTTTTGCCATGGTCCTCACAGTCTCCCGACCTAAGCATCATCGAAAATCTGTGGATAAACCTCAAAAGAGCAGTGCATGCAAGACGGCCCAAGAATCTCACAGAACTAGAAGAATGGGCGAGAATCCCCCAAGCAGGAATTGAAAAGACTCTTAGCTGGCTACAGAAAGCGTTTACAAGCTGTGATACTTGCTAAAGGGGGTTGTTACTAAGTACTGACCATGCAGGGTGCCCAAACTTTTGCTTCGGGCCCTTTTCCTTTTTCGTCATTTTGAAACTAAAAGATGGAAATAAAAAAGTAATCTTGCCTAAAATATTAAAGAAATGTGTCATCTTTAACTTTACGCCTTTTGGAAATCAGGTCATCTTTTACTCGCTTAGCTGTTCACAGTAACCAGCCTCCGGCCCTTTGAGCCACACTGGGCAGCAATCCCCTGATTTAATCTGAGACTAATTACACCCAGAACAATTTATAATGACCTATTAGTTTATCAACCGGTACATCCTTTGACTGTGGGAGGAAACCAGAGCTCCCGGAGCAAACCCAAGCAGTCACAGGGAGAACATAAACCTCCTTACAGTCAGCAGCGGAAATTGAACCAGAGTTACAGGGAGAACATAAACCTCCTTACAGTCAGCAGCAGGAATTGAACCAGAGTTACAGGGAGAACATAAACCTCCTTACAGTCAGCAGCGGGAATTGAACCCAGTTTTCCTGTACTGTAGAGCATTGTGCTAACCACTATGCTACTGTGCCACCCCAATATAGAACAGCACTGGAACAAGCTCTTTGGCCCACAATGACCCTCCAACCACCCTCTGAGTGAAATAAAATATATCCTCTAAAATATATAAACATGTTACTGCTTACCTTAAGGTTATACCTTAAACCTATAACCTTTAGTTTTGACACCACTGCTGTGGAGAAACGTTTCCAAATGACTGTCATATTTATGCCCCTTCATCACTTTGTGTACCTGTTTCAGATCCCCTCCACCATTTCTGTATCCTTTTTAAGACTCTGGTTATATTGTCTCAGTAACATCACTGTATACTTCCCTTCTCTCAGAAAGACAACTTGTCAATTTAATGGAAAACAAATGAAACAGAAAATGCTTGAAGAACTAACAAGTATCATCTGAGAAAAGAGAAGACAGTCAATGTTTTGGTTGAATTTATTTTCCTGTCCATACAGATCCTTTCATTCCATGGAGGTCAATCCTGACAACCCTATTTATGTAGGGTCTTTTGGAAATCAATATACAGATATACCACAATAACCACGTTTCTCTCATCAACCCTCTCTGTTACTTTATGAAAAACCCTATCAACCCAGTCAGATGCTATTTGCCTTTAAAGATCCTTGCTGTTTTTTTTCTCATCAATCCAAGATTAAACTGCATGGTCTGTTTTTTGGAGGATATAGGGCTTGCAATATCCTGGGCCACAGCCCACCCTAAAATCTTTTGATGTTTGAAAAATTATAATTGGGGGCTCGATAATTTCCTCCCTTGCTCCCTTCAGCAATCTAGGACCCATCCCTTGTTACTAGGGTTTTTATGTGCAGGTAGACTTTTTAGTATTCTTTATCTACTTCCGCTACATTTTCTTTTGCCAATTTTCCAGCAACATCCTCTTCGCTAATGAAGACTGATGTAAGGAACTCATTATCATCTTAGCTATGCCCTCTGCTTCCAAGGATGAATTTCCATTTTGGTCTCTGATCAACACACATTATCACTTTCCTAGTTTCCATTCATACGCCTACAGAATATTTTTGGATATGTTTTCTGTCAGTCTTTTCTCATGCTTGCTTTGTCTTTCTTATTTTGTTTTTTGTTTCCCCTCTGAACTTTTGCAATCATTTTTTATTTATTCATTTTCAGGATCTGCCCTTCCTTAATTATCCCCGAGCATGATAATGAAGCCCCTTCTTGACCTACTGGAATTTTCTGGTGGAAAGCACTCCCACACTGCAGCAGATGAGGGTGTGCCAGGATTCAGGCTCAGTGACGATGAAGGAACACTGATCTATTTCCAGGTTAGGATGTTTTGTAACTTGGAGGGATACAAGTAGGTTTTGGTGTTCCAATGTACCTAAAAGCCTAGCTTTTGTTGGTGAGAGAAGCTACAGGTTTGGTTCTCAGTTACCATCACACATCTGGTCATTTACAATTTTACAGTCTCTCAGAAGTCTGTTAATTTGTGGGTTTTTTTTGTAATTCTGTTTATTTTCTTGGTTACCTGGGAAGCTATACCTCTAGTTTCCCCAATGTACCCAGAGAGTAGCTGAAATATTGCCACTTAAAGGAACCCAGTGTTCAATTACAATTTTCCCAAACTTTGATATCAAGTTACACGAGCCAAAGTAAAACCATTCTCGTCTCTTGAAAGCAGTCCTTCTACAAATAATTATTTTTACCTTGGAGTGGTCAATGTCCTTTACTACAGATACTCTTAAGGTTTTCCTTGGCACCTGTGATGGAGACCTCAAATCCATTCATCACCCGAGATAACATGGAAATGTGTTCTATAAACATATTTAAACACTGCTATAAATACTACTAAAATTATACAGAACTATAAAAATTAAAATATTTTACATTTGCTATTACAATTTTGGAAGACAAGGTTATATATGTGTTGTAGGAAACAAAGTGTGTATTTCTGGGAATGATGCATTTAAAAATGTAGCCAGTGGCCTTTTATTTCAACTGATTAGGGGAAACATGCAGGGTATACTCAAAGGATCAACTTCAATATTTCTAGTGGGTTCAGGTTCATGCTTCTAGGGAGAAAAAAATCAATAATATAATTAGCGAGCACTGACAATAAAAGAAGCAAGTATTTCACATAAATGATTGAATATCTGTAGTGAGGACTGTTGAATTTTGTCAATTTCTTCTAACATTTTAATTTGTTAGAACACTATGCTGCTCCTTTAATTTTGGACATTTAAGCCATGTTATCTGTCATTAGATTAGACAAAATATTTAAAGTAAAGCTTTGGTTTCTGCATAAAGAACTACATCTATCTCTACCCTTGCCTTGGACACACTTGTGCTGTTGGTAAAAGCAATCATGAAGTATTAATAAGCATGCCATTTATCAGGAAATTTTGATGGTAGTTGTGTCAGGAGAAAAAAGGTTTTCCATCAAATGAGAACTCTGCAACCAACCTGCGTGGTATAAGCCCTTTTACTTTGACTGGCATGTCAGTACATTTTAAACATTTTGCTAACACTCAGAATTAACTTACATCATTATGAACAATATAATTCATGAGGTGCATGGATTACAAAGAGAGAAAGATTATAAATCAGTAATTTCATCAAGGTAACCCAAATAAAGCTCAGAAGCCCCAAATGATATTAACACTCAGAAACACACACAAAATGCTGGAGGAACTCAGCAGCCAGGCAGCACCTACAGAAGAGAGTACACAGTTGACGTTTCAGGCCAAGACCCTTAATCAGGACCCTTCATGAGTGAAAACCATGTGTGGTTTTCACTTTTGCAAACGCTGATTGTAATCAGATTTGATCATCCACGTGTGTAACATTAATGTTTCAGGACTTGAGGTTTGACGGTATGTCATAATGGATAAATGCATCACCAAAAACCCAATTATGCCATCCAACAAAGTACAGCATTTTTAGGGATTTATTTCAATAAAGAAAGAAGAATAGTCATTCAACTGATTATGAAGATTTCATTAGTCAGGATGTTAAATAGCACAAAACAGCAAAGGTTTCCTCTAAAAGCAATTACTAGTTTCCCAGATTACACTCAAACTTACACAGTTTAGTGGCTAAGAACGATCAATGCAATTACAAAATCCAGGAAGTAGCTACAATAAAATTTAAGAAATGAATTTACTCAGAATCAATTCTACTTAGTTTACCAGCAAGAACAGTACAGCAGAAATCCTTGACAGTATACCCTGCAAGATTAACAAAAAAAAGGAGCATTTTTTGGAAAAGGTATTTTTCCACATTTACTGCCTTCTCCTATATAGAGAAAATTGAACTACCATCTTGAACTACTGCAAGTCATGCATTAAAGGCACTCAGAGTCACAGATTAAAAAAGGAATATAGCATGGAACAGGCCCTTCGGTTTAATTCAGCCATGTTAACATGACCAATATAAGCTTGTAGCATTTGATCAAATTTGGCCTGTAAGCTTCTCCTGTGCAAAATAGAGTACATATTAGTTTTGATATTACCAAATGGATTACAAGGTCATTTCAGAGTTAAAATTGTTGAGTGTCATGAAGATAAGGATATATAGGGATAAGAGAGATACAGCATGAAAGCAATCCCTTTGGGCTATCAGGCTAACCATCAGCCATCTAATTGCACTAATCGTATGTTATTTTAATTTTTGTAACATTCACATCAACTCCCTCCAAATTCTACCACTCTCCTACACACTTAAGGGCAATTACCAACCCATATACGTTTGGGATGTGGGAGGTAACATAAGAAATAGGAACAGCAGTAGGCCATCTGGCCCACCATTCAATAAGATCATGGCTGATCTGGCCATGGACTCAGCTCCACCTACCTGCCTTTTCCCCATAACCTTTAATTCCCCCACTATGCAAAAATCTATCCAACCTCGTCATAAATATATTTACTGAGGTAGCCTCCACTGCTTCATTGGGCAGAGAATTCCACAGATTCACCACTCTCTGGGAAAAGCACTTCCTCGTCATCTCCATCCTAAATCTACTCCCCCGAGTCTTGAGGCCAAGTACCCTCATGCTAGTCTCACCTACCAGTTTCACACTACTTTCTCACCTACAACTTTCCTGCCTCTATCTTATCTTTAACTTTCATAATTTTATGTTTCTATAAGATCTCCTCTCATTCTTCTGCATTCCAGCGAGTACAGTCTCAGGCGACTCAATCTCTCCTCATAGCTTAACCCCCTCATCTCTGGAAACAACCTTTTGAACCTCCTCTGCACTACCTCCAAAGCCAGTATGCCCTTCCTCAAATAAGGAGACCAGAATTGCACGCAGTACTCTGGCCTCACCAGTACCCTGTACAGTTGCAGCATAACCTCCCTGCTCTTGAATTCAATCCCTCTAGCAATGAAGTCCAACATTCAATTTGCTATCTTGATAGCCTGCTGCACCCACAAACCAACCTTTTGTGATTCATACACAAGCATTTCCATCCCTCTGCACAGCAGCATGCTGCAATTTTTTTACCATTTAAATAATAATTTGCTGCTTTATTTTTCCTTCCAAAGTGGGTGACCCTGCATTTACCAACATTCTACCTCATCTGCCAGACCCTTGCCCACTCACTTAACCTATCTATATCTCTCTGCAGACTCCCTGTGTCTTCTGTGCAATGTACTTTTCCACCGACCTCCATGGCACACCCTTCATCACTGATTGCCAACCACAGTAACACCCATGTATCCCAACACTCTGCTTTCTATTAGCTAACAAATCCTCTATCCATGCTAATACATCATCCCCAACTCTAATCATCCTTATCTAATGGATAAGTCTTTTATGCAACACCTTATCGAATGCCTTCTGGAAATCCAACTAAATAACGTCCACCTGTTCCCCAATAGCCACTGCGCTCATTATATCCTCAAATAACTCTAGTAAGCTTGTCAAACAGGACTTGCCTTTGCTGAATCCATGCTGCATCTGCCTGATGGATCCATTTCTTTCCAGATGCTTCATTATTTCTTCTTTAATGATAGCTTCAAGCATTTTCCCAATTACAGATGTTAAAATAACTGGCCTATAATTACCTGCCTTTTGCCGACATCCTTTTTTGAACAGTGGCGTGACATTCGCCTTTTCTAATCCGCCAGAACCCGGCCAAAGTCCAGAGAATTTTGGGTAAATTATCACCAAAGCCTCTACTATAACTTCTGCCATTTCTTTCTGTACCCTGGGATGTATTCCATCAGGACCAGGGGACTTACCGATCTTCAGGCCTATAAATTTGCTCAGCACTACCTCTTTAGTGATAGATATTGATCAAGGTCATCACCTCCCAGCACATCCATAACATCTCTTCTTGGCATCCTTCGACATGTCCTCCACCATGAAGACCAACACGAAATAGTCATTCAAAGCCTCTGCCATTTTCTCACTATCCAATATCAATTACCCCTTCTTGTCCTCCAAGGGACCTACACTGATTTTCCACTTTATATAATTATAAAAACTTTTACTATCCATTTATATATTTTTGTTAGTTTATTTTCATAATCTAGCTTCCATTTCTTTATCGCTCTCTTAGTGGTTCTTTGTTGCTTTTTAAAGTTTTCCCAATCTTCCAGTTTCCCACTACTCTTGGCGACTTTGTATACACCAGCTTTTAGTTTGATGCCTTCTATTATTTCTTTAGTAATCCAAGACTGGCTCTCCTACCCTTACTGTCCTTGCTTTTAACTGGAATATACTTTTGTGGAGTACTGTTAAAAATCTCTTTGAAAGTCTTCCACTGTTCTTCAACTGTCCCACCATATAGCTTGTGTTCCCAGTCTGCACTAGCCAAGTCCTCCCTCATTGCACTGTAGTCTTCATTGTTTAGGCAGAATATGCTGGTTTTAGATCAAACTATTGCACTTTCAATTTGTATGAGGAATTCAAATCACCCTTGCCAAGAGGATCTTGTAGTTACAAGATCACTAATTTTACCTGTCTCATTGCACAGGACCAAACCTAAGACAGCACGTTCCCCTGTAGGTTCAGCAACATGCTATTTAAGAAAGCCATCACGGATGCATTCTGTGAAGTCCTCCTCAACCAAGCCTGCCTCGACCAACGTGATTCACCCACCCTATGTACAAGTTAAAGTCCCCCATAACAACTGCTGTTCCATTCTTACATGCCTCAGATATTTCTCTGTTTATTGCCTGCGCCACTGTAATGTTATTATGGGGGCCAATAGACAACTCCCACCAGTGATCTTTTTCCCTTTACTATTTCTAATCTCCACTCGGATGGATTCAACATTCTGCTCCTTAGATCTTGTATGGACTGTCATTATCGCCATGATCTCATCTTTAATTAAGAGTCTTACCCCACCTCCCTTACCTTCCTGCCTATCCTTCCGTATTACCTATGTCTACAGGAAGTCCATGTGGTCATGGAGAAAATATGCAAACTCCACACAGACAGCAGCTGAAGTCCAGATTTAACTTTGGCGTCCAGTCCTCTGAGGCAGCTCTACTGGCAGCACCACAGTGTCACTATTTTCATGTAGACTAGACTTAGTAAGGAAAATGCATGTTCTTTCCTAAACATCAGTACACCAGATAAGTTGTTACAATAATCAAGTGGTCTCATGGTGATCTTTATAGATAATCAACTTTACTTCCCAAATTTAATTTCCCATTTGTAATAACTGGATTGGAAAACATCACTAAATCATAAACCCACTGCCCCCTAGGTTAATGGTTTTGAACTGCAAATGAGAGTTATGTTATCAGATAGGAAAATAAAGTTAAGGCCAACAATCAGCTCAGCCACAATCTTATTGAATGGCAGAGCTCTTTATCTTGTCATTTCATGCTCTCATTAGTTACTGCTATTTATTTATAGTTGAAAGCTCTCTTCTATGCTCCTGCTGTTTCACCGATCCTGTTTACAGTTACCATTCTATAGATATGCTAAGTATGCCCACAGGAAAGAAAATCTCAGGATTGTATGTGGTGACATGTGCAGTGGCATGCAAAAGTTTGGGCACCCCTGGTCAAAATTTCTGTTACTGTGAGTAGCTAAGCGAATAAAAGATGACCTGATTTCCAAAAGGCATAAAGTTAAAGATGCCACATTTCTTTAATATTTTAAGCAAGATTACTTTTATTTCCATCTTTTACAGTTTCAAAATAACAAAAAAGGAAAAGGGCCCGAAGCAAAAGTTTGAGCACCATGCATGGTTAGTACTTAGTAACACCCCCTTTGGCAAATATCATAGCTTGTGAATGCTTTCTGCAGCCAGCTGAGTCCTTCGATTCTTGTTTGGGGGATTTTCACCCATTCTTCCTTGCAAAAGGGCAAAAGGCTTCTAGTTCTGTGAGATTCTTGGGCCGAATTGCATGCACTGCTCTTTTGAGGTTTATCCACAGATTTTCAATGATGTTTAGGTCAGGAGACTGTGATGACCATGGCAAAACCTTCAGCTTGCACCTCTTGAGGTAGTTCATTGTGGATTTTGAGGTGTTTAAGATCATTATCCTGTTGTATTAGCCAACCTCTTTTCATCTTCAGCTTTTTTACAGATGGTGTGATGTTTGCTTCCAGAATTTGCTGGTACTTTAATTGAATTCATTTCTCCCTCTACCAGTGAAATGTTCCCCATGCCATTGGCTGCAACACAAGCACAAAGCATGATCGATCCACCCCCATGCTTAACAGTTGGAGAGGTGTTCTTTTCATGAAATTCTGCATCCTTTTTTCTCAAAACATACCTTTGCTCATTGCGGCCAAAAAGTTCTATTTTAACTTCATCAGTCCACAGGACTTGTTTCCAAAATGCATCAGGCTTGTTCAGATGTTCCTTTGCAAACTTCTGACGCTGAATTCTGTGGTAAGGACGCAGGAAAGGTTTTCTTCTGATGACTCTTCCATGAATGTCATATTTGTGCAGGTGTCGCTGCACAGTAGAACAGTGCACCACCATTCCAGAGTCTACTAAATCTTCCTGGAGATCTTTTGTAGTCAAACGGGGGTTTTGATTTGCCTTTCTAGCAATCCTAAAAGCAGTTCTCTCGGAAAGTTTTCTTGGTCTTCCAGACCTCAACTTGACCTCCACCGTTCCTGTTAACTGCCATTTCTTAATTACATTACAAACTGAGGAAACGGCTACCTGAAAACACTTTCCTATCTTCTTATAGCCTTCTCCTGCTTTGTGGGTTTCATTTACTTTAATTTTCAGAGTGCTAGGCAGCTGCTTAGAGGAGCCCATGGCTGCTGATTGTTGGGACAAGGTTTGAGGAGTCAAGGTATTTATAAAGCTTTGAAAATTGCATCACCTGGCCTTTCCTAACGATGGCCATAGCCATAACCCTAACAAGTTATTTAAGATCTGAGACCTTGGTAAAAGTCATCTGAGAGCTCAAATCTCTTGGGGTGCCCAAACTTTTGTATGGTGCTCCTTTCCTTTTTTTTCTGCTCTAAAATTGTACAAAACAAAAATAATACACTCATCTCACTTAAAATGTTGAAAAGAATGTTTCATCTTTAATTTTATGACTTTTGGAGATCAGTTCATCTTCTACTCACTTAACTATTCACAATAACAGAAATTTGACCAGGAGTGACCAAATTTTTGCATGCCGCTGTATGTATACCAGTAGTAAGTTTTACCTATTATGTTCTAATATCTAAGAGCATGACATCGACCGTGAACCATGCAATGAATACAATGCTACTCAGAAACAATCAAAAATTCATTAGCAACTGAGCAATAGCAAATTAAGATATTCCAAAAATATAGAATTGTTGTGCAGTTCAAGGAAATACATTTTCATTTCAATAATAATTTCATTTATCTTTGTTATCAGGTAGGAAAACCACACATTGAGCTATATTTGCAGTCAGTAGTGAAACAATAAATTTTCTCAGAATCCACAAAAATTTCAGCAACTGTTTACATGAGAACACGGTAAACAGAAGGAGTAGGTCACACTATCCTTCAACTCCATTCCACCATTCAGCAATATCACAGTTCACCTTCCACCTCAGTGCCATTTTCCAGCAATTTCACCATTACACTTAAAGCCCAAGAATCTATATTTGGAATGAGAATTCAGGGTAATTCGAGACACATAATTGCAAACACTTACCAAAGTTTCATGTGGCCTTTTCCATATTCTTGAGCTATGTCCCTGGTCTATTAGGCCCACTCCCCTCCCCCATCGTCTGGACTGAGCAGAAGGTTTCGACCCACTAAGATCCTCCAGCAGTTTAGCTTCTCCTCTGGACAGGTGCTAGTGAATTATGTCAGTGACACCAAAATACTTCTTTGGAACGAGACAGTTAGGACATACAAAGACATAAGAAAGATAAAGCACAGAAGCAGATCCTTTGGTCCACTAAGTCCATCTGGCTGAAATTCATCCTCTCACTTGTGTACTTTATTAAAACTCACACGCACACGGAAAATGATTAATCTCAAATTAGCTGAATGTGACATTACTACTTAACCAGCTAAATTCTAAATGCTGAAAATTTTGAAACAGTGGCAGACTAAATAATGTTGGGATTCAGCAACACACATCAAAGTCGCTGGTGAACGCAGCAGGTCAGGCAGCATCTCTAGGAAGAGGTACAGTCGACGTTTCAGGCCGAGACCCTTCGTCAGGACTAACTGAAGAAAGAGCTCGAAAGAGATTTGAAAGTGGGAGGGGGAGGGGGAGATCCAAAATGATAGGAGAAGACAGGATGGGGAGAGATGGAAACAAGAGCTGGACAGGTGATTGGCAAAAGGGATGTGAGAGGATCATGGGACAGGAGGCCTAGGGAGAAGGAAAAGGGGGAGGGGGGAAAACCCAGAGGATGGGCAAGGGGTATAGTCAGAGGGACAGAGGGAGAAAAAGGAGAGAGAGAGAAAGAAGTGTGTCTATAAATAACGGATGGGGTACGAGGGGGAGGTGGGGCATTAGCGGAAGTTAGAGAAGTCAATGTTCATGCCATCAGGTTGGAGGCTACCCAGACGGAATATAAGGTGTTGTTCCTCCTACCTGAGTGTGGTTTCATCTTTACAGTAGAGGAGGCCGTGGATAGACATGTCAGAATGGGAATGGGATGTGGAATTAAAATGTGTGGCCACTGGGAGATCCTGCTTTCTCTGGCGGACAGAGCGTAGGTGTTCAGCAAAACGATCTCCCAGTCTGCATTGGGTCTCGCCAATATATACAAGGCCATATCGGGAGCACAGAACGCAGTATATCACACCAGCCGACACACAGGTGAAGTGTCACCTCACTTGGAAGGACTGTCTGGGGCCCTGAATGGTGGTAAGGGAGGAAGTGTAAGGGCATATGTAGCACTTGTTCCGCTTACAAGGATAAGTGCCAGGAGGGAGATCAGTGGGGAGGGATGCGGGGGACGAATGGACAAGGGAGTCACGTAGGGAGCAATCCTTGCGGAAAGTGGGGGGGGGGGAGGGATAGATGTGCTTAGTGGTGGGATCCCATTGGAGGTGGCGGAAGTTACGGAGAATAATATGTTGGACCTGGAGGCTGGTGGGGTGGTAGGTGAGGACCAGGGGAACCCTATTCCTAGTGGATGGTGGGAGGATGGAGTGAGAGCAGATGTGCGTGAAATGGGGGAGATGCATTTGAGAGCAGAGTTGATGGTGGAGGAAGGGAAGCCCCTTTGTTTAAAAAAGGAGGACATCTCCCTCGTCCTGGAATGAAAAGCCTCATCCTGAGAGCAGATGCGGCGGAGACGGAGGAATTGCGAGAAGGGGATGGCAGTTTTTCAAGAGACAGGGTGAAAAGAGGAATAGTCCAGATAGCTGTGAGAGTCAGTAGGCCTATAGTAGACATCAGTGGATAAGCTGTCTCCAGAGATAGAGACAGAAAGATCTAGAAAGGGGAGGGGGGTGTCGGAAATGGACCAGGTAAACTTGAGGGCAGGGTGAAAGTTGGAGGCAAAGTTAATAAAGTCAACGAGCTCAGCATGCATGCAGGAAGCAGCGCCAATGCAGACGTCGATGTAGCGAAGGAAAAGTGAGGGACAGATACCAGAATAGGTACGGAACATAGATTGTTCCACAAAGCCAACAAAAAGGCAGGCATAGCTCGGAACCATGCGGGTGCCCATAGCTACACCTTTAGTTTGGAGGAAGTGGGAGAAGCCAAAGGAGAAATTATTAAGAGTAAGGACTAATTCCGCTAGACGGAGCAGAGTGGTGGTAGGGGGGAACTGATTAGGTCTGGCATCCAAAAAGAAGTGGAGAGCTTTGAGACCTTCCTGATGGGGGATGGAAGTATATATGGACTGGACATCCATGGTGAAAATAAAGCGGTGGGGGCCAGGGAACTTAAAATCATCCAAAAGTTTCAGAGCGTGAGAAGTGTCACGAACATAGGTAGGAAGGGATTGAACAAGGGGGGATAAAACCGTGTCGAGGTATGCAGAGATGAGTTCGGTGGGGCAGGAGAAAACTGAGACAAGTAGGTCTACCAGGACAGGCAGGTTTGTGGATCTTGGGTAGGAGGTAGAAATGGGAAGTGCGTGGTGTGGGAACTATAAGGTTGGTAGCAGTGGATGGGAGATCCCCTGAGTGGATAAAGTCGGTGATGGTGTGGGAGACAATGGCCTGGTGCTCCTTATAGTGGGGTCACGATCGAGGGGTAAATAAGAGGAGGCATCCGCAAGTTGTCGCTGTGCCTCGCCAAGGTAGAGGTCAGTACGCCAAACTACAACAGCACCCCCCTTATCGGCGGGTTTAATAATAAGGTTGGGATTAGTGCAGAGGGAGTGGAGAGCAGAGCGTTCCGAAGGAGTGAGGTTGGAATCGGAACAAGGTGCGATGAAGTCGAGACGGTTGATGTCCCGTCGGCAGTTAGCAATAAAGAGATCCAGGGCAGGCAGAAGACCAGAGCGGGGTGTCCATGAAGAGGAGGAGGGTTGAAGACGGGAGAAGGGGTCATCGGTGGGGGTGGAAGAGTCCTTGCCGAAGAAGTAGGCTCGGAGATGGAGGCGGCGGAAGAACGGTTCCGCGTCATGGCAAACATGGAACTCGCTGAGGTGTGTGAGAGCTTCAGCACACTGGTCATTGAAATATGATGAAATAATCAATAAAACCAATGCACTGCTGACTCATACATTTAGAACACAGAACATAAAACTTAGAAATCTTAGAAAACTTAGAACAGGCCCTTCAGACCATAATGTTGTGCCGACCATGTAACTTACACTAGAAACTGCCTAGAGTTTCCCTACCACATAGTCCTCTATTTTTCTAAGCTTCATGTATCTATCTAAGAGTCTCTTAAAAGACACCATTGTATCCGGCTCTACCACTATCGCTGGCAGTGCATTCTATGCACACACCACTTTCTGTGTGAAAAATTTACCCCTGACATCCCCTCTGTACCTACTTCCAATCACCTTAAAACTATGCCCCCTTGTGTTAGGCATTTCTGCCCTGGGAAAAAGCCTCTGGCTATCCACACGATCAATGCTTCTCTTCATCTGATACACCTCTATCAGGTCACCTCTCATCCTCCATTGCTCCAAGGAGAAAAGGCCAAGTTCACTCAACCTATTCTCATAGGGCATGCTCTCTAATCCAGGCAACATCTTTAAATCTCCTCTGCACTCTCTCTACAGTATCCACATCCTTCCGGTAGTGAGGTGACCAGAACTGAACACAGCACTCCAAGTGGGGGTCTAACTAAGATCTTATATAGCTGTAACATTACCTCATGGCTCTTGAACTCAGTCCCACGGGTGATGAATGCCAACACACCGTAAGCCTTCTGAAGAACCTGGCAACTTGCACAGCAGCTTTGAGTGTCCTATGGACATGAAACCCAAGATCTCTCTGATCCTCCACGCTGCCAACAGTCTTACCATTAATATCATATTCTGTACTATTAATGCTATATTTAGAGGTCTAATATACCAGGAGGGAAGTACTTAAACACAGCTATATAAAGTTCCCGTTTAAATCAAACCTGAAAGAAGGTGATGAGCTCTGGGCTATATTGTTCCTGGAAGCAATGCAGGATAGAATTGCTAGGGATACACATGGACTCTAAACAATAAATTCAGATTAAAGAAATTTGTTTCTACAAAGTAGAATTGAGAAGGCTCAAGAGCAGTTTGATTGTATTTTCAAAGTATGAAGAGGAATTCATTAAAGCAAGACTGAAAGAATCAGATTTAATATCACTGGCATATGTTGTGAAATTTGTTGTTACGTTTTTCCTATTGCAGCGGCAAGAAGAGAGAATGGGCTAGGTGGTGGGGGTCCTTGATGATGGATACTGCTTTCCTGTGACAGCACTCCATGTAGATTACCTCAATGGTGGGGAGAGCTTTACCCACGATGGACTGGGCTATGTTCACTACTTTTAGTAGAACTTTTCATTCAAAGATATTGGTATTCCCAAACCAGGCCATGATATATCTTTACTTTACTTTATTGTCGCCAAACAAGGGATACTAGAGCGTACAATCATCACAGCAATATTTGATTCTGCGCTTCATGCTCCTTGGATTACAAATCAATATTAAATATTAAAAATTTAAATTATAAATCATAAACAGAAAATAGAAAAGGGAAAGTAAGGTAGTGCAAAAAAAAACAAGAGGCAGGTCCGGATATTTGGAAGGTACGGCCCAGATCCGTTCAGCAGTCTTATCACAGTTGGAAAGAAGCTGTTCCCAAATCTGGCCGTACGAGTCTTCAAGCCCCTGAGCCTTCTCCCAGAGGGAAGAGGGATGAAAAGGGACTAATTTTTATAGGTGCTTTCTACGGTGCGCCTATAAAAATTAGTGAGGGTTTTAGGGGACAGGCCAAACTTCTTTAGCTTTCTCAGGAAGTAAAGGCACTGGTGGGCCTTCTTGGCAGTGAACTCTGCTTGGTTGGACCAAGTCAGGTCATTTGTGATATTGACCCCAAGGAACTTAAAGCTTTTGACCTGTTCCACTTGCGCACCACCGATGTAAATTGGGGCGTGCGGTCCGCTACTCCTTCTGAAGTCAACAACCAATTCTTTCGTCTTGCTGACGTTGAGGGATAGGTTATTGTCTTTGCACCATGCCACCAGGTTCTTAATTTCCTCTCTGTACTCAAACTCATCATTACCCGAGGTATGGCCTACAATTGTTGTGTCATTAGCAAATAACATATTGAGCTCGATGTAAACTTGGCTACACAATCATGGGTGTACAGTGAGTACCAGCAGGGGGGCTGAGTACACAGCCTTGTGGGGCATGGGAGCTCAGAGTGATTGTAGAGGAGAGCTTGTCCCCTATTTTTACAGTCTGGGTACTGTCTGTGAGGAAGCTGAAGACCCGGCAGCAGATCTGAGTGCTAAGGCCCAGGTTCCAGAGCTTAGGAATCAGCTTATTTGGAATGATGGTATTAAAGGCAGAGCTGTAGTCAATGAAAAGGAGCCTTACATATGCGTCTTTATTCTCCAAGTGTTCTAAGGAGGAATGTAGGGCCAGAGAGATGGCATCTGCTGTTGACCTGTTGCTCCGGTAGGCAAACTGCAAAGCGTTGAGGTTGACTGTTAGGCTGTGGTTGATGTGTGCCATAACCAATCGCTCAAAGCACTTCATAGCAATTGATGTCAGAGCCACAGGTCGACAGTCATTCAGGCATGCCACCTTGCACTTCTTCGGCACCGGGATTATTGTTGCCTTCTTAAAGCACGAGGGGATCTTAGACTGAAGCAAGGAGCAGTTGAAGATGTCAGCAAACACTCCAGCTAGCTCGCTTGCACAGGTCCGGAGAACCTGTCCTGGGACGCCATCTGGGCCCGTCGCCTTCCTTGGATTTATCTTCAGGAAGACCCTTCTAACATCCTCCTCGGTGACGATGAATCTCGATGCCACCAGGTCCGGTTCATCTGGAGGGAGCGGGACGCTCCCCTTCCGTTCGAATCTTGTGTTGAATGCGTTAAGTTCATCAGGAAGAGAAGCGCCACAGTTATTGATATTCCCAGCCTTTTCTTTGCGCCCAGTGATCTCATTTCAACCCTGCCATAGTCTACTGGCATCCCTCTGGTTAGCCTGGGCTTCCAACTTGGCTCGATATTGCCTCTTGGCACCCTTAATGGCTTTCCGGAATTCACGCCTTGATTCCGTGTAGCGCCTGGTATCCCCAGACCTAAAAACCGCAGCTCTAGCTTTCAAAAGACACTTGACCTCATAATTCATCCAAGGTTTCCGGTTAGGGAATACCCGGTTCATCTTGCGAGACACACAGTCCTCTGTGCATTTCAAAATAAAGTCCGTGACAGCTGAGGCATACTCATCGAGGTTAGCTGCCGAGTCCTTGAATACTAACCAGTCCACCGATTCAAAGCAGTCACGGAGGACCTCAACCGTTTCCTCCATCCAACGCGACACTACTTTTGACACCGTGACCTCCCGCTTCAGTTTCTGTTTGTAAGCCGGGAGGAGGAGTCCGGCCTGATGGTCCGATTTTCCAAAGTGAGGTCATGGGACGGAACGGTAAGCATCCTTGACTGCTGTGTAGCAGTGGTCAAGTATATTCGGGCCTCTAATGGGGCAGGAGACATGTTGGTATAACTTTGGGAGTGCCTTTCTGAGGTTGGCCTGGTTAAAGACCCCGGCTGTAATGAGCAAAGCCTCCAGATACCTGGTCTCAAATTCACTGATGTTGGCATACAGTATGTTCAAAGCACACTCCACATCCGCCTGGGGGAGAATGTAGACTGCTAGTCAAATACACCCTCTACCACAAATCTATAGAAGTTTGTCAAAGTTTTAGATGTCACGCAAAACCTTTACAAACTTCTAAGAAAGTAGAGGCACTGCTGTGTTTTCTTCATAATTGTACTTCTATGCTGGGCCCAGGACAGAATCTCTTATATGATAACACCAAGGAAGTTAAAGTTGCTGACACTCTCCACCTCTGATCTGTCAATGAGGACCAGCTCATGGACCTGCAGTTTCCTCCTCCTGAAGTTGATAATCAGCTCCTTTGTTTTTCTGACATTGAGTGAGAGGTTGTTGTTGTGGCACCACTTAGCCAGATTTTCAATCTCTCTCCTCTACGCTGATTCATCACCACCTTTGATTTAGCCATTGACAGTGGTGTCATCAGCAAACTTAAATATGGCATTGGAGCTCTGCTTAGCCTCACAGTCATAAGTGTAAAGCAGGCGGCTAGGCACACAGCTTTGTGGTGCACCTGTGCTGATGGATATTTTGAAGGAGATGTTACTGACATCTGGAAGCGTGGAAATCGAGGATCCAATTGTACAAGGAGATAGCGAGGCCAAGATCTTGAAGTTTACTGATTAGTTTTGAAGGGCTGATGATATTGAACGTGGAGCTGTAGTCAATAAAGAACAACCTGATGAATGCATCGTTTTTGTCCAAATGTTCCAGGGTTGAGTGAAGAGCCAATTAAATGGCATCTGCTGTGGACTTGTTATGATAGTAGGCAAAATGGAGCAGATCCAAGTCACTTCTCATGCACGAATTGATATGTTTTATAAACAACCTCTCAAAGTAATTCATCATGGTGGATTATAGCCATTGAGGCAGATTATCATTTTCTTCTTACGCACTGGTATAAGTGAATGCTGCTTGAGGCAGATGGGTACCTCAGACTGCCCGAGTAAGAGATTAGAGATCGCAGCAAAGACTCCTGACAGTTGATCAGCACAGGCCTTTTGTAGCTTTCATCCATTTTGGTACCTGTTGGTACCCTGTCTGGGCTGGCTGCCTTCTGTGAGTTCATATTTGAATGTATTGAGGTAGAACAAGGTAAAACAAAAACAGAATGCAGAATAAAGTGCAAAAGCTACAGAGAAAGTACAGAACAGGTAAACGTTAAGGTTCAAGATCATAATGAGGTATATTGTGAAGTCAAGAGTCTATCTTATTTTACTGAAGAACTACAGAAAAGTCTTATAACAACAGGATAGAAGCTGTCCTGAACCTGGTGCTATGTGTTTTCAGATTTTTGTACCTTCATCCTGATGGGAGGGGGGAGAAGGAGGAATGTCCAAGGTGGGTAGGGTATTTGATTTTGCTGGCTGCTTTACAAAGGTAGCAAGAAGTGCAATCGGACTCCATGGAGGGGAGACTGATTTCCATAAAGTGCTGAGCTATCTCCATAACTCTGCAGTTTCTAGCTGTCATGAATAGTGTAGTTCCCATACCAAGCTATGATGTGTCCAGATAGAATGGATAAAAAAATACTAAGGGACATGTCAAATTTCTGTAGCGTCCTGTGGAAATAGTGATGTTGGTAAGCTTTCTTAGCTGTGGGTTTCTGCGTGGTCAAACCACAAAAGGCAATTGGTGATGTTCACACCTAAAGAACCTGAAGTTCTGAACCTCAGCACCATTGATGTAGATGGAGTATGTGCACTGGCCCTCTTCCTGAAGTCAATTACCTGCTCTTTTGTTTTGCTGACATTGAGGGAAAGGCTGTTGTCATTACATCATGTCACTAAGCTTCTTCTTACTTCACAAGGATAAGATTGCCTTGCAATTCCTGAAAAGTAATGATATTCTTCTGAAGTAAGAATCTAAAGTAACATAGAGTACTGCAGGTTTCGAAGACCACAAATAATTCCAAGTTATCACCTTTGGACTTAAACCCAGTGGCCACTTTATTAGGTACCTCCTGTACCTAATAACTTAGCCACTGTTTGGATGTTCATGCTTTCTGCTGCTGTAACCCATCCACTTCAAGGTTCAACGTGTCGTACATTTAGAGATGCTCTTAAGCACACCACTGCTGTAATGCATGGCTATTTGAGTTACTGTTGCATTCCTGTCAACTTGAGCCAATCCTGCCATTCTCCTCTGACCTCTCTCACTGTCTGTGGCACTTTCACCCACAGATCTGCCAGTAACTGGGTGTTTTTCTTTGTTGCTTTCCACACCATTCTCTGTAAACTCTTGAGATTGTTGTGCATGAAAATCCCAACAGATCAGCAGTTTCTGACATACTCAAACAACCCCATTTAGCACCAACAATCATTAATTTCATGGTCTAAGTCACTTAGATCACGTTTCTTTCCCATTCTGATTTGAATAACTGAACATCTTGACCATGCTGGCTGTTAAGCATGGAGTTGATACCATATGATTAGCTGATTAGATACTTGCATTAACAAGCAGTTGTTCAGGTGTACCTAATAAAGTGGCCACTGAGTGTATACTCCAATGCTGTTGCTATAAAAATGTCACCACTTGCTTTCTTCAGTACTTCCGTCCTTGCATGATAGCCCCTTCTCTGCACAGACAGTACCTTGGAGTTGAGAATGACTTGACTCCCCCTATATTATGGTAGGCTCTGGGGTAAGATCGCCACACTTTGTCACAGGTGGGCAGAGGAATGCTGGTGGATGGTTGTCTGAGTGGTTCTGTGCTCATTCCACAGTACTTGCTTAGTTTCCATGTTCAGGGAGCACAGTGCCTCTCTGAATGCTCCTTCTCCACGATGAGCAATTTTGGACTGGGATTTCCAAGAGGCAACAATGAGGTTACATTTTTTCAAGGGGGGACCTAAGAACATCCTTGAACTGTGTCTGTTCTCCGAAAAACCCTTCAGCAAAAGGACAGAAAACAGACTAACTCTTTTGGAATTCTGTCAGGCATGAAGATGATATTGCCTGCAAGTGTTGACTGAGCATAATTAGAAGCACATAACTGAAAGCTGATTTGCAAATTAAAGTTGCCCTTGCCTCATCCTTCCCACCAGAGAACTTTGCAAAGACAGCATTAAAGGTATCTTTCATGTGTGTTGAAGAGTCTGTTTTAGGTAGTTAACATCTTCAAAGCATTCACAGAACTAGGTATCAACAGACCAACAGACCAGGAACATTGGGCTGTGTTTGACTTTTAATATAAAGGCTAATTTACCATTTATTTTCCTCAGTGCTTGCATTTTAACTTTTAAGAACAGACCCAGTTTTCTTGAAATACCAAAATCTATTAATAGCTTGAAAATCATAAAAACTGCCAATGCTGAAAATCTGAAAATAAAAACAGAAAATGTGGGGAATAAAAGGTCAGCAAGTCAGGCAGCATCTATGGAAAAAGTTAACCTTCCAAGATCAAAAATTTTTCATTGGGGTTCATCTATCTGATGATTCTTTTCCAGCATTTTATTTGTTACTAGTTGAAAGAATACTGCTTTTCAATTTCCCTTCAAAATTGGGTAACATCATTTTTTTATCCACCGATTTAACCTCTCTGCATCCTTTTTCAGCCTTTTTGTGCATTTTGCACCTGCTCAAGAACATCAGATATCAATATAGATTGATAATCTTATTAAAAGCTAAATTCCCCTTGCTCCAGGCTCTAATTTCTGCACTGAGATGAACTAATTAGTGCCTTAAAAATATGTTTAATTTCCATTCTGCCACATAAAGCTATAGCAAATGTGTAATGGATTTGTCTGAACTCATACATCATTATGATCTGAACATTAATGTAGCATACTTAAACAGGATCATTTGTACTTCAAAATTAAAGAATATAGAAATGTTTCGCGTGCCTATATTTTTTATCTAATTAATCTGAAAAGAATGGATTTTATATGGTGCATTTCATAACCTCAGGCAACAACATGGCTGATAGCCAATGGAAGGAAGGCTTTAAAACAGCCGTAACTATATGAGATTTAGAGAGGGATCTGTCCAGACACTGGGACATTTGCCTTATCAACATCAAATATTGCCATGTAATAGTTCTTAATATCTTCTCAACTGTATTGGTAACAAACCAGTTTAAGTATTTGTTTGTTTTTAATTTCACAACATCTGCATTTGTAGTTCTCAAAATTTGCACTGACCCACAAAAATCCACACAAATTTATTTTCAAAAATGTAAATGATATATTTTCTTCTGCTGCACTCTTACACCAAATCCCATCACTAACCAAATATTCAATATTACTTACAAAGCAGAAGTAAGGCCTTTTGTTTCACTACTTGCTAGCTGTGATTTGCTGTTCATTTAATTCACGTAGTTAGAAAATTACAGGCAGGAAATTTTCAATGAAGGAAGATTTCAACCACCTTGTCAACCAGCATATACAGTATGTTGACGTTCTCTGAAAGCAAACTACTTTCAGTATTTCCAGTTTGCTAAGCTCAGACTACTCCAAAGACTAAAAGTAGTCATTTAGCTACATTGAAGCTACATTTGCTTGACTGAGCTGGAAATTGGTATGTAATCAAAGCACACACAAGACAACAGAAGCTATGAAATTCAGGTAACTGCACGGTTCCTCCAGTGCATTTCACAAATAAGAGAAGATCTGCAGATGATTGAAATCCATGCAAAACACACAAAATGCTAGAGGAACTCAACAAGCCAGGCAGCATCTATGGAAAAAAAGTACACTAGCCGAAGGGTGTTGGTCTGAAACATCAACTGTACTTTTCTCGGCACTGACTAGAAGGGCTGAGATGTCCTGTTTCCGTGCTGTAATTGTTATATGGTTATATAGATGCTGCCTGGCCTATTGAGTTCCTCCAACATTTTGTGTGTGTTCCTCCAGCGCATTTTATTGTTTCTATAGATCAATACATTTTGAAAGTTGAACAACTATCAACAAATTTAACGTATCAACATGACTTTTGGTTGGTTGAATCATTACAATAGCGAAATTCTTAGTACATTACAAATAACCAACTTTTAACTTTATTTTATACAGTCTGCTTGTGTCATTACTCTGACATTCAGCCTATATAAATCTGTTTTTTTATTCAAATAGACACAAATACAAGTATAGTTGGTTAAAAAAAAATGATATTGTTCTGGCAGAAATCAACCACTCTTTTATATATCCTTCTTCCTTCAGGGAAACAAAGGCAGTATTTCCAAATATAGCAAAAGACTCATTTCTCTGAAGTTCCACATGCCCACAATTTACATCAGCAAAACACAATTGGTTACAGACTTACAGTCAGAGAAACAACTTTCCACTACTACCCTCTACCTCCTATCATTATGTCAATTTCAGATCCAGTTTGTGTGTCTCCATCTGGGACCCCAAGTACACTAAGCTTTGTGGACTAGTATATCACGTTGACTGCCTTGCTTCATTCTATTTTCCTAGTAGCCTCATCAAACAACTCAGTCAGAGGCAGAACTCCCCTTAATTTGTACATGCTTTTCCAAAGTGACATTGAATCCCATCCCTAGGAATATTTTCCAGTAGTTTCCCTACTACTAACATAAGGCTCACTGTCTTGTAGTACTTTGGTTTATCACTGCTGCCTATCTTGATTATAGAACAATACTGTAGTTTGTTACCCTTTTCCAGCACCTCACTGATGGTTAAAGATGATGCAAAAATTTTCCATCAGATCTCCAGCAATCTTCTCCCTTATTTCACATAACAACACAGGCTCAATTTTACCAGTCTCTTAGGATTTATCTACCTTAATGTGTGCTAATATCTCTAACACTTTCTCTTTCTTGATACACACATGTTGCACACTATCAACATTCACCTCCCCTAACTCTCCATCCTTACCATGCTTCTCCCTGGTATGCAACACATATCCCCTGGCTCTACAGAAAGACTTTCTTTTGGTTCCTGAGGAGATCTACTCTTTCTCTAGGTGCTCGCTTGCTTTTAGTAAGTTATAAAGGGTTTAAAATGTTTTTTGATTCTGCCGAAGAGAGTCATTTCATGTGCTCTCTTTGACTCCTAACTGTTTTCTTAAGATCTCTCCTATTTCCTCTTAAACATTAAAGCACTTATTCAATAACAATTTCCTATACCTGACACCTGACAGCCCATATGGACAGGAAAGGAATAGAGATATGGGACAAATGCTGGAAAATGAGATTAGTATTGGTAAGCGTGGATGTGTTGGGCCATGGGGCTTGTTTTTGTAAGTACGGTCCTAATAATTACAAGAAGATGGGAGAAGTATTAAACCATAGAAAAGTATTAAAGTATTGTGCTGCAGTTTTTCTATGGTTTCTATATACATGGATGGGAGGTGAATGGAGGGATATGGTCCGTGTGCAGGTCAGTGGGACTAGGCAGAAAATGGTTCAGCACAGCCAAGAAGGGCCAAAAGGCCTGTTTCTGGGCTGTAGTTTTTCTATGGTTTCATAGATAAAATACAGCAAGCCAAGCACACAAGCCTTACCAAATTAGACCCTTCCAGTATTTTCTTTCTTCCCAGGCTGGTAGATAACCATATTGACAGGTTTGGTATGAAGAAGGCCAATAAGTAACAACTATTTACAATTAAGGAATGCACTTCTGCATTCAGGAAAGGAGCCATTAATTGGAACTAGAAAGGAGGAAAGTTAGCATTTACAAGGGTTCAGGATGGGGGGGGGGGGGAATGCTGAAGATGAAGTGATGGGATGGAGGGAACTGGCCATGACAAAATGGGGTGGATGTGGGAAGAGATTGCAGCTTTTTTTGAGGGGCCAGCATGAGCAACTCTGATCTTCTTGACTCACAAAAGGAGTACTCAGAGTACATTTCTGTGAGTTAGCAGATTCCACATCCCTCTGTTGTCAGGTTTCTTCAACCCTAAGAAACCTGTTAGTCCGTGAGCCAGTAGGGTTGGTCGGTACCATCTGAGGGGAATAATGCTCATAGTGATTTTTTGGCAAGTTATACATCTCTAGAGTTAGAAAATATGTGATAGCACTGCACCAGTGGTAGCTTTATGTGTGCTATCATGCATTTTATAACACTACCCGAAAATAAGCATTTCTGAAAAGTAGCCAATATAAAGAACATATATATTCAACCTAGTGGTATTTTGTCATCAGTGATCCCTCAACATTGAAATATGTCACAATGATAGCTGAGTTCAAGCATTTTTCATCAAATGTTGTTATAAATTCCTACATTGAAAACTATGTGGCACTCACAGTACAATGTTCAATTTCAGTAGAGTGAATGATTTCAGTTTTAGAAAAATAGTTGTCTGTGGTTTATTTTGGCAAAGTCAATAAAAACTCTAGGACACATATAATCACATGGATTTGTAGAGAATTTATTCAGGAATTCAAGTAAGTAATCACTTTTTGTATATATTCCATATTAACATCAGTACAGCAGAAAATGTTACCCCACCCCTCAAAAGGTAAAAAACCTCATTTGGAGAGAATTCTGGAGTTTTATCAATGTCATGATATTTTCCATATTGTTGTATCAAATCAAAACAATCTTAAGCTTTTGTCATAGCATATAGAATTACAGTACAATAATTCAAATGTAGGGTTCCACACGGCCATAACCTAGGCCCCATTTGGTTGTAAAATGAATATATTTAATCAAAGACTGCTTTCCATACTTTGTTTTCCATACTTTCATAACCTATTAATAATCATAATAATTTTCCACGTCTTCCACATCTTCATCTGAACTTTCCACACTTCTGAGGTAGATGCCTGGTTCTCACAGTCTGCCAGTCTACACATGTCAGTACACCTGAGGCCATTTGCAACACACAGACATCTTGGGACTGAACATTTTTTTGGACAGTTACAGGCCAGTAGATCCAGGACAGCATTGGGTGCTAGCTGGCCTTCCATCTAGTGCACCACCAGCTGTTCAGCTTCCTCTTCTCTCTCCATCTTCCATCCTCTGCCAACAGGGCTTGATACTTGTGGGTCCTTCTCCAAACATCTTCTCCATATACCAGCCTGGTAGTTGGCTCGCTGTGCATGTTTTGTTAAGTAGTCCTTGCATGGTAGGAGTTGATTACTTTCGACTACACCTTTTCTGGCACAGAAAGATACCTGAGATCATTGGCCTTGGTGGTCGATGCTTTTGGAGCATACAGGAGACACGTAAATGCCTCCAGTTTGTCCATCAGTTCTGGGGAGAGGTCCCATTCCTGACCCAACTCTAAGAATGTGTCCTGAGTTTCCCTGTTGTTGGTCAGAAGTACTAGGGCACTTGTCTTCCCTTTGCCTGAAAAAGCGCTTACAGAGTCACATCCTGTATTTGCGTGCAACCAGATGAGAGCCCTACAAACCTCTATGCCAACAGTGGCAGCAACCTTCCTGATGTCTACAAGCCTTGTACGGGTTCTACTGCCACACTTCTAGAACAGTGGGGCCTCAATTTTGTCACAAAATGCTAAAGACATTGATAAAGACATCTGTGTCTGTGTCTTCTGAGCAGATCACTACAGCTACCACTGGTGCAATGCTATCACATATTTTCTAGCACTAGGGGTGTATGCAGGTGTCCCCCGCTTTTCGAACGTTCGCTTTACAAAGCCTCACTGTTACAAAAGACCTACATTAGTTATCTGTTTTCGCTAACAGAAGGTGTTTTCACTGTTACGAAAAAAAGCAGCAGGCAAAAAAAAAGGCAGCGTGTGACAAAAAGCAGCGCGCGCCCCAAGCAGCCGCTCTCCTTCGGATTCGGAACAGCATTCTCACCGGCATTGATTAAACACGTGCCTGTGAGCAGCCGTTAGCAAGATGAGTTCTAAGGTATCGGAAAAGCGTAAAAGAGCTCATAAGGGTGTTAAACTTAGCTTAAAACTAGACATAATTAAGTGTTTCGATGGTGGTGAACGAAGTAAGGACGAAGTGAGTTTGGCTTGTGGAAGGTGACGAAGATGATGTTGAAGAGGTTTTCGCATCCTATGACCTAGAACTGATAGATGAAGAGCTGATGCAATTGGAAAAGGAAAGGATAACAATCAAAACTGAATGCAGTAGCAAAAGTGAAGTCGTCCAGAAACTGAACGTGAAGCAACTGCGTGAGATTTTCACTGCAATGATAAAGTACGACTTTAATTTTGAAAGGGTACCTTGGTTTAGGGCATATTTGCAGGATGGTTTGAGTGCTTACAAAGAACTGTATGATCTAAAAATGCACGAGGCTAAGCAGTCAAGCAAGCCTTCCACATCAGCCACAGCAGACGACGAACCTCGACCTTTGACATCGAGACAGGCAGATAGAGAAGATGATGACCTGCCTACCCTCATGGAAACAGACGAGGAGATGACACCCCAGTGTCCCACCACCCCAAACCCCGGGGCCACGGACAGATACCGATCTGCGGAGAACGCAGCGGTAGCCGGGAGGCACCCAACGCATCTTTAAGAAAAAAAGCTGAAATAAACAAGCTAATTAATCAGGCGCCCCCCAGCACGGAAATGTCGGCCCAGATCAGAGGCGATTGCTGATTGCGTTGCCCCTGATCTGGGCCGACATTTACGTGTGGGGCAGCACCTAACTAATTAGCATGTTTATTTTGACTTTTTTCTTAAAGATGTGTTGGGTGCATCCCGTCTACCGCTGTACCCCTGCATTCTTCGCGGATTGGTATCGGGTTGCTGCCCCGAGGGTGGGGGCCACTGCACCACCCCAACCTCCGACGACTCAGCCTAACAGACGATCATCAGTGTGCTCGGTGCTGTCCCAATTCCGGTAAGTGATACTACACTGTACATACATTATTTCTACTTTATATCGGCTGTGTATTTTTATGTGTCATTTGGTATGATTTGGCAGCTTCATAGCTTAAAGGTTACTGGAGAGCGCTTGCGCCATGTTTTTGCCGAGAGCGCTTGCATGAGATTTTCGCTACGGAAAACAGTGCAGGCAATTATTGTGGAAAAGTATTTCTACTTTACTGTATATAGGCTGTGTATTCATCATATCATTCCTGCTTTTACTATGTTACTGTTATTTTAGGTTTTATGTGTTATTTGGCATGATGTGGTAGGTTATTTTTGGGTCTGCGAACGCTCACAAATTTTTCCCATATAAATAAATGGTAATTGCTTCTTCACTTAACAACATTCCAGCTTATGAACCGTTTCATAGGAACGCTCTACCTTCAGATGGCGGGGGAAACCTGCACTTTGCCAAAAATCACTATAAGAATTATTCCCCCCAGATGGTACTCGTGGCCCAAATTTGGGGTCCTGGCTCACAGACTATATGGACACTTAACGTTTAAATCAGGCTCCTCACTGTACAGTTTGATGTTCACACAGCACTCAATCACTGTGAAAACTAAATAGCTGCAAGCATGAAAACCTTAAGTCAAATTCCCAATTCTCGTAACATTATCCTTTTCTCCTTTCACAACAGGAGAGCACCTGCTCATCTTTTTTTAAGCAGTATCATTTTGCATTTCTATTTCTTCTTAAATGGAACACCCTCTTCAGTGCATCAAGATGTTCTTTATAACACTGCAACCACTATAGTATGGTGCAGTCAGACACAAGAATAACATTATTTCTGTATTTAATTGTATCCCTCTAGAAATAAATTCTAATGCTTGATTTATCTTTTTTAAGGTTTCTCTAACCTCTGTCACTACTTCTAGTAATTTGTGTGTCTATATTCCAAGATTTCTTTGACCTGCAAGACCATCTAGATACTTATTTACCATGAAAAGCACTGCTTTATTATTTTCTTACCAAAATGTGGCATCTGACAATTAACTGCATTGAAATTCATTTTGTCAACTCTATACTCATTCTTCGAGTTGAACAAATTTGATGTAATCCTCCTCAATGCAAACTACTTCAACCTGATATAATATATCAGATCATGGGTTTGATTCCAAAATGTAAATTGTTAACATTAAGTTGTGAGTACCTAACTATAAGACCCCCACTTTCCATCTAATAGACTCTGAATAGCCAGAAAAATTTACCGCTCAATTTTCTGAATACTGTGATCTTCATTTGTTCATCTACTATTTAGTATGTCATTGTAAATCTTTTAGAAATTAGGATAAATTACATCTACTGTAATAACCTTGTTCCATCTCCTTGTCCCCTTTAGGTACAATGTCTAAAACTACACCAGCCGCATGAATGACATGGTGTGAAGCAGGTTAGAGGCTGAGCAGCCTGTGGGAGGGATTCTCCTCCTGAATGACAAAGGTCTTTCCATCATCCACAAGGGACAAAGTCAGCAGTGCAGTGGAATTCAAAAAGCAAAAACAAAAAAAATTGTAGATGCTGCAAATGGCAGAGAGAAAAAGAACAGACATCTGAAAACGTCCAGCAGGACA
The DNA here is from genome assembly GCF_030028105.1 of Mobula birostris. NCBI lineage: Eukaryota > Metazoa > Chordata > Chondrichthyes > Myliobatiformes > Myliobatidae > Mobula > Mobula birostris. The sequence continues at coordinate 59,161,548 of NC_092388.1, forward strand.
GCCAGCATCTCTTACAAAAGATCAGTGGCCAAAAATCAAGTCCCCTATCTGTCCAAAGCAGTTCCATGAACAACTCAAGATCCTTCACACCACCTACTAAAAAACAACCTATTTGATGTGTGCACCCAATCCTTCACCCGAAACATACACACATTTCCAGCAACAATTCAATTATTAAATATGTGGTCCCAGATGTCTTTTTCTCCTTTTGTGCAGTTGTTTTACTCTTGTTGAAAAACTCACAAAAAGACATCTTCAACACAATATCCCAAACACAAGATATCCAGCACAACAGAGACACCAGGAAAATAAATGCATCGCACACTACAATGTATCATTCTGACTTGGAGAGCTTATCCTCTTTTCTTCATCATCACTGGGGTCAAAATCCTGCTGATTTAAACAGCACAGTGAGCACCTTTCTGTGGGCTGCAGTGCAACAAGAAGTGATTTATCAACACGCACTCAAAGGCACTTAGAAATGAGCGTGCCAACAACACTGGCATTCCAAATATGAATTTAGAAAAAAAAACTCTTGGCATGGTTCGGTTTTGATTTGATGCTGTATCTTCCTTCATAGTTTTGCCATTTCTCATTGACTTTCGTGGCTTCCAAAATGCAACAATTTGGCAATTTTCTTGATTGGACACAGATCCTTTCTCTGAAAGTTCCATTTGTCCATAAACTCAAGAACCGTAAAAAGGAAAGTCATAAAGTCATACAGCACTAAACAGACCCTTTAGCCCATCTACTCAGTGCTGGTCTGGTCTTTTGATTCGCTCTATCTACCCGCACCTGGACCATAATTCATCATACCTCTCTCATCCATGTATCAATCCAAACTTCTTTTAAATGTTACAATTGAACCCACATCTACCACTTCCACTAGGACCTCATTCCACATTTGCACCACCCGCTATGTGAAAAAGCTCGCCCTCAGATTTTCTTTAAATATTTCACCTTTCACCCAAAACCTATGATGCCTAGTCTCACCCAACTTCAGTTGAAAAAGCCAGCTTGCATTCACCTAACACGAGGAAATCTGCAGATGCTGGAATTTCAAGCAACACACACCAGCATCACTCACCATCGTTCATCAGCAACTTTTGCGTGTTGCTTACATTCACCCTATCTATGCACCTCATTATTTTATACACCTCTATAAGATCTCCCCTGATTCTCCTGTGCTCCAGGGAATTAAGTCCTGGCCCATTGAAGCATTTCCCTATAACTCACGTCCTCAAGTCCCAGTACAATCTTTGTAATTTTCTCTGCACCTTTTCAAGCTTATTTATCTTTCCAGTACGTAGGTGACCAGAACTGCAAACAATATTCTATATTTGGACTCACCAACATCTTATACAACCCCAACATAGCATTCTAATTCCTATACTCAGTACCAAAAGCTCTCTTCATGACCCTTTCTACTCCCTATTTACTCCCAACTGACATCAGGTTCACTGGCCAATAAAATCTCAACTGAAATGTCAACTGTTCATTCATCACCAGTGATGCTGCCTGACCTGCTGAGTTCCTCCAACATTTTATGTGCATTGCTCTGAATTTTCCAGCTTTATTCAGGAGGGCCTTTCTTGAACAACAGAACAACACTAACTATTCACTAGTCCTCTGGCATCTCACCCATGGCTAAGGATGCTTTAAATATCTCTGCCAGGGCCCATGCAAATTCTGCAACAGGCTTCCACAAGACCCAAGGGGACACCTGGCCAGGCCCTGGGGATTTATCCACTCAAGTTTGCCTCAAGAAAGCAAACACCTTTTTTCACAACGTCGATATGGTCCACGACCTTACAACTGCTTTTCCTCAGTTCTTTAGACTCTGTGTCTGTCTCTCAAGCAATTTCAGACACAAATATATAATTTAATGTATCTGAAAAGAAATAGCTTTGGGTATCTCTTAAGTAAAATGGTAACAGCTACCATTAATACCAGCTGAACTTGAAAATGTGCTGCTTTGTTTCTGTGGAGCAGCAGGCAGCAGTTAGATGGTACTCAATGCATTACTTGGACACCTCAAGGAACAACTGAGTGTCAATAACTTGGACTAGAGTTACATTTAAACAAGCTCTACAAAAGATATTTGAATTCCAGGCCGGGTCTTTATGTGCCACTATTGTGACTCCCGTCTCCCTTTCCCCCATCACCACTCTGCAACCTCATCTCCCTCAGATCCCACCATCAGCTCCTGGGCCCTCAGAGGCTCCATCTTCCTCTCACCCCAACCCTCCCCTCTCCACTGACACCCCCAGCCTCCCCCCCACAGATCCCACTGCTCATCCGTGCCAGATCTTTACCATCCCCTGAGGAATGCTCTGTCCTCAGTAAGGGCCTCACCTTTGTCCCCCTTCGCCCACACCTCAGTGAGTTCTGCATTCGCCATGATGCTGAACTCTTCTTCCGCCAGCTCCATCTCCGAGCCTACTTCTTCGGCAAGGACTCTCCCACCCCCATCGAGGACCTCTTCTCCCGTCTTCATCCCTCCTCCTCTTCATGGAACCCCGCTCTGGTCTTCTGCCTGCTCTGGATCTCTTTATTGCTAACTGCCGACGGGACATCAACCATCTCGACTTCACCGCACCTTGTTCCAATTCCAACCTCACTCCTTCCGAACACTCTGCTCTCCACTCCCTCCGCACTAATCCTAACCTTACTGTAAAACCCGCTGATAAGTGGGGTGCTGTTGTAGTCTGGCATACTGACCTCTACCTTGCCGAGGCACAGCGACAACTTGCGGATATCTCCTCTTATTTACCCCTCGATCGTGACCCCACTAAGGAGCACCACGCCATTGTCTCCCGCACCATCACCGACTTTATCTGCTCAGGGGATCTCCCATCCACTGCTACCAACCTTATAGTTCTCACACCACGCACTTCTCGTTTCTGCCTTCTACCCAAGATCCACAAACCTGCCTGTCCTGGTAGACCTACTTGTCTCAGTTTGCTCCTGCCCCACCGAACTCGTTTCTGCATACCTCGACACGGTTTTATCCCCCCTTGTTCAATCCCTTCCTACCTATGTTCGTGACACTTCTCACGCTCTGAAACTTTTGGATGATTTTAAGTTCCCTGGCCCCCACCGCTTTATTTTCACCATGGATGTCCAGTCCATATATACTTCCATCTCCCATCAGGGAGGTCTCAAAGCTCTCCGCTTCTTTTTGGATTCCAGACCTAATCGGTTCCCCTCTACCACCACTCTGCTCCGTATAGCGGAATTAGTCCTTACTCTTAATAATTTCTCCTTTGGCTCCTCCCACTTCCTCCAAACTAAAAGGTGTAGCTATGGGCACCCGTATGGGTCCTAGCTATGCCTGCCTTTTTGTTGGCTTTGTGGAACAATCTATGTGCCAAACCTATACTGGTATCTGTCCCCCACTTTTCCTTTGCTACATCAACAACTGCATTGGCACTGCTTCCTGCACGCATGCTGAGCTGGTTAACTTCATTAACTTTGCCTCCAACTTTCACCCTGCCCTCAAGTTTACCTGGTCCATTTCCGACACCTCCCTCCCCTTTCTAGATTTTTCTGTCTCTATCTCTGGAGACAGCTTATCTACTGATGTCTACTATAGGCCTACTGCCTCTCACCACTATCTGGACTATTCCTCTTCTCACCCTGTCTCTTGCAAAAATGCCATCCCCTTCTCGCAATTCCTCCGTCTCCGGCGCATCTGCTCTCAGGATGAGGCTTTTCATTCCAGGACGAAGGACATGTCCTCCTGTTTTAAAGAAAGGGCCTTCCCTTCCTCCACCATCAACTCTGCTCTCAAATGCATCTCCCCCATTTCACGCACATCTGCTTTCACTCTATCCTCCCGCCACCCCACTAGGAATAGGGTTCCCCTTGTCCTCACCTACCATCCCACCAGCCTCCGGGTCCAACATATTATTCTCCGTAACTTCCGCCACCTCCAACAGGATCCCACCACTAAGCACATCTTTCCCTCCCCCCCTCTCTCTACTTTCCGCAGGGATCGCTCTCTACGTGACTCCCTTGTCCATTCGTCCCCCGCATCCCTCCCCACTGATCTCCCTCCTGCCACTTATCCTTGCAAGCGGAACAAGTGCTACACATGCCCTTACACTTCCTCCCTTACCATTATTCAGGGCCCCAGACAGTCCTTCCAGGTGAGGCGACATTTCACCTGTGAGTCGGCTGCGGTGATATACTGCGTCCGGTGCTCCTGATGTGGCCTTCTATATATTGGCGAGACCCGACGCAGACTGGGAGTTCGTTTCGCTGAACACCTACGCTCTGTCCGCCAGAGAAAGCAGGATCTCCCAGTGGCACACATTTTAATTCCACGTCCCATTCCCATTCTGATATGTCTATCCATGGCCTCCTCTACTGTCAAGATGAAGCCACACTCAGGTTGGAGGAACAACACCTTATATTCCGTCTGGGTAGCCTCCAACCTGATGGCATGAAAACTGACTTCTCAAACTTCCACTATGCCCCACCTCCCCCTCGTACCCCATTCGTTATTTATTTATATACACACATTCTTTTTCTCTCTCTCTCCTTTTTCTCCCTCTGTCTCTCTCACTATACCCCTTGCCCATTCTCTGGGTTCCCCCCCTCCCCCTTTTCTTTCTCCCTGGGCCTCCTGTTCCATGATCTTCTCATATCCCTTTTGCCAATCAACTGTCCAGCTCTTGGCCCCATCCCTTCCCCTCCTGGCTTCTCCTATCATTTTGGATCTCCCCCTCCCCCTCCCCCTCTCAAATCTCTTACTAGTTCTTCTTTCAGTTAGTCCTGACGAAGGGTCTCAGTCCAAAACGTCGACTGTACCTCTTCCTAGAGATGCCGCCTGGCCTACTGCGTTCACCAGCAACTTTGATGTGTGTTGCTTGAATTTCCAGCATCTGCAGATTTTCTCGTGTTTGCATGAATAGATATTTCTGTTGTTTTGCAAAATAAGTAATTATGTTTATTTCAAAGCACAGAATGTCTGGTTTGCCATTAATTGATATATGACCAGTTAATATATTTAAGTTTTGTTTTCTCTTCCCTTCATTTATTAACGTGAAGCACTCAAAACTTCATTTCCCATTTCTTATGAAAAAAATTTAAACTAATTTTATTCTATCTGACAAAATCCAGCATACTGTATAATATTATTGCTGAACCTAATCCATTTACTGGTTTAAAACTGCTCTAATAAAATGGTGGCACACTCAGATGCAATGGCCTCTCTGGGACCAACCAAAGGTGTCTTTGACTTTTTTATAAACATGTCCTTTGTGCAATGGCAAGGCAATGCTGAACATTAAGAACTTCAAGTATTGCCGCTCTATTCCATCATTGAGTTGCTTTTAGTGGAGATGCTGTTCTTGGTGCAGACTTTGTTGCTGGCAGCTACAGAAAGGCATCAGAGTCAGTGTGCAAAGGTGGTGTGCAGTCTAACATTGTGCTATATGTCTTATGCAACTCTCGCTTCAGCTAGCGGCTTAATCTCAGGGAAGATAGCCCCCGGCCTGACTAAACTTAAGAAATCTCGTTTGGGTGGATGCTGCGCGATATGTCCCCTGTTACAAATCAGTTCCATGAAGTAACAAAGAGTACACAATATGCGATAAACGACTGAGCTTTATAATTCTTAATTTGACTACATGGTTAGTAAAGAAACAAAAATAAAAGGGCCTATTCTCATGAAACAGTCTAATCACAAACGTTGGAGCTCACTGATAAGGCCACCAGAGACCTCCCCCGATCGTCGCTGGCCTTCGGACCCTCACTCCAAGCCCACTCCACTTGGCGCTGTACCAACTCTCTCCATTCGTGTCTTCTCTCCTCATCTCTCCCTGGCAAAAGACCACAAAATCCCTGTCCCAGACACACAAGAAAGAACAACATCCCACTCATTGGTTAACATGCCCTGTTATCTCTAGTCATAACCCAAATATTGCTGCTACAGAGAAACTATTACCTTAGCAGCAAAATCTTACAGCGTGTGACACTCTCCCTCCACCAAATTAGTCATGTCCTCAGGATGTTGAGATAATTCACCAACCCTTCCTGCAAAACACAAAGTCCAATCCAGGTGTACAAGGCAGTGACATAGCTCCCCAAAATGGTAGGGGTTACACTCTGTTTCCCCCGGTACTACATAGGCCAGCGTCTCTAATGGTCTCCTAATTCTCTGAGACCTCCGCACCCTGTCATCTGACTCTTCAGGTTCAGACACTACTGGGGATACAGGTTTCCCCCGCTATCCAAAGGTAGAGCTATGAAACGGTTCGTAAACCGGAATGTCGTAAAGTGAATAAGAAATTACCATTTATTAATATGGGAAAAATTTTTTGAGTGTTCCCAGACCCAAATAATAACCTACAAAATCATGCCAAATAATACATAAAACCTAAAATAACAGTAACATATAGTAAAAGCAGGAATGATATGATAAATACACAGCCTATTTAAAGTAGAAATACTTTTCTGCAGCACTGTCTAGCGCAGCAAAAATCTCACGGCAGCACTCTCGGCAGAAACATGGCGCAAGTGCTCTTGGTAGTAACACTCTCTCCAGTAACCTTTAAGCTATGAAGCTGCCAAATCATACCAAATAACACATAAAAATACACAGCAACACACATCAAAGTTGCTGGTGAACGCAGCAGGCCAGGCAGCATCTCGAGGAAGAGGTACAGTCGACAGTTCAGGCCGAGACCCTTCGCCAGTTAGTCCTGACGAAGGGTCTCGGCCTGAAACGTTGACTGTACCTCTTCCTAGAGATGCTGCCTGGCCTGCTGTGTTCACCAGCAACTTTGATGTGTGTTGCTTGAATTTCCAGCATCTGCAGAATTCCTGTTGTTTGCATAAAAATACACAGCCTATATAAAGTAGAAATAATGTATGTACAGTGTAGTCTTACTCACCGGAATCGGGAAGACTCCAATAAAGTACAGTCTCATCGCAGTTAAACACTTGCTTATAAGAATAACCACCTTCTGTAATTATTTTCTTCAGTTCTGCTGGGAACTTTTCGGCAGCTTCAGTATCAGCCAAAGCACTCTCTCCGGTAAATGTTAAACTACGAAGCTGCCCTTGCCTCAGAAACTGATCAAACCACCCATGACTACCTTTAAATTCCACTTTCATCACCATCGTCCAGTGCTTTCTGTTTCAGCTTATTAAGAAGACTGACTGATTTCTCCTTAAGTATATGAAAACTCAACGGAATACCATGCTCTGTACACCCATCAATCCACTCAAGCAACAGACTTTCCGTTTTATCCATTATTGGATGCCGACTAAGAGCGACCATTTTGCTACAAGCAGAACCAACAGTAACATCGGCAGCTTTCAAAATTCTTTCTTTCTGTGTATAAATAGTTTGAATGGTGGACACAGGCAAGTTCAACGCGCGGACAATGTCCTTACTTCGTTCACCACGATCAAAGTGCTTAATTATGTCTAGTTTTACGCTAAGTGTAACACCCTTACGAGCTTTTTTAGGCTTTTCCGATACCTTAGAACTCATCTTGCTAACAGATGCACAAAATAAATCAAGATAAAGCATGTGTTTAAGCAATGGCAGCTAGAATGCAGTTCCGGGAAAAGAGCTTGGCTGTTCGGGCATGCGCTGCCTTTTTTCGCGCACTGCCTTTTTTTGTAACAATGAAAACACCTTCTGTTAGCGAAAACAGATAACTAATGTAGGTCTTTCGTAACAGCGAGGTGTCGTAAAGCAAACGTTCTGAAAATGGGGGCCACCTGCACTTCCAGTCTTCCTGGCAAAGGTCTCCCTCGATCTATCACTCGTACCCACCTGCAACTTGGAGCCCTCTGTCCTGTGGCTTCCTCCCCTGCAGAGTCCCGCTTCAACTCAGGCTGCCCACAGATAGCTCCCCACCCTTTCACCTGACTTAGCGGGAGAAGGGCTGGGAGTCTCTTCCTCAATCAATTAGCAAAAGGTAGCATATACCACACATCCTCTGAGTCAGTATCCCTCTCAGGGGTGGGAGCCGGCCTAATCTCACCTGCTGTAGGCCCTGCAGTCGCCCCGCGTTTCCGCAGAGTCTTCGTACTAGGTGTAGGCTCTGATTCTACCTGCACCTCTTGTTCCAGGGGCAGCAGGTGGTTCCAATGGAGATTCTTGACAGGCCCATTCCCCTCCTCTGGTTTCACCCGGAAAACTGGTAGTTCTGGCATCTGACTCTCTACTACATAGGGTGGAGCCGCCCAGCAGTCAGCCAACTTATGCTTTCCAGGTAACCCCAAATTCCTTATGAGGACTCGGTCTCCTGGCAGGAGTTGGGAGAACCTCACCTTTTGATCGTACCTCCTCTTATTTCCTTGATTCTGCTTGACAGCCGTGACCCCAGCTAATTCATAAGCCCTTTTCAGTTCTCTTCTCATATCACATACTTCAGATAAGTCTTCGGGGGTAAGTCACCATCATCAGTCCCAAAACAAGGTCAACAGGCAACCTCACCTCGCACCCAAACATCAAATAATATGGCGGGTACGCAGTAGCTTCATTTCGTCTACAGTTGTAACTATGAACCAGATGCCCAATATGTTGACTCCACTTGCTCTTTTTGCTGATCTCCAGGGTCCCCAGCATGTCTAGCAAGGTCCAATTAAACCTCTCTGGCTGGGGATCACCCTGCGGGTGATAGGGTGTGGTCCTCGACTTCTCGACCCCCATGCATGCCCAGTAACTCATGGATGAGTCTGCTCTCGAAATCCCATCCCTGATCACTATGTATCCGCTTGGGAAGGCCATAATAAATGAAATACTTCTCCTATAACACTTTTGCCATCATAGACACCCTCTGGTCCTTGGTAGGAAAAGCCTGAGTATATCTGGTGTCGTGGTCTGTGATGACTAAGACGTTTGCTGTGTTGCTGGCATCTATGGACAGAAAATCCATATACACTAGGTCCAGAGGCCATGCACTCTGCCAATGGGACAAGGTTGCTGCCCACGTAGGCTGTGTCATCTGTCGTATGCATCAAATGCACAACTTGCAGTACTCTTCAACCTCCGACTTCGTTCGGGGCCAGTAAAACTGGTCTCTGAGCAATCCATCGGTCTTTTCCACCCACAAATGTCCAGAATCATCATGAAGTGACTTCAACGCAATCCTCCGATGCTTCTCAGCTGGCAACGCCGAGGTCAGCCTGGAGGTGACGTGACTCGGTATAAGATCTGGTTCTTCAACTCCAACCGAGGCCATTCTCGATAGTAATGGAGGCACCAAGGCATGTTTCATCTTCTCTGCCTGAGCCACGTCTCCCTTTTCAACCACCGCCCAAATGGTACCAATGCCCGGATCATCTTGCTGAGCAGCAGCCACTTCCCCAGAACTCAATTCCGGCAGCTGATTTGTCTTCAGAGCAGTCAGGGTACAGTAATCTTGGGGAATGGCATCATCAGAAACTCCCAATTGATATACCGCTCAATTCTGCCCCTCCTTTCCCTCTGCATTCACAGTGATCCCAAACTGACACATGGCCTTCACCCCTGGGGCAGGAACGTTCTCCCACTCCTCATCCTTGACCAGTCCCTCATGCGCCCGTCAGGCCAAAGCATCCGCATCAATGTTCCTGCTTTCTGGCCGGTACTTCAGGCAAAAATCACACGCAGACAACGTCACCGAACACTGGTGGCCTGTGGCATCCAGTTTCGCTGAGGTCAGGACATAAGTTAGGGAGTTGTTGTCCGTCCTCACCTCAAACTTGGCCCCGTAGAGGCAGTCACTCAGCTTATCCACCACCACCCATTTCAATGCCAGAAATTCCAACTTGAGCGTGGGATAGTTTTTCCTCGGAGGGTGACAGAGTCCAGCTGACAAACACAACAGACTCAACCTGGTGCCCTGATCCTGATACAAGACGCCCCCTAAACCCTCTCGGCTAGCATCGACGTGCAGTACATATGGCAATCGGGAGTCCACAAAAACCAGCACTGATGCCTGGGTCAGCAGCTCCTTCAGCGACTGAAAGGCCTCCTCACATTTTGCATCCCACCTCAGTCCAAAGGACTCCGATGGGCTAAAATACTTTCCACCCTCCTTTTTTTCCCCTCCCTTTCTTCCCCAAGGGAGGATAACCACACAGAAGCTGATTCAACGGGTGACTCACATAGCCTTTCACGAACCTCTGATAGAAATCCCAAAACCCAAGGAATGAGCACAGAGAGCTCATGGTCTGGGGTCTTGGCCAAATGGTAACAGCCTCTATCTCAGCTGGATCTGTAGCTACTCCATCTGTGAGACTATGTGCCCAACATAGCTAACAGACATTTGGCAGAACTGGCACTGGTCCAGGGGAAGTTTTAACCCTTCAGTTTTCAGGCAGCCCAGCACCTTCAGCAGCCTCTTTTCATGTTCTTCCGAGGTGGATCCAAATATTATGAGGTCATCCAGATATACCAATATCTCAAGCAAGTTAACATCCCCCACCATCTTCTCCATGACCCGCTGGAAGGTTGCAGGAGTCCCCGAGATGCCTTGGGGCATCCTTTCGAACTGGAAAAAAAACAGGGGACATATAAATGCCGCCTTCCCTTTCTCAGTCCTCACTCATGAAGATCTGGTGATATCCACTCCTCAGTCAAGCACACTGAACCACTTTACACCATTCAGGCAGGCCAGCGCGTCCTCAATCCTCGGGACAGTATACTGGTCAGGGCCTGTTCAGAGTCCTATAGTCCACACACATCTGCACCTTCCCATTCTTCTTTCAGGCCACTACTATTGGCGACGTAAAGGGGCTTCGGGGCTCGGTGATGATCCCAGCTTCCTTCAACTTACACAAATGCTGCCGAACGTCCTCCACCTCTGCAGGGGCCATTCGCCACGACCTTTCTCTGAACGGGGTATCCTCTGTCATCCAGATAGTGTGACACACGCTTTTGGAACAACGCACATCAAACTCGTCAGTGGAAAAAACACCTTCCAGCTTCAACATCTTCTCTACCAACCCGCAGGAACTGGGCAGTCCCCGAAGTTTAATGACTCAATGGTCAACTTTCCCCCTTTTTACAATAATTTCTCCCCAGCTTGTTTCACAGGGACACTAGATATTACCATCACTGGGAACAAATGCTCCAGGGGCATCCCCCGCATGAAGGTAACCTCTCTCTTCATAGTGTTCCTGACAATCACTGCCATCCTGCTTGCCTGTACAACCAAGGGCTTCTGCAATTTGGGTCTCATCAGTACCCCAGCAGGAAATCCCGACTCCCCCTTGTGGTCTTCCGGAGTGTCCACTCAGAGGGCCTCACCCTCAGGCACTCCGGGAAATTTGGGTGTCCCCATCACTCTTGCTAATTCCCCGGGCTGTACTACCATTGGCTTCGACTGGGTGAACCACACAGTCCCTCGTCTAAATTCGGTACTGGGCCTAATGCAGCCATGCACTTCCTCAAAAGCAGCTCGAAATGCCGGGTGCACGGACAATGTTCCCCGAAGGCTTTTGCTAGCCTTCTCCTTGCAGGCCCCCATGAGCCACTTCACAAGGGGGGTGTTGGTCCAGATTTGAAACGCCGCCCTTCTCAATGAGGTCCGGACAAACTACACTAATGTATCAAGGACCTCAGACAGTCCCACATCGGCCTCCGAGAACTCCAACTTCACTGACAAATAACTGTCATATGGATAAACACTGGCACCAAGCCCCCAGATCTCCAATGCCCTAAATGGGATCAAGGGTAAATGCTTCAGGTACCAGTTGTAAAACGAACGGTACAACAATGTGACCTGTGATCTGGTGTCCAGAATGGCTTTAGTATAAATACCCTCTATCTGTAGCGACATACTGGAGCATGGTCCCACTAAGCCTTCAGGAATTGGGCCTTTCATTTTCGGGGGTTCCTTGGTACATTGCTGGGAAAGTGATCCTCCAGAGACACCAGACCGTTCCCTCACTGGGTCCTCGAAGTTCTCCCAATGACTCTCTCTGCTGAGGTACCCAGGGGCTCACTCTCCTTCTGGCGTGACACCCGCTGCCAGAAGCCCTCCGCATTGTCCATCCCCTAAGGGGATCTGCTCCCCCCCCACCTCAGCTCCATCATATGGGGGGGGGGGTCACACCAGCTGATAACAGCCGAAACAGCTCCATTCTCAACTCTGCCACAATCACCTCTACTGCTCCCCGGGTAGGCTATCTGTGGTCAATTCACTGCCAGGGACTACTACCGAGGACTGTAACCTGCTGATGGAGTCTTCCCACGCCTCTGACACATTCCTTTCCCGTACCTCTCTGATGAGTTCAACAAAAGATGGGGGGGGGGGGCACGTCTTACGAGACTGTCAGAGACCCCAAGTAATCAGGTCGTGGGACTGGGCGACCGTGGCTATCTGGTCCATCCTTAACTGATCCATCTCAGTCGCCTGAATGATCCCTCTGCACTGGAAGCAATTTAGCTGCCTCTCTAGACGAAAAATAAAAGCAGAAAGCTTCTCCCCCTTCTCCTGACATGTTCTGAAACCCCACCGTGAGCTCCATTGGGCTTCTAGTCAGGCCAAAAGCATTGTCCAGTGCTTGTAGATAATTGACAGCTGTCACTATGGGATACTGCAACCTGATGGCTCCCACAACGTCAGCGACCCGCCCACTCAAACTCTCAACTGTCACTTTACGTCATCAGAGCACTGCCACTCATCTAACAACCGAGAAGTCTGCTCTGCCCAAGTCTCACACTCCCCCTCTTTAGGGGCGGGCTTTATTCCAGAGAATAGGCGGAGCCTGTCATAACCGGGGCATTTTTCCATTTATTCGCCAGAGAGGTAAGGGTGGATACTAAATCAGAACTCTCACTCTCCCCTGGGGGACGGGAACTAACTAGACATTCCAAATCCGACCACTCCTTCCCCTCACTCCTCAGAAACGATAGAACCCTGTCTTTGAAATCTCCGTCCCCAGCTACTGCTATGTCAGCGCTGGTCTACATTAAAAAGAGAGCTGCGCCAGTCATTTTATCAAACCTCCACCCACAATCGCAACTTTAACAGGCGAGTTAACAATTCATCCAGAGTACGAGTATCTACCACACTGGTTCAATGCTCGGGGTAATCACACAGCATCCAACGGAATCAATCCCGAACATAGCCCCCACAATTGTAACGTTCGCTTCAGCTAGTAGCTTACTCTAGGGGATGATAGCCCCCAGTCCCGCCAAATTTAAGAAATCTCATTCGGGTGGATGCTGCGCGGTGTCCCACTACAAATCAGTACCGCAAAACAACAAACAGTACGCAATATGCAATTAAACGATTGAGTTTTATAATTCTTAATTTGACTATGTGGTTAGTAAAGAAACAAAAAAAGAAAAGGGCCCATTCTCGTGAAACAGTCTAATGTGCAATGTTGGAGCTCACTCATAAGGCCATCGTCCACCATCGACAACTTCCGATCGTCACTGACCTTCTGACCCTCACTCCAAGCCCACTCCATCTGGGACTCTACCAACTCTCTCCATTCGTGTCTTCTCTCCTCATCTCTTCTCAGCAAAAGACTGCAAAATCCCTGTCCCAGACACACAAGAAAGAACAACATCCTGCTCATTGGCTAACATGCCCTATTATCTCTCGTCATAACACAAACATTGCTGCTACAGAGAAACCTTACAGCGTGTTACATATATGAATGTGTTTTGTACCTTGGCCCCAGAAGAACACTGTTTTGTTTGGCTGTACTCATGGGTATTAATGTATGGTTGAATGATAATTAATCTTGAACTTCACGTAATTTTCAAGGCTATTATTAGACATTATAAACATTAAGACATAGGAGCCGAATTTGGCCATTTAGCTCATCAAGTCTGCTCCACGATTTGATCATGGCTGTTCCATTTATCTCAAACCCATTTTCCTGCTTTCTCCCCATAACTTTTCACACTTTGGCTTATCAAGGATCTATCAACGTCCACCTTAAATTCACCCAATGACTTGGTTTCTATAGACGCCTGTGGCAATAAATTTAACAGACTCACCAATCTCTGAGTAAAGAAATTCCTCATCTTCTCCTTTCTAAGTGGACATCCTCAATTCTGAGGCTGTACCCTCTGGTCCTTGAATACCCCACTTTAGGAAACATCCTCTCCACATTCACTTTACCTAGGCCTTTCAACATTCAATAGGTCATTCTTCTAAATTCCAATGTGTACAGGCCCAGAGCATTCAAACGCTCCACATACGATAAGCCGTTCATACCTGGAATCATTTTCATAAACCTCCTTTGAACCCTCTCCATCACATTCTTAGATTAGGGGTCCAAAACTGCTCACAATACTCCAAGTGAGGTTTCACCAGTGCCTTATAAAGTCACTGCATTACATCCCTGCTTTTATATTCTAGTCCTCTTGAAACAAATGCTAACATTGCATTTGCCTTCTTCACTGCCGATTGAACCTACAAGTTAACCTGCAGGGAATTCTGCACGAGGATTTTTTTTTAATTTTCTCCCTGTTTAGAAAATTCTTTGTGTTGTTATTCCTTTTACCAAAGTGCAATTTCCATAAACTCAATTTAATATTTTTATTTACAGATACATAACAGAATAGACCCTTCTGGCCCTTCAAGCCAGACCTCCCAATAACCCTCAACAGCACCAATTTAACCGTAACACAATCACAGGACCATTTACAATGACCAATTAACCTACTCAGTATGTCTTTGGACTGTGGGGGAAACCCAAGCTCTCCATAGGGAGGACGTACAGAGCCTTTTTACAGAGGAAGCCGGGACTGAGCTCCGAGCCCCAAGACCCCAAGCTATAATTCATCACACTAACTGCTACAATATCAAGGTGCCCTTTTGTTGGTTACTCAATAGTTTTCGATTCTTTTTGAAATTTCCTTAAAGAAATAATCTCCACCATCACATAAATCAGTGAATGGAACTTTCATTCATCAATCATGTAGTCAAGGGAGCTTTATAGATATATATAACAATGCAATTGTTCTCAGCCCGAAAAGTCAACTGTTTATTCCCCTCCATAGATGCTGCCTGACTTGCCGAGTTCCTCCAGTATTTTGTGCATATAGCTCAATATTTCCAGTATTTGCAGAATCTCTTCTGTCTATTCATTTTTAGTTCCTTATGAAAACGCACAAATTAACTGCCTTCTCCAAGTGGGTGTCTGTTAGTTTTGTGCAAGGGAGGGTTTGGGGAAGGGGGTTGGGGTTTGAGAATTTTGTTTCATTTTGGGGGGGGGGGGGAGGCCTCGACAACTTCCATAGATTTTCCTCTTTTTGGTGGCTATCTGGAGAAGACGAATCTCAGCATTATATTCTGTGTACATACTTTGATAATAAAATAGACCTTTGAATATCTTTGTAAGTAGCACCTTAAGTCTCTAAAATGACAATTGCTTCAAATTTTAGAACCATCCATATCTGTGCACACAAATTTTGGAATACAAAAGAATTCATTATTCTCTGAAGTCAATAACCTAGACTGTGCAAACATACAGTATATGATTTTTTCCAATTATGTTTTTGTTGTAAAGTTCTCTAACAGTGATATGGCAAATCATATTCAACCTATAATTTA
The DNA here is from genome assembly GCF_030028105.1 of Mobula birostris. NCBI lineage: Eukaryota > Metazoa > Chordata > Chondrichthyes > Myliobatiformes > Myliobatidae > Mobula > Mobula birostris. Next base: position 59,177,078 of record NC_092388.1, read on the forward strand.
CTGTAGTTAGGAGATTGGTGTTGTCAATGAGCTTAGTTTAAATTCTCCTGTCAACTTTTAAAGTGTAATTTAAAACAGGTTAATTTGAATCATTAAGGTATTCTAACTGTTTGTACTTATAAGTATTACTAGTTTAATTACATTTGTTAATAAAAATACTTTTTGTGGACAATTCACTTTTTTTCAAAATCTGAACTTGAAGGATAAGCAGTGGAAGATTTTATGCAATTGTCAAAGAATACCTTGCAGTGATAGGAAGGAGTAAGTCTCCAATAATGTCAGTTTCATCTCCATGCCATGGACCGCTTGGTTAACGGTTGGGGTCCATGGCATAAAAAAGGTTGGGAACTCCTGAGAGTGACAGCAGTCATGTCCCCAAAAAAAAAACCTTTCTTTAAAGTAAAAGGCCCATTCCACAAGATATACGCATAGAACCTAGATCAACAATTCAAACCTGCTGGAGCATTTATCCATGTTTTAGAGATGTCATTTTTCCAAAAAACTGTTAAACAACCCCCAAATTCCTCTTTGGGAGGCCTTATGAAGGATAGGTATTTTCCCTCCATCCTGGTCAACATTAGTGCCTCAAGGTCAGGGAGACCAGGTAACTAAAAGCAAAATACACTAATAATTGAGATCTTAAACAAACATAGAAACAGATTAAAATCATTACAGGTCAGCAATCTCCGCAGAGAGACAAATAAAAGAGAACCTCATCTTCCAGGTAGGCACTTTACAGTCTTCCAGCTAAGATGAACATTGAATAAAGGAATACTATTCAATGACATTAAGAAACTGTAATAATTGTTTACCATAACCATTCCACTCCCCCATTTCTTCAGGCACCAACTGTAAATCATTCCACTATATTGTTTATACTTACTCTAACCCTATTTTTTATTCCTTATAAATAATACATTACTATAATTCCATCTTTTATTCTCTTGTGCTTTCACGAGCACACCTTTAAGAGTCAATCTTATCCAATCCCATCTTCCTAATTCCTTTTCAACTGCATGTGTTGCATCTTTTTCTTAAATATAACAGTAGCTTCATGCTTCCAATTGAGTCAGAAGCAAAAAAAAATTTATTCAAATTAGGATACAAGTGAAGACTTTTTTTAATCTCTGAACAAAAAGTACAAAAATAGGTATAGTTTTAATTTAAACTGAGAAGATAAATTAGACTCTTGAAAATGCACAGCTACTGTGCATACTGAGAATGTAATAGGCAATATTATCAACTATAAGGGCTAAATTAGAGAATAAGAAAAAAGGAAATAGACACCATGTACAGAGTCTTAAATAAGATTTGTTGAAGTCATGGTTTACACTTCGTAATATGCTGGTTCAGCAAGATATTTATTGGAATGAAGACATAAATATTAAGAGTAAACTCCATTCTCTACAAGTAGAAGTGGTAATTTTTGTGCTTTGGCATATTTTAAATCCATGCAGGCTATTTCTTTGTATCAAAATACTTTGATTTGAATAACATTTGCTTGAAGAGATTATACATTTTTGAATTACTTTCACATTTAATTATTTTTTTGTAAAATTACTTGCACTTTTCTAGTCCAAATATAACAGTAACACATTTAATAACCACTGGTAGTCAAATTTCAGTTCATATACTGGGAGATGTGAGCATTAGTGTTTTTTTTTATTGTGTACAAGATCGTGATTAATTTGGATTGAGGGAATAGAGGGAAGCTCTACAAATGGTTGAAATCTTACTGGCTCAGATTTCGTTTTGGGCAAACGTACAGCTGTACTTGAAGGAAAAAAATATTTTTAAGTACAAATAGTTATGACCTGGATTGTTAGGACTGAGGAAGTACAAGAAATTAATGCCTTAAAAATGAATTGAATAACTTGCAGGGCAATGGGGAATGTGGAGAATTGGACCAATGGGATTGCCATGCTAAACATAGATTCAATGGGCTAAATGCACATTTTCTGTGTGATGACCTACGAGTTCCCGAAACCACTTGAGTTTCAAGAAGAGCTACAATAACGTAACTGTTAATAAATATGTATTTCAAATGTTGCTCTGTTGTACAACATTATAACATATTGCTTGATCCCAGCAATCAGAGGGCAGGCCTAACAATCTAAAGGCACAAGTTCAAACCCTATGAAGACAACCAGGGAACACAAATTGAAGCAGTTAATAAAGAAAGCATTATCTATAATCATGGCCATAAAACTTCAAGGTGACTGTAAAACATTATGTGGTGTACTAATCTCCATCTTGGAGGAATTCAGTAATTCTTCCTCGATCTCATTTATATAGAACTCTAATGTGGTTGATTATTAACTCTATTTGCATTTTCAGATCTAATTCAGAATGAGTAATAAGTGCCAGAATTGTTATGGCTGTACATAACTTGTAAATAAATAAACCTCACATTTTATTTTCCCAATATCTTTATAAATTGCCATTTCAGTCTTTTGCAAATATCTTTTCATAATAGCAGTGACACAAGGATATCCCTCTGTGACTAGATGGTTATGTTGTGCTAGACAGAGAAAATAAGGTGGCACACTCCCTATTAAGGCAGTTAGAACAAATGGAATTCTGAATGAATTCCTGAAAACGTTCCTAAAAATAAAGTGCCCTTTTTCTATTTTGTGTTAATTAGGTTGTCTCAAAGGCCACAAGCCTTCATCAATAGATGCAATACAAAAAAAGGCAAGGAAGCCCACATTTTTAAGTTTATATATATCAATCAGTTACAATATTGTTCTTGTGATAATTATATGGGGGCAACAATCTATTTTCTTTTTGTTTTAATGCAGTGACCTTTCAGAGAATAGACGATGACTCAAGAATGAAGGAAGCCTGCAAGTTGGGACTATTTTGATCAGTTGGTTGAATGAATTACAAATTCTCCTGCATTTCTTCATCATTTATTGGGATATGGATGTCCATTCAGAAAACCTATCTGCCCTGGTGAAAGAATTCTTGAGCTATTGCAATCCTAGAGAAGGTTATAGAGTCCTGGAGCATCACAATAAAAAGAGCCCCATCAGTCTGTGCTCGCCTGCTCTTCTGCCTTGTCCCATCTACCTGGAACATAGCCCTGCACAGCTATCCAAACTTCCCAAAATGTTGCAATTGAACCCACATCTACTACTTCCACAGACAGCTCGTTCCACACTTGCACTACCCTCTATGTGAAGAAGCTCCTCCTAAGATTCACCTTAAATAGAAACCCAGAAACCCTACAGCACAATACAGGCCCTTCAACCCACAAAGCTGTGCCAAACATGTCCTTACCTGAGAAGTTACCTAGGATTACCCATAGCCCCCTATTTTTCTGAGCTCCATGTACCTGTCCAGGAGTCTCTTAAAAGACCCTATCGTATCCGTCTCCAGCACCGTCGCCAGCAGCCCATTCCATGCACTCACCACTCTCTGCGTAAAGAAACCTATCCCCGATATTTCCTCTGTACCTACTTCCGAGCACCTTAAAACTGTGCCCTCTCATGCTAGCCATTTCAGCCCTGGGAAAAAGCCTCTGACTATCCACACAATCAATGCCTCTCATCATCTTATACACCTCTATCAGGTCACCTCTCATCCTCCGTCGCTCTAAGGAAAAAAGGCCAAGTAAATATTTCACCATTCACCCTAAACCTATGACCTCTAGTTCTATTCTCACCCAGCCTGAGGAGAAAAAAGCCTGCATGTATTCACCCTATCTATATCCCTCATAATTTTATATACCCCCATAAGATCTCCCTTCATTCTCCTATGCTCCAGGAAATAAAGTCCTAACCTATTCAACTTTTCCCTACAACTCAGGTCTACAAGTTCTGGCAACATCCTTGTAAATTTCCTCTGCACTTTTAAACTTCTTGAGACCTTTCCTGTACAGTGCTACTGAGAGGGAGTTCCAAGATCTACACCCAGCATTGAAGGACTGACATTTCCGAGACAGGCTTGTGTACCACTTGGAGGGGAATCTAGAGTTGTTTGCATATTTGCCTCTGTTTGACATAATGCCACATGACTTCAAGGGGTTTTGAGTCAAGGATCTCATGGCTAATCCTTCGCTCCTGCATATCACAGTACCAACACCCCTGAGTGAGACTGAACTTAATTTGGACTCATATACAGAGAACCTGTCTGCTTAATTTCCGAAAGGTATCCTATCATGTTGTTGTTTGGTTGATATGGGGGACAAATCAACAAGTTGGAATACTCGATCCGCAGTGAGAACTTTGCAATGTTAACTAATCTGGGAGTACTACAATATGACTAACACCGTGTCTTTGTAGTTCTTCTAATTTATCACTTCTCTGTTTCAATATTATGAAACTAATAAGTTGCTTGTTTGACAAATACAAAGGGTGATTGGAGTCACATTAGTCTAGAATCAGGCAGAGGCAGATTTCCTCTCCTTGAGGACACTAGTGAACAACATGACTATTTTCTTAACAATCAAATAGTTCTGTGGTCACCATCGTTAACGCTGTTTATTTTTAATTTGAGAATTTAAAAGTTCCATAGCTACTTTGATGAATACAAAGTTAACAAGCTTCCAGTACTTAATGGATCAAGTTCACTTACAGGTTATACTGAAAGTGGTCCACCACATAAACAAATAAAATTTCAGCACATTTTGGCCAAGTACTCCAAATTTAATACCTTAAAACTGTAATTGATAGGTTATATCAAATAAGCATCCTTCATGAGCATTGCCTGCTGCTCATCCATTTGAAACATGAAAATATTTGTATACATTTCCGTTGCATCAATACAGATGACAACATCTCTGAAGATCTATCATAATCCGAACATATTAATGCAATAACGAAGTACGAAGGCACACCAACAGCTAAATTTCATTAGGACCTCCTTTTTTAATTACTCTCACTGCAATCTTCAGCATGTAATTTCCCTTTAAGCAATGTACATTTAAACAGACTTAAAGAACCACAGATTTCATGATCTTATTAAGGTCTCAGTAGACTTAACTCTAAAACAAACAGGTGCAGCACCTTTAAGCTTACAAAGGTTTATTGCCATGGCCAGAGGCGAGACAGAAGGAGGGTACTCCAAGCCAGGATGAAACACAGAGGAATGAGACCACCACTATCCAGCATTTTGTTAGCAAATGTGCAGTTGCTGGAGACTGAAGACCTGAGGGCAAGATTGCTGTATTGGAGCTGCTCCAAGGTGGCAGTTCTGAATAAACTTGTGTTCCCCCAATCTTGAACACCTAATGATCAAATGCTGTCCGTTCCATTTTCCTAGGGAGTCCTCCTCCATAATTCTGACCTCAATTTACATACTACCAGTGGATGACTATAATCAAGCACTTGAGATACTGCATGATGCTACAGCAGAAACAGTCTATCCCGTTGCATTTCAAATCATAGTGGGGAACTTCAACCAAGCTTGTCTGAAGAAAACCCAGCAACACACATCAAAGTTGCTGGTGAACGCAGCAGGCCAGGCAGCATCTCTAGGAAGAGGCACAGTCGACGTTTCAGGCCGAGACCCTTCGTCAGGTCTCGGCCTGAGACGTCGACTGTGCCTCTTCCTAGAGATGCTGCCTGGCCTGCTGCGTTCACCAGTAACTTTGATGTGTGTTGCTGGGTTTTCCAGCATCCGCAGAATTCCTGTTGTTGGCCTGAAGAAAACCCTGCCCATTTACAGTATATAACCTGTAGCACCAGAGGTCCCAACAGACTAGACCACTGTTATACTAAGGTAAGGAATCCTACTGTTCCATGCCCAGACCACATTTCGGTAAATCAGATCATTTGGTTTCCTTCTCCTACTTGCATACAGACAAAAGCTAAACGAGCAAGGCCCCAGAGATTAGGACATCAAAGAGATGATCACAGGAGGCAGAGGAGTGGCTATGGGATTGCTTCAATCGGTGGACTGGGCCGTGTTCAAGGACTCATCTGTGGATCTGAATGAATATACCATGTTTGTCACTTTATTAAAACAGTTGTAGATGAGTGAGTCCTCACAAAAATCACCCAGTCTTCCTCAACCAGAAGCCCTGGATAAACCATGAGAACTGCTTTCAGCTGAGGGCCAGATCAAGATAGTTACAAGAGGTCCAGTATGATCCCTGGAAAGCCATCTCATGGGCAAAGTGACATATCTGAACCTAACTTGAATCAACAAAGGATGCTCGACAGTTGTGGCAGGGCTTGAATACTATCACTTCTCATGAAGTTAAATCAAGCTAGACAGGCGACAACAGGGATTCACTGCCTTCTATCACAAACAAGAGAAAATTTGCAAATGCTAGAAATCCTAGCAACACACACAAAATGCAGGAGGAACTCAGCCGGCCAAGCAGCATCAATGGAAAAGAGTACAGTTGATGTTTCAGGCCAAGACCCTTCAGCAGAACGCCTATTTTCTCATTAGAATCTATTAAAATTTTAAAAGATTAGAAAAATATAACTTAAAGGGTATGAGGAGAGCATTGTAAAGAGCTGCCAAGTCAAAATTGGATCGTCAGAGAGGCCAATTGGCTTACTCCTGTTCATGTTTCTTTATATTCTTAAATAGTAATGAAGTATCTTTTACTTAAGATAAATTAGTGCTAATTTTGTTACAGGTGGAATTACATCTTTTACGGTGTATTTAAACTGGTTTGGGGAATTGGCGCTTCATACTGAAATTAGTGAGAAGAATTACAATAACACTAATTATTAGAGGTGACAAATATCCTATTAAAAAGTAAAAGTAGTTTTAAATTTCTTCACCTCTGCAACGTGGTGGAAGTTAGTATTGTTATCACAAATGGACTGAAGTTGTTCTATATAAAAAAAAATCAAAGATAGACAGCTGTTATCTGAATTAACTGGCATCCAAAACAACCAAATCGTTTAAAGAAAGAGTAATACTTTACAACTTTAATCAGTGGGATACCAGGTCATGTAAACAACAAAGCAATTGCATTTTGAGCAACTAGATGCAAGTTCCAGTCCCTCAGCATCCAAATAATGAAACTTGCTGACACAATTAGTATATACATAACTTAATCTAGTAACTGAACAGTAGCTCATAGAGCAGAACAATCCATCAGATAAGTTGGAAAACCAGGACGATTCATTCAAGCTACGACAAAAAAACACTTCATGTTGAAAGCTTTATTAAACAATATTGATGACAAGCATTTGGTAAACAATTGCAATACCTGGCTTGAAAGAGGACGTTTAAAGAATCACTTGCTGTGTTTCTTGGAGAATGGAAGAGGCATACAAAAATAACAGAGATTATTTTCACCACTGCCATTGCTGTAAGGACTGCAAAATATAAACAAAATAAAAAACTTTTCTACAAGGTAACGTAGTGGTTAGCATGACGCTTCAGCACAGGGTTAAATTCCCGCCACTGCCTGTAAGGAGTTTATATGTTCTCCCCGTGACCTCATGTGCTTTCCCCAGGCACTCTGGTTTCCTCCCACAGTCCAAAGATGTACCGGTTGGTAGGTTAATTCGTCATTGTATATTGTCCTGTGGTTAAATCAGGGGATCGCTGGGCAGCATGGCTCAAAGGGTCAGAAGGACCTATTCCGTGTTATATGTAATAAAAGATGACATTACCCATTTAACAGTGCAGCGAAATGCTTCCTCTCTTATTTTCAAATTATTTTTGCCAATGCAAGTAACCAGTACAGAGATTTACATGAGAGTTAATTACATTGTCATTTCCTTCGGTAGATGTTCAGAAAGCAGCTTGGTGGATCCAAGAAAAACTCTGCAGTGTTAAAAGTGTTGTGCTGAACAGTCAACATTATACTCAAATGGAGCTCACATATTATGATTCACCTTGTCATTAAATCACTGCACCAGAATTTATATAGCAAGAGAACAATACAACACATACTATATAACTTAGCTAGCAATCATTCAACTCGGCAATGATCAGTCTGTGCTCCAACCCTGTGCAGAAATTTAAGAAAAACACATTTATCAAGTCATTCAAAACGTTTATAAAGATCCACTTGTCACATTCAGCCAGGAGACCTTTCCAAGAAAATGCTGGAGGACACGTTAAATAACACCAATGCTTGCTTACTGTTGCTGCTAACACATTAGTTTAATTAAAGATCTGCCACTCTGTTTTTAGACAATCAAGCAACTTCTATAGGCCGATGAGATTCATCCCAGCATTGTTCATCCTGCTGTTGGCAGTTCTGCCATTTCCAATTTGAGTTGTGGGGACTTGTAATCATCCAATCAATCCTGAATCTGACCTTCAGTCACTTTTGTGTGGTCATGCCTTACTTGAAAAATACACATTACCCAATAGAGATCATTTTCATTTACCAAGCAAACTTCAGTGACAAGCAAGATCCTGTTTTGGAAAGTAAAGACTGTTGTCATTCACTCTGGAGCTATCCTCGTGAGTATCCATACTTAGTACACATTCAATACTAATGATAAAATTGGCCAAACTCAGACTGTGAATAATAATGCTATATACTTTCATTGTTTCTTCAGTTTATAGTTCAACTTTCTAATATTTCTGATAAAACACACAAATTGTCCAGTGTACCTTAACCAATATGATGATACCTCTATAGTTATCAGGCCTCTTTCAGAAAGAAATCGAGAAAAAACAATTCAAGTCATTAATCACATGCAAATTAAAAAATATGATATTATACAGTCATTAAAATTAAAGAAATTAAGGTAGAGGCTTGAGTTACAAGGAGAGGTGGCCTGTTAGATCTTTATTCTTCGGAACACAGGAGAAAGAGGCTGAGTATATAGAATGAGTTGCCAGAGGTAGACACGAGAGTATCACTTTAGAAGTTCACATAACAGGGTTGAGAGCGATATGAGCCAACCAAAGGAAACTGGGACTAACAGGATGGGCACAGTGGTTACCGTGGATTTGTTGGGCCAAAGGGCACGTATCCATGCAATGTCGCTCTATGATTCTTGCAGCTCCACATGAATGTTGAAGAGCAAAGAGCAGAGGCACTGTGGAAACATGTGTGGTTGAAAAGACTATAGATGAAAATTTAAATTCACATTTTCTGATTTTCAGTTTATTACCAAAACTGTTTAGCTGTTCAATTATAAGATCATGAGAGGCATAAATAGACAGCAGTATTTTTCTTTGTAGGATTGAAATGTCTAATACCAAACAATGAGAGAAGGCAAGTTCAAAGGAGATGTGTGGGCAAGTTCCTTTACAAAGAGAGTGGTGGGTGGCTGGAATGTTCTGCCTAGGGTGATAGTGGAGGCAAATTCAATAGAGGCATTCAAGAGGGCACGTAAGTGTGCAGGTAAAGGAAAGATGTGGACACTGAATGCAGTATTTCTTTACTACTTTAATCAGTTTGGTACAATATTCTGGGCCAAAGGGTCTGTTCCTGTGCCGTACTGCTTTGTGTTCTAATTACTGGGAATGTATGCTCAATAATTTGGGAAATTAAGTTCTTTTCTTCCTTTAAAAGTAACTACTTTAAAGCATAAGTAAAAGTGTATGAGCCATATATCTATTTCCTGTCTGTCTGTACAGTATTTTGTGTTGTGTGTTTATTGTGGGTAACTTATCACGTTTGAGGCCTGGTAGAAGCAGTTGAGTCTAGTCACGTATACTCTCTTTTTCTTAGTTAGCTGGTTTTAGGTTAGTTTGAGGCAACTGGAGAATTATATATTTTTATGTCGATCACTTACCTCATATTTACGTTTAATTATGTAAATTAGAATGCTAATTACTGTTATTTTTGCTGTATTGCTAATTTAGTTTCATTATTTTTTTTTAATCATTGTAAGATCATTCGTCTTTGCAGGTTTTGTAATAAAGGATTGAACATACTTTAATTGACTTGGAGCAAAGTTATTTGGAAGGCACAATTCCCGTACTCCGTCTCCCAGTGGTTTTGGTTTGTTTTCAAGTAACCACTACAAACAGTATTGCAGACATAGGAAGAAATGAAAATCTTTAAAAAAAAGCTCAAGCAGAGGCAATATATTGTGCAAACATGTAATGCAAGATCTGAAAATAGGTCTATACTGAATGTGGAGGGATATAGTTGACATTATTATTTTTCACATGCACAGAGAATCTATATAATGCCCTTCCTCGTTGGCTTCATCAAATAATATCTTAGAATTAATATGTACACTGAAAACAGTGAGCTATACATTAACATCTCTTTCAATCGCACCATCTATTAGTAAATCACTCTGCTTATTCACTGTTCACTTTCCTCCAAAGTCTGAATTCATCACCCTCTATCGCTCAAATCCCCAGGCAAAAATCCCTAAAACTTTCCTCTTGCCATCAATTTTATCCTCCTCCCTGACAACTAAATTGAAAGTCAAAGCAAAACCTATTTATTACACGCACAAATACATGTATGCACAGATGCAATGAAAAACTTAGCTGCAGCATCATCACAGACACAGAGCGTCATATAAATGGTATTCACAATATAAATTAAATATAATTTCCCCTAAAACCATATCATATAGGGGTAGAATTAGGTCGTTCGACCAATCAAGTCTGCTCTGCCATATCCTTCCGTTAACAGAAAGGACATGAGCTAAGGTAAAGTGGATTCTGTACAGGTAGAGCTAAAAATTTAGCAAAGGGCAAAAAATACTACTATGAGTTGTATACTTCACTTCAAACAGTAATAGTGATGTTGGGAATAGCACTCAACAGGAAATTAGAAATGTAAAACTCTTTATAAAATTCTGGTAAGCCACATCTGGAGTATTGCATACAGTTCTGGTTGCCCTACTATTGGAAGGATGTTGAGGCATTGGAGAGGGTGCCGAAGAGGTTTACCAGGATTTTGCCTGGTTTAGAGAGTATGTGCTATCATGACAGGTTGGATAAACTTGGGCTATTTTCTCTGGAGCACCATAAACTGAGGGGAGATCTAATAGAGGTTTGCAATATTATGAGGCGCATAGATAGAGTGGGCAGGGAGTATTCCCCTCCCCCCCGGGTTGAAATGTATAATACCAGAAGGCACGCATTGAAGGTGAGAGGAGGTAGGTTCAACAGGAATGTTGGGATAAGTTTTTTACTCAGAGAGTGGTGGATATCTGGAATGTGCTGCCTGGTATGGTGGTACAGTCAAATACAATAGAGGCTTTTAAGAGAGATTTGGATAGGCACGTGGATGTAAGGAAGATGGATGAATATTTGACATGGTGTAGGTCAGTGGTCCCCAACCACCGTGCCACGGACCGGTACCGAGCTGCATAGCATGTGCTACCGGGCCGCGAGGAAACTATATGAGTTACCTGCACCATTCCTCATTCCCTGTCACGACCACTTTTGAACTTGAACGCACGCGAGGTCATTATCCGCGCGTCATCCATGTCAGCGCGGGAAGAAGATCAACTCCTCGAGCTTGCAAATGATGACGGGCTGAAAAGTATGTTTGACATAACATCTCTGCCGGCATTCTGGATCAAAGTCAAGGCTAAATATCCTGAGATAGCCACGAAAGCACGGAAAATGTTGCTTCCATTCCCAACATATCTCTACGAAGCGGAGTTTTCTACAATGAATGCAACGAAAACTAAATCGCGGAATAGACTGGACATATGGAACCCCCTTCGAGTATCGCTGTCTCCCATCACCCCTCAATAGGACTGTCTTGTTGCAGGAAAACAAGCCCAGGGCTCCCACTGATACAGCAATATTGGTGTGTTGCAATGATTTTATATGTTCATACGAGGAAAATATGCGCTGTGTGTTTAATATCCAAATGTTACTTAAAATGTTATGATGCTATTGACTTATAAGTGACTTATAATTGACTTATCACTATATTCATGCGAGGAAAATATGCACTGTGTGTTTAATATTAAATTCGTTAGATAAACACTTTTAGAACCGATTTGTAGAAAAAAATTGGCACATAGACTCATGCGTACAGCATGTATGCACACGTCACGCATGTGCACACAAGTGCCTGCGCAAGGCTTCATGGTCATGGTAGTCTTTCTCGGGGTAAACACAGCAAGAAGGTTGGCAACCCTCCCCCCCCCCCCCCCCCCCCCCAGGTCAGCCGATCCACAAGAATATTGTCAATATTAAACCGGTGCGCAGTGCAAAAGAGGTTGGGAACCCCTGGTGTAGGTAGATGGGATCAGTGTTTGGGTGTTTTCAATTTACTTTCTAGCTGGTTCAGCACAACATTGTGGGCCAAATGGCCTGTTCCTGTTTTGAACTGCTCTATGTTCTATGTAAGCGATAAGGGTTAAAACTATTGTAAGGGGTTTCTTCTTTTATGTTACTGTGTATGCTAATCAAAATGGCTTCTTTGTTACATTATAATTAAAATGGTTTCTCTGTGATGTTAACTGCTGAGACAGTGATTCTTTTTCTAGCAGCTAGCAGCTTGTTTGGGTTATCAATAATGATAAGGAGAGAATGAACCAATGGAGTGATATTCTGTCTCATATGGCTGGGAACGGGTGTGTTTGGCGGGCTTTCCAGGAGAGACCGGGAGAAGACAGACTTGCTGGAAACGCCCTGGTTGATCACCTTGAGTGATCCCACGTGGCGAGTCGAGGGGGTCAGAGTGGATCGCAGGGTGAAGAGAGAAGACCCTGGGTATTTGAGCTCCAACTGTGTGCATGAAGAAACTGAACTTTGTTAAGTCTGGCGCCTTTTTCTTTCTCTTTTATATTGTATCTCTATTAATCTCATAGTCCCAGTAAGATTTATAAAGTGTAATCTGTAAAGTGTACATTGTGTGCTGTCTGATGTTTGATGTTTGAGGTCGAACCAGGTGGCATTGCACAGCAACCAAGAGACACGGTTGGGCAGTGGACGAGGTTTCCCTAGATAAATACAAGCGGATATAGCAGAGCATTATACTATAATCACGTAAGGCATTAATCTACATAGATCGGACACACCAAATTAGTAACACACTATATATACAAGATGCTTCTCTAGACCAAATAGAGAGCCATCCTAGTTTGATGAGAAAGGATTAATTAGCAAAAGATAAACTGCTGGATGAACATAGCAGGTCAGGTAATTTCTGCAGAGGGAAATGAACTGCTGATGTTTCAGATCAATACCCTTCATCTAGATTGAAAGAGAAGAGGCAAGATGTCAGCATAAAGAGGTGAGGGGAAGGGGTGGGACAAGAGTTGGTGGGACAATAGGAAGATGAAGGAGGGAAGGTTGGAGAAAGTGACAGAGGCTGGGAGGTGACAATAGAAGGCTGCAGATTGTGGAATCTAATAGGGGAGGTAAATTGGTAATTTGGTTTATTATTGTCATATATACTGAGGTAGAGTGAAAACTATTTTTTGCATGGCATCCGCACAGATCAGCCCATCACATCATTGCATTGAAGTAGTACGAGGGAAACATAGTAACAGAGTGCAGAACAGTGTTACAGTCACAAGAAATTGTGGTGCAGGCAAACAATAAGGTGCAAGGTAACAATGAGGCAGATCGTGAAGTCAAGAGTTCTTCCTACCATGCTAGGGAATCATTTAATAGTTCCACAAAAACCAGAATAGCCTGGTGAGGTGTTCCCAGGCCTTTGCATCCATCCTCTGTCCAACAGGAGGGAGAGAAGAGAGAAAGTCTGGTCTGGGTGTGGTTCCCACTCATGCTAGTTCCTTCACCAAGCCAGTAAGAAGCATCAACAGAGTCCACAGAGGGGACACATTGCGCTGGGCCGTAATCAGAACTCTCCGCAGTTTCTCACAGTCTTGAAAAGAGTAGTCACTGTACCAATCCATGATGCATCGAAACAATGTTTTTATAGTACATTGATAAAGGTACAAGATACAGGAAAGAATACAATTAAAACAAAAAAAGTGGTTCCGGTGATATCCTCGTTCAGAATGGCAGCTTAAATCAACAGCTCCTCCGGAAAAACATATTTTGGGAACACTTGGGAAATAGTAAGAGAACGTAGAAAGCAGGGGACGAGAGCAGGACGAGAGAAGGATTTTAGGAAGAGACTGTCAGTTCTCCAAGGACAGCCCTCACCTCCTCCAGAAGAGCCATAAGGTTTGGCTAACGTTAGAAGTGCTGATAAACTTAACGGAAGCAAAAATAGACGGTGATATACCTATCTCGAGAAATACGTGTTATAATGTGGATTTTATATTACTCAATTTTTTTAAAAAATCATTTATTCATTCCTTTTTCCCCACCTAAATGAGAATATATACATGGGAGGAATACACAGGGAAATCATTTCTGTGTAATGGACATAGTTTTTCTTAAACTTACTTTTATAGGTACTGCAGCGGGGGCCCTCAACCCACAGGTAGGAGGGGCTATCCCCCATGGCTGGACTTTTCTTCTAGCCCAACCCAGGGTCATCTAGTGACTCCAGTCTTGGAACCACATCTTCCTTACCTTTCCTTTTATTATTCACTTTTCTTGGTTCTTATTTGTTCAGGGAGTAGATCGATTTAAGTTATATTTTGCAAATTTCAATGATATACTAACAGATAAGTACACTTAGAGAGTAAGACCATATATTTTGGGTATATACCTCAAGAATAGTTGAAAAGCGATAAATATAAATATTTAATGAATGTACTGCTGGTGGCTGTTAAAAAGACCCTTACCAGGAAATGGTTATCACAGGAGAGCCCAACTTTAAATGTATGGATGGAAATTACAATGGACATTTACAAAATGGAGAAGATAACAACATCTGTTAATTATAAGTTGGAACAATTTTATTCATACTGGAAAAAAATGGCTTAACTACATAACATCTCATAGGCCTGATTTTATTCTCACAATCAATGAATAAGTTGTTAAAAAAATCAATCCCTACTCTGTACGTAGTTTTCTTCTTTCGATTGTTCTTTCTTTCCTCTCCTTTCTATAAGAGTATACTTCAGATAAATATTATGTGGAGATTTGTGACAATATGATATATGATATATATGTACAGTATCTGAAATACATCCTATGGAAATGTTTGTGTGATGATGAGACTCAATAAAAAATAAATTACAAAAGAAAACAAAAAAAGTACATTTTAGTACATAGTAATCAAAGTAGTGTTGATTTTAGTGCTGCTAAACTGTAGTGTTTCAGGTCATGCCAGTTGGTTCAAGAACCAAATAATTTGAGGGATGTAGTTGTTCTTAAATGCATGGTGTAGGACTTCAGGCTTCTGAAATAGGCTGTTTACAAGCACACCTCTCCATCACCAAAACATCCAGCTTCTAACTTCTTCATATTCTCCATTTACTCCCATACATAGTGCTAAATCTCTCACCCCTACAACTGAAAAATAATAAATTGGAATGAACATACAATAGTTTACAATAATCTGTAAATGTACAGAGATTGGACAGTATTGACTTTGTCCAGTCTCTGTTAACATGTGTGTTGTTGTAAATCATACTGAAGAAATACATCTGGAACAAATATTTACTATTTTTTTTAAAAAGATTCTTACACACTATCCTTCATTTTTATCCCCATGTGGATAAGTTACCATCACAAGGAACACACAGTCAGATTTTATGGAAATCCTAAACAGGGAAAAACTATTAGGTACACTGGAGAAAATTATGAATAATTAATGCAAAAAATAAAAAATAAAACAAAGCTGTATTTTTGTTGCAGGAATAATTTGAACCCTCCACAGAAGAAAAAAGTTCTTGAGTAGTCAAGGCACATTCCACAGCTGCAGACAGAAACCAGTTTGCTCACAACCCATCTGCTGTATGCAAATATTTGCCATCAGCCAAGAGATTCACTGCATGTTCTGCATGTTAGTTCTTTCTTAAAAGAAATACAAAAGGGCAATTTAAATGAAATAAATGGGACATTAAAAAAACAACATAGACAAAGTGAAACTATAGTGCCAAAAGTGTGAAGCAAATGTTCCAATACACAACAGATGCATCATTCCAGCTCTCTAGCATTAAATTAATCATACATAATCAACTATAAATCTGTGACTGTATACAGCTTTAAAATAAGGGCATATTCTGTAAAACATAAAACCATGTTATTTTGTCTTGACTTTCAGACCAACTTACTTTCATGGCAACAATTCTTGATTAACAAAATTAACTAAAGGCATACCAGCACTTTACAGCAAAGAGAGCATTTTTGAATTTAAATGTAAAATACTGATCTCCAATACTCTATTCACTATTAAACACTAGCAGCAATGACATCAAGAATAAAATATATTCTGTATAGTACTGTTTTAACTATATTTTTGTATTAACATTTAGTTGACAGGGCATAATAGGGAGAAAGCAGGAGAAGGGGTTGAGAGGAAAAATGGATCAGCCATGACAAAATGATGGAGCAGACTCAATGGACTGAATGGCCGAATTCTGCTCCTATCTCTTATAGTCTATGGTCTCAAAGCATGTTGCAGTATCAGGTACTCTTAAGGGCATCCTTAAAGTCACTTAAGTTTACTAAAAGGACCAATTCAAATTGGGAAATAACCTTCTAGAAAGTATAGACTTGACCACAGTGCACTTAGCCATCATACCTGGAACAAAAGAAAAGTTGAACAGAAAGCTCCAAGTACCATTGTGATTTAATATTCATTTGCTGATTATTATCTATAATTAAGGAGTGCATGAAAAAGGACATAACACAAGGACTAGATCAGGCACAATTTCTCTTCCCCACCCCCCACTGGCCTACCAATGTTTGCAAACAATGATTATAATTGATAGAACAACAACAAGCTATGAAGGAGAGAAATTTGCCTATGAGAAAAAGTTATGGTTGATTATGTTTTGCTGTCAGTTAGCTTTACTCTCAAGTGCTTCTGTAAATAGATTAACTTTCACACTCTACTGCAATCCATGGAAATAATTTCACCAGCTTCAACATGACCTCTGAATAATAATATATCCAATTAAGGTACCATTCTCAAATAATTTTGACTATTCAAATTAATATACTAAGACAACCACTTGCTTTGGAGTCAGACGTGTGCTGTGTCTGCCGTGCCTATCTAGCCACTATCTTTCTGGCTTCTAATAATTATGGTTAGATCACACAAGATGGAAGTATGTGCCTACTGAGATGGAAAATTTCGTAACTGGTTCATGAAGTGAAAACTTCTATTCAAACATGTAACAGAATTTCATTTAATGAAATCTGTATGACAGAGTAAATAAGGGCAATCTTAGCTTTCAAATGGGAAATTATAATTTCGGGCCACGTTCCAAAACTACAACACAAGACATGTTGCCATTTTGTTGTTATAGTCATGGAATGTTGCCATGTCCCAGGTACCATATTTTAAAAAAGAGACCCTGAATCTGTAAAACATTACAGGTGGATATGAAAAAATCACATAGGAACATGTAAATTTTCCAATGGCCTAGCAAACATACACTCCTCAAACTATTAACACTGGCCATTAAGCCCATTTCTTTTACACAATCTTATTGTGTCTAACATAGTAACTACATTTCAAAAATACTGCTTAAAGAACACCTTGGGTTATTATGAAGTCATTTAGACATCATATAAAAATAAAGGCTATTATTATCTTTCTCAACTACTTAGGGTAGAGGTTGGATTAAATGAAATGATTTCGAACATAAAGTCACAGGGTAGATGAATGAATATCATTAATTAAAGTGGAAGTAAAGGATGCCAGAAAGATTATTGAGATTCACTTAATTCAAACAGCAAGACTATTTTTCATTTAATAAGGTGAAAATGATGAACGTAGAACATAGAATAGTATACAATGTTGTGCCGACCCTCAAACCCTGCCTCCCATATAAGCCCCCACCTTAGATTCCTCCATATACCTGTCTAGTAGTCTCCTAAACTTCACTAGTGTATCTGCCTCCACCACTGACTCAGGCAGTGCATTCCACGCACCAACCACTCCCTGAGTAAAAAACCTTCCTCTAATATCCCCCTTGAACTTCCCACCTCTTACCTTAAAGCCATGTCCTCTTGTATTGAGCAGTGGTGCACTGGGGAAGAGGCGCTGGCTATCCACTCTATCTATTCCTCTTATTATCTTGTACACTTCTATCATGTCTCCTCTCATCCTCCTTCTCTCCAAAGAGTAAAGCCCTAGCTCCCTTAATCTCTGATCATAATGCATACTTTCTAAACCAGGCAGCATCCTGGCAGATCCCCTCTGTACCCTTTCCAATGCTTCCACATCCTTCCTATAGTGAGGTGACCAGAACTGGACACAGTACTCCAAGTGTGGCCTAACCAGAGTTTTATAGAGCTGCATCATTACATCGCGACTCTTAAACTCTATCCCTCGACTTATGAAAGCTAACACCCCATAAGCTTTCGTAACTACCCTATCCACCTGTGAGGCAACTTTCAGGGATCTGCGGACATGTACCCCGAGATCCCTCTGCTCCTCCACACTACCAAGTATTCTGCCATTTACTTTGTACTCTGACTTGGAGTTTGTCCTTCCAAAGTGTACCACCTCACACTTCTCCGGGTTGAACTCCATCTGCCACTTCTCAGCCCACTTCTGCATCCTATCAATGTCTCTCTGCAATCTTTGACAATCCTCTACACTATCTACAACACCACCAACCTTTGTGTCGTCTGCAAACTTGCCAACCCACCCTTCTACCCCAAGATCCAGGGCATTAATAAAAATCACAAAAAGTAGAGGTCCCAGAACAGATCCTTGTGGGACACCACTAGTCACAATCCTCCAATCTGAATGTACTCCCTCCACCACCACCCTCTGCCTTCTGCAGGCAAGCCAATTCTGAATCCACCTGGCCAAACTTCCCTGGATCCCATGCCTTCTAACTTTCTGAATAAGCCTACCATGTGGAACCTTGTCAAATGCCTTACTAAAATCCATATAGATCACATCCACTGCACTACCCTCATCTCGTCTGGTCACCTCCTCAAAGAACTCTATCAGGCTTGTTAGACACGATCTGCCCTTCACAAAGCCATGCTGACTGTCCCTGATCAGACCATGATTCTCTAAATGCCTATAGATCCTATCTCTAAGAATCTTTTCCAACAGCTTTCCCACCACAGACGTAAGGCTCACTGGTCTATAATTACCCGGACTATCCCTACTACCTTTTTTGAACAAGGCAACAACATTCGCCTCCCTCCAATCCTCCGGTACCATTCCCGTGGACAACGAGGACATAAAGATCCTAGCCAGGGGCTCAGCAATCTCTTCTCTCGCCTCGTGGAGCAGCCTGGGGAATATTCCATCAAGCCCCAGGGACTTACCTGTCCTAATGTATTTTAACAACTCCAACACCTCCTCTCCCTTAATATCAACATGCTCCAGAACATCAACCTCCCTCATATTGTCCTCACCATCATCAAGTTCCCTCTCATTGGTGAATACCGAAGAGAAGTATTCATTGAGGACCTCGCTCACTTCCACAGCCTCCAGGCACATCTTCCCACCTTTATCTCTAATCGGTCCTACCTTCACTCCTGTCGTCCTTTTTTTCTTCACATAATTGAAGAATGCCTTGGGGTTTTCCTTTACCCTACTCGCCAAGGCCTTCTCATGCCCCCTTCTTGCTCTTCTCAGCCCCTTCTTAAGCTCCTTTCTTGTTTCCCTATATTCCCCAATAGACCCATCTGATCCTTGCTTCCTAAACCTCATGTATGCTGCCTTCTTCCACCTGACTAGATTTTCCACCTCACTTGTCACCCATGGTTCCTTCACCCTACCATGCTTTATCTTCCTCACCGGGACAAATTTATCCCTTACATCCCGCAAGAGATCTCTAAACATCGACCACATGTCCCTGCAAAAACATCATCCCAATTCACACCCGCAAGTTCTAGCCTTATAGCCTCATAATTTGCCTTTCCCCAATTAAAAATTTTCCTGTCCTCTTTGATTCTATCCTTTTCCCTGATAATTATAAATGCCAGGGAGCGGTGGTCACTGTCCCCCAGATGCTCACCCACTGAGAGATCTGTGACCTGACCCGGTTCATTACCGAGTACTAAATCTAGTATGGCATTCCCCCTGGTCGGCCTGTCCACATACTGTGACAGGAATCCATCCTGGACACACTTAACAAATTCCACCCCATCTAAACCCTTGGAACTAACCAGGTGCCAATCAATATTAGGGAAGTTAAAGTCACCCATGATAACAACCCTGTTATTTTTGCACCTTTCCAAAATCTGCCTCCCAATCTGCTCCTCTGTATCTCTGCTGCTACCAAGGGGCCTATAGAATACCCCTAGTAGAGTAACTGCTCCCTTCCTGTTCCTGACTTCCACCCATATTGACTCAAAAGAGGATCCTGCTACATTTCCCACCCTTTCTGTAGCTGTAATAGTATCCCTGACCAGTAATGCCACCCCTCCTCCCCTTTTTCCACCCTCTCTATCCCTTTTAAAGCACTGAAATCCAGGAATATTGAGAATCCATTCCTGCCCTGGTGCAGCCAAGTCTCTGTAATGGCCACTACATCATAATTCCATGTATGTATCCAAGCTCTCAGTTCATCACTTTTGTTCCTGATGCTTCTTGCATTGCAGTACACACATTTCAGCCCTTCTACCTTACTGTCTTTACACCGTTTATTCTGCTTCTCTTTCCTCAAAGCTTCTCTGTATGTTAGATCTGGCTTCACTCCATGCACTTCTTTCACTGCTCTATCGCTCTGGGTCCCATCTCCATCACAAATTAGTTTAAACCCTCCTGAACCATGCTAGCAAACCTATCTGCAAGGATATTGCTCCCCCTCGAGCTCAGGTGCAACCCATCCAGTCTGTACAGGTCCCACCTTCCCCAGAAGAGATCCCAATGATCTAAAAATCTAAAACCCTGCTCCCTGCACCAACTTCTCAGCCACGCATTCAATTGCCATCTCCTCCAATTCTTATCATCACTGTCACATAGCACTGGCAGCAATCCTGAGAACGTCACCCTTGAGGTCCTGTTCTTCAGCCTTCTGCCTAGTTCCCGAAACTCACACTTCAGGACATCATCCCTCTTCCTGCCTATGTCGTTGGTCCCAACATGTATCACGACTTCTGGTTACTTTCCCTCTCGTACCAGGATGTCGTGCACCCGGTCAGAGACATCCCGGACCCTGGCACCCGGGAGGCAACAAACCATGAAGATGCTTTCCAAACAATTCAGCAACTTAATTTATAAAAGAATAGTTGCCTTTAGATTCAGTGATAAATAAAGTAAAAAAGCATAGAGAATTTTTATGGGGCTTGACAGGGAAGAAGCACAGCTGCTCTTTTCCCCATAGTGATGATACTTTGTCTCAAAACACAGGGTTTGCATTGAAGACAAAGATCAGAACAAATGTTACCACCTGCACAGTACTGAAAGTCTGGAATTCACCATTCAGCTGGGCTGTGGAGGCTCAGTCCCACATTATGTTGAAGGTAGAGTGTGATACATTTTGGAAGTCAGAGAATCTAGGGATTTACAGTTAATGCAGCAAAGTGGTGCATACACGAAAACTGTAATTCAATGTTACAACAGGCATGAGGAGAAAAATGCCATTCCCTGTTTCTAATTTTTATCTTCATCTTATGTTGTAATAACTATACCCAAGTTTGAATTCTAATTTCAAATGTTCCAATTGAACCTTGTTTCCCACAATAATTAAATTGCAGCGCACTTGACTAGACAGAAACTGCCTGTTTCATCTGACAGCAGTTCTCAACATATCTGAGACACACTAATTACCTTATGTACCAACACACTTCATATCAGTTAATCACAGAATGAATTGAGCAAGGTCACAGACCTTGTTTAAATCAATAATTAAATAGAGCAGCAAAACAAAATCGGCAGTAGATTATTTTTAAAAACTTACCAGAAATGATTTCTGCTTTATTCCACTAAGTACATATATAAAATTAGGGATCTTGCCAGATTAAACCTCAAGTACTTTGCAGCAAAGATGTCAAATGCATGACAGTGTATTTGAGAAGTGTATCATCTAAGGTAAATATTCAACAAACTAGCCAAGATCTCGTGGTCAGCAGCAGCAATAGCACCACTAAAATTGAATGCTTCCCAAAAAGACCTAGCAATCATTACAGATAAAATTACCCACTTCCAATGTTTGTTGTTTTCAGACATCAGTTCATAGTTTGTCTTGTTCACCAGGTGTGATATCATCAAGCTAATTGAGCATTACGAATACTCACGAGTAGTGAGCAAAAGGCACAATTTTGACTAACATTATGTAGACTTCTAAATAAAGATGAGAATATGGAAATATGATTAAAATAGATAATAAAATAACATAATAGTCTAAAAAAAAGTAAGTTTGTTTAAACTACACTGGCTTAGAAATACTGAAGTTCATTTCTTATCCACAACAACTCTTATTTCTCCTTTCCTTAATCCTTATAAATACATGTCATTAACATCTTAGCTGGCAAAACTTTCATATGTGACCTTAATAGCAGTCTGCAGCGGTATGCACCTTTTAGAGGGGATGGTGGAGATAAACTAAGCAGTGAATGGCATGAGTGACCTCCCTACACCAGCACCCTTCCTTCAGCCATAACAATCATCTAAAACAATAAATGTTTCTGCAGATCATTTCTATGCTTTCTATATTTTCTCAAAATGTGTCGTTATAATCTTGTGACAACTGAGACAAACTGACTTTTTTTGTAAAATTATTAGAAAATGTGCAATTGTTGAACAATTGGTGGAATTCTTTGAAGTAAGTGAGGAATGCATTATTCATAATCATATGATTTAATAACACTTATGCTTACCTGCACCATTTAGATAAATCTCATTAACTCATCAATTTTGTCGGTGGATTGCTGCCAGATATCTAACGGTGAAAACAGTATGAGTAAACTCTTCTTGGGCTTCCAGCTGGGTAGAGGTATTGATGTTAAACAATGTTTCAATGACAACCTCTGCCATCTTCATCAGGGATGATGCCTGGGCATGTCTAGTCCAGTTGTATTTATATCCCCGTCGTTCATCCCTCCAGATTGGTTAGTCCTCATCAA
Organism: Mobula birostris; assembly: GCF_030028105.1. Lineage (NCBI taxonomy): Eukaryota > Metazoa > Chordata > Chondrichthyes > Myliobatiformes > Myliobatidae > Mobula > Mobula birostris. The sequence continues at coordinate 59,200,022 of NC_092388.1, forward strand.
ATCAGGTTTCCGCTCTCCCACCTTGTTTACCCATTCAAGAATAGCCTTTCCCTAGTGAGCTCAACCACAACTTGCTCCAAAAAGCCATCTCATAGGGATTCTACAAATTCCCTCTCTTGGGATCAGCACCAACATGATTTTCCCACTGTACCTGCAAACTGAAATTCTTCATGATTATTCTAACACTGCCCTTTCGACTTGTCTTTTCTATCTTCCATTGTAATTTGTATTCCACATCCTGGCTGCTGTTTGGAAGCCTGTATATAACTCTTACCAGCGTCTTTTTAAGTCTTACAGTTTCTTAACTATATTCATAAGGATCTTCTGATCCTGTGGCACTCCGAAAGGTTTGATTTCATATTTTGCCAACAAAGCCAGCCCACCCTTTCTGACTACCTGCTTGTCCTTCCAATATGATATGTAACCTTGGATGTTAAAACTCCCAACTAAGATCTTCTATCAGCCAGGACTCAGTGATGCCCACATCATTCGTGTCAATTTCTTAACTAATGATGATTCCATATACTGTGTACAATCAAATATAACGCCTTCAGTCCTGTTTTCATCACCCTTTTCCATTTTGCCTCTGCATTAAACTCAACTCATCTCACTTACTGTAATTTTGCCCTCTAATCTGCCTGTCTATACTATACTATAGATCAGGGGTCCCCAACCTTTTTTGCACTGCGGACCGGTTTAATATTGACAATATTCTTGCTGACCGGCCGACCGGGGGTCGGGGAGGTGTTCAAGTAGGGTTAAACTCACCTCAACATGTCTTTTACAGTTAGGGTTGCCAACTCCCAAATAAGGGACAAAAGTAGCAGTCAAATCCCAGGACACTTTACCCCAGGAAAGACTACCACGACCATGAAGCCTTGCGTGGGAAGCTGTGTGCGCATGCGTGACGTATGCATATGATGCACGCATGCGTGTACTTGCTGATTTTTCCCCCACAAATCGGTTTTGCCTTCATCTTCCCGATTATACTGTACATCCATTATTTCTACTTTATATAGGCTGTGTATTTATCATATCATTCCTGCTTTTACTATATGTTAGTGTTATTTATTTTCAGTTTTATGTGTTATTTGGTATGATTTGTTAGGTTATTTTTTGGGTCTGGGAACGCTCAAAAATTTTTCCCATGTAAATTGATGGTAATTGCTTCTTCGCTTCATGCCATTTCGGCACGAAAGGTTTCATAGGAACACTCTACCTTAGTGGGTTAAGTACAGAACAAACCAATTTAGCCCAATATACAGGATGTCCTGGCAAATAGGAGACAGTTGACAACCCTATGTTCAAGTTCAACAGTGCGTGACGGGGAATGAGGAAAGGTGCAGCTGACTCATATCGTTTCCTCGCAGCCCGGTAGCACATGCTCTGCGGCCCGGTAGTTGGGGACAGCTGCTATAGATACTATACATTGTATCTACTTGTGTATCAATTGCACCACTCACAGCTCTATCATTCTAGTTCCCATCACCCTGCCAAATTAGTTTAAAACCTCACCAACAGCTCTGACAAATCTATCCGCAAGGACATTGTTGCCCTGAGTTGAGGTGCAACCTGCCCTTCTTGGACAGATCATCTACCCCACCCCACCAACTATACCCCCATCCTGAAGAGGTCCCAATGATCTAGAAATCTGAAAACTACCCCCCACACCACTTCTTCAGTCATGCATTTATCTGCCAAATCATTCTATTCTTACGCTCACTGGCAGGTGGCACAGGCAGCAAAGATTATTACCCTGGAGATCCTGCAGTTCTGTTTGCCACCTAGCTCCCTACATCCTCTGTTCAGGACCTCAACTACTTACCTACCCATGTTGTTGGTACCAATATGTACCACGACTTCTGGTTGCTCCCTCTCCTCCTTTAGAATGGTGTGGACCCAATCCAAGACATCCTTGACCCTGGCACCTGGAAGGCTGCATACCATCCAGATGTCTCTTTCACATCCTCAGAATCAGCTGTCTGATCCTCTAACTATGAAATCCACTATCATTCCTGCACTCTTCTTCTCCCCTCTTCCCTTCTGAGCCACAGGGACAGACTCAGTGCCGGTCACTGTGGCTTCCCCCGATAGGTTGACCATCCCAATAGTATCAAAAACAGTATATTTGTCATTGAGAGGAATGGCCATGAAGGGTACTCTGAAATGGCTGCCTATTCCCTGACAGTCATTCAGCTACCTGCCTCCTGCAATTTAGGGGTGACTACCTCCCTGTAGCTCTTATCTATCGCCTCCTCATCTTCCCGTATGAGCCGAAGGCCATCCAGCTGCAGCTCTAGTTGTTTTACACAGCCTCTAAGGAGCTGTAGCTCAACATGTTTTATGCAGATGTAGTTATCAGGGAGATTGGAGATTTCCCAGAGTTCGCACATCTCACACAAAAACTACATCACTAATCCTGGAGCCATTCTCCACTCACTAGCTATATATTAATAGACAAAGCAAGAGGGAAGAAAACCTCACTAGAAACTTTCACCTGTTCTTGCTGAAAACTATTGAGCCAAAGCCTCCCAACTGGAGGCTGGCCCGCTCCAACACTGACTGCTCCCACAATGGGTGCTCCAGTAACACTTCAGCTGTTTTCATTGACACATACTAAGTTACAAATAACCCAAACAATATCCAGCTCCACAGACAACTCCCAACAGACCTGCTTAGTTTTTAAAACTGGCCCATAAACTGCACAATGAACAGTCTCCAACCCGTTCTGTGATCTCCCACTCCACAGACAAGTCCCGACAGGCCCTGCTCAGTTATTATAATTAGCACGTAAACTCCACAATGAACTTCCAAACTGATTTCAAATGATAGCTCACATTGAGATGAAACACTTCCTTTGTTCTAAAGTTACTTTCTAGTACACATGCTGAACAATGCAGACTCTCTCTAAAAAGTAAACAAGGTATCAGTTATATTCACTGAGAAGCAATTTTTTTAATCATGTGTTTTTTTACTCCTCAGTATTGCTACACTGCCAAATTGGTAGTGGAGGCAGATATAACTCAGCAGGAACTGGCTAGTATCAGAGAAGGACTTTTGAAAGATTTTAGGAAGCGGGTGGGGAAATGGAAGCATCTGAATTGCTCTTACACAGAGCCTGTAAGAACTTGCTCAGCCGAACAAGCAAAAATACACTTCCAACTAGGACAGTGCGTTACTGGGAGGAAAATGGGTAGATTTTGCTTTCTTAATTTTGCTGAACTAGCCATTACTAAGAAGTAAACTATTTATTTAAAACAAAATAAATCTTGAGTGAACACTGAAAATGATTGTGAATGAAACCTGCAATATTGCAACACACACAAAAAATGCTGGTGAACGCAGCAGGCCAGGCAGCATCTATAGGAAGAGGTACAGCCGACATTTCGGGCCGAGACCCTTAGTCCTGAATTTCCAGCATCTGCAGATTTCCTTGTGTTTGTGCTGCAATATGGCATTCATTTTGGCAAATAATGTATGAAAGTACATGATATTTCAGGAAATCTATTACACTGAAGATATTGAGACATAGTGTCAACCTCATTCTCAAATTAACTTAATTTAGAAACATAAACAAGTGCATATCAAGTATGTCAACTCTCAGAAAGACCACCAACCAGAGTTACTACATATATGTGTAGCTATTTCAATAGTTTATTCAATAATAAATTAATTTACATTATATGAAGGATATTTGAACTAAAATGCCACTGTAAAATACTAAGTATGTCAATCCATGGAAAATGTAGGCTATCTGTGAACAGAATATACTTGTAGAATACAGCTGACTGTATATTTCAAACTCACATATTAGACTTAAATTTATCTTTGATTGTGTCTTGGGTTTTTTTTGCACTAAGGTCTTTTACAATTTTTTACTGTATGAAATAATTTTATATATAATGTTTTTAATCATTTATATTCTGCTTACAAGCTTTTCATTGTACCTGTACCTTAGCTTAGCTGTGCACACAATAATAAACTGAACTCAGACAGTTGAAATAAATACTCTTACAGTCAGAGAGAGAAGAATGTGTCTGAATTGATCATAAATTTGATCTTAAACAAAAAACTCTACTTTCCTAATCTTTTGCTGTTTTATACAAAATGGATTCACAAATAATGGCCTTCCAGAACTTCAGTTCAAAGTCCAACACAAAGAAACCTTGCAAAATAGTAAAGCAAGTCAAACAACAGGATGCATTTCTGCAAACTAGGTTCAAGAAAATAGGATCGCAGTACAAAACTTATAAATCCATAAAACTTCTAGAGTTATGATTCTATAAACAGGAGGTGAAGAAGTGACTGCCTTCGGCTTGGGATCTCAAGAACATCTTTTAATTTAAGTATATTTGTCTTTACAATTAGCTGCTTCGTATCTGATGTGCTTAAAACAAACTGCATTTGACATGATAAATGATGTTGTGTTATCAGTTGATCAATGACAGAATGATGACAAATGGTACCATCATCAAGACAACAGGCACCAGAATACTTAGGGAAGCACACAATCTCATTCCCATCTGATTTTGATTCATGTCTCCAGACCAATGCCCTCATAGGTATTCTGATGCATATCCTAATGTGTTACTAACTAGCAGATAAATAATTTCACTCTTTAATGAATACAATAAAGGAAATCAATAACTGCAACACAGTTTTCTGTTAGACTAAATAGATAACAAACTTCAAGGTACAATGCTACTCTCACAGCAATCACTTATTGACAGGAAGTACTTGCTTTGGTTTTGACTATGCTCCCCAAGGCTCTGACATTACAACCATATTGCTGGGCACAATAAATGAAACATTAGCAAAATTTAATGATGAAAAAAAACTTTCCCTGCTTTATTACCAGGTCTATGTTTGGTAGCTTTTTTTTTAATCCTTTTCAAGGTCCTCTTGAAGACCCTGACCTGGAGTTGCACTCTAATTCAAGGCTGCTGCCGCTGACTGATGCATCGTGGGAGAACAAGGAAGATCAGAAGCAGTGGGCTTACTGTTGGCTGTGTGCCCAGAGGGAAAGAGCTCGGAAAAAGCGATGCAACAGACTTTCAACACCATAAATCAGCAAGTTTTGTTATGTCTCCCCTCTCGCTGTGAAAGAGGGACACCTCTTTTTCCCTTAATAGGGAGAGAGAGAGAGAGCATGTGGTATGTCGAATACCAGGTAAACGAGTAGTCTTTGGGTAAGTCTGTGTCTTTATTGATGCTTTGCTGCACACTTGAGTGCTCAGTGGGAGGTGCCAATGCTTTTTTGCTGGTGGGGGAGAGGTGGTCATTGTCTTGCTGCTGCTTGTGCTTGGGACGGGGGAGCTGGGGGGTGCTTTAGGGTTCTAACATTTAACTGTTATTCATTTTTTGGGGCACTCCTCTGTTTTAGTGGATGTTTACGAAGAAAAAGAATTTCAGGATGTATATTGTATACATTTCTCTGACATTAAACATACCTATTGAACCAACAGTTGTATAGCTCTCCCAATTTGAGAACCATGAACCACTACCAGTATATGTTACCCATATTGTCATATTCCCTTCACATCTCAACTACAATGTACAGAACATTCAATACATTTTCTCTACATATAAGTTCTAATTCCTTGTTATTGAATTTGTGAAGAGTTCCTTCACTGATTCTTTGACTGTAATTGACTTTTCCTTTTATATACATATACTGAATCTATTTGATTTTTATGTTCCCTAACCCCTTCATCCCATATAGTAATAGCTTTTATGTTTCTATACTGATCTAGAAAACAATTATGTGCAGTCCTGCTCAAGATTTCAGGATGGGAATGGAACACACAAACTTCTGACATTAAGGCACGAGCTAGCATCCAAACCATATCTTTACACCTTCCCTCACTTTACAGTTTATGTCACTGACAGAGTTTGTTGCCAATGGACCAGCTAAGCAGGAAACCAGGAACTTGAAGACATATATTTGCATACAGCATTTAACATAGAAGATCCAAAGATACTTCAGAAGCAAAAACATTTAAAAATATCACCAATTAGCACACCATCTTTATAATGAAATTAAAATGATAAACTTCTTTCCTTATAAAGTCAAGAAGTACTGGCGGGGGGGTGAAGTAGCTCTCATAACTATTGTTTCACGTTAATTGCAAAGTTCAGGCTACTCTTTGATCAGACTAATCAACAAATGACACAGTCTACTCATAAAAACATAAGTATTATTCAAAGTGATTTGCAACGTAAAACAGTCAATTAGCAAAAAGCAAAATAATTTGGGACAATCTGGACTGTCGAGCCTGCACCAACATTCAACAAGGTTATGACTGATCAGGCCATGGACTCAGGTCCATCTACCTGCCTTTTCATACCTCTAATTCCCCTGCTATGCAAAGAAATCTAACTGGCTTAAATATTTTTAATGAGGTAGCCTCTACTGCTTCCCTGGGTCGAGAATTCCACAGATTCACTACCCTTTGGGAAAAACAGTCTGCTGATCTTCATCCTAAATCTATTCCCCCGAACCTTGAAGCTATGTCCCCTAGTTAAAGTCTCATTTATCAGTGCAAACAACTTCTCTGCCTCTTATCTATGCCTTTCATAATTTAATGCATTGCTCTCAGATTCCTTCTTATTCCTCTGAATTTCGGGAAGCATTATCCCAGGCAACCCAGTTTCTCCTCAAAGGTTAATACCCTCATATCAGAATCAGTCTGGTGAACCTGCTCTACACCATCTCTAAAGCAGTATATCTTTCCTCATGAAAGGAGATAAGAAATGCACACAGTACCCTAGGTGCAGCCTAACATCAGACCTTGTGTAGTTACAGCATAACTCCCTACTCAAAAATTCAAGCAATGAAGGCCAACATTCCATTTGCCTTGATAACCCTTGCACCTTTTGTGATTCATGGACAAGCACTACCAAGTCCCTCTGCTGCAATCTTTCACCATTTACATCATTATTTGATTTTCTATTTTTCCTTCCAAAGTGGATGACCTCACATTTGCCAATGTAGTATTCCATCTGCAAGACCTTTGCCTAGTCACTTAATCTATTCACTGTATTTTCCTTCACAGCCTCTCTGTACCTTTTGCTATTCCATTCAATTTAATTTCATTACCCCCCTGCAACTCCATGCATCTCTATCTTGTGGATAAGGCTATTATGTAGCCTCTGATCAAACACCTTCCAGATATCCAAGCATATTACACTCATCTATTCCCTCTATCCACGGCACTCATTTTCTCCCCAAAGGAGTCCAATGAGTAGTCAAACAATACCTGCTCTTCATGATTCTGTGCTGTATCTGTCTGATAGAACTACTTCTATCCAGATGTCCTGCTATTTTTTCTTTAATGATAGCTTCAGCAGTTTCCTACAGACATTAAGCTAACTGGCCTATAGTTACCCACCTTTTGCCTACATCATTGTTAAACAGTGACAAAGCATCTGCTGTCTTCCAATCTGCTGGGATCTGCCCAGGGTCAGGAGAATTTTGATAAATTATCACAAATGCGTATACTATAACTTCCGTCATTTCTTTCAGTACCCTGGGATGCATCCCATCAGGACCAGGGGATTTGTCTAACTTTAATTTATCTAATCCAGGAAATTATAGGCTGGTAAATTTGACGTCGGTAGTAGGTAAGTTATTGGAAGGAGTACTAAGGGATAAGATCTACAAGTATTCGGATAGACAGGGACTTATTAGGGAGAGTCAACATGGCTTTGTGCGTGGTAGGTCATGTTTATCAAATCTATTAGAGTTTTTCAAGGAGGTTACCAGGAAAGTGGATGAAGGAAAGGCAATGGATGTTGTCTACATGGACTTCAGGAGGGCCTTTGACAAGGTCCCACATGGGAGGTTAGTTAGGAAGATTCAGTCACTAGGTATACAGGGAGAGGTAGTAAATTGGATTAGACATTGGCTCAATGGAAGAAGCCAGAGAGTGGTAGTGGAGGATTGCTTCAGAGTGGAGGCCTGTGACTAGTGGTGTGCCACAGGGATCAGTGCTGCGTCCATTGTTATTTGTCATCTATATCAATGATCTGGATGATAATGTGGTAAATTGGATCAGCAAATTTACTGATGATACAAAGATTGGAGGTGTAGTGAACAGTGAGGAAGGTTTTCAAAGCTTGCAGAGAGATTTGGACCAGCTGGAAAAAGGGGCTGAAAAATGGCAGTTGGAGTGTGAGGTATTGCTCTTTGGAAGGACAAACCAAGGTAGAACATACAAGGTAAATGGTAGGGCACTGATGAGTGCAGTAGAACAGAGGGATCTGAGAATACAGATACAAAATTCCCTAAAAGTGGCGACATAGGTAGAAAGGGTCGTAAAGAGAGATTTTGGTACATTGGCCTTTATAAATCAAAGTATTGAGTATAAGAGTAGGAATGTTATGGTGAGGTTGTATAAGGCATTGGTGAGGCAGAATTTGGAGTACTGTGTGCAGTTTTGGTCACCAAATTACAGGTAGGATATTAATAAGGTTGAAAGAGTGCAGAGAAGGTTTACAAGGATGTTGCCGGGACTTGAGAAACTGAGTTACAGAGAAAGGTTGAATACATTAGGACTTTATTCCCTGGAATGTAGAAGAATGAGGGGAGATTTGATAGAGGTATATAAAACTACGATGGGTATAGATAGAGTGAATGCAAGCAGGCTTTTTCCACTGAGGCTCGGGGAGAAAAAAAACAGGGGACATGGGTTAAGGGTGAAGACGGAAAAGTTTAAAGGGAAGATTAGTGGGGGCTTCTTCACACAGGGAGTGGTGAGAGTGTGGAATAAGCTGCCAAATGAAGTGGTAAATGTGGGCTCACTTTTAACATTTAAGAAAAACTTGGACAGGTACATGGAGGAGAGGTGTATGGAAGTATATGGTCCAGGTGCAGGTCAGTGGGACCAGGCAGAAAAATAGCTTGGCACAGCCAAGAAGGGCCAGAAGGCCTGTTTCTGTGCTGTAATGTTCTATGGCTCTATATCTATGGTATAAGTCCATTAATTTGCTCACTACCTCTTTAGTGACAACGATTGCATCATAGTACTCACCTTCCATCTCATCCATTACAACTGTCTTTGGCATGTTAGACATGTCCTCCACCATGAAGACCGACATAAAATAGTCATTCAAGGCCTCAGCTATTCCATCTTACTTAATATTAATCCCCGCTTCTCATGTTCCAAGGGATCTATGTTCACTTCAGCAACCCTTTTCTGCTTTATAAAATAATAAAATCTTTTACTATATGTTTTCATATTTTATGCTAGCTTACTTTGTAATCTATTTTCCATTTCCTTATTGGTTGCTTAACGATTCTTTGTTGCTTCTTAAAGCTTTTGGAATCTTTCAGTTTCCCACTACTCTTGGCAACTTTGCATGCATGAGCTTTTAGTTTGACACCTTTTTATTTCCTTAGTTATCCAAGGCTGGCTCTCACTATCCTTACTGTCCTTGCTTTTATCTTGAATATACTTTTCTTGAGCACTGTTTAAAACATGCCTTTGAAAGTCTTCCAATATTCTTCAACTATACCACCATATAGCCTGTATTCCCAGTCTATGCTAACCAGATCCTTCCTCATCCCTTTGTAGCCCCCCTTGTTCAGGCATAATACCCTGGTTTTAGATCAAACTATTGCACTCCCCCATTGTATGAGAAATTCAATCATACTGTGATCACTCTTTCCAAGAGGATCTCTAACCATAAGACAGTTAATTTTACCTGCTTCATTGCACAAGCCCATATCTAAGGTAGCATTTTCACTTGTAGTTTCAATAACACGCTGCTCAAAAAAGTTAGCACAGACGCATTCTATGAAGTCCTCCTGAAGACTGCCTTGATCCACTTTATTTGCCCAATCTATGTTCAAATTAAAGTCCCCCATGACAATTGGTGTTCAATTCTTATATACATCAGATATTTATTGGTCAACATAGATTTACTGTGTATAAATTATTTAAGCAATATATAACTAACTATATAAAAGTTGGTAAAGAGTACATTGTATAAACTTCCTTATTATCTATGGGAAAGCTGCTTAATAAATCATTTTTCACTTTTCACGAATATAAACAAGTTCTTCAATAAATTGACACTGGAAAGTGGTAGTGGAGGGCTGTAGCAGTGGTGTGCTGCAGGAATTGGTAATGGATTCTCTGTTCTTTGTCATCTGTATTAATAATTTGGATTACACTGCTGTTAAAATGGCAAGTTTGCGAATGAGATCAAAATGGGGAGTGCAGTGGACAGTGAAAAAGGTTACCTAAAATTACAATGGAATCTGGATCAACTTGGGAAGTGGGCCAAGGAATGGCAGAGAATTTAACATAGATGAGTGTAAGATGTTACAATTTGGTCAGTGAAACTAGGTAGGACTTAGTAAATAGTAAGAACCTGGAGTGTAATAAAGCAAACTAGGAGTACAGGTACAAAGTTCCCTGAAAGTGGCAACATAGGGCATTTGACAGGAAGAAGGTATTTGACATGAAGAAGGTATTTGACACACGCTTGGTTAGGACATTGAATGCTTAAGTTAAGATATCATGTTACAACTGCAAAGACTATTGGTGAGATTGTACTTGGAGCATTATATGCAGTTCTGATCTCCCAACTATAGGAAGAATGCCATCAAACTAGAAAGAGTGCAAAGCTGGAGAACCATGGTCCTAGTTGTTTTTCAAGTTCATAGGGATGGTTTTGGGGAAAGAGTGGGGAGATAGGGGTCCGGTTAGGGTTTAGGGATAGGGGCGTAGAGGAGTTCCAGAGTCTAGGCGTCTGCTCCACACTTAAAGGTATGTGACCTGGCTATATGATGAAGGGCTTCAGTGGATGTCGTGCTGGCAAGTGCTGGGGATGAGGATCAGAGGGAACAAGAGATAGTCACTACCCGCCCCCCCCCCAATCAGTGAATACCGACATTGAATGTCTGTGTAGCAAAAAGTATGAAGGCCTGTGACCTCCTAGGTACGTGGGTTGGGGAATCAGAAGTTAGAAGCCTGGAATTTGGAATCCCATCATCAGCTAGACCTGAGTGATACTGAAGAGCAAAGCCAGAGATCATTTTTAAGTCCGTAAGTTGAAGGTTGATGGCTAAAGCCCTGGGTTTACAAGTCTGAGAGTCCACTGGAGAAATCAAAGGCCCATTGCCTGCAAGTCTGCTGGAGGTTGTGCTGGTTGTTAACACAGACAATGCATTTCACTGTATGTTTCAATATACATGTGATAAATAAATGAATCTGAAAGCTGAAAAGATTCTTGAGGATGTTACTGGAACTGGAAGACTTGAGTAATAAGAAGAGACTGGGTTGACTGGAACTTCTTCCCTGGTGTTTAGGAGGCTGAAAATAACCTTCTAGAGGTATTTATAATCACGAGGATGGTAGATAGGCTGAATGGTCACAGTCTTTTCTCTCCAGTGCAGATGAGTCTAAAACTAGACACGTAGATTTAAAGTGAGGAAAGAAAGATTTAAAAGGGACCTGTGGGGCAACTTTATCCACACAGAGGTAGATGGGTATATGGAAAGAGCTGCCAAAGATAGCCACAGAGATGGGCACATTTAAAATATTTAAAAGACACTTGGACAAGTAAATAGTTAGAAAAGTCCAAGAGGGACATGGGTCAAGTGCAAGCAAATGGGACTAGCACAGTGGGACATCATGATTAGCATGGACGTGTTGGGCCAAAGGTCATCAGTGGAGGCAAAAGAATGGCAAACATTTTGGGTCATGATCCTGCATCAGGAATGAGAGTGCATAGGAAATCTAACCAGAATAAAGATGAGAGGAAAGAGTGAGATAGGGCCCAGCAGGTGATAAATGGAACCCAGGTGATGTTGGGGATGATGAGCAAATGGAGAACAGAACAGCCGTAGAAACAACCCCACGCATTTATTACCCTGAATCCCTACTTTTCCAAGTGTTCAAGAGTTACATGTTATTATGGATGCCTTCAGACTTCAGTTAAAAGTTGACCCAAGGATCTATATATATTTCTGAAGGACCATGGGATAAGTAGGGTCTCCTAAAGTAATATTTGTGCACATAGTATATGTAACAGAATGGTTGCTGCATTCCATCAAGGTGATTAATTTACACTTATGGTTTACAATTGACACTTTAATCTCAAAATCAAGTTCTGAGTTTAAAAATAATCCACAATATCTACTGCTTTCACGATACATACTGAGAAGTTCATAGGTTAAATTGCACTTCAGCTTTTCCTGCATACAGCCTGTTCTATCAGCCACTGAAGACCAGGACACACTGTCATTGATGCATAATCACATCATGTTAAAAGATTGATGACAACAACAGTTTAATCACTTCATTTATCAGGTTTATCCATAAGATTAGCCTGTCAAATCAATCTTCAAACCGAGCTTGAAGATATCACTCATGGATAAGTGGTTTCTGCAAGGACTATGGCACTCTACAATGAAACATTTTTGAATATCACAAGACTAATAGATAGCAGGTTTGATGTTTTCAATGACATCTGTCACAGGATGTGTTGTAAGAAATAATGAACTCTCACCATAACTTAATGGCTATTGCATCATCTACTATTATTTCCACTGAAGTAACAGCTGAAACATTTGGTCTCTTGAGTGAGCTTATCCTTCATGGGGCAGAATGAGGAGCTATAATGTAAATTATTGTTATCATTGCTGATCACATATATAAACCTTTGAAGGCAAATATGCAATTATAGATATTAAGAGTTGATCTGAGATGCTGTGGATGTTGTCTACATGGATTTTAGAAAGTGTTTGACAAAGTCCCTCATGGGAGGCTCATCCAGAAGATTAAGATGCATGTGGTCCATGGAGAATAGGCTATCTGGATTCAGAAAAGGCTTGTCCGTAGAAGACAGGGTAGTGGTCAAAGGGACTTATTCTCGCTGGAGTCTGCATTAGCAGTGTCCTGCAGGGATCTCAACTGGGACCTCTGCTGTTTGTGATGTAGATAAATGAACTGGATGAAAATGTAGATGGCTGGCTTAGTAAGTTTGCAGATGGTACAAAGATTCGTGGTATTGTGGACAGCATAGAAGACTAGCAAATAAAACAACGGGATATAGATCAGTTGCAGATATGGGCGGAGAAACTCAAGATGGAGCTTAACCTGGTCAATTGTAAGTGTTGTATCTCGGTAGGACAAATGCAAAGAGACAGTCCACTGCTCAGGGCAAAACCCTTAATAGTGTTGATGAACAGAGAGACCGTGGGGTCCAAGTTCCTTGCTCCCTGAAAGTGGCTACACAGGTTGATGGGGTGGTTAATAAGGCATATGGCAAGTTTGCTTCTAGTAGTTGAGGCATTGTCCAAAAGTCAGGAAGCTATGTTACAGCTTTATAAAACTCTAGTTAGGTTTCGTCTGGAGTATTGCATACAGATCTGGTTGGCCCACTATATGGTGTCAAGGCTCTGCAAAGGGTGCAGAAGAGGTTGAACAAGATGTTGCCTAGATTAGGAACCATGCGCTATAATGAGAGGTTGGACAAACTTGAATTGTTTTCACTAGAACGGCAGAGGCTGAGGAGAAAAACGATTGAAGTTTATAAGATTATGAGAGGCATAGATAGGGTAGACAGATAGTATCTTTTTCCCAGGGTTGCAATGTCTAACACCACAGGGCATGCATTTAAAGTGAAAGGGGGTAATTTCAAAGGAGATGGGAAGGGCAAGTTTTTTTTTAATAGATAGTGATTGGTGCCTGAAATGTGCTGCCAGGGGTGGTGGTAGAGGCAGAACATTAGGGACCTTGAAGAGAAATTTAGATAGGCACATGAACGTGAGGAAAATGGAAGGATATGGACATTGTGTAGGCAGAAGAGGTTAGTTTAGTTTGCCATTTGACTCCTAATTTAATTGGTTCAGCAAATGGGCCTGTTCCTGTGCTGTGCTATTCTAGGCTCTACAGTGGCATGCAAAAGTTTGGGCACCCCGGTCAAAATTTCTGTTACTGTGAATAGTTAAGCGAGTAAAAGATGACCCGATTTCCAAAAGGCATAAAGTTAAAGATGACACATTTCTTTAATATTTTAAGCAAGATTACTTTTTTATTTCCACTTTTCACAGTTTCAAAATAACAAAAAAGGAAAAGGGCCCGACGCAAAAGTTTGGGCACCCTGCATGGTCAGTACTTAGTAACACCCCCTTTGGTAAGTATCACAGCTTGTAAACGCTTTCTGTAGCCAGCTAAGAGTCTTTCAATTCTTGTTTGGGGGATTTTCGCCCATTCTTCTAGTTCTGTGAGATTCTTGGGCCATCTTGCATGCACTGCTCTTTTGAGCTCTATCCACAGATTCTCATGATGTTTAGATCGGGGGACTATGAGGACCATGGCAAAACCTTCAGCTTGCACCTCTTGAGGTAGTCCATTGTGGATTTTGAGGTGTGTTTAGGATCATTATCCTGTTGTAGAAGCCATCCTCTTTTCATCTTCAGCTTTTTTACAGATGGTGTGATGCTTGCTTCCAGAATTTGCTGGTATTTAATTGAATTCATTCTTCCCTCTACCAGTGAAATGTTCCCTGTGCCACTGGCAGCAACACAAGCCCAAAGCATGATCAATCCACCCCCATGCTTAACAGTTGGAAAGGTGTTTTTTCATGAAATTCTGCACTCTTTTTTCTGCAAACATACCTTTGCTTATTGTGGCCAAAAAGTTCTATTTTAACTTCATCAGTCCAGAGGACTTGTTTCCAAAATGCATCAGGCTTGTTTAGATGTTCCTTTGCAAACTTCTGACACTGAATTTTGTGGTGAGGATGCAGGAAAGGTTTTCTTCTGATGACTCTTCCATGAATGTCATATTTGTGCAGGTGTCGCTGCACAGTAGAACAGTGCACCACCACTCCAGAGTCTGCTACATCTTCCTGAAGGTCTTTTACAGTCAAACAGGGATTTTGATTTGCATTTCTACCAAACCTACGAGCAGTTCCCTCAGAAAGTTTTCTTGGTCTTCCAGACCTCAACTTGACCTCCACTGTTCCAGTTAACTGCCATTTCTTAATTACATTACGAACTGAAGAAACAGCTACCTGAAAACACTTTGCTATCTTCTTATAGCCTTCTCCTGTTTTGTGGGCATCATTTGTTTTAATTTTCAGAGTGCTAGGCAGCTGCTTAGAGGAGCCCATGGCTGCTGATTGTTGGGACAAGGTTTGAGGAGTCAGGGTATTTATAAAGCTTTGAAATTTGCATCACCTGGCCTTTCCTAGCGATGACTGTGAACAAGCCATAGCCCTAAGAAGTTAATTAAGGTCTGAGACCTTGGTAAAAGTTATCTGAGAGCTCAAATCTCTTGGGGTGCCCAAACTTTACATGATGTTCCTTTCCTTTTTTTCACTCTAAAATTGTACAAAACAAAAATAATACACTCATCTTGCTTAAAATGTTGAAAAGAATGTTCCATCTTTAACTTTACGACTTTTGGAGATCAGTTCATCTTCTACTCACTGAACTATTCATAGTAACAGAAATTTTGATTGGGGTGCCCAAACTTTTGCATGCAACTCTATGTTCAACTTCCATAATGTAGAAATGTTTCAATATTCCTGTGAAAAATAAACACAAGTAATTTACTTAATGACTGTTGACTCAGAATTGAGCTGTATTAGACCCAGAGTAACAATCGTTTTGTTCTCCTTTATACTCGCATACTGGAAATGGCATTAAACAATCTTGAATCTGGAAAAATATTTACACTAGCAAATGAAGCTGATATTTCGACTTATACAGCACTTATATGCCTAGAAACTTCACAGGAACCTTCTCAAGAAAATAGGACACCAAGGAAACAAATGCAAAGCAAAAGCCTGGTCAAAAATAAGTTTCAGTCTTCAAAAACACAACAGAAGCATAGTGAAGTTCACAGAGGAGATTACAGAATTTGGGTATCTGCCACCTGAAAGTAATGTCACTTAAAAGTTAATGTGGGGATGATTTTGTAAAGCATTGGAAGAGCACAGAGATCTCAGAGCTTACAAAGTAGATCCAGGATAGAAGGAATTTGAAAACAAAGTTTAAAATCTAATAAGAGATATTTCTGAACTGAAAGCTAATGTAGATCACCAAGCACAGGAGTGGAGCATGAACAGAATTAACACAAGTGACAAGCAGCAGAGTTTTGAAAGTCTAAATTTATGGCGAATACAAGTGACACCATGCAGAAATGCACAGGTATTGTTAGTATAGAGTTAACAAGGGTGAAAATAAAGATGTTAGCAACAGCTGAGCTAAGGCAGGGACAAAATTAGGTATGTTACCGGCTAGTGGCCCAACAACATCGGCGCCGGACCCGGGAGCAGAGGTTCCCAGGTTCGAAACTGTCGGGTCTGCCCCCAAGTACGTTCTCCATCTGTGCCCGGTTGAGTGTTGAGATCGCAACTCAACCTCGTAAAATAAAAGGGGAAATACTGTGAAAATGTCTGTGTGAGGAGTGGCGCGCCACACAGTCTCTCTCTCTCGCTCAGCACCTTGTAAAAGCCATGAAGAAAAAAGACATCATCACGGACGCACGCACGGACACGCAGACACAGACGCGCACGCACGTAGATGCACACGCACAGACTCACATGCACGCAGGCACACGCCAAAAAAAAAACAGGCAGACTCGCCCATAATGCAGATACGTGGTCCAAAGTTCATTCTGGGATCAAATGTGGCATTAAGTTTGTGTCTGGCTCAGATGCAAGACAGGGAAGGAGTAGATGGTAAGAGAATAAAGTTGATAATGGGAACAATAAACGTATGGGATTCTGCAGATGCTGGAAGTCCAGAGCAACACAGACATAGTGCTGGAGGAAATCAGCAAGTCAGGCAGCATCTATGGAGAAAAATAGGTAGATGACTTTTCAGATTGTGATTCTTCCTGGAAAGAAAAAGGGAAGAATCCAATATGAAATGGTGGGAGGGGAGGGGTGGGCAAGAGCTGATTAAGTGATAAGTGAATCCAAGTGAGGGAGTAGGATAGGTGCCTGGAGAAGGGAGAAGTGGGAATGCTGTTAAGAAGATGAGAGATGATAGATGGAAGTGGCAATGGGTGGAAGAAGATGGTATCTGATCAGAGAGTTCAGCATATCATGGATTAAAGGGGAGCTGAGGACGGAAGCAAGAGGGAGAAATGTATGGGTGATGGTGGATCAAGAGGGCAAGGATGGGAAGGAGAGGAGGTACGAGGGCTAGTAAGAATGAAACTCAAAAGTGGGGACGGAAGCTGTTGGAGAAATTGATATTCATGCTGTCAGGTCAGAGACTACTACGTAGAATGAAATTCTGTCTCTCTAATCAGTGTCTGGCCTCAACTTGACAATAGAGGAAGCTGTATTATAGAGAAGAACTGCACTGGTTGCAAAAGAGCTAGCTCGCTACAACGTGGACATAGCAGCTCTCAGCAAAACGCGCCTAGCAGACAAGGGCCAGCTGACAGAACGTAGTGGTAGATACACGTTCTTCTGGAGCGGTCGCAGCAGCACTGAATGACGAGAAGCAGGCGTGGGATTTGCCATCAATTCTAACCTCGCCCGTAAACTCACCAAGCACCCAGAGAGCATCAACGACCGCCTGATGACACTTCAGCTCCCACTTGCAAACAAGAAGAGTGCTACGCTGATTAGTGCCTATGCTCCCACCATGACCAACCCAGATGACATTAAAGACAAGTTCTATGAAGAACTTGACGCCCTCATCTCAGCAAACCCAGAGTCAGAGAAGCTCATCGTTCTCGGGGACTTCAATGCCAGAGTAGGGACAGACTACCAAACCTGGGAAGGGATCATTGGAAGACACGGCACTGGCAAGTGTAACAACAACGGCCTTCTGCTCCTCAAGACGTGTGCCACACTCGACTTTGTCATCACCAACACCCTGTTCCGCTTACCCACCTGTAAGAAGATGTCATGGATGCACCCACGCTCAAAGCACTGGCACCTGATTGACTACATCATCACCAGGAGGAGGGACAGGATGGATGTCAGAGTGACGAGAGCCATGTGTGGTGCCGACTGCTGGACCGACCACCGCCTCATTGTGTCCAAGTTCAGGCTTCACATTCTGCCCATGAGAAGACCCCAAGGGCAGAAGACTGCAAAGAGGTTGAATGTCTCCAAGCTGAAAAGCAGCAGGGTTACAGAAGAATTCGTCGATGACCTTGAAGGCAGACTGCCAGACACACCACAGGAAGACGGGACCAGTGTTGAGGAACAGTGGACGGCCTTCAGAGACGCTGTCTACACTACCGCCCTCGAACACCTCGGACCAGCAACCCGAAGAAACCAAGACTGGTTCGATTAGAAT
This sequence comes from Mobula birostris, assembly GCF_030028105.1. Lineage (NCBI taxonomy): Eukaryota > Metazoa > Chordata > Chondrichthyes > Myliobatiformes > Myliobatidae > Mobula > Mobula birostris. The sequence goes on from NC_092388.1 coordinate 59,218,308, forward strand.
GAAGAAGAAATACAGGCACTACTAACGGAGAAACATCAACATTACAGAGCACATCAGAACGACCCCACGTCGCTAGCCAAGAAAGATGCCTTTACCAACACAAGAAGAAAGGTGCAGAAAAAACTTTGCGAGATGCAGGACAGCTGGTTCAGAAAGAAGGCCGATGAAATCCAGGGCTATGCAGACAGCCACGACATAAAGCGCTTCTACGATGCACTTAAGGCTGTATACGGACCCCAGTCCTCCGGCTCCTCACCCCTCCCCAACGCAGATGAAACGCAGCTGCTGACAGAGAAGAAGCAGATTCTGGATCGGTGGGCTGAGCACTTTAACATCGTCCTTAACCGCCCTGCCGACATCAACGACGAGGCCATTGCCCGCCTGCCCCAGGTAGAGATCAACAAGAACCTCGACACCCTCTCCACAGTAGATGAGGTCAGGAAGGCAGTGAAGCAACTCTCCTGTGGCAAAGCGCCAGGACCCGATGCAATCCCTGCTGAGGTATACAAAGCAGGAGGCCCTGTCATGATGCAAAAGCTGACTGTTCTCTTCCAGTCCATGTGGAAAAAGGGACAGGTCCCGCAACAGCTGAAAGATGCCAGCATAGTCCACATCTACAAGAGGAAAGGCAACCGCCATTCTTGCGACAACCACCGAGGCATCTCCCTCTTGTCCATTGCGGGGAAGATTCTGGCCCGCGTCCTGCTCAAACGTCTTCTCCAACATCTTGAGCAAGGTCTGCTCCCAGAAAGCCAGTGCAGCTTCCGTGCTGAACGTGGGACCGCGGACATGATTTTTGCTGCGGGCCAACTCCAGGAAAAATGCCAGGAGCAAGACAGCGACCTCTTCGTGACCTTTGTCGATCTAACCAAGGCTTTCGATACGGTCAGCAGAGAAGGCTTGTGGAAGATCATGGAGAAGTTTGGCTGCCCCAGCAAGTTCATCACAATCGTCCGGCAGTTCCACGGCGGTATGATGGTGAAAGTTTTGGATGACGGCGACGAGTCGGAGGCCTTCCCAGTGACAAATGGCGTCAAACAAGGCTGCGTTCTTGCCCCGACTCTGTTCAGTATGGTATTCTCTGCCATGCTGACAGATGCCTTCCATAACTACAAAGAAGATACAGGACTGACGGCAGGTTGTTCAACCTTAGGCGCCTGCAGGCAATTACGAAGGTGCAAGAGACTGTCATCAGAGACTTCTTGTTTGCTGACGACTGCGCACTCAATGCCAGCACAGAGCAGGAGATGCAGCGTGAAATGGACTGCTTCTCACAAGCCTGCGACAACTTCGGTCTCACTAGCAGCACCAAAAAGACCGAAGTTATGTACCAGCCTGCCCCAGAAAAGCCATACCAGGAGCCGCGCATCACGGTGAAGGGCCAGAACCTCCAGGCAGCCGACAACTTCACCTACCTGGGCAGCATACTCTCTCGCGCAGTGAACGTAGACGCTGAGGTCAACAACAGGATTGCCAAAGCCAGCGCCGTCTTTGGAAGACTCCGTGAGAACGTCTGGGAGCGGAGAGGACTCAGCCTTACCACCAAGCTGAAGGTCTACTGTGCAGTAGTCCTTACTACCCTCCTTTACGCCAGCGAGACCTGGACTGTCTACAGCAGACACGCCAAACAGCTCAACCATTTTCAACTGAGCTGTCTCCGCAGACTCCTCCACATCAGGTGGCAGGACAAAGTCCCCGACACGGAAATCCTGGAACGAGCTATGGTCTGCAGTGTCTACACCCTCCTGCTGAAAGCCCAAGCCAGGTGGGCTGGACATGTGGTCAGAATGCCAGACAGCCAATTGCCTAAGCAGCTGCTGTACGGAGAACTGTGTCAGGGCAAGCGCTCAGTCGGGGGGCAGAAGAAACATTACAAAGACTGCCTGAAAGCGTCCCTCAAAGGCCTGGGTGTCGACATCAACACGTGGGAGACGCTTGCCCTCGACCATCCAGCTTGGCGCAGCAAGATCACCACAGGAGCCCATGCAGCTAAAGTCAGGCGCATCATCGAGGCGCAACGAAAGCATGCTGTGCGCAAGGCCCGAGCAGCATCCACTGCCACGACAGCACCCACCCACTTGTGTCCCACATGTGGGCGAGCCTTCAGGGCCCGGATTGGCCTCATCAGTTACCTCCGGACCCACAGCCATCAATCTCCCATTTGACTTTGAAGCCATGGTCATCTCTGACTACGAAGGACGAACAACAGATAGAGAATGCTGGTAAGGGAATGGGAAGTGGAATTGAAATAGCTGGTTACTGGGACATTTTGGCTTTCATGGCACAGCACTTCATATTCCACCTTGGAAGTCTCAATCTGATGGCATGAACATTGATTTCTTCAACTTCTGGTAACCACCTTCCAGTCCCACTTTTGTTCTCCCTTTCTCATTGGGCCCCATACCTCCTCTCTTTCTCCTCCGCCAGGCTCCTGATCCACCATCATACATATATTCCTCCATCTGGTTCCCCTCACCTCCTTCACTTTACACCATGGTCCACTGTCCTCCTCTATCAGATTCCATCTTCTCAGTTCTTAGTTATTTCTACCTATCACCTCCCAACTTCTTACATCATTCATATTTACCACCTCCCCCACCCGCCAACCTTCCCCTCTCACTTAGATTCACCTATCACCTGCCAAATTTCACCCCTCCCACCCCACCCTTTTATACCCCCTTCATCTCTCTTCCTTTCCAGTACTGAGGAAGGGTCCTGACCTGAAACATTGATTGTGCATTTTCCTCCATAGATGCTGTCTGACTGGCTAAATTCCTCCAGTTCTTTGTGTGTAGCTCCAGTTTTCTAGCATCTAAAGACTTGCTTGTGTTCTGTACCAAAGAGCACAACTCGTATTATGCAGTTATATAACACCATCCTTCAACAATGACCATTTATGGGGGACCCAAGAAAAGACAGACTAACCTCTCAGTGAAATTCATTATCACGTTCAATATGCCAGTACCACTTTAGTCAATTGAGGAAAAGGGTGTGCAAACATAGACATTAAACACTGTACAAAACACATTGTCTACAAGGTTGCCATGATCCCTGCCATTCTGCATGCACCTCAAACCACCAGAGAGATACCAAAGTTGTTGCTGCAGAATCTTTGCAATCTAACAGTTTATTAGAAACAACTTCAACTTCCTTTTCTAGACTAACATCCCCTGCACTGGGGTTCTAATGACATCCAGTTGGCTCCACTGGCCAAGCAATTTTGTTTGCATGTTCAATAACACATCCTTAAAACAAATACTCTATTCTGAGCTTTGGCTAAAAAAACAAGCGAGGAAAAGATTCAGAGAAATTCTCAAAATTTCCACTGTTATCCAGGACACCCTAACAACTCAAAGTGAAGAAGGACCATTTGGGATGGTGTAAAGAAATATCATGAACAGACATGCACAGAAATTTTCCAAGAATTTGCTGAATACAAATGTGTATACAGTCGGCCCTCCTTATCCACGAGGGATTGGTTCCGGGACCTCTAGCAGATACCAAAAAATGTAGATGCTCAAGTCCCTTACTCAACCTTTCTCAATGCGGTGGATCGTAGGACCCAGTGGAACCCCGGACCTTATTTAACCTGTCTCAGTGCAGTGGGCATTAGGACCCAGTGGCAGAGCTCTGAATCTGCAGTGCTTCTGTTTACGAAAATAATCACGATCACGATTGAAAATAAAGTGGAAATAATAAAGTGATCAGAAAGTGGTGAAACACCATCAGTCATTGGAAAAGCATTAGGCTACAGTTGGTCAACAATCAGAACAATTTTAAAAGATAAAATGAGAAAAGCCCTGCCCGATTAAAGCTACAATTATTACTAAGCAACGCAGTGGTTTAATTATTGGGTTTTGGGTTTTTGATCTTTCACATCAACCCGGCAGGGATGGAGAGCGTGCTCTGGAGCGATCTGTCACTGGATCGAACTCGGGAACTTCCGTTCCCAAGCCCGGCGCTGAAACATACGTTTCTTAAGTATTTTATATGCATAGAAAGGTAAAACATATACTATATACTAGGACAAATGTTTGACTAACTGACGCTAAATAATACCAGATGTACATGTTCCGACTTACTTAGTAAGAGAACTTCTGTTTTTTTTTCGATCCCAATCCACAATAACCTACGCACATCCTCCCGTATTCTTTAAATCATCTCTAGATCACTTATAATACCTAGTACAATGTAAATGCCATGTAAAATAGTTGTTATACTGCATTGTTTAGGGAATAATGATAAGAAAAAAAGTCTGTACATGCTCGAACAGCAAGTGGTGGAAGAGCACTTCCGGGTTTTCTCGATTCGCAGTTGGTTGAATTCGCGCATGCAGAACTCACGGATAAGGAGGACCAACTGTACTTTCATTTGAATTGAGCCTAGGAGAAGAAATTAAGCTACAGAGATCCGAGGAAAATAAATCTCACATCACTGTGATACAGGTGACCTTTTGAAACTAAGAGTCTGAGCATATGTATAATTCTAACAACATGGGTAACTTTACACAGTTCAATGAAAATATAAATGTTTAACATGCCATGAAACAAATGTTATTTACATAATTTTACATCAATTTTGTTTGATAATGTTCCTGTGAAATACTTTGAAACATTTTTCCACATTAAAAACATTATACAAACACAAATTGTTGCTTTCTTGGTTAAAATCATTTTCAGATCCTCACTTCTATTTATATCCATGCACTCTCCCATTGCAGAAGCAGTACATAGACACAACACTTTCAACTAAAGGGAGTACAGACAAACAGGTAAACATACAATTAATTTAATATAATCTATTGCTTCAGACATGTTAACAGAACTTATAGAAAATCATGATTTGAATAAATGCGAATACCTATTGTTTTATGAAGGGAAAATCATATTTGAAAAAGTTGGGTTTATTTTTGAGGGCAGAATAATGAGGAGCTAGTGGAAGTTGTACATATTCAGTAGACTTTTAAATGCACATAAAAGACTGCTATTTAAAATAAGGGCCGAAGGGAATAGCAATTTGCAGAATAATTAAAGAAAAAGCGTAGGATGTCAAAGGACTCTTTTTCCCAAATCGGAACAATGTTACTTGTCGGGAGCCAGATGAAAAAGTAATGCCTATTCAGCAGTTCATAGTTTATGGAAGTGATCGAAGAAAGTTGACAACTTAAGACACATTCCAGGCAGAAAATGAATTTGAGATGGAGAATTAGCCACAGTCTTATTGAATAGCAAAGCACACTCAAAGGGCTCGTTTCTGCTTCAAATTCTTACAATTAATTTGTTCTTTGTAAATATCGTCAAGCATCATATTTTTTGTAAAATGTTCATCCTGGTTTTCAGATCCCTCCCTGATCTCACCCTACTCTGTAAATGGCCTCTTTCAGCATTACGAGATTCAGTTCCAGATTCATGAACTTAACAGTGACCCTTCTTCTGTCAAAGCTCTAAACTGCTTTCCTTTTCTTAAACCTCTCTGCCATTCATTCTCTTTTAATACTTCCTTAAAGACTCCCCTTTAAGCCGCCTTCTTTGGTCATCTCCCCTTGTATCTACTTATTGGACGCTTTTTTCACAACAGTTCTGAAGCAGTATGGGTTATTTTAATCACACATGGACACCATATAAACTCAAGATACAAATCAGAAATTAAAAAGCACATTCTACCACATTAGAAATCAAAATTAAGTTAAATTCAATGCAATGAAAATGAGTTGAATTTACAACCTTCATTTGCTTTTCCACAGTATTTATAGATCAATCATTTAGCTAATTAGCACAGGTTACTCGCTTATTTGAACCAATGTGAAAAGTATAACTATTATTTTCTGCTAATGAAATAAGATGTGTTTAAATCCCACATTTAGTATTATTAAAATTACCATACATACTGTAAAATCATTTATTTTTAAACATGCAATTGCAGCAGCCTCACTCTCAGCAAAGGGATGAATGTCCAGCTAATTTGTAGATGATTAATGTCAGCTAGTACTTAGAATTGCCTTCAAATCAATCCACGGGATCTTTTACAAATACCCAAACAGGAGTAGAAGTGATCAGTTCAACATCTTAGCCAACAGACATCACTGCAATGGTTCCTCAAATGTCAAAGTAGAATTTGCGCTAAATTCTTAAAATCAACTCCATAATCTTCGAGTCCCTTTCTGAATTAATTTAAAATCTTAGCACTGATCTTGGTGAAATTTAATGTAAAAATTTAAACATTCAACAGCAACTTCCATTTATATTCCACCTTTAACATGCACAACAATGCCAAAGGACATTACAAGAGCATTAAACAAACAATATTGTGCAATGTAGTTTAATAATTAAATAATAAAGGTTGTGCACAAGCCTAAATTATGAGGGTCAGCAGGGTTTTTAATGTCAGAGTGGTTTTCAATTTATCAGTTGATAATAAATGGAGAAAATCATGCCCATTTCTTGATTTCCCACCCAAAGACTACTAAAGCCATTTGCAGGATTTGTGTATCATCTTTATTCCTGAGAATTAACTAAAAGAAAGAAAGATCAGGGACCAAGCCTGAAACCTCATCTTCAGATGTGATTACTTCACATTAGCCACTGAGCCACCGGGGAGGAGCAGGTCATCAACACTGGAAAGAAATACAGTGGATTCTGGTTAATCCTGACTGCCACTTATTTTGGGACAAATCTTAAAGAACATCAAATTAATTAAGAAAATAGCCAGGATCCCCTTTATTTATTTGGGACACTATGGCACTTGATTGGGACAGGAGACCGTTGCTGAACAGGTTCTAACTAGTGTCAGATGTGTGCACTTGCATGGCCGCTGGACAGGACACTGTGCATACAGCAAACAGTTTCTAAACAGCATCAGTTGCACCTGTTTATGTTCAAAGAGTAGGGATTTTTGTCACTTACAATTGATGAGAAATAAGTAGTAAGACAATTCTGAACCATTTTGTTCACTGTGGTTTCAAGCATTCAGGTTTGGAGATGCCAGAAACAGCCATGAATGAAAATGTAACAATCTGACTACTTCAACTACAAAGAATTTGAAGGTCTTCAATGTTACAATGAAAATGAAGATTTGGAGGATGCAATCATCGAAAACATTGTATGAAGACAGTCCATTACCTGCACTAGGTCCTGAAGTCCTGAAGAATGGTCTCTGCCCAAAATGTCAACTGTTCACTCTTTTCTATAGAGGCTGCCCAGCTTGCTGAGTTCCACCAGTATTTTGTGTGTGTTACCTGGACTAGGTCTCTGCTCTGGTTTTGGTCATTTACAGTCAATCAAAAGAACACAGCACGTACTCTGGATTAATTCCTCTGTCGATAACTACAAGGTGAGTATTTCTTATCCAAAATCCAAAACTTTTTTAAGCCCTGACCTGACAATACAAATGGAAAATCCCAGAAGGCACTGTAAAGTTTCCCAGGCAACACACAGGTGTCTACACACCACATATGTAGTGAGAAATGACCACACATATGTGATGATCAAAAATTAAATAAAAACTGAAAAACACTGCGTAATATGAAAAATGAAGATTGCAATCATGTACTGAAAGAGTGGATGATTGAATGTGTCTGAATATGACTGAATATGAATATGAATATGTCTGAACATATGCCTTTTAAGGTATGCTGATCATGAAACTTACAAATATCTATCGCGACAAACTGAAAATTGAAGGTAATTCTGAATATTCAGCAGGCTGTTTGAAGAAACTTAAGAAAAGACGTGGCATTAAGTTTTCAAAGATTTGTGGTGATAAAGTATCATTAAGCAGCAGAGAAATTCATTGATAAGTTTGCCAAGGCCACAGGAAGCAGTTGAGGCCAGTACATTGGCTATATTTAAGAGGGAGTTAGATATGGCCCTTGTGGCTACGGGGATCAGGGGGTATGGAGGGAAGGCTGGGGCGGGGTTCTGAGTTGGATGATCAGCCATGATCATAATAAATGGCGGTGCAGGCTCGAAGGGCCGAATGGCCTACTCCTGCACCTATTTTCTATGTTTCTATGTCATCGCTGATGAAAATCCAACACACTTAACAGCTGCATCAGTACATATGTGTGATGAACAAGTATAAAACAAAGACTGTTTACCAATAGCACATAATTTCTGAGTTGGAAATTATAGCAAACTCAAGCTATCTCATTATATATTCCAAAATCCAAAACCCGAAACATTCCTGGCCCCAAGCGTTTCGAATAAGGGGTACTCAGCCTGTATTAAGATCTAGTACACAGATTTATAGTACTGAAGTAGTATTTGTAATGTTCTAATTTGTTCGGTATTTCATTTAAATACATCATTTGTTGGCAAGTAGTTAAGGCGTCAGTCTAGTGATCTGAAGGTCGCTAGTTCGAGCCTCGGCTGAGGCAGCGTGTTGTGTCCTTCAGCAAGGCACTTAACCACACATTGCTCTGCGACAACACCAGTGCCAAGCTGTTTAGGTCCTAATGCCCTTCCCTTGGACAACATCAGTCGCGTGGAGAGGGGAGACTTGCAGCATGGGCAACTGCCAGTCTTCCTTACAACCTTGCCCAGGCCTGCGCCCTGGAAACCTTCCAAGGCGCAAATCCATGGTCTCACGAGACTAACAGATGCCTATTTATTAAATAGCAGATTGTCTTTTTTATACCTTTTTAACCATTTCTGTAAAACTTCAGCTAATTGGAGCAGCCTCTTAATTGGGCCAAAATATACTGGTCCTGATGTGTCCCAGTTAACTGGAATCCATTGTATCAGAAAGTAATTTCTAAAAACAATTAAGGCAAACTATATTAGTGTGAAGTGTGAATCGTTAACAGATTACAATTGGACAAAATATCTGGATACTATACTGTTCTGACATACTGCTACCTCTAAGCTATAAGTACTATGAATAGATAAATGCAATTCTATTCTGTACTAGCTTAAGGATCTAGATTCCACAGACCTACTTTGTGAATTAACAAACAATACCTATTGACAAACATAAGATGCTTATGATACTGCAAAATAATCCAGTTTCAATGAAAATTGACAACTAATTCGTCCAAAGTTAAATAGGTAGAAGTCATATGATATTTATCAACTTGAAACATATCAATTATAATTATACACATAATGTATTAACATAAGCAATCATACCTTTGTGCGACTGTTTTGATTCCAAAATCCTTGCCTGGTAATGAAAGTGAACAGATTATTTAATTATGATCCCATTTTGTCACGCAGTGTTATACAACACCAACTTATCTAAATAGTTCAAAATTCAAACATCCAGGACCATGCTGATTTCACACCACAGCTTTTGATAAATTTCTTTCTCATTGGTGATGTTGCCAGGACTCATTAGGTAAACGGTGTTTTTTTTTGCCAATATAGCAGTCTAAATAGATCAGGGTTAATTTGCAGATTCAGTTGATAATAAGCAAATGTATTGTTGACATTCAAATTGATAACACTAGAACATAAAAACAAGGTTTTTAAATCCTGAATCCTTGTTAGGCATTTCTCAGACTACATTTGGGAGTATTCTGAGTAGTTCTGGCCCCCCATCTAAGGAAGGATGTGCTGTCATAGAGGATCTAGGGGAGGTTCATGAGAATGATTCCGGGAATAAAAGTTAATGCACAAAGAGCATTTGATGACTCTGAGCCTGTACTCACTGGAGTTTAAAAGAGTGAGAGCTTATCTCATGGAAACCTACCGAATATTGAAAAGTTTAGTTGGCATGGACGTGGAGAGGAAGTTTACAATAGTAAGAGAATGTTAGAACAGAGGCCACAGTGTCAGAATAGAAGGATGCTCCTTACAACAGGGATGAGGAGGAATTTCTGTAGCCAGAGGGTGGTAAATCTATAGAATTCACCACAGACAGCTATGGAGGCTGAGTCATTGGGTATATTTAAAGCGGAGGTTGACAGGTTCCTGATGAGTAAGGATGTCAGAGATTATGGAGAGAAAGCAGGAGAAAGGGGTTGAGAGGGAAAATAAATGAGCCATAATTGAATGGCAGAACAGATTTGATGGACCGAATGGCCTTATGCTGTTCCTACATTGTTAACTCTTAAAATGGTCAGAGCTGAGAGGGGCACTTAGCAATAGCAAGGTAGAGACAAAAAAACAAGAAATTGAATTGACTACTTTTGAAGCCGTTTCCATTAATTACTGTACTTGAAAACATATGCAATATATTCTGCAGCATTCCATCTTAGACAGTAAAGAGAAAAAAACCTGACTAATATTATTTACAAAGGGAATATCCCCAAAACTTCCCAAGAAAGAGGACCAATAACTTTCAGATAAGTCACCTTCATCATGCAATAACCACTATTGTGCCACATATCAGGTCAATGTCAGTCTGGGCTATACGCTGTGTTTACAACTATATTGTATTAAAGTATACATTTTTTAGCTAGAAGAGTTTCTAAAAAGAATCCCAATCTCAAATAGCAAGAATCCTCAAACATGCAAAAAAATTTTCTAGTGTTTCCAAACATGGAAAAATAAGCAGGCCATTTATTCCCTCAAAGTTATCCCACTATTCTAACAGATCATAGTGAAATCCTTTCTCGTATTATCACATTTGAAATTTCCCATGGGTTAGCAAAATTAGGCAACATTTTAGAATCAGTAGATCAGACAGCAACTGTGGAAAGAGAGACAATGGTTTAGGTCCAAGACGCTACTATTCATCAGAACTCGGGAAGTGATAAAATCAGTTTGTTTATGACACAGAGGAAGAGAGAAAGATGATAAGAGAAAGGAAATATCTCTAGATGGACGAGGCCAGGATTGCCAAGGGGATAAAATATAAACTTAGGGAACATCCTCATCTTCCATCTGGGCAGTTTGCAGCCTTTCAGACTCAATATTAAAGTTTACAACAGATAATTTCTTTCACATATACATGGCACGACCTCCTGGGCAAGTGCTACAGACCTCCATTTCACACTTTATGTCCCTTTTTCTTGTATTTTCACTAACTGCTCCATTAACCCATCAGCCAGAAGACCTAAGATCCTTACAGCCTGTGCAGATCAGCTAGCAGAGGTATTTTCAGACATTTTAACCTCTACCTGTTTCAGGCTGTGGTTCACCCCTACTTTAAGACCACTATCATCCTGGTACTCAAGGAAAACAAGATAATGCGTCTTAACGACTGCCAACCAGTGCCTCAGATATCGACCATCATGAAGTGCTTCGAAAGGCGAGCCATGGCACGCATCAACTCCAGCTTTCCAGACAACCTCAACCCACTGCAATTTGCCTACCATCGAAACAGGTCTACAGCAGATGCCATTTATGTAGTCCTACACGCATCCCTGAATTCTCTGGACAAAAGACACCTACATCAGACTACTGTTTATTGACTACAATTCTGTCTTCAAGGTTCCTTATAGCCAGGGGAGGTAGTGGAGGTAAGATCCAACTACCTATTAAATGTTCCCAATGGCACGCATCTCAAGTAGCTTCTGACAACCAAGTCCAGCTCCTGGCCTTCATGTGTGGCCTAACTACTAAGCCTGGCAGAATCATTCTTTTTTTTTGGCATGTGCCTGCGTGCGTGCGAGTCTGTGCGTGTGTGCATCCTTGTTGATGTCTTTTTCATGGCTTTCTGGGAGAGAGGGAGAGAGGGAGAGAGGGAGAGAGGGAGAGAGGGAGAGAGGGAGAGAGGGAGAGATGCGCCACTCCTCACATGGACATTTCACAGTATTTTTTCCTTTATTTTATGAGGTCGAGTTGTGATCTCCACACTCAACCCGGCACGGATGGAAAGCGTACTCGGGAGCGGACCCGACTGGTTTCGAACCCAGGAACCTCCACTCCTGGGTCCAGCGCTGATGTCATTGCGCCACCAGCCGGCCCGGCGGAATCATTTCTACTGCAAGAGAAGAGGCAAAGGTGGGCTCCTGGTACCTTAAAATCAGTTGCTTTGGGCAGAGGCGGATCATCAGCTGGAGTTGCCAGCTCATCTAGAAGGAAAGCTCTGATCTCAAACCTTTGCTACCTTGCGGCTATACCCACTCAGGGGGAAGCCACTGGGAGTAAACCCCAAAGAAAAACCCAAAGCTGGAGTCCCTATGGCAATCTACGTTGAGTTCGACCCTGACTTGCAATTCCTGCGACACCACTGGTGCCAAACTGAATCAGTGTCTACTGTTCCTTTGGATTCATCAGCTGCATAGAGAGGGAGGAATTTGCTGCATGGGCAACAGCTTGCTCTACATATCATACTGCCCCAGCTTGCGTAATGGTTTGTGTATCATGTAGACAGCTGGGATGCAATATCCATGGTCAACGGAGGACCTCTGCCTTCATTACTATTATTCCAAGCAAACTCATCACCAGACTCTGAGCTGTAGGAGTCAAAGCCTCTCGCTGTAACTTGACTTCCTGACCAACAGACCAAAATCACTCAAGATCAGCAGCAAAATCTCTGGCATGATTATTTTTTTAAACACTGGTGTTCCACAAGGTTGTGTCTTAAGCCCCTACTTTACTCCTTGTACACTCATGACTGTGTGGCCAAATTCTACCCTAACTATCTACAAGTTTACATAACGGTTTGTATCTCAAATAACAAAATAAGTTGGAGTACAGAAGAAGATAGAGCTTAGTAACTTGATGTCATGGCAACCTTTCCCTGAATGTCAGAGGAATGAAAGAGTTGGTGATTGACTTTAGGAAGGAGGTGAAGCACATGCTCCATCTACATCAACAGTGTTGAGGCTGAGAGCTTCAAGTTCCTAGGAGAGAATGTCAGTAGTGGCCTGGCCTGGCCTGGCCTAACAGCAGAGTCACCAGAGTCAGGTAAAGCTCACCACGCCTTGACATCTTCCAAAAGCTAAAGAGTTCTGGCATGTCCTCATCAGCCCTTACCAATTTTTATTGTTGCATCACCAGAAAACATTCTGTCTAAATGCGTACAACTTATATAACCATATAACAATTACAGCACAGAAACAGGCCACCTCAGCCCTTCTAGTCTGTGCCGAACTCTTACTCTCACCTAGTCCCACCGACCTGCACTCAGCCCATAACCCTCCATTCCTTTCCTGTCCATATATTTATCCAATTTAACTTTAAACGACAACATCGAACCTGCCTCAACCACTTCTGCTGGAAGCTCGTTCCACACAGCTACCACTCTCTGAGTAAAGAAGTTCCCCCTCATGTTACCCCTAAACTTTTGCCCCTTAACTCTCAACTCACGTCCTCTTGTTTGAATCTCCCCCATTCTCAATGGAAAAAGCCTATCCACGTCAACTCTATCAATCCCCCTCATAATTTTAAACACCTCCATCAAGTCCCCCTTCAACCTTCTACGTTCCAAAGAATAAAGACCTAACTTGTTCAACCTTTCTCTGTAACTTAGGAGCTGAAACCCAGGCAACATTTTAGTAACACACAACAAAGTTGCTGGTGAACACAGCAGGCCAGGCAGCATCTCTAGGAAGAGGTACAGACGACGTTTCAGGCCGAGAACCTTCGTCTGTACCTCTTCCTAGAGATGCTGCCTGGCCTGCTGCGTTCACCAGCAACTTTGATGTGTGTTGCTTGAATTTCCAGCATCTGCAGAATTCCTGTTGTCAACATTTTAGTAAACCTCCTCTGTACTCCCTCAATTTTACTGACATCGTTCATATAATTTGGTGACCAGAACTGTACACAATACTCCAAATTTGGCCTTACCAATGCCTTATACAATTTCAACATTACATCCCAACTCCTATACTCAATGCTCTGATTAATAAAGGCCAGCATACCAAAAGCTTTCTTCACCACCCTATCCACATGAGATTCCATCTTCAAGGAACTATGCACCATTATTCCTCAATCTCTCTGTTCTATAGCATTCTTCAATGCCCTACCATTTACCATGAGAGACTTGTTCTGGAGCTGCTCCAGCCTATGGTCAGGCCACATTTAGATCCCCTCCAGTTCGCCTACCAGCCCCGACTAGGAGTTGAGGATGTCATCGTCTACCTGCTGAACCCTGTCTACACCCACCTGGACAAGCCAGCGAGCACTGTGAGGGTCATGTTTTTTGACTTCTCCAGTGCGTTCAACACCATCCGCCCTGCTCTGCTGGGGGAGAAGCTGACAGCGATGCAGGTGGATGCTTCCCTGGTGTCATGGATTCTTGATTACCTGACTGGCAGACCACAGTACGTGTGCTTGCAACACTGTGTGTCCAACAGAGTGATCAGCAGCACTGGGGCTCCACAGGGGACTGTCTTGTCTCCCTTTCTCTTCACCATCTACACCTCGGACTTCAACTACTGCACAGAGTCTTGTCATCTTCAGAAGTTTTCTGATGACTCTGCCATAGTTGGATGCATCAGCAAGGGAGATGAGGCTGAGTACAGGGCTACGGTAGGAAACTTTGTCACATGGTGTGAGCAGAATTATCTGCAGCTTAATGTGAAAAAGACTAAGGAGTTGGTGGTAGACCTGAGGAGAGCTAACCGGTGACCCCCTGTTTCCATCCAGGGGGTCAGTGCGGACATGGTGGAGGATTACAAATACCTAGAGATACGAACTGACAATAAACTAGACTGGTCAAAGAACACTGAGGCTGTCTACAAGAAGGGTCAGAGCCATCTCTATTTCCTGAGGAGACTGAGGTCCTTAAACACATGCTGGACGATGCTGAGGATGTTCTACGAGTCTGTGGTGGCCAATCTCTCTGAAAGCTTTGAAAACCTACTTCATCATCCACAACTCCACCTATCTTAGTATCATCTGCATACTTACTAATCCAATTTACCACCCCATCATCCAGATCATTAATATATATGACAAACAACATTGGACCCAGTACAGATCCCTGAAGCGCACCACTAGACACCCTCCTCCAATCTGACACACAGTTATCCACGACTATCTGGTGTCTCCCATCCAGCCACTGCTGAATCCTTCTGACTACTTCGATATTAATGCCTAATGATTGAACCTTCCTAACTAACCTTCCATGTGGAACCTTGTCAAAGGCCTTATTGAAGTCCACATAGACAACATCCACCGCTTTACCCTCGTCAACTTTCTTAGTAACCTCATCAAAAAACTCAATAAGATTTGTCAAACATGACCTTCCACGCACAAATCCATGTTGACTGTTCCTAATCAGACCCTGTCTATCCAGATAATTATATATACCATCTCTAAGAATACTTTCCATCAATTTACCCACCACTGACGTCAAACCCACAGGCCGATAATTGCTAGGTTTACTCTTAGAATCCTTTTTAAACAATGAAACAACATGAGCAATACGCCAATCCTCCAGCACCATCCCCGTTTCTAATGCCATTTGAAATATTTCTGTCAGAGCCCCTGCTATTTCCACACTAACTTCCCTCAAGGTCCGAGGGAATATCTTGTCCAGACCCGGAGACTTATCCACTTTTATATTCCTTAAAAGCACCAGTACTTCCTCTTCTTTAATCGTCATACTTTCCATAACTACCCTTCTTGTTTCCTTTACCTTACACAATTTAATATCCTTCTCCTTAGTGAATACCGAAGAAAAGAAATTGTTCAAAATCTCCCCCCATCTCTTTTGGCTCCACACATAGCCATCCACTCTGATTCTCTAAGGGACCAATTTTATCCCTCACTATCCTTTTGCTATTAATATAACTGTAGAAACCCTTTGGATTTATTTTCACCTTACTTGCCAAAGCAGCCTCATATCTTCTTTTAGCTTTTCTAATTTCTTTCTTAAGATTCTTTTTACATTCTTTATATTCCTCAAGCACCTCATTTACTCCAAGCTGCCTATATTTATTGAAGATCCCTCTCTTTTTCCGAACCAGGTTTCCATTACCCCTTGAAAACCACGGCTCTCTCAAACTTTTAACCTTTCCTTTCAACCTGCCAGGAACAAAAGGATCCTGCATCCTCAAAATTTCACCTTTAAATGACCTCCATTTCTCTATTACATCCTCCCATTAAACAAATTGTCCCAATCCACTACTTCTAAATCCTTTCGCACCTCCTCAAAGTTAGCCTTTCTCCAATCAAAAATCTCAATCCTAGGTCCAGTCCTATCCTTCTCCATAATTATATTGAAACTAATGATATCGTGATCACTGGACCCGAAGTGCTCCCCAACACAAAGCTCCGTCACCTGACCTATCTCATTCCCTAACAGAGATCCAACACTGCCCCTTCTCCAGTTGGTACCTCTATGTATTGCTCCAAAACTTGGCATGGCAACTGCTTTACAAGTGACCACAAGAAACTGCAGAGTTGTGGACACTGCTCAGAACATCACAGAAATCAGCCTCCCCTCTACGGACTCTACCTATACTTCTCACAACCTGAGTAAAGTAGCCAGCATAATCAATGACCCCCACCCATCCCTCTTCAATCCCCCTCTTATTGGGCAGAAGACACAGAAGCCTAAAAGTACATTCTACCAGGCTCAAGGACACCTTCTACCCCACTGTTAGCACTGTCAAACAGACCTCGTGTACAATAAGATGAATTATTGGCCTCACCATGTACCTCATTATGATTTTGCACTTTATTGTTTACCTGCACAGGACTTTTTCAGTAGCTTTTACACTTTACTATGCAATGTTTTCCCTTTTTCTTTCTCAATGCACTGTGTAATGACTTGATCTGTCTGAATAATATGCAAGACAAGCTTTTCACTGTACATGTGACAATAATAAACCAAAAACAATATTCTTAGCCTCACCTTACCAGCAATATCCTCTTTATCCTTGCCATCCTTCCCCAAACTTCTCTGCAACCTAAATCTACTTGTTTTGGTTGCTTTACCAGTTCCAATGAACGATCTTCAACCTGAAATGCCAATTCTGTTGCTCTTTCCATAGATGCTGCCTAACCAGGTGAGCTTTCCGAGTTTTGATGAGATTTCCAACATCTGCAGTTTTTTTTTATTTTCATTTCTTGACACTGCAACACTGTAGTACATGTGCACCACACAGAACTAGCAGCATTCAAGAGACAGAGCCAGGTCATCCCACAAACAATTAGATCAAAGGTATATAGGCCTGCTGCATTCAGTGAACAATTAACCAGCAAACTAAAGGAGGAGATGTCAAGAACATGGCCAGTCTAAAAGACAACGGAATGTCAATAATAAGATTTGAAACACCAAGTGGAAGAACTATCTCAATATATCCATTGCTAATCTAAATTTATCATCCAGAAATCCACTCCCACTCCTCATTTTCTCCCACAGATACCTAGTCCTTTTGGCATATCTTGTTCCTTAGAAATAAAATCAACAATTTATTCTTATTCACTGACTCACTGTTTAGTTTGACAGCCAAGAATCTGTGCGTTCTGAGCAAAACCCAAACTGAGTAGGTTGTTGGTGCTGTTGGAGAGCACTGTTGAGAATGCCTTAAATTACCTTGGGCAGTAACTAACAGTCTAAAATGAAATGCTTAAGAATTTGAATATTGCCATGGAAATGGACAACTCCATAATTAGCCACATCTCCAACTACAACAACACCATTTGGCTGACAATGTGGAATATTCAGTTGGTTAGTTAGATCACTGGATCATAAATTTAGAATAATGAATAGGCAATGAGAAATCTAAAGTTAAATTTCTAAACTTGGAGCTGAGTTCACTTCAAGAAGCTGAGAAGGCGATTGGTAAAGGGCTGAAGAAAAAGCTGAGGGAGGAAGGGGTTGATTCCTCCTTCAGCCCTTTATCTCATCCAACTATCCCCTCCCAGCTTCTTACTTCATCCCTATCCCCCACTCACTCACCTCCCCCCTCACCTGCCCGCTTGTATTCCTTTCCTCTCGCCCACTTTCTTATTCTGATGTCTTCCTGCCTCCCTTTCCCATCTCGATGAAGGGTCTCAGCCTGAAATGTGGAGTGGTTATTCCCCTTCAGAGCTGTTCCCTGACTTGCTGAATTCCTCCAGCATTTTCTGTGCACGTTGCTCAACAATTTCACATAACTGGCCTATTCATTCTGAGATAGATCCAGTTCTGATTTAAAATTAACCTGCAGCAATAATTCAACTTTGCACTTTCCACATATGCTGCCCAATCTGCTAGTATTCCTATCATTTTCTTTTATTTCAAATTTTCCTTTCTATTTTATCCTCATTTATCTTCTAAGACCATAAGACATAAGAGCAGAATTAGGCCATTTAGCCAATCAAGTCTGCTCCACCATTCAAGCACGGCTGAACCTTTTTTGCCCTCCCAGCCCCACTCCCCAGCTTTCTCCCTATAACTTTTGATGCTGTGTCCAATTTAGAAACTATCAAGCTCTGCCTTAAATACAACTAACAACCTGGCCTCCACAGATGCCTGTGGTAACAAATTCCACAAATTCACCATCCTCTGGCTAAGGAAATTTCTCCGCATCTCTGTTTTAAATTGACGCTCTATATCCTGAGGCTGTGCCCTCTTTTCCTCAACTCCCCCACCATGGGAAACATCCTTTCCACATCTACTCTGTTTACGCCTTTCAACATTTGAAAGGTTTCAATGAGATCCCCCCTCATCCTTCTAAATGCCAGCGAGCACAGCCCCAGAACCATCAACGTTCCTTGTATAATAACCCTTTCATTCCTGGAATCATCCTTGTGAACCTGCTCTGGACCCTCTCCAACGCCAGCACATCTCTTATAAGATGAGGGGCCCAAAACTGTTCACAATACTCAAGGTGAGATCTCACCAGTGCCTTATAAAGCCTCAGCATCACATCCCTGCTATTGTATTCTAGACCTCTTGAAATGAATGCTAACATTGCATTTGCCTTCCTCACCAACTCAACCTGCAAGTTAACCTTTAGGGTGTTCAGCACAAGGACTCCCAAGTCCCTTTGCGTCTCAGATTTTTAGATTTTCTCCCCGTTTACAAATTAGTATGCACATTTATTTCTACTACCAAAGTGCATGACCATGCATTTTCCACATTGTATTGCATTTGCCATTTTCTTGCCCATTCTCCTAATCTGTCTACGTCCTTCTGTAGCTTACCTGTTTCCTCAACACTACCTGCTGCCTTTTCTACACTGGGATACCCTGCTTGCATGATGCATGGGAGACTCATCTCTTACACCGCCAGTACCTCGGAAGAAGCACCGGAGACAAGGGAGAAGGCCCGGCGTCCTGGTGAGGCTAAGATAGTATGCAAACCGGCCGCTGCTCCCTAGCGTTCTCCTGGCTAACATTCAGTCCCTGGATTACAAGCTTTGTGAACTGAGAGCCAGAATCTCCTATCAGCAGAAATAAAGGAATGCAACTGTTTGTGCTTTGTGGAGACCTGGCTGACAGAGGAGATACCAGATGATGCTATCAAACCTTCTGGGTTCTCCCTGTTCCAGGTGGACAGGTCAAAAAACCTCACTGGGAAGAGTAAAGGAGGACGGGTATGCTTCAAGGCCAACAATACTTGGTGCAACCCCTAGAATGTGCAAGCACTCAAATCCTTTTGTTCCCCAGACCTGGAATACCTAGTTCTGCTGTGCAGACCCTACTGGCTGCCTCGGGAGTTCACGGCTGTTATCATCACAGCGGTGTACATTCCACCGCAGGCTGATACTGACGCGGCTCTCAAGGAATTGTACGAGACCATTAACACACTGGAGACTACACACCCAGAGGCTGCCTTCATTGTCGCCGGTGACTTTAATTGTATGTCGCTGACGAAAGTCTCTCCAAAGTTTTGTCAGCACATCCAGGTGAGCACTCGTGGAGATAACACACTTGACCACTCCTGCACTCCCTTCCACAATGCCTACAAAGGTCTCCTTCGCCCAGCTTTTGGAAAATCAGATCACTCTTCGATCCTGCTTTTGCCAACGTACAGGCAGAAGCTGAATCAAGAGGTGGCCATGGTTAAAGCCGTCCACTGTTGGTCCAACCAATTGGCCTCCATACTGCAGGACTGCTTCGATGATGTCTACTGGAATGTCTTCCATGATGAGGATGTCTCCAAGCGGACTGATGGAGTCATGAGCTTCATCCGGAAGTGCATCAACGATGTTGTCCCACAGAAGTCAGTCAGGGTCCTCCCAAACCAGAAACCCTGGATCAATAGTTCCATGCGAGCAGCACTTACAGCGCGACATCGAGCTTACATCGCTGGCAATCAACTAGAGCTCAAGAAAAGCAGCTATGATCTGCGCAAAGGTATCAAGGCTGCGAAACAATAACATAGGGACAAGATGGAGTTAAGATTAACAACGAAAAGCGCACATGACTTGTGGCAACAATTACATACCATCACAGACTTCAGAGCCAAACACTGTGGCGCCAACATTGCGGCCTCTCTCCCAAATGAACTCAATCGCTTTTATGCTCAGTTCGATGTCACTAACTCTGAGCCTCAGAGGAAAGCCACCGCTACAACCTGCAACCTGGTCATCTCTGAGGCTGAGGAACGCAGATGCTTCCAACGACTAGACAGTCACAAGGCAGCGGGACCGGATGGCATCCCAGGGCATGTACTCAGGGTCTGCGCAGCACAACTGGCAGGTGTGTTCACTGATATTTTTAATCTCCCCCTCTCCCAGTACAGAGTGCCCTCCTACTTCAAATTATCCACCATTGTCCCTGTACCAAAAAAGACCAAGGTAACACGCCTGAACGACTGGCGTCCTGTCACACTCACCTCATTTATAAACAACTGCTTTGAGAGGCTGGTCAAGGATTACATCTGCAGCTTGCTACCACCTAAGCTGGACCCCCTACAATTTGCCTACCGACACAACCAACCGACAGAGGACGCAATAGCCATAGCTCTACATACCCTTACACATCTGGAGAAGAAGGATGTTTATGTGAGAATGCTGTTCTTGGACTACAGTTCAGCATTCAACATCATAGTTCCATCCAGGCTCAACAGAAGTTCAGAGACCTTGGCCTTGACCCTATCTTGTGCAGGTGGATCCTGGACTTCCTATCAGATCACCAGTCAGTTGTAAGAGTGGGCTCCCTCACCTCCAACCCTCTGACTCTCAATACAGGAGCCCCCCAAGACTGCGTACTGAATCCCCTCCATTACTCCCTGTATGCCCATGACTGTATCGCCACCCACAGCTCTAATCTGCTAATTAAATTTGCCAACGCCACTACATTGATTGGCCTAATCTCAAATAATAACGAGGTGGCCTACAGGGAAGAAGTCATCTCTCTGACACAGTGGTGTCAATAAAACTACCTCTCCCTGAATGTCACAAAAACAAAGGAGTTGGTTGTGGATTACAGGAAAAATGGAGACAGGCTAACCCCTATTGACATCAATGGATCTGGGGCTGAGAGGGTAAACAGCTTTAAGTTCCTCAGCATCCACATTACCGAAGACCTTATGTGGTCCGTACACACCAGCTGTGTGGTGAAAAAGGCACAACAGCACCTCTTTCACCTCAGACGGTTGAGCAAGTTTGGTATGGGCCCCTAAATCCTAAGAACTTTCTACAGGGGCACAATTAAGAGCATAACTGCCTGGTCTGGGAACTGTACCTCCCTTAATCACAGGACTCTGCAGAGAGTGGTGTGGACAGCCCAGCACATCTGTAGTTGTGAACTTCCCACGATTCAGGGCATTTACAAGGACAGGTGTGTAAAGAGTTTCAGCGATGTCATTTCATAACACCCAATCCAGTATAGCTGATCCCCTAGTAGGCTCAATAACAAACAGCTCCAAAAAGCCATCTCATAGGCATTCAACACACTCACTCTCTTGAGATCCATTACCAACCTGATTTTCCCCAATCGACCTGCATGTTGAAATCTCCCATGACTATCATAACATTGCCCTTTTGACACATATTTTCTATTTCCCATTGTAATCTGTGGTCCACATCCCAGCTACTGTTGGGAATCCTGCCATAAGTTCCTTTTATCCTTGCACTTTCTTGCACACAAGGATTCAACATCTTCTGATTCTCTGTTACATCTTTATACTGATTTGATGCCATTCTTTACCAACAGCCCCTCTGCCGATCTTCCTATCCCTCCGATTCAACATGTAACCTTGGACATTCAGTTCCCAACTACAACCATCCAGCTACGATTCAGTGATGGCCACATCATCATTCCTGATAATCTTGCAATAGTGCAACAAGATCATCCACCTTTATTTCTCATATTCCGTGCACTGAGATATAACACTTTGAGTACTGTATTTGCTACCCTTTTTGATTCTGCATCCCTAATGCAATGATACATACCCTGCTGGCTGCAATTTTGTCCTATCATCTGCCTGCCCTTCCTGACACTCTGACTGCTCACTGTCTATGCTTTTTCACCATTTGTCCTATCCTGAGTCCCTTCACTCCAATTCCCACCCTCCTGCCAAGTTAGTTTAAAATCTCCCCAACAGCTCTAACCAACCTGCCTGCAAGAATATTGTCCCCCTTGGGTTTAGGTGCAACCCGTCACTTTTGAACTGGTCATACCTCCCCCAGAAGAGATCCCAATGATCCACAAACCTGAAGCCCTGCCCCCTGCACTAGCTTTTAAGCCACACATTAAACTGCCAAATCATCCTGTTTCTCACCTCACTGGCACGTGGCACAGGCAGCAATCCAGAAATTACTATCTGGGAGGTCCTGCTGCTCAGCTTTCTAACAAGCTCTCTAAATTCTCTTTTCAGGACCTCTTTGCTTTTCTTCTTTAAGTCACTGGTATCAATATGTACCAAGACATCTGGCTGCTCTCCCTCCCTCTCCAAGATGCTGTGGATGTGTCCCATTCATGTCCACAGAGTCCCCTATTTCTACCCTCTTTCCCTTCTGCACCAAAGATTCATTTACATTTGCATCTCTCTCAGAGAGATTGTTGCAGTTAACAAATCTTCATTAATTACCAGTGGACAATTTGTGCCACTCACTCTCTTAAGAGTCCATCCTCTTGCAAATACTCCTTTTGTTTTCTCCACCCTTTCCTTTATCTGCACGTTTTTAACACTGGAGTTTGAATGAACATCACCAACCTGAAACACTAACTTTGTTTTTCTCTCCCCACTGATGCTACCTGAACTGCTAACTATATTCAGCAGTCCTGATGTAGGATCGTCAACCTCTCCATAAATGCTGTCTGACCTACAATGCAAGACCAGTTTCTGAAAGGCTTCTGGCCAAAAATGCATTTAAGTACATTCAATGATAAGCCGACAGGGAAGGGAATAGTATCTTTGGTTGGTGGGGTAAATGCAAAATGGCGTGTTCTCCTTGTTTTAATACTCAGAAACCCAGAGAAAGGAGTTTTTTTTTAGTGTCGCCCGGAGATGAATAGTTTGTCTGAACTCCAGGCAGCCCACTTCCTCCAACAAATATGAAACGCCACAGTTCCTCCCTGCTTTCCCAGCTACACCGAATGATCTAGTTGGAACCAAACTTCCCATTGGTGTGGGGAGTGTGTGTGTGCGATATTCATAACGTCGCCGGCACCCGAACACTCACTAACTCACTCACCTCCCTCCACAAGACTAACAGCGTCCCCCCTTCGCTGAGCCCGGGCTGCCAATAGGAGCACGCCGCCTTTGCCGGTCACAGAGTGGGGGCGGGAGGGACGCCGCTCGGAGCGCGCGACTGCCTTTCAACCGGCAGCGGCCGCGGCCCCCTCGCGCGGGGTCCTGTCGCCTCGGCTCGAAGGTCCCGAGCAGGAAAATGGCGGCGCCCAGCAGCAGGGAGGTGCTGTCTCTCTACAGGACGATGTTGAGAGAAAGCAAGAAATTTCCCAGTTACAATTATAGGTAAACAAAACGATTTTTGTTTGTTTTCATTTTGTGAAGAAATATTCTAATTATCACGCTGGTTGTGTTTTAAAACATGAAATAGTGTCTCTGTCAGGGTGTGAAAACACAGTTATTTCGCAGGTTGGACACGTGAAAGTTGCCTTGCCGTTTAATATTAAAAATTCAAATGGCAATATATTCTGATCCCAAGAAGTATTAATCAAAGAATTAAAAATTCTTAAAAATTAGAGATTCTGCAGATATTGGAAATCTTGAGCAACACGCAAAGTGCTGGATGAACTCAGCGAATCAGGCAGCGTCTGTGGAGGCGATAAACAGTTGACGTTTTGGTCCGAGGCCCTGATTTCTAAATTCCTCCTCTGTGTTCATCAAAGTTGTGTTGGGCTTGGGTGTTGGGGCGTTTGTGTCGAAATTTTCTGTAAAGAGTTATGTAAAAGACTGTAGTGATGAAAAAAAAGACAAGATACATGCTGTCCTTGGTTCTTGATCCTCCAAAATATTCCGCATGGAATTTAAACTGGAGGTGGCAGAGGGTGGGCTTAAGAAGGAGATTTTTGGAGAAGAAAAGCTGCCTTAAGTTTAATTGGGTTTGGTTATGTGACTGTGTTAGGATTAAGATTATACCATGCTTGAGTCCTTGAGTCAGGTGGCTTTTGTACCTCCTGCTCGGTGACTGGTGGAGGGTAGAGAAGAAAGGATCACCAGGGTGGGTGCATTTATCTGCATATTGGCTGCTTTACTGAGGCAACGAGAAGTTTAAATAGATTCCATGGAAGGGAGGCTTGTTTCCATGATGTGCTGAAGTTTGTTCACAGCTCGGCAGTATGTTGTGGTAATGGGCACAACAGTCGCCACACCAAGCCATGATGTATCTAGATAGAATGCCTTATCTGGTCTACCACTAAAAATTAGTGAGGGTCAGAGGGGCCAGATTTCCTTAGGCTCTAACATGGTAAAATCATTGGTGAGCTTTGTTGGCCATGGTGTCTTTGTGATTCATTGAAGATAATGCTATTGTTGATGATCATTAAAGAATACAAAGCTTTCACCTGTCTTGACCTCACCACCACTGATGTAAACAAGAATATGTACATCTCCCCATTTTCTGAAGTCAATGGCCAGCTCTTTTGTTTTGCTGACTTTGAAAGAGGGAATGCTGTCATGACACTGTGCCACTAAGCTCTTCAAGACCACGTTGTAGTTTGATTCATCATTATTATTTGGCATACAATGGTGGTGTCATCTGCAAACTTGTACATGGAGTTAGAGCAGAATTGGACCACACTGTCGTGGGTGTATAGGGAGTAGAGTAGGGGTTGAGGGAAATTATGGTGGTTGTGCTGTTGCTTATCCTTATTGATTTGAGTTTGTTGGTCAGGAAATCAACCATCCATTTGCAAAGGGAGATGTTGAGTCCTAAATCTAGGAATTTGGAAATGAGTTTGCTTGGAATTATAATATTGAAGATAAAGCTATATAGTCATGGGCATAGCAATGAAAGTTGAAGCCAGAGCTCTCATTGTTTGCCTGTGGTGCCAGGTTTGTACTGCAATGCATACGAGAGTTTTGGCATTCTCTGCAAGGAGGAATTCCTATGCATGTAATGTATCTAACCAAGTACTTGAATCACCAAGCCGGGTATGGTTAGTTCAGGTTGCTATGGACCAAGTGCTGGTAATGGAACTAGTACATAGAATTTGATGGTTGATGTGGACTTGGTAGGCTGAAACGACTGTTTTGTGCAATATGACTCTAATCTGCTTTAAGTGACAGCTCCCTTATTTAATAACTACCTTCTCTTGTTTGAGACTCTCTCATGAGTTGAAACATCTCAATATCTATCTTCTCACAAAACCCTAGGATCTGGTTCTGATTTAAGATGTCACTGGTGAAGCATAGCAACAACTTGCTGGACAACAAATAAAACTATAAATTAGTCATAGTCATACTTTATTGATCCCGGGGGAAATTGGTTTTTGTTACAGTTGCACCATAAATAATAAATAGTAATAGAACCATAAATATTTAAATAGTAATACGTAAATTATGCCAGTAAATTATGAAATAAGTCCAGGACCAGCCTATTGGCTCAGGGTGTCTGACCCTCCAAGGGAGGAGTTGTTAAGTTGATGGCCACAGGCAGGAATGACTTCCTATGATGCTCTGTGCTGCATCTCAGTGGAATGAGTCTCTGGCTGAATGTACTCCTGTGCCCACCCAGTACATTATGTAGAGGATGAGAGACATTGACCAAGATGGCATGCAACTTAGACAGCATCCTCTTTTCAGACACCACCGTGAGAGAGTCCAGTTCCATCCCCACAACATCACTGGCCTTACGATTGAGTTTGTTGATTCTGTTGGTGTCTGCTACCCTCAGCCTGCTGCCCCAGCACACAACAGCAAACATGTTAGCACTGGCCACCACAGACTCGTAGAACATCCTCAGCATCATCCGGCAGATGTTAAAGGACCTCACTCTCCTCAGGAAATAGAGATGGCTCTGTCCCTTCTTGTAGACAGCCTCGGTGTTCTTTGACCAGTCCAGTTTACTGTCAATTTGTATCCCCAGGTATTTGTAATCCTCCACCATGTCCACACTGACCCCCTGGATGGAAACAGGGGTCACCGGTACCTTAGCTCTCCTCAGGTCTACCACCAGCTCCTTAGTCTTTTTCACATTAAGTTGCAGATAATTCTGCTCACACCATGTGACAAAGTTTCCTACCGTAGCCCTGGACTCAGCCTCATCTCCCTTGCTGATGCATCCAACTATGGCAGAGTCATCAGAAAACTTCTGAAGATGACAAGACTCTGTGCAGTAGTTGAAGTCTGAGGTGTAAATGGTGAAGAGAAAGGGAGACAAGACAGTCCCCTGTGGAGCCCCAGTGCTGCTGATCACTCTGTCGGACACACAGTGTTGCAAGCACACGTACTGTGGTCTGCCAGTCAGGTAATCAAGAATCCATGATACCAGGGAAGCATCCACCTGTATCGTTGTCAGCTTCTCCCCCAGCAGAGCAGGGCGGATGGTGTTGAACGCACTGGAGAAGTCAAAAAACATGACCTTCACAATGCTCGCTGGCTTGTCCAGGTGGGCGTAGACACAGTTCAGCAGGTAGACGATGGCATCCTCAACTCCTAGTCGGGGCTGGTCGGCGAACTGGAGGGGATCTAAGTGTGGCCTGACCATAGGCCAGAGCAGCTCCAGAACAAGTCTCTCCAGGGTCTTCATGATGTGGGAGGTCAATGCCACCAGTCTGTAGTCATTGAGGCCGCTGGGGCGTGGCGTCTTCGGCACAGGGACGAGGCAGGACGTCTTCCACAGTACAGGAACCCTGCGGATCCTCAGGCTCAGGTTGAATACATGGCAGGTGGGGGACTGTGAGGAGGGGTAGGAGAGGAGAGTGGAATATGTGATGGTTGGGGGCCGACAACAGATGGTTCATGTGGGGAATGGGCAAGGGCCACAATGTCAAATCTGTTAAAGAACAGGTTAAGTTCATTGGCCCTGTCCACACTGCCTTCAGCTCTTCTGTTGCTGGTTTGCCAGAACCCAATGATGGTCCTCATCCCCCTCCAGACCTCTCTCATGTTGTTCTGCTGGAGTTTCCACTCAAGCTTCCTCCTGTACCTGTCTTTAGCCTCCCTGATCCTGGCTTTCAGGTCCCTCTGTATTGCCCTCAGCTCCTCCCTATTTCCATCTCTAAACACCCTCTTTTTAGCGTTCAGGATGTCCTTTGTCACCCATGGCTTGTTATTTGAATAGCAAAGGACAGTTCTTGTCAGAACATTGCAGTCCACACAGAAGTTGATGTAATCAGTGATGCACTCTGTGAGCCCATCAATATCCTCTCCATGTGGCTCACAGAGTGCCTGCCAGTCTGTCACCCCAAAACAACCCTGGAGCGTCTCATAAGCCTCCTCCGTCCATTTTCTCACTGTCCTCGAGGTTGCTGGTTTACTCTTCACCAGAGGCACGTAGCAGGGTTTTAGATGCACCAAGTTGTGAGCTGACCTTCCCAGTGGGGGGAGGAGAGAGGAGCTGTATGCATCCTTAACGTTAGCGTACATCAAATCCAGAGTCCTCTCCCCTCTGGTTGTACAGCTCACATACTGCGTGAAGTTGGGCAGTGTTCTAGCCATGGTAACATGGTAGAAGTCACCCGAGATGGTAATGAGGGCACTCGGGTGCCGGGTTTGTAATCTGTCTATGACGGTGTAAATGATGTTACACGCCGACGTCGGGTTGGCAGAGGGAGGGATGTACACAACAACCACAATTGCACGCGAGATTTCCCTTGGCAAATAATATGGCCGGAGTCCAACAGCAAAAAGTTCAATATTCAAGCTACAAACACGTTCCTTGATTGTAATATGCCCAGGATTGCACCATCTGTTGTTTACCAGAACTGCAAGCCCCCCTCCTTTATGCTTGCTGCTCTCAGTGCAATTCCAGTCAGCTCGAACGGTCTGGAAGCCCTCTATGGAAATGCTTTGGTCGGGTATGTCCTCGTGCAGCCACGTCTCAGTAAAGCACATGACACTGTGTTACACAAGCTATGTATTAAACTATGACACAAATTATGTATTAAGCTCATTTTTTCACTACAATCAATAGCCTGCAGCTTCCCTTTCAGAGATGAACTTTTGAACAGCTTGTATGACTGGCATTTTTGCAGTGTTAACTGAAGTCTCAAAGGTGTAGGGTGGTTGTGTCATGGTGGGTAAAGACAGAATTGAGGTGGCAGAAACTGAGCCTGTGAGTGGGGAATGAGCCAATGTTTGGCAGATGCTGGAGTGGACTTGGAGGCAATTGGATGTGAGGCAGAGCCAAGGCAGCGGGGCCTGGATCAGAGAGCAAGGAATGATGTGCTGTTTGGCTGATTTAAGTCTTGTTAAGGTTGGGTATAGGCTGAATTGAGGCAGCGAGGCTCAGGCCCAAGAGCATATAAAGTGGCAGGGCCCAGGTCCAAGTGAGGAACAACCTGGGGTCTGGCTGATTTAAGCGCCGGGCCAGATTGGAAAGGTCAGGGTGTTGGGGACAGAGGAGAGGGGCAGGCCGTTGTTCAGCTCACTGCCCTGCAAGGTTTACTCATCTCCATGCTAGGCTGAGGCTGTGGCCTGCAACTAACAGGTTCATAGATGGACTGCAGTGATATCTGGCTTCGAGGCTGTGGACTTGCCTTTGTGAACTTCAGTTCTGATGTTATTTTCTTATATTTATTGTTTACATGATTTGTTTGTTTTTCTGATCTATGTCTCTAATAATCAAAGGCTGTGAACCAAATGCCAGTAAATGGATTAAGTATGGTCAGGCAGCACACATCAAAGTTGCTGGTGAATGCAGCAGGCCAGGCAGCATCTCTAGGAAGAGGTACAGTCGACGTTTCAGGCCGAGACCCTTCGTCAGGACTCAACTAAGTACGGTCAGCATGGATTTTGTGACTTCAGTGAACTTGATTTGAGCAGCCATAAACAGTGTATCAGATCAATGACTTTTCCAGAACTAAGAAAAATTAGCAATTTTTTTTAAAGAAAGGATTTTCAAACATAGGAAGGAAAAGCAGACAAGGAAGCAAAGATTAAGCCAGACAGATTATCTGATGGAAAGATAATAGTGCAGAAAGTGCTGATGGAATATAAATAAAATATGGAACAAAGTAGCAGAATCATTTCCTATAATATGTTACTTATTCTCCCTGCTTCCAAGCAATTGCTGACTTTGAAATTGCTTCATCCATTCCCTTTCACTCACATTCAGGCTTGTTTCGTTTTCTTCACCCTAAAAAGTTAACTTTTTTTCCCTATTCCCAAGAATTTCTGAGGCATTTTGTTTCATTTCAGATATCCAGCATCTGCACTATTTTGTGAAGCTTAAGACGTATG
The DNA here is from genome assembly GCF_030028105.1 of Mobula birostris. NCBI lineage: Eukaryota > Metazoa > Chordata > Chondrichthyes > Myliobatiformes > Myliobatidae > Mobula > Mobula birostris. Next base: position 59,247,894 of record NC_092388.1, read on the forward strand.
AAGAACAAAACTGAACTAGGGTTATTATCATCAACGGCCATATCAAAGATAGAATCAAAAGCAGTTGGTGCAGCTGTGGCATAGAGGATCAGGTGAAAGAAGTGTTATGTAGAGAGTCTATTATGTTTGGAAGAGAATAAACAAATCCAGCTGCAGAAGCAAAAAGTGATTGATCTTAATCACAGAAGATTTATTTTGTACTTTTATAACTAAATTTGTGTATCTTCTAGCTATCTTGTATAAAACCTCACGTCTCAATCACTTATTTTGCAAAAAAATACTTCTGATTAAGTGCAGTGAGGATTCACCAGGCTGATTTCTAGGAAGAGTGAGGAAAAATTAAACAGACTGGGCCTTTGAATTTCAAAGAATGAAGGATCATGTCATTAAATGCATAAAATCCTACAGGATGTAGAAAGGTCATCCTCCAGTTAAGCTGTTGAAAACAAAGGGAGTCAACTCTCAAAGTAAGGGGTCAGCCATTCTGGACAGAGATGAGTAGAAATTTCTTTACCCACAAAATATCTACCTTTGGAATTTTGTAGCCTAAATGGCTATGATAGGTTAATGGCTAATTATGTTCAAGAAGGGGAGAAATTTTTGTGCATTAGGGGAAGCAAGGGACAAATGCAGGAAAATTGCACTGAGGTTAAAGACCAGTCACAATTTTAATTGAATGACTGAGAGGTATGAAGGGCTGAAAGGCCTATTCTCTTTTTTATATTCAGTTAAGATTTCTTGACTCCAATAATCAGTTCCATAGTATCTCTTTCTTCATTCTCTGGTACTTCTGACTTGCCTCTCAGCAGGCTCACTTGGACACAGTGGTTGGTATTGTTTTACATCTATCATTGAATTGTGCTTTCTTCTGGTTTGAGATCAAGTGAGTATATCAATCGTCCTCTGTATTTGTTGGACATGCTGAGAATTGAATCTATAATGATTTCTACATTTCCTTCAATTTATCTTTTGGCTATTTTAATACGATCTGTAATTGTGAACTAGAGTATACTTAAGGGTAGAGTTGAAGGCCTGGTAATTAAGTGTTGAAGGTGATGTGAATTACAGAGTTGACTAAAAGAAGAATGGTAAAAATGTAGGATAGAGAAAAAGTAGAATTCAGCCAGTTTAAATAAACAAGAGTTATTCACGACAGAGATTGACGGCTTGGATTGGTGGAATTTGGTAAATGTTAATCTCAAGGTAGCTGAACAGACTGCTTTCTAAGTACTTTCACAGTTTGACTATAGGAATACAGGCTTAAAGACAACTCAAGTTAAAGAAGTGTAGTAAGTTATACAAATGGGAATAGGAAGTTTGAGGATTTGAGACAAAATCTGTCAGGCAAGTTATAGTGGATGTAATTAAGTACTGCTAACTCTAATGTTACACACTGTAGATCTGGGGAAGAAGAATGGAATACTTCCTTGCTGTGCATGTGTGAGAGTAAAGTAATTAAAATTTAAACAGAAAATTAAAAGCTAGCGTCTAGATACAAGTAATATAAAAAATAATGAAATGTATTGGCCTCTATAAAAGCTTTTCAGCTTTTGATATGCTTAACCTGGACATTGTCCTCCAGTGTTTCTCCTCTATATCCTAGCTTGGTGAGAAGACTCTTGCTTTGTTCTTGTGTTTTCAATGCATGGTTCATTTGGTTGTAATTGTTAAGTGTTTTACATGACTTCAGCTTGTGATGAGTGCTGCTTTCCTGGAATGTAGCTGATCATCTGGATACTTGAATATTCCTCCTCGTGTGCCCTCAGAGCATCTGCAATGCAGTTCATGCTGTCCCATTTTGCTAACTTGATTCTTGTCTCTGAAGTTTCTAATACTGTCTGTGGTGTTTGCACAATTCTACACCATTGTGTTCTGCATTCTAATGCGTCAAGATGCTCATTCCTCTCATCTTTATTTTGGCCTTGGACCACCACAGGGCTGTTTATTAAACTTGCATATTTTAGTTATGGAGGTTGGCCTCCATTGCAAAAAGATGTCATTTATGAAATACTAAGGCAATTTCATTGCAGTTACAGCATTGTGGCCAGTTGTCTGAGCAAGACTGTTCAATAATGTTATAACAATGGTGCTGCTTCTCCTTTTCTCCCCTCACTGTCCACAGTAGAGAAATAAATGTTATTTCACTTCAAATAGCACCACAAGATCTTCTACATCCATCCACTTCGAACAGTTTTAACAAGCAACTGAAAACCCAGAGTTGTATTCTAGCAACTTTGGCCTCTTATGATGTACCTCAATCTTTGTCATACCAATGGCACCTGGAATTGCACTACAAGATTTTCCTGGATTCCCAACTCTTCCTTTAAAGAGAGTTTTCAAAAAACCCACCCCTTCCACCTTTCCCTTGGATTTATAATTGTTGACTTTATGCTTCTGCAGAGCACTTTGGGATACTTTTCTACATTAAAGGTCCTAAATAAGCACACATTTTTAAAATTTGCAGCTCCATGTACTTCCCACAAAACTGAATTATTTTTGAAATTCCTTCATTTGCATTTGTCCTAAAAACTGCCTGTGTGAATGTTATGTATTCCCTCAGAGAAGATGCAACACCATGTAAATTATTTCACACAATGTTTCTTTGCAGGTGAAGACTGACTTGTAACTGACTAATCAATGCTTCTTCATGTTTACAACTCTTGAAAGAAACTGAAAGCAATAAGGTTCCAGATTTTGGTTGGATTTTTAGTTACTTAGAGATACAGCATGGTAATAGGCTAATCTGACCCAACAAGCCCACGCCTCACATTTACACCTGTGTGACCAATTAACCTATTAACCCATATGTCTTTCGAGTGTGGGAGGAAAACAGAGCACCTGGGGAAACCCATGCAGTCACGGGAAGAACATACAAACTTCTTACTGAGCGTGGCGGGAATGCAGTTTATGTGACAGATAATAAACTTCAGTGTCCATTAAGAAGGGTAGTTTGGTAACATGACCTCTGACCAAGCTGAACATGAGAAATGAAGTACATTCCTGATGGAGCAGCAAGTGTATTTCAATGAGCTGCCAACCTGGCAAAACTGCAGCATAAAACTATTCCATGTAAGATAGCAAAGTACCATGTAGCTGATAGTCAAGAGATCTAATGATCCAATCTTTCATCCTAATCACACTTCATTTATTTATTTAGAAATACAGTGCCGACCAGACCAGCAAACCAGCTATTTAACACCAGCCTAATCACAGGACAATTTACAATGATCAATCAACCTACTAGTTGGACATCTTTGGAAAAGTTACATCAATTCTCACTGATATTTTGCCACAGAATTTCACTAACTAGAGCACCTTGTAGAAATCCACGCAGACATGGGGAGAACGTGGAATCTCCTTACAGACGGTACCAGAATTGAACTCCAAACTCTGATGCTCCAAGCTACAAAAGCATTGCGCTAGCTACTACACTATCGGGACATCCCATATTCTCCCCATATTGTTCTTTCCATATCCCCAGTAACTCCCAGATTCTACTGCCCGCAGACATTAAATGACTATTTATATTTACAGCAGCCAATTAACTGCCAACTTCCATATGTCGGAAGTAACTGGAGTGTGGTTTTGGTCACTGCTCTCTGCTCACTCAAGCCTACTTAAGTTTACGATAGAGAATGGATCTTGCTATTCCTTTACAATGTAGCGGCAGGTGCCAGGGTACAAATTCCAAGCATGCTTTGGGTGGTGTCTTCACCCCAGAATGTTTTTTTCCTTGGGGGTAGGGGAGTTGTGAGGAATGAAGAAGGATTTTGGCTTCTATCATAATTGTAAGGCTTTTTAAATAATTTTGTCTTTCCAACACTCTGGAACATTGAAAGTTTAAAATTGTTTTAATTATAAACTAATAAAACTTATTAATAACATACTAAAGAATTTAAACCATTTCACTTCATTATGATATTTTTGTAAAATAAATTGTGTGTAGTTCTGATCACCCAGCCACAGGAAGGATGGAATTAAGCTGGAAAGACCGCAGAAAACATTCACAGGACTGGAGAGTTTGAGTTGTAAGAGAAGACTGGATAGGGTAGGTTTTATTTCCTTGGATGAAAGGATACTGAGGGTGACTTTATTGAGATATATAAAATTAATAGGGGTGAAGATCAAATGGCTAGACACAGTTTTTTTCCAAATGTTGGGGAGTCTAAAACTATAGAACATAGATTTACACCAGGAGAGGAAAGATTTAAAGGGGACCAATGGAGCAATAGCCATTTTACAGGGTGTAATGGGGATGTGGAATGAGCTTCCAGACAAAGTGGTGTAGGTGGGCACAGTTACAAAATTTATAAGATATTTAGATGTGTACATGGATAGGAAATGTTTAGAAGGATGTATGCTAAACAGTCAGATGGGACTAGCTCGAGTAGGCAGTTTGGGTGGCATGTATGAATTGAATTGAAGACCTATTTCTTTGACTTGCATTTCTCATTTTCATGAATCACTTTTGAAATGAGTCCTAGATAATCAGAGTCTTTCTCCCATTAAAGCCATATCAAAAACAAGACAGCATGCATTTAAGGTGAGAAGACATTTCAAGGGGATAGTGGATAACTAAGTTTTTAATTCAGAGTGTTTAATATCTCAAACTCACTTAAGGACAGATGGAATCAGATATAACCGCTATGCTTCAGAGGCAGGTAGATAGTCACTTACATAGACAAGGCTTAGTGGGATCTGGACCTAATGTGGCCAAATGAGATTAGTTTTTGTGATCTGTGATCTGGCAGGTCAAAGGGCCAGTCTCACAGCAACAGGTCCTTCAGCATACCACGTTGATGCTGACCATCAAGAATTATTCTATACTCATCTCATTTACCAGCACTTGAGACATGGCTCAGTGGCCTTGGCAATTCAGATGCTTGTCCAGGTTGTTCATGAATCTTTTGAGACTACCTGACTTCACCACCCCCTCAGACAGATTACAACCACGCTCTGAGTGAAAGTATTTTTCCTCTGATATCCAGTAAGCCTCTTCTCATCACTTAAACCTATGTGCCTGTCATGAGGAAATGTTTTTATTATTATCAATGCTGTCAATGCCTCTCATTATTTTGTATGCCCAAGTGGGCACCTCGTGAATTGCGTCTCCAGGTGGATCAGAAAGATGGTTCATATAATATGAGACCATGGTTCTGCCTCTTGATATCAAGCAGAGTCTGTTAACATTTATGAATCTATAAATCTTGGATTTGCAGTGGCTGCACCAAAATTCAGGGCTTTCTTCAATCTGATGAAATGCTAGCAGTTCTGAACTTTTTTCAGAACTGCTTGTCACAGGAAGATTCACCTTATTATATCATCCAAGTTAACTTTTTTTAAAACTCCTGAGAGATGTCTTAAACTTTATTTTAAAAAATCCTAAGCTAATTATAAAAGCTTTATTTACAGCATCTAACAGTGTTAAGTAATAACATATATCTTGAGAATATTCTGGAGGAATTGCCTGAATAAATGAACCAGGTTGAATATTGGACCTGAATTGGTTGCTTCTGCTTTTGAAGTTTTTGATCATTTGTTCTTGAAATATGTTCTTTCTCCCCTTACACAAGAGTAATGAAAACATATTGCAATCATCCTATTCCTGCCCTGACTAAAATGTTCAAATTCAACACGTGCTAGAAATTGACTATATTACAGACTGCCTTGCTCTCTCTTTTCCTTTATGTTCTCTTGTTTGCATGATCATATAAATGCAGAACAAGTGATTCACCTTTTCATTTTGAGTAGTTGGTGGCCTCTTCTTGGTGATTCTGTTAACAGCTTTACAGAGTTTGTGCTCTACATTTCACGTCATAATATACAAGAGCTTTAGGATAATTAGGATAATTGCATTCTAATTAAAATTAGATGGACAATCAAAACTCAAACCACAGGTTCAGCATCACTGTCTGCATTGTACTGATTAAACTACCATGTATTGTAAAAATACTTAGTTTGCTATATGTCAAAGCAACAATTTAAAGTTGAAGCTTGTACCAAAACTAGGTTCTTAAACCATGAGAGAAGAGGTAAAATGGTTTGTAATTTATCTTGCAAGATTGTATTTTCAATCTTCCAATCTACTCGTATTATCTGAATTAAGTGTGTAATCAAGGTATACAGTCTTGCACGGGAACTTGTATATTCCTTGTATTGGAAAAATATAACGTTCATTTAAATTAAAGCAAAATAATTCTGCAAATCTAGGAGCAAACTGGCATGGAGAACTTCACATACCATTGAGCAAGTTAGCAATACATCCAGAAAGATTTCCTTTTTACTCAGATACAGAATAATCTGGTTTGATATGGAACATTTTCTATTTAAGTAATAATTGTCTTTAGAGAGAGTTTTAATATTCCAACAGAACCGTGGAATCTAGGTGGACTATCAGATAAGTATCACTCAGGGATTATGTTAAAAGCATTAGTTCCATTCCCAGTATATTATTCTAAAAGTGTACACTGGTATGTATTGAAATAGTTCATAAATCTTATCCTAGTCTCTCATTATGTCTGAAATCAATAAACTGGGGCTGGTGATGCAGGAAATTTTCAAATTAATGCAGTAGTTGAGTTTTTTTTGGGATTAAGATACTCACTGTCAGTGGAAAATGATTTTGGCAAAATAACTGATTGAGTGATAATAGAATTTTACTTATAGAGGAGAAGGCATTTACTTTAGCCTGAAACTGGAGTCTTAAATCTAAACATGCAATAATGAAGGTGTAAGGTGGTTAGGACAAATGGAAAAATAGCATGAAAAGATTTGACAGTAACCATTTGCTAACATTTAAGTAACTAATGTATAGTTTACAATAGGTGTATATGTGTAACATAAAAACACAACACAATAAGTGGCAAAGCTGTAAGTTAATAAAAGTTAATATTAACTTGAGGTGAGACTTGTAATGACACCACCAAGCCTGATGATTGGGATAATTTCAGATTTTGGTAAAGCAGGCCAAAGACTTAACAAAGAAAAGGGAAGTCAATTACAGGATCTTAAACAGTGAGAGCTATATACAAAACCTTCAATGTAGGAGAATGTAAGTCAAACAAGAAGGTTATTTAAAATTCCTATGCACTGTCCTTTCACTCTTCCTTTCCCATCTAAGGACCCAAACAATCCAGGTGAAGTAGCAGTTCAACTTGCATTTCTTCCATTCTAGTGTCTTGCATTCATAATGTAACATCCTCTACACTGGAGAAACCAAAGATTCTGGGTGATCACTTTGTGGAGCACTTCATAGAAGTGACTTCAAGCTTACTGTTTTAAATTCCTGATCATTCCTACTTTGTCTATGATCTTGTGTATGGTCACAATGAAGGCCAGTGCAAGTCTGAGAACAGCACCTCATCTATCTGAGCATGTTGTGGCTTTCTGGACTCTATATAAAATTCTCCAACTTTAGAGTCATAGAGCACAGAAGCAGACCCTTTGGCACCTATCTATACTAATCCCATTCCCTAGTTCTTGCTCCATTGCTTTTTATACCATGGCAATTCAAGTACTTGTCTGAATACTTAACTGTTGTCTAACTTTATGCCTCCAGCATCTTCTCAAGCAGTGCATTTCAAACTCCAAACATCCTCTGGATGAAAAAAAATCCTATACTAGGCCATAAGACATAGGAGCAGATTTAGGCCATCTGGCCCATCGAGTCTGCTCCACCATTCAATCATGGCTGTTCTTTTTTTTCCCCTCCTCAACCTCAGTTCCTGGCCTTCTCCCCGTAACTTTTGATGCCATGTCCAATCAAAAGTCTGTCAATCTCTGCCTTAAACATTCAACGACCTGGCCTCCACGGCTGCATGTGGCAACAAATTCCACAAATTCACCACCTTCTGGCTAAAGAAATTTCTCCACATCTCTGATTTGAAAGGGCGCCCCTCTATCCTGAGGCTGTGCCCTCTTGTCCTAGACTCTCCCACCATGGAAAGCATCCTTTCCACATCTACTCTGTCTAGACCTTTCAATTTTCCCCCTCATCCTTCTGAATTCCAGCGAATACAGACCCAGAGCAGTCAAATGTTCCTCATATGATAACCCTTTCATTCCTGGAATCATCCTTGTGAACCTTCTCTAGACCCTCTCCAATGCCAGCACATCTCTTCTAAGATGAGGGGCCCAAAACTGTTCACAATACTCAAGGTAAGGCATCATCAGTGCCTTATAAAGTCTCAGCATCATATACTTGGTCTTGTATTCTAGACCTCTTGAAATGAATGCTAACATGGCATTTGCCTTCCTCACCACTAACTCAATCTGCAAATTAACCTTCAGGGTGTTCTGCACAAGGACTTCCCAAGTCCCTCTGCATCTCAGATTCCTGGATTTTCTCCCCATTTACAAAATAGTCCACACATTTATTTCTACTACCAAAGTGCATGACCATGCATTTTCCAATATTGTATTTTATTTGCCACCCTCTTGCACATTCTCCTAATCCATCCAAGTCCTTCTGCATCCTACTTGTTTCCTCAACACTACCTGCCCCTCCACCAATCTTCGTATCATCTGCATGCTTGGCAACAAAGCCATCTATTCCACCATCTAAATCATTTACATACAGCATAAAAATAAGTGGTCCCAACACCAACTCCTGGTGTTTCCGTGCCAGACTGTGATGCAACTAGTCAATGTACACTCCACCACACACCTATAGGAGTTAGTGAAGTTTTAGATATGCTGAATCTTCGCAAGCGTCTAAGGAAGTAGAGGCATTGCCATGCTTTCTTAGTAATTGCACTTGGGTGCGCACCCAGGCTAGGTCCTCAGAACTGATAACACTGAGGAATTTAAAGTTGCTGACTCTCTCCACCTCTCCCCTGACCCTGAGGAGGATTAACTCATGGGCTTTCAGCTTCCTCCTCCAGAAGTCAATAATCAGCTCATTGGTCTTGCTGACAATGAGTGAGAGGTTATTGTTAAAGCACCATTCAGCCAGATTTTCAATCTCCCTCCTATACTCTCATTCATCACCACCTTTGATTTGGCTTTTACCTAAAAGCCAATGAATATTTGGGATCCTCTGCCAAGTGGATTCTGCTAGTTCAGTTGCTGGATATATTCAAGCATATATTAATAGACGTTAATGTAATTGAAGGATAATGGGTTAGTTATTTCCCTATTTTTATGGCCCTCCAGTGTGAATCATCTTCAGAAAAATCAATCAACTTGAATTAAATTAACATTAATTCTGATATTCCTGATTTAAAAAAAAACTTTGTCTGAAGTACATAGTATTTTTAAAAGGTGATGTCTTTCGTTGATGTCTTTTTTAAAAAAATGAAAGCTAAATACAAAAACAGATGTTACAGGAAACATTATTTACAAGCAAAATTTATGGTACTAGATTACATCTTAATTGCTAGTAAAATAGTTGTAGATTTTCAAGTCCCCGGGTTGTAAGCTGTGAAATCCAACAGCAAAAGGTAGTTATTTATTGCTTTCCCTCATTATTATGTAAGGTGTGTGCAGTTTTTTAAAAGTACATCCCTTGGCACCTACAGTGCCCTTTTCAGCAAATTGAGTAATCGGTACAACCTTTAACTTGAAGATGATTAGAAGGACTTGCTTAATAACACAAACGTTATATTATAGGTAATCTTACCTTTATTTTTATGAGAAGTCACCCCCAAGTCCTCTAGTAAGGTATCTTGTTTTAGAAATGAATGAATATCTCTTGATGTACTGTCTGACCATTATTACTTTCATATATGTTTAATTAAAAAAAAGCATGTGCTTTTGTCACCATTTTTACTTTACAGATCTATATTTTGTTCTGCAGATGATCATTGCTGAATGATTATTCTGGTTTCAGGTCATTAACACCATTGTTTTGTGCAATTGTGTCTTCAGTTTCTCCACACTATTATACACATTTGACTACTTCTTCTCTGCTGTTATTCCTCTCTGTTCTATCTCCACAGTACTGCTTTACCACTATGATTGGTTCCATATTAATGTCTTCTAAAAGTTTTTCTCCTCCTAATCCCCAAAGTCATTTTGGAAGTACTTCCATGTACTATGGTTGATTCGCAACCATTTCTCATGGAAATACTCCTGGATTCCAAATCTAGAAACAAAAACATAAATTTGCTTCAATGAAGTGAGGTAGGTGATATCCTTGAGTAGAAAGTTCCTGTTACTGGGGTTCAGGATAGCTGAAGGCTGTGCTACAGTTGTTTGGATATGGGAAAGGAAATTGCAGATGATCAACTAAGTAACCTTTTCACTCATCTATCTGTATTGTCAGACAAGCAATGTTATAGCACTTGGTCTTGAAGTTAAGAGGTGTGGATAGAAAGTCAGAGCATACCTGTGGAAGCTGATGAACAATGAAGAACCATTCTGAGACCATGCGCCAGCAAAATGCATAAGGGAGGGGGAGAGGATGTGTAAAGGAAGGATGGCGGTTATCTATTTACATTTGCAATAGAAGCTGCATCATTGGTAACATTCGTGGTTATTAACTTATAATGAATCTACCAGCTTGCAATAAAAAGTTGTGACCTTCAGATAATGAAGTCAATCAGTTACCCTGATTTGCCTAAAGGTGACTCTGGACCCAACAGTGTGTTTGTCTCTAACTGAAATAGCTAAGCAAATCACTCAGTGCAAAGGCTAATTAGAGGCAGACAATAAATACTGGTTACGCTATCAACATCTTTATGAACTCCTCAGAAGAGAAGATATGGAAAGGAGAGATTCAACTGGTTTGAGTTGGACTCGGGTGTAAACAATGAAATGATTGTAGTGATGAACATAAACATTGCCGATTTGCAAACACTTAAATTCCACGCACAGCTTTAATTGAATAGGTAATTCATATTTGAGGGTACATCACATTCTCAAAGTTCTAGCTAAATTTACTATCAAATTGCATATATGGCACCATAAACAGCCCTGAGATTTGTTTTCTTGTGGGCATACTTAGTAAATCCAAGAACCATAATGGAGTCAATGAAAGACTGCACCAATGGGGCTGACAAGCAGCAATGTGCAAAAGACGACACTGTGCAAATACAAAATTAAAAAAAATAAATAAACAATAAATATTGAGAACATGAGATGAAGGGTCTTTAAAAGTGAGTCCATTGGTTGTGGGAACAGTTCAGTAATAGGGCAAGTGAAGTTATCCGCACTGGTTCAAGAGCCTGATGGTTGGAGGGTAGTAACTTCCAGAACCTGGTGATGAGAGTCCTGAGGCTCCTATACCACCCACTTGATGGCAGCAGCGAAAAGAGAGCATCATCTGGGTGGTGGGGCTCCTTGATGATAGATGCTGATTCCCTGCAACTACGCTCCATGTAGATGTGCTCAATGGTAGGAAGGGCTTTACTTGTGATGAACTGGGCCGTGTCCACTACTTTTTACAGGATTTTCTGTTCAAGGGAAACGTTGTCTCCATACCAACCTGTGATGCAACTAGTCAATATACTCTCCAACACACATCTGTAGAAGTTTGATACAGTTTTAGATGCCATGCTGAATCTTTGCAAACTTCTAAGGAAGTAGTGGTGCTGCATGCTTTCTTTGTAATTGCACTTACATGCTGGGCCTAAGACAGATCCTCTGAGAGAAAAGCACCAAGGAATTTTAAGTTGCTAACTGTCTCTACCTCTGATCCCCCAATGAGGATGGACTTATACACCTCAGGTTTCCTCTATCTGAGGTCAATAACCACCTCCTTGGTTTTGTTGACATTGAAGGAGAGTTGTTGTAGTATCACTCAGCCAGATTTTCAAACTTCCTCCCATATGCAGACTTGGCACCACCTTTGATTTGGTCGCCGACAGTGGTATCTTCAGTAAACTTAAATATAGCATTGGAGCTCTGCTTAGCCTCACAGCCATAAGTGTAAAGTGAATAGAGCAGGAGTCTATGCACACAGTCTTCTGCACCTGTACTGATGGAGATGGTTAAGGAAATGTTGCCAATTTGAACTAACTGTGGTCTGCAAGTGAGAAATTGAGCATCCAATTCCACAAGGAGTTATTGAGGCAATGGTCTTGAAGGTTATTGATTAGTTTTGACAGAATGATCATATTGAATGCCATGCTGTAGTCATTAAGGAGCATCCTGATGCATATATCTTTGTTGTCCAGATGTTCCAGGATTGAGTGAAGAGCCAATGAAATGACACCTGTGTACCTGTTGTGCTGGTAGGCAAATCAGAGTGTGAAGTCGAATCCGGATAAAGTCGCTCAGAGACCATAAAAGTGCAAACTCTTTATTCAAAACACCTGGGGTTTACTCAGTTAGTCGCTCAAACAGGAAAAGTCTGTGACTGTTCCTGCCCAGTCCACCAACTAACTAACAATTCCCCGTACAGAAGAGTGTTCAGATAACCCCACGCATACCAAGTTGGAGTCAGACTTATCCATTGCTTGACAGCACCAAGAGACAAATGACAGAATAGGTATAATGACCTGATATACACAAACAGGCTGTAGTGGTCTTATCCCTGCATATGACTGCACAAAGAAACAAAGACCTTGAAACACTGTCTAACTCCAAGAAGAAATGTGGCTCAGCATGGCTTAGCACATGTGCTGATCATCCGCGGTTTCTTTCAGAAAGAATTAACTAACGTGTTAACCCTTTTACATACTTTATCAGGAGTGGATCGAAGTCAATTCTCAGACAGGAATTGATGTTTTTCATCACCAGCCTCTTAAGGTACTTCATAGTGGATATAAGTGCTGCTGGATGATAATCATTGAGGCAGCTTACCTCGTCCTTCATAGGTACTGGTATAATTGAAGCCTGCTTGAAGCAGGTGGGTACCACAGACTGTCAAAGGGAGAGAATAAAGATATCAGTGAATGCTTCAGCCAGTTGATCAGCACAGGTCTTGAACACTTGGCCAGGTACCCCATCTGGGCTGATTGCTTTCTCTGGGTTCATTCTCCTGAACGATGCTCTCAAGTCATCCTCAGAGACTGATATTACAGGGTCATTGGGGACTGTGGGAGTTGGTGAAGGTTCCTCCATGTTTTGACCATCAAAGCTAGCATAGAAGGCATTGAGCTCATCTGGGAGCAGTGCTGTTGTCACCTACGTCACTTGATTTCACTTTATAAGAAGTAACAGCATTCAAGCCCTGATACAGCTGTGAAGCATCTTTCATTGACTCAAGTTCAATCCAAAATTGCCACTTCGCCTGTGAGTTGGCTTTCTGAAGATCGTACATGGACCTCTTGTATCGTACTTGGTCACCAGACCGGAATGCCTCTGATCCGACCCTCAGCAGATTGTGGATCTTGTTGTTCATCCAGGGCTTCTGTTTGGGGAAGACTGAATAATTTTGTGGAGACGCAAAACTTTTTTTTTAATAAAGTATGTGACAACTGTGGTGTATTTATTCAGATCCACTTGAGTCCTTGAACAGGCCCTGTCCACCAACTTAAAGCAATTCTGTAGCCGCTGCTCTGCCTCCCACAATCACCTTTTTGTTGTATGTATCTCTGAAGCATTGCTCTGTATACAGGTAGGTGGACAGCCAATTGATCAGATTTTCCAAAAATGCAGTATGGGCATGGAACGATAGGCACTCCTTATCATAGTACAATGGTGATCTAGTGTACTGGGACCTCTAGTGCTACAAGTTATATGGTGATGGTAATTGGGTAGAGATTTTAGACCATAAGATATAGGAGCAGAAGCAGGTCATTTGGCCTGTCGAGTCTGCTCCGCCATTCAGTCATGGGCTGATCCAATTCTTCCGGTTATCCCCACTTCCCTGCCTTCTCCCCATACCCTTTGATGCCCTAGCTAATCAAAAACATATCTATCTCTGCCTTAAATGCACCCAACGACTTGACCTTCACAGCTCAGGGCAACAAATTCCACAGATTTACCACCCTCTGACTAAAGTAATTTCTCCGCATCTCTGTTCTAAATGGACGTCCTTCAGTCCTGAAGTCATGCCCTCTTGTCCTGGACTCCACTGTCATGGGAAAGTATTTTGCTATATCTAATCTGTTCAGGCCTTTTAACATTTGGAATGTTTCAATGAGGTTCCCCCCTCATTCTCCTGAACTCCAGGGAATACAGTCCAAGAGCTCCCAGACGTTCCTCATACGGTAACCCTTTCATTCCTGGAATCATTCTTGTGAATCTTCTCTGAACCCTCTCCAATGTCAGTACATCCTTTCTAAAATAAGGAGCCCAAAACTGCATACAGTACAGATTTCCCCCGCCATCCAAAGGTAGAGCATTCCTATGAAACGATTCGTAAGCAGGAATATCGTAAAGTGAAGAAGCAATTACCATTTATTTATATGGGAAAAATTTGTGAGCATTCACAGACCCAAAAAAAACCTACCATATCATGCCAAATAACACATAAGACCTAAAATAACAGTAACATATCGTAAAAGCAGGAATGATATGATAAATACACAGCCTATATAAAGTAGAAATACTTTTCTACAGTCATTGCCGCACTGTTCTCCATAGCAAAGATCTCACGCAAGCGCTCTCAGCAGAAACACTCTCTCCTGTAACTTTTAAGCTATGAAGCTGCCAAATCATACCAAATAACATATAAAAATACACAGCCTATATAAAGTAGAAATAATTTATGTACAGTGTAGTATCACTTACCGAAATCGGGAAGACAGAGCCGAGCACACAGATGATGGTGTGTTAGGCTGAGTCGTTGGAAGTTGGGGTGGTGCAGTGGTCCCCAACCTCCAGGCCACCGAACGATACCGATCTGCGAAGAATGTAGCAGTAGCTGGGACGCACCCAGCACATATTTAAGAAAAAAGCCGAAATAAACAAGCTAATTGATTAGGTGCCACCCGGCACGTAAATGTCGGCCCAGATCAGAGGCGACGCAGTGTATCAGTCCGCGGCCCAGAGGTTGGGATCACTGGGGTTCCATCAGGGCAGGCAGGTCATCTTCTTCTATGTCTGCCTGCCTCGAAGTCGGAGGTTGAGGTTCGTCGTCTGCTGTGGCTGATGTGGAAGGCTTGAAAAACAACAGTATGCTTGACTGCTTATCCTCGCGCATTTTTCTATCATCTCATGCAGTTGCTTCACGTTCAGTTCCCGAATGACTTCACTTTAGGTCCATTCGCTACCGCATTCAGTTTCGATTGTTATCCTTTCCTTTTCCAATTGCATCAACTGTTCATCTACCAGTTCTTGGTCATGGGATACCAAAACCTCTTCAACATCATCTTCATCAGCTTCCACAAGCCAAACTCACTTTGTCCTTACTTCGTTCACCACAATCGAAACGTTAATTATGTCTAGTTTTACGCTAAGTTTAACACCCTTACGAGCTCTTTTAGGCTTTTCCGATACCTTAGAACTCATCTTGTTAATGGCTGCTCACAGGCACGTGTTTAAGCAAAACCGGCTAGAATGCAGTTCCGGGGGGGTGGGGGGGGGGAGCTTGGCTGCTCAGGGCATGCGCTGCCTTTTTTCACATGCTGCCTTTTTTCGTAACAGTGAAAACACCTTATGATAGCGAAAACAGGTAACTAATGTAGGTCTTTCGTAACAGCAAGGTTTCGTAAAGCGAACGTTCGAAAAGCGGGGGGCACCTGTACTCCAAGTGTGGTATCATGAGTGCCTTATAGAACCTCAACATCACATCCCTGCTGTTGTATTCTATACTTCTAGAAATGAATGCCAACATTGCATTTGCCTTCTGCACCACCGACTCAACCTGGAGGTTAACCTTTAGGGTATCCTGCACAAGGACTCGCAAGTTCCTTTGCATCCCTGTATTTTAAATTTCTCCCCATCTAAATAATAATCTGCCCATTTATTTCTTTCACCAAAGTGCATGACCATACACTTTCCAACACTGTATTTCATTTGCCACTTCTTTGCCCATTTCTTCAAGCAAGTCCCTGACCATGATTTGAAATGCGTCGGAGAATTCTCTTGTTAAGTTGAGTTTCACTTGATCATTTGGTGTTCCAGGTTGGGGGACCACAAGTATGATAGAACCACCACTTTGGAGCACCACAGAGAGCTTATCATGAAACATACAATCCTAATCAACAGTTCAGTCCATCCTGAGTATCAAGAAGCCTTTGGGTTTGATTGCTGAATCTAGCATACTCAGAGTAAGCCACGTCTTGATAAAACCCAGAACACAATAATTCTTCATTTTCCTCTGATACAGCAACCTTGCCCTCAGGTCCTCAATCTTGTTCTCCAGAGACTGCACATTTGTCTCAGTTCTCTGTGGTTTGGAATCCCCCTCCCCACCCTGCCTCACTTCCAGCCATGGCAATGAACCTTTGTCAGGTTAAAGGTGCTTTCCTGCTTGTTTGAGAGTTAAGTCTGCTGAGTCCTTCAGAAGATCATGAAATCCATAGTTCATTGTTGGTTCAGAGGTGCTTTGCTTAAAGGGAAATCGCTGCAGATTGCAATGAGAATAATTCAGAAGAGTTATCTTTAGTCAATATACTGCTCTGCTTGTGTGTAAAGCAGACAGTGCACAATTCAGCAACATGCCAAACTCCACTTAACTGAACATGGGAGTCAGGATAAAGCTTTACTTGGTAGCATGCACACATACAATTGAGAAGGAGTAAAACCTTAAGTACTTAATACAGTAAACCTGTGATGATTAAGTTGCACATTCATAAGAAATTAGGAATATGTGAACCTAGACTTGCATGTGAAATATCCAAAAATTAAACAGAAAATGGGTAAACAAAGTTTTAAAGTTCTTCACACAGAGAGCGGTGAATCTGTAGAATTCTCTGCCACAGGAAACAGATGAGGCCAGTTCATTGGCTATATTTAAGAGGGAGTTAGATATGGCCCTTGTGGCTAAAGGGATCGGGGGTATGGAGGGAAGGCTGGTACAGGGTTCTGAGTTGGATGATCAGCCATGATCATACTGAATGGCAGTGCAGGCTCAAAGGGCCGAATGGCCTACTCTTGCACCTATTTTCTATGTTTCTATGTAAAGTATGCAAGAAGATTAGTACTATTTAAGCATTCATTAAGTTATTAAGGCTGGTTGAACGCTCCCATCAATAATCAGGAATAAACTTTTACGTAATATTAACACAAAATATTGCACAAATAGCTTTCTGTTTTCTGAACTGAACCAACACATGATGACTTACGATGGTGCAAACAAAGGAAAGACGGCAGGATTGTGTAAATGTGCTTCAGTATGACTGAAAACCCCACCAAAACAAAATGGCTGCTCTGTCACGTGGTCCAACTGGCTTTCAAATATATAGGAGGCAGTGCCATTAGAATTAAAGTCAGCAGCGCAATCAGACTTAAAGTCAGCAGGGCTATATTTCAAAGTCAAAACCTGAATAATCACTTGATAAAGCCCAAATCTCAAAACAATCAGAACAACAAACGGTTTGTGTATTCCAATATTATAGATGATAATATTTTTATCTCTGGAGATAAAACACACCAACTTTTGGATAGTAAGACTGGTAAATTATATTTATAGATGGCCCTACAGGATCCTGGGATCTTCGTACAACGTAATATATTTTAAAAAGTAGTCTGATTATTGAAGATATATTTAGCTAATTTATTCATTGCCTGAGGCATATTACTAAACGGAATGGATGCAGTGATATCCAGTCATGTGTATGATAACACAGCAGCTTGTCAAAAGCTGCCTTCTGATTAGCCAGGTGAGTGTTGCCTAGTGAGAGATAGCACAATGAAATTTGTATAGTATTAATGCAGCATGAAAATTTGTGATGTCTCAAGGATCTATAAATATGCATAAATAAGCTATCACTTTGTCATTAGCTTTCATAGAATTGAGAACCTCTGGCTGATCTGTAGTTACCTTGTTGATCAAGATCTTTTTCTACTGCCTTTCAAAAACTCTGTTTTCATCATTTGTTTGAAAAGAATTCCAAAGACTCTTGAGCCTCAATGAGAATGATTGTACCTTGTTTCTAAAACAACTGATTTTTAAACAGTGACTCCACCCCCACCCCCAGTTCTAGATCTTTCCACAAGAAGGAATGTCTTTTCCTTACCTATGAATCTGCATTTTAATCGTCCCCTCTCATTCTAAATAGTAGCAGGTGAAAGCCTAGCCTATCATCATAATGTCAACTAACAAAGGTATTAACCTAGTCAACATTGTCTTAAATGCTTCCAATGTATTTACATCCTTCAATAAATAAACAGACCAATATTTTACACAGTACTCGAGGTATGGACTCACTAATGCCCGATATAACTGAAACAAAATATCTCTACTTCTGCATTTAATTCCCCTAGCAATGAACAATAACATTGCCAGCTTTCCACATTTCTTGCTGTAACTGCCCGCTAGCCTTTTGCTAAAATTATTAGATAATAAATTATGCAAGTGAATCGAGAAATAAGGTATATCATAACTGGGATATTTTAAATGAAATAACATGCAAGAAGAACAACAACAAGCTGTTGGAGGAACTCAACGGGTTGAGCAGCACATGTGGAGGAAAACAATAGTCAAAGCTTCTTAGTGAGACCCATAGATAGGGAGGCCACTTCGTTGAACACCTTCGCTCTGTCTGCCACAAATAGCAGGATTTACCACTGGCCACCTATTTCAATTCTACTTCCCATTCCCATTCCAGCATGTCAGTCCATGGCCTCCTGTACTGTCGTGATGAGGCCACACTTGGATTGGAAGAGCAACATCTTATATTCCGAGAATTGGAGGAGCAAATTTGTAAGGAGATAGCAGATATTTGTAGTAAGCACAAGGTTGTGATTGTGGGAGATTTTAACTTTCCACACATTGACGGGGAAGCCCATTCTGTAAAAGGGCTGGATGGTTTGCAGTTTGTCAAATGTGTGCAAGATAGTTTTTTGCAGCAATACATAGAGGTACCAACTAGAGAAGGGGCAGTGTTGAATCTCCTGTTAGGGAATGAGACAGGGCGGGTGACGGAGGTATGTGTCGGAGAGCACTTCGGGTCCAGTGATCACAATACCATTAGTTTCAATATAATTATGGAGTAGGATAAGACTGGGTCCAGGGCTGAGATTTTTGATTGGAGAAAGGCTAACTTTGAGGAGATGCAAACGGATTTAGAAGGAGTGGATTGGGACAATTTGTTTTATGGGAAGGATGTAATAGAGAAATGGAGGTCATTTAAAGATGAAATTTTGAGGGTACAGGATCTTTATGTTCCTCTTAGGTTAAAAGTTTGAGAGAGCCATGGTTTTCAAGGGACATTGGAAACTTGGTTCAGAAAAAGAGAGGGATCTACAATAAATATAGGCAGCTTGGAGTTAATGAGGTGCTCGAAGAATATAAAGAATGTAAAAAGAATCTTAAGAAAGAAATTAGTAAAGCTAAAAGAAGATACGAAGCTCCTTTGGCAAGTAGGGTGAAAATAAATACAAAGGGTTTCTACAGTTATATTAATAGCAACAAGATAGTCCCTTAGAGAATCAGAGTGGACAGCTATGTGCGGAGCCAAAAGAGATGGGCGAGATTTTGGACAATTTCTTTTCTTCGGTATTCGCTAAGGAGAAGGATATTGAATTATGTAAGGTAAAGGAAACAAGAAGGATAGTTATGGAAAGTATGATGATTAAAGAAGAGGAAGTACTGGTGCTTTTAAGGAATATAAAAATGGATAAGTCTCCGGGTCCAGGAAAAGGTATTCCCTAGGACCTTGAGGGACGTTAATGTGGAAATAGCAGAGGCTCTGACAGAAATATTTCAAATGCCATTAGAAACGGGGATGGTGCCGGAGGATTGGTGTATTGCTCATGTTGTTCCATTGTTTAAAAAGGGTTTTAAGAGTAAACCTAGCAATTAGCGGCCTGTGAGTTTGACATCAGTGGTGGGTAAATTGATGGAAAATATTCTTAAAGATAGTATATATAATTATCTGGATAGACAGGGTCTGATTAGGAACAGTCAACATGGATTTGTATGTGGAAGGTCATGTTTGACAAATCTTATTGAGTTTTTTGATGAGATTGCTAAGAAAGTTGACGAGGGTAAAGCGGTGGATGTTGTCTATCTGGACTTCACTAAGGCCTTTGACAAGGTTCCACACAGAAGATTAGTTAGGAAGGTTCTGTCGTTAGGCATTAATATCGAAGTAGTAAAATGAATTCAGCAGTGGCTGGATGGAAGACGCCAGAGAGTAGTGGTGGATAACTGTTTGTCAGATTGGAGGCCGGTGACTCGTGGCGTGCCTCAGGGATCTGTACTGGGTCCAATGTTGTTTGTCATATATATTAATGATCTGGATGATGGGGTGGTAAATTGGATTAGTAAGTATGCAGATGACACTAAGATAGGTGGCGTTGTGGATAATGAAGTGGGTTTTCAAAGATTGCAGAGAGATTTAGGCCAGTTAGAAGAGTGGGCTGAAAGATGACAGATGGAGTTTAATGCTGAAAAATGTGAGGTGCTACATTTTGGTAGGACTAATCAAAATAGGACATACATGGTAAATGGTAGGGCATTAAAGAATACAGTAGAACACAGTATCTAGGAATAATGGTGCCTAGTTCCCTGAAGATGGAATCTCATGTGGATAGCGTGGTGAAAAAAGCTTGTGGTACGCTGGCCTTTATAAATCAGAGCATTGAGTATAGGAGTTAGGATGCAATGTTAAAATTGTATAAGGCATTGGTGAGGCCAAATTTGGAGTATTGTGTACAGTTCTGGTCACCAAATTATAGGAAAGATATCAATAAAATTGAGAGAGTACAGAAGAGATTTACGAAAATGTTGCCTGGGTTTCATCTCCTAAGTTACAGAGAAAGGTTGAACAAGTTAGGTCTTTATTCTTTGGAGCGTAGAAGGTTGAGGGGGGACTTGATAGAGGTGTTTAAAATTATGAGGGGGATTGATAGAGTTGACGTGGATAGGCTTTTTCCATTGAGAGTGGGGGAGATTCAAACAAGAGGACGTGAGTTGAGAGTTAAAGGGCAAAAGTTTAGGGATAACATGAGGGGGATCTTCTTTACTCAGAGAGTGGTAGCTGTGTGGAACGAGCTTCCAGCAGAAGTGGTTGAAGCAGGTTCGATGTTGTCATTTAAAGTTAAATTGGATAGATATATGTACAGGAAAGGAATGGAGGGTTATGGGCTGAGTGCAGGTCGGTGGGACTAGGTGAGAGTAAGAGTTCGGCACGGACTAGAAGGGCCGAGATGGCCTGTTTCCATGCTGTAATTGTTATATGGTTATTCCATCTGGGTATCCTCCAACCTGATAGCATGAACATCGATTTCTCTAACTTTCGGTAATTGCCCCCACCCTCTTCTCCTTCACCATTTCCTATTCCTGTTTCCCTCTCTCATCTTGTATCCGTAACTGTCCATCACCTCCCTCTGGTGCTCCTCCCCTTCCCTTTCTTCCATAGTCTTCTATCCTCTCCTGTCCCCTTCTCCAGCCCTTTATCTCATTCACCTATCATAACTTCACCCCCTCCCCCATCTTCTTACTCTGACCTTCACTTCCTTTCCAGTCTTGATAAAGGTTCTTGGCCCAAAATGTCGACTGTTTACTCATTTCCATAGATGCTGCCTGTCCTGCTGAGTTCCTCCAGCATTTTGTGTGTATTGCTTTGGATTTCCAACATCTGCAGATTTGCTCGCGTTAGCAAATATGCTCTTTATTGACTACAGCTTAGCATTCCGTACTATCAATCCCTCAAAGCTAATGAATAAGCTCCAAGACTTTGACCTCAATACCTCCTTGTGCAGTTGGATCCTGGATTTCCTCACTTGCAGACCCCAGCCATTCGGATTGACAACAGCGTCTCCTCCACAATCTCCATCAGCACAGGTGCACCACAAGGCTGTGTGCTTAGTCTACTGCAGCGGTCCCCAACCACCGGGCTGCGGACCAGTACCAGGCCGTAAAGCATGTGCTACTGGGCCATGAGGAAATGATATGAGTTGGCATTATGAGCTGCACCCTTCCTCATTCCCTGTCACGACCACTGTTGAGCTTGAACGTACGCGAGGTCATTATTCACGCGTCATCCATGTTAGCGCAGGAAGGAGATCAACTCCTCGAGCTTGCAAATGACGGCGGGCTGAAAAGTATGTTTGACATAACATCTCTGCCAGTATTCTGGATAAAAGTCAAGGCTGAATATCCTGAGATAGCCACGAAAGCACTGAAAACATTGCTTCCATTTCCAACGTATCTCTGCAATGAATGCAACGAAAACTAAATTGTGGAATAGCCTAGACATAAGGAACCCTGTTCGAGTATCGCTGTCTCCCATCACCCCTCGATCAGACCGTGTTGTTGCAGGAAAACAAGCCCAGGGCTCCCACTGATTCAGCGATATTGGTGTGTTGCAATGATTTTGTATGTTCATTCGGGGAAAATATGTGCTGTGTGTTTAATGTCCAAACGTTACTTAACGATGCTATTGACTTATAAGTGACTTATATAACCATATAACAATTACTGCACGTAAACAGGCCATCTCTGCCCTTCTAGTCTGTGCCGAACGCTACTCTCACCTAGTCCTACCGACCTGCACTCAGCCCATAACTCTCCATTCCTTTCCTGTCGATATACCTATCCAATTTTTCGTTAAATGATAATATCGAACCTGCCTCTACCACTTCTAATGGAAGTTCATTCAACACTTACTCCAAGCTCCCCTATCCTCGCCTGATAATTGACTTACCACTATATTCATGCGAGGAAAATATGCGCTGTGTGTTTAATATTAAATTCGTTAGATAAACCCTTTTAGAAATGAAATTGAATGTATTAGCAATTCATCACCTATATTCCAGTCGTGATTAACACCCCCCCCCCGACAGAATCGCCAAAAACGATTTGTAGAGAAAATTCGGCATGTTACATGTACGCGCATGCGCACTGGCGCCCACGCATGACCTCATGGTCATTGTGGTCTTAATCGGGGTAAGCTCCACATATTTGACTGCTACTCTTGTCTGTCGGCAACCCTACCCCACCCCCCACCCCCCACCCCCCCCTCCCCCCCCTCCCCCCAGGCAGCCGGTCCGCAAGAATATTGTCAATGTTAAACCGGTCCGCAGTGCAAAAAAGGTTGGGGACCCCTGGTCTACTGCTCTACTGGCTTTACACTTAGGACTGTGTGGCTAAGCACAGCTCCAGTGCCATATTCAAGTTTACTGGAAACACGACTGTCGTAGGCTGAATCAAAGGTGGTGATGAATCAGCAGGTAGGAGGAAAATTGAAAATCTGGCTGAGTGGTGGTGTCATAACAATGGCCTCTCACTCATTGTTAGCAAGACCAAGGAGCTGATTATAGATGAGTAGAAAAAAAAACAGAGGTCCATGAGCTAGTCCTCATTGGAAGATCAGAGGTGAAGTGGGTTAGCAACTTTAAATTTCTGGGTGTTATTATTTTGGAGGACCTGCCTTGGGCCCGGCATGTAAGTGCAATTACAAGGAAAGCACAGCAGCGTCTGTTCAGGAACAGTATTGCCCCTCAACCATCAGTTTCTTGAACCAAAAGGGATATCTTCAGTCAACTTCACTTGCCCCATCATTGAAATGTTCCTACTTTCAAGGATTTTTGATGTTTAATGCTTATTTATTTACTATTATGATTTCTTCTTCAGTCTTTTGCACTCTGGTTGAATGCCGTAATTGGGTGCTCTTTCATTGATTTAGTTATAGATATTATTTTGTAGAATTTTTTAAGTATGCCCAGAAGAAAATGTATCTCAGGGTTGTATACAGTGATATATGTGTACTTCAATAACAAAATTTACATAGAACTTTGATAATTTTAGGGTGTCTGGAGGTAAGAATATGAGGGATAGCTGGATTGCTAAAACAATTGCTTTTTGCATGGTTATATTAAGATAAGTGATAGCAAGAATTCATGAATTGCAAAGCAGCATATAGCCTAGAGAACAAATCTTGGTTATTGATAGTCATTCAAATGACATGAAGCATATTTATGTAGTTGGAATATGATAAATCAAGTTTGTGGGGAAATAATCCTTAATTGGCAGAAGTCTGTATCTCATGATGCCCAAGAGTATTCACATGAAGGCATTGACCTAGGTTAGATATCTTTGCTTTTATCTCTGCAATGTTTGTGATCTGTGTAGGATTCTACAAGTAAAACCCAGAATTATGATATTTTCAGCTTACACATCACATCACTTGAGTGAATACATTAACCTGTTTATAACCATTGTATTTGTGGTACAACATGTATGACATAGCAAGAATTTTCACTGCCAAATCTCCGTAGGTTGTCAAACCATCACAGTGCCACATCATTATTCTTACCTAAAAAATCTTGTTTAATACAACATGATTAAGATGAGCGAATATTCTCTTTACCAGGTGTGTGTAAGTATAATTTAATGTATCAAATATTTTTAATTTGTGGGATCATGATTCAAAATCTTCACTTACTACTTAATATCATCTACTAGATATTTTTAAATTTGAAGGTCTGCAGAGGATAAGGAAGTTTTACATCTGAAAAAAAATCTGTAATTAGGATGCTAAACTTTAGAATCTCTGGTGTCTTCTTAAATTCAAAATTTATGATAAGAAATATTCTATCAAACCAAGTTCCACACAGTGATGTACACTATCTATCATCAGAACCAACCAGTACCTGGATTTCACATTGCTGCAAATCCCTCTCTGGGGTATATAGAGTAATACTAGTTTTAATAAAATGTGACAAAATAAGCACAGGAGTCGTCTATAGGCTAGGATCATGGCTGATCTGTGTGCCAATTCTGTATAGTTGTCGGTTCCTTAACATTAAAAATAAAATCTACTTCTTTATTAAATATCCTCAATGGTCTAGCCTTTATAACCTTCCGAGTTAGGAAATTCCAGTGATTTGCCACCCTCTGTGAGAAGAATTTATTTAAAAAATGTTCTATTATGGTGGAATATTCATCCCATTTGATTCCTGTTTTGGCCATTTAAAATTGGTTCTTACACTCCACAGATGTAATATTGGTAAAAATGCTGTTTGAATGCTAAATGTCTTAGCAATCAAAATGCAGCTTTATGATGGAGCAATTTGTATTTGAAATGCAAAGACAAAGCTATCCTATCAACATCCTAGCAATTGAAAAACTGGACAAATATTGCAACTAGATCTTTCAGCTTAATCCATGAGATGCAAAATAAGAAAATTGTGATTTTTTTTCATTCATCTTCATTAACTCAGGGAAAAAATGGTTTCAATAGTGGTTGAAATGTGTGATTGAGCCTTTACACAATATAAGTCATTGTTAATGTACGACAACTATAGAGAGAACTCGTGATTTTAACAGAGGTCAATCCACAGTGGAATCAAGAAACAGAGATGTAATTTATCAGTTTGGTCATATAATGAACAAGAGTATTTAGAAAAAAATGATGTCAAGTAAGCAACTCATTGCTGTTTGGGGATGAACAATAAATGTTGCTTTGGCCATGAACAGATTGCTTTTTTTTTAGAAGTAATGGAATTGAATTCTTGGGGTGTTGCAAAGGGAAAACTAAAAGTCAGTATTAAAACTACTATTGAAGGTAAGAGTCTAAATGTTTAGACCAGAAGATTGCAGAATACACAATAGAAAATGAATTGAAGTTGACATGAAGGTTTGAAATATGAGTCAAGTTATTGAGGTTGTTATTTTGTGCTCAAGTCTGGTGAGGTAAAGATACTATTTTTACTTGACAAACTTACTTTTTGTGAAGAGAAATTTAGTGGAAAGTTGGCAAATTGAAAAAAGCAACCAGTATTGAAAACTGAGCTAGTGGCTCAATTTCATGCCTGCAAACCAAGCACAAGTATGTGATGACACAACAACACATAGAGAATGCTGGAGGAACTCAGAAGGCCAAGCAGCATCCAAGGAAGAAAGTACAGTCCAAGTTTCGGGTCAAGAGCCTTCAGTGGGACTGCTTGTTTAGGATGAGTCCTGCCAAAGGGTCTCAGCCCACAATGATTCTGCCTGGCCTGCTGAGTTCCTCTAGCATCTTGTATGTGTTGCTCTGATCTCCTGCATCTGCAGATTTTCTCTTGTGTAAGTGATAATGCAGTTGTCTATGGAGTTTTTTTTACTATTTAGAAGAGAACATCATGGGTGGCAAACACAGTCTGGAGATAAGTTATTGAACTTCGGATTTGTAGGTTTGAATTTTGCCTTTTGAATCACAGTAATGGTGCTTGACACTGACTTTGAAGGAAACTATCCATAAAGATCTAAGATACTAGTCTTTCATGCATCTGTCAGACAACAATCGTGTTAAAGAATTCCCATAAATAACAAACCAGGAAAAGAAAAGTTTTTTGTGTGGTGTTACAGAGTGTTAAATGTAAATTGGAATGCTCACATAATATTAAAGCAGTAACTGATATTTCAAATGTGTCTTAGGCCAGAAGACCATCAGACATAGGAGCGGACTCTGGCTTTTTGGCCCATTGAGTATGCCCTACCATTCAGTGGTAGTAGACTTATCCCTCTCTACCCCATTCTCCTGCCTTCTCCCCATAACATTTGATGTCCTTACTAATCAACAACCTATCAACCTCTGCCTTAAATATATCCAATGATTTGAACTCCATAGCCTTCTATGGCAAAGAATTCCACAGATTCACCACCCTCTAGTGAAAGAAATTCCTCCTCATCTCTGTTCTAAATGGGCGTCTCTCTATTCTGAGGGACCGGAGGTGAGATTCAGGCTGATTTTGCTTGCTCTCCCGCAATGTTCATTCCTTTCTCTGCAGTGCCAAAGCTGTGAACTGCTCTGGCAGCTGTTGTCTCAGAATGGATCAGAATGCTGTCATTTGCTCCTATTGTTTGCATGATGTGTGTGTTTTTTCGTAGCACCGTGGTTTGTAAGCACCTGTAAGCAAACAAATCTCAAGGTGTGTAATTTCTACATTCGTTGATAATAAATGTACTTTGAGTCTTTACCATCTGGTCCCAGACTAATCCACTATAGGAAACATCTCCATGTCCACTCTTATCTATGCCTTTCAGTATTTAATAGGTTTTAATGACATTCCCTCTCATTCTTCTAAACTTCAGTGAATACAGGTACAGAGTCATCAAACTCTCCCTATACATTAACCCTTTCATTCCCAAGATCATTTTCATGAACCTCCTCTGGACCCTCCCCAATGCCAGCGTATCCTTTAGATAAGGGCCCCAAACTTGCTCACAATACTCCAAGTACGGTCTTAGCCTTAGCATGGCATCCTTGCTTTTATTTCTAGTCCTCTTAAATGAATGTTAACATTGTCTTTGCCTTCCTTACCACAGACTCATTCTACAAATTAATGTGTAGGCAATCCCACACAAGAGCTCCCAAGTCCCTTTGCACCTCTGATTTCTGACTTTGCTTCCCATTTAGAAAATTGTCTATCCCTTTATTCATTCTACCAAAGAGCATGACCACACACTTCCCTACTATTTTCCACTTGACACTTCTTTGACCATTTTGCTGATCTGTCCAAGTCATTCTATATAATTCCATGCTCCCTCAGCACTACCTGCCCCTCCACCTATCTTTGTATCATCTGCAAATTTGGTCACAAAGCCATTAATTCCATAATCCATATCATTGATGTCAATTGTGAAAAGAAGTGATCCCAATACTAACCCCTACAGAACACCACTAGTCACCAGCAACCAACCGGAAAAGATCCCTGTAATTCCCACTCTTTCCATCCACCCAGTCAACCAGTCTACTATCCATGTTAGTATTTTTCCATTAACATCATGGGTTCTTATCTTGTTTAGCAACTCATGTGCAGCACCTTGTCAATGGCCTTGTAAGAATCCAAGTAAACAACATCTACTGACTCTCCTTCGTCTATTCTGCCTGTTATTTCCTCAAAGAATTCCAAGAGATTTAAAAGGCAAGATTTCCCATTGAGGAAACCATGCTGACTTCAGTGTATTTTATCTTGTGCCTCCAACTACCCCAGGACCTCATCTATAACAATGGACTCTAACATCTTAGCAACCACTTAGTTCAGGATAATTGGCCTATAATTTCCTTTCTTTCCGCCCCCTCCACTTCTTAAAAGAATGGAGTGACATTTTGCAACTTTCCAGTCCTCTGGAACAATTCCAGAATCTAGTGATTCTTGAAAGATCATTATTAATACCGCCACAAACTCTTCAGCTTCTTCTTTCAGAATCCTGGGGAATAGTCTATCTGGTCTAGGTGACTTGTCTATAGCTTCCCAAGCACCTTCTCCTTAGGAAAAAGCAACTACATGCACTTTTGCCTCCTGGCGTTCTCAAATTTCTGGCATACTACTGCTGTCTTCCACAGTAAAATCTGGTATAAAATGCATATTGTGTTCATCTGCCCTTTCTTTGTCCATCATAACTGTCTCTCCAGTGCCATTTTCCAGAGGTCCAGTGTCGATACTCACCTCTCTTTTGCTCTTGTTATATCTCAAAAAAATTTGGTATTCTCTTTGATATTATTAGCTTGCTTACCTTCATACTTCATCTTTTCTCTCCTTATTACTTTTTTTATTCACCTTCTGTTGTTTTTCAAAGCTTCCCAATCCCCTATCTTCCTACTAATTTTTGCTACATTGCATGCCCTCTCTTTTGCTTTTATGTTGTCTTTGAGTTCCCTTGTCAGCCATGGTTGCCTCATCTTCCCTTTCTTCTTTGATGTATCTATCCTACGCCTTCTGAATTTCTCCCAGAAATTTCAGCCATTGCCATTCTGCCATCATCCCTGCTAGTGACCCCTTCCAATCAACTTTGACCAGCTCCTCTCTCATGCCCTTTTAGTTCCCTTTACTCCACTATAATACTGATCCATCTGATTTTAGCTGCTCACTCTGAAACTGCAGGGTGAATTCTATCATATTATGATCACCATTTCAAGGGTTCTTTTACCTTAATCTCCCTAATCAAATCTAGTTCATTACACAACAACCAATCTAGAATTGCCTTTCCCTAGAGGGCTCAACCACAATCTGCTCTGGAAAAAAAAATCTCGTAGGTATTCTGCAAATTCTCCCCCTTTGATCCAGCACCAACGTGATTTTTCCCAATTTATCTGCGTATTGAAATTCCCTATGACTAATGTAACATTTACCTTTTTATATGCCTTTTCTATCTCCTGTTGTAGCTCACATCCTGATCACTGTTTGAAGGCCTGTATATTGCTCCCATCAGGGTTTTTTTTTAACCATTGCAGATTCTTAAACCATAAGGTAAATAAACTTTCTAATCTTCTGTCACCTCTTTCTAATAGTTATGTCATTTTTACCAACAGGGCCACCCCACCCCCTCTGCCTACTTGCCTGTCATAGAACATAGAATAGTACAGCACAGTACAGGCCCTTCGGCCCACGATGTTGTGCCGACCCTTAAATCCTACCTCCCATATAACCCCCCCCCGCACCTTAAATTCCTCCATATATCTAGCAGTCTCTTAAATTTCACTACTGTATCTGCCTCCACCACTGACTCAGGCAGTGCATTCCACGCACCAACCACTCTCTGAGTAAAAAACCTTCCTCTAATATCCCCCTTGAACTTCCCACCCCTTACCTTCAAGCCATGTCCTCTTGTACTGAGCCGTGGTGCCCTGGGGAAGAGGCGCTGCCTGTCCTCTCTATCTATTCCTCTTAATATCTTGTATACCTCTATAATGTCTCCTCTCATCCTCCTTCGCTCCAAAGAGTAAAGCCCGAGCTTCTTCATGTCCTTTTGGTACAATGTGTATCCTTAAATATTAAACTCCCAACAATGATCTTCTTTTAGCCACGACTCATTGATGTTCACGACATCAAACCTGCCAATCTTCATCCATGTTACAAGGTCATCTGTCTTATTTCGTATACTCTGTACATTCAAGTATATCACCTGCAAGCCTATATTCATCACCCTTTTCAAATTTGCCTGCCTTTTACCAGAACTGAAATTCTTATTCCTTTCTAAAGTATACACTGCAATACTTGTATACCAATTGCCCTGTCCTCTGCCCTTAAAAAAGCATTTCTTTTCATTCAAATCAAATACAACAGGAGAGTTTGCTGATTATTAATAATATGCCATTAAAATAGTTACATAAGCTCATTCAACTATGCTTAGTTTTTTGTGTTTATAGCAACAATCTTTTAAAATAACAAAACCATTGCCTATGTACTGATTTCTGGCGAGTACATGGGAGAAAGCAGCAAAAGAGCACACCCCATGGAGAAGCAAGGAATCGTTGACAACACTTTCTGAATTCTGTGTTTAATTGCACATGTGCATACCACCAACATTACTATCAGTTTTCAATGTCAAGACTGTGAATGCCAACTGATGCAGGTGTAAAGCAATTCTCTTAAATCTATCTAATGATGTGTTGATACTTGAGAGAACACCTCTGCTGTTCTAGTCCTGGTCAATATTTATCTGTGAAACATGATATCTGGTCCATAAGTCATTTCTTCTTTGGATTGTGTACTTTGTACCAAATATGGACAGTGGCTTGAGAAGGGGAGAAAATAAGAATGAAGCCTAATACTGGATAAGAATTCCTTTTATTAATATTGTTTTTGAATATTTGGTTAATATATGCATAACTATAATCATAAATAGTGTACGGATGGCTTAATGGTTTCTGACATGTTTTTAGTCAGTGTGCAGATTGAAACAATGCTAGCTGAATTAAAGAAATTGAAATGGTTTCTTCACTTGAATATTGATAAATTTAAGCCCTTTTGATGTGTTTGACATGCTATTTTTGATAATGTCCCTCTCATCTGGAAGCCACGAATCAGTGCATGTCGATTTCTGAAGTTTTATCCAGCATTATATTACATGGGAAAATAAGTATATGCTATGTTAAAATATATCTGGCTTAAGAAATTATTTGCACTTTTTAAGGTCAAAGTTATTTCTGCAACAGTCCTATTTGTAAGGTGGCACTGATGACCCCTTTTCCCATCTCCAGCCTTCCTTTTCTTGGACAGCCTGCTCTAGTTCTGTAGCTGCTCTGGATCTTTCCATCTTTTCTTTTTTTTTAAATGAAGGGACATCCTCTGGCTCCGTGAAGGGGCCACCCTGGCACCCACTGCTTGGGAGCCACTTTTTCCAGGGCCTGCTGATACTTTCTTTGGGGACATAGTAATTATTGTATTGCCTGGATCTTTTCATCTCTAATGCTGATGAAACATCAACCAGCTTAATTTCATCACTTCTCTCTCCTCCTCAAGCTGTAGCCCTTCTGAATGCACTGTCCTCCACTCTCTCTTCAGCAATCCCAACCTTGCCATCAAACCCGCAGACAAGGGATGCTACTGTAGTGTGGCAGACTGACCTCTATCTTGCTTAGGCCAGGAGGCAACTCTCAGACACCTCCTCTTACTTAACCCTTGAAAAGGGCCTCACTCCAGACCATCAGAAACTCGTCACTGACACCACCACTACCTCATCAAATCTAGACTACTCCCATCCAGTGCCACCAAACACGTAGTTCCCTTTCTCCGCACTGCTAGCTCATGCATCCTGCCCAAGATCAACAAACATGACTGTCTGGGTAGGCCCATTATCTCTGCCTACTCCTGCCCCACTGAATGCATGTCCACATATTTTGACTCCACTCTATCCCCCTTGGTTCAGTCCCTTCCCACCGACATCCACAACACTTCACATGCTCTCGATCTCCTCAACAACGTTCAATTCCCTGGCCCTGACTGCCTCATTTTCGCCATGGATGTCCAGTTCCTATATACTTCTATCGGCCATCATGAATGCATTAAAGCTCTCTGCTTCTTTCTCAACAGAAGACCCAACCAGTTCCCCTCCATCACCACCTTTCTCCATCTGGCAAAACTGGTCCTCACCCTCAACAATTTCTCCTTCAGCTCCTCCCACTTTCTCTGAACTCAAGGGATAGCCATGGGCATCTGCATGGGACCCAGCTATGCTTGCCTTTTCATTAGCTATGGAGAACAGTGCATGGTCCTAGCCTTTTCTAGTATTGCTTCCCAGCTTTTGTTGCGCTACATTGACGACTGCATTGGTGCTACTTCATATGTCCTCATCAATTTCATCATCTTTACTTCCAACTTCCACCCTGCCCTTAAATTCACATTTCTGACACCTCCTCGCCTTTCACGATCTCTCTCTTTCTCCATCTCTGGAGACAAACTGCCTACCAACATATTTTATAAACCTACTGATTCCCACAGCCATCTTTACTGTACCTCTTCCCACCATGTATCCTGTAAAAATACTATTTCCTTTTCAAAGTTCCTTCTTTTCCACCAGATCTGTTCTTACAGTGAGGCTTTCTGTTCCAGGCATCAGAGATATCCACCTCCTCCTTCAAAGAATGGAGTTTCTCTTCCTCCACCATTGATGATGTCCTCACGTGCACCTGCTCCATTTCCCAGACACCAATACTCACCACATATGTGGAAGACACTAGCAGTATGGTGGAAGATCTAGGTGTCAGAGGTCATGAAGTGTGTAAAGTTACCATAACCTAGAGAGAAGGTTCTTGGGTAACTTAAAGATCTGAGGTTGGATAAGTTATCTGGACCAGATGGTGTACACCCCAGAGTTCTGAAAGAGGTGGCTAAAGAAATTGTGGAGGCATTACTAATGATCTTTCATGAATCACTAGATTCTAGAATGGTTCCAGAAGACTGGATGACTGCAAATGTCACTCTACTCTTCAAGAAGGGAGCGAGGCAGAGGAAAGGAAACTATAGGCCTGCTAGTCTAACCTCAGTGGTTGGGAAGATGTTGGAGTTGATTATTAAGGATGAGGTATCAGGGTACTTGGAAGCACATGATAAAATAGGCCATAGTCAGCATGGTTTCCTCAAGGGAAAGTCTTGCCTGACAAATCTATTGGAATTCTTTTGAAGAAATAACAAGTTGAACAGACAAAGGAAAATCGGTTGATGTTGTGTACTTTGATTTTCAGAAGGCCTTTGACAAGGTGCCATATATGAGGCTGCTTAACAGGCTACAAGCCTATGGTATTACAGAAAAGATTCTAGCATGGGTAAAGCAGTGGCTGATTGGCAGGAGGCAAAGAGTGGGAATAAAAGGAGCCTTTTCTGACTGGCTGCCGGTGACTCATGGTGTTCCACAGGGGTCTGTGTAGGGACCAGTTCTTTTTATGTTGTATGTCAATGATTTGGATGAAAGAATTAATGGCTTTGTTGCAAAGTTTGCTGATGATATGAAGATAGGTGGAGGGGCAGGTAGTTTTGAGGAAGGAGGCTACAGAAGGACATAGACAGATTTGAAGAATGGGCAAAGAAATGTCAGATGGAATACAATGTCAGTAAGTGTATGGTCAGGCACTTTGGTAGAAGAAATGAAAGAGTTGACTATTTTCTAAGTTGAGAGAAAATACAAAAAATTTGAGGTGCAAAGGGACTTAAAAGTCCTTGTGCAGGATTCCCTGAAGGTTAATTTGCAGGTTGAGTCTGTGGTGAGGAAGGCAAATGCAATGTTAGCATTCATTTCAAGAGTACTAGAATATAAAAGCAAGGATGTAATGTTGAGACTTCATAAAGCAGAGGTGAGGCCTCATTTGAAATATTGTGAGCAGGTTTGGGCTCCTTATCTTAGAAAGGATGTGCTGAAATTGGAGAGGGTTCAAAGGAGGTTCATGAAAATTATTCCATGATTGAATGGCTTATCATATGAAGAATTTAGAAGGGTTCAACCTATTGAAACGTATTGAATGGTGAAAGGCCATGATACAGAGGATGCAGAGAGGATGTTTCCTATGGTGGGAGAATCTAAGACCAGAGGACACAGCCTCAGTACGGAAGGCCGTACTTTTAGAATGCGGCCAAAATGTTCCATTCAAAAGGTTCAAAGGAACATCTAAACAAGCCTGATGCATTTTGGAAACAAGTCCTGTGGACTGATGAAGTTAAAATAGAACTTTTTGGCCACAATGAGCAAAGGTATGTTTGGAGAAAAAAGGGTGCAGAATTTCATAAAAAGAACCTCTCTCCAACAAAGCATGGGGGTGGATCGATCATGCTTCGGGCTTGTGTTGCAGCCAGTGACACAGGGAACATTTACTGGTAGAGGGAAGAATGAATTCAATTAAATACCAGCAAATTCTGGAAGCAAACATCACACCGCCTGTAAAAAAGCCAAAAGTGAAAAGAGGATGGCTTCTTCAACAGGATAATGATCCTAAACACACTGCAAAATCCACAATGGACTACCTCAAGAGGCACAAGCTGAAGGTTTTGCCATGGCCCTCACAATCTCCTAACCTAAACATCATCAAGAATCTGTGGATAAACCTCAAAAGAGCAGTGCATGCAAGACGGCCCAAGAATCTCACAGAACTAGAAGCCTTTTGCAAGGAAGAATCGGCGAAAATCCCCCAAACAAGAATTGAAAGACTCTTAGCTGGCTACAGAAAGCGTTGACAAGCTGTGATACTTGCCAAACGGGGTGTTACTAAGTACTGCCATGCAGGATGCCCAAACTTTTGCTTCAGGCCCTTTTCCTTTTTTGTTATTTTGAAACGGTAAAATATGGAAATGAAAATGTTTTTTTGCTTAAGATATTAAAGAAATGTATCAACTTTAACTTTATGCTTTTTGGAAATTAGTTCATCTTTTACTCGCTTAGCTAGTCACAGTAACAGAAACTTTGACCGGGGTGCCCAAACTTTTGCATCCCACTGTATCTAAGGCAGAGGTTGACAGATTCTTGATTGGCCAGGGTATGAAGGGATAAAGGAGAAGGCAGGAGATTGGGGTTGAGAGGGAAATTGGGTCTGCCATGATGAAATGGCAAAGCAGACTCAATGGGCCAAATGGCCTCATTCTGCTCCTATATCTTATGGTATTGTGGTCTTATCTTCGCACTGCTGTGATGGGGACAGACTTCCCTTAATCCTCATGTACCTCCCCATGAGCTTCCACATCCATCACATCATTATCAGCAATTTCTGCCATCTTCAATTGGATCATAACACCAAACACATCCTTACATCTTTACCAACCCCCATTCTCTGCTTTCCATAGGGATCGCTCCCTCCATAATTTCTTTGTCCACTTGCCCCTCCCCACTAATCTCCCTCCTAGTTTGTGCCCCTGTAAGTGGCAGAAATGCTACATCTGACCATTCACCTCCTCCCATATTTCCATTCAGGGCCCCATCCTTCCAGATGAGGCAATACTTCATCTGTGAGTCTTTTGGGGTCGCCTATTCAGTGCTCCAATGCAGCCTCCTACATTAGCTAAATCAGACGTAAATTGGGGGATCGCTTTGTCAAGCACCTCCACTCCATCCGCCAAAAGAGGAATATCCCTGTGGTTAACCACTTTATTTCCTATTCCCATTTCCACTCTGACATATCTCCGTGGCCTCTTTTGTCATAATGAGGCCACGCTGTGGAGGCAACACCTTATGTTCTGTCTAGATAACCTCCAACTTGATGGCATAAGCATCGATTTCTCCTTCTGGTAATTTTTTTCTCCTCCTTTTCTTCTACTAGCCACTCTCGCCTCTTACCCCTTCTCACCTGCCTATCACCTCCCCCCATGCCCCACCTTTTTTTCTCATGGCCCACTCTCCTATTGTCAGGTTCCTTCTTCTCCAGCCCTTTACCTTTCTTATCCACCTGGCTTCACCTATCACCTTCTGGCTAATCCTTTTAACTCCCCCACCCACCTTTTTATTCTGGCATTTTCCCCCTTCCTTTCCAGTCATGAAGAAAGGTCTCAGCCCAAAATGTTGACTGTTTATTCATTGCCATAGATGCTGCTTGACCATGCTGAGTTCCTCCAGCATTTTGTATGTGTAGCTCTGGATTGCCAGCATCTGCAGAATCTCGTGTTTATTACCCTATTTGTAATTTATTTCCCTATTACTATTAAGTTTCTAGCTGAGTAGATCAATCAGTGACAGGGACTGTATTGCCTCTCTGTTGTTGCTTTGTAACAATATTAAAACTTGAAGCTTTCTGTATTTGTTTAGTCATGATTAAAGATTATTTCCCTCTCATCTTTGTAGGTCACTGAAAACCACATAATCTGTTGTGATTGAAATGTACTTTCAATTAAATTATTCAGAGATGCTTGGCTCAAAGACTCTTAAGAAATTTTGACATGTCATTTGTTTAAATGTCTGTCTCTGAATACTGTAAAGCTACCAGAGAATGAGCAGTCTGATATGGACCAGCTGCAAATGAGAATTAGATTTCATATTAAGCAAATCCTATTAACAATACCGCCCCATGTCTCTTCATAGGTGAACAGGCCCTAATTAAAAGTGCTGCCATCTGCCAGTGTGCAGCAGTGGATTGGCATTCACTAGCCCAACGAAACCTTATTGATTGAAATGTATTATGTATGAGCTTGCAAGGTTGTGTTAGCAATGGAAAGAAAATGAGGATAAACTTATAGACACGGAACTAAGTGTGACTCAGTTCATCCCAATTATGGTGTGCAGGTGATATAAAATTATTTTAGCTAAGTCATGAGAAAAGCTGAATGTTGTTTGTCAGTAATTTGCATTGTACACTGAATAAGAATGTGGGAGTAATTACTTCTGTTTCTGTATTTGCAGTAATATTACTTAGTAGTTTTTGTGAACTGGATATTTTGTGCAGACACCTGTAGGTCATCACAAAGAATTGAGCAAAATGATACAAAGAAAGCACAGAAGCAGTTCTAATTGTTGAACTAATGCAGAAGACACCTGAAAGTTTATAAGCATTCTGAAAAGACACATAATAGGGCACCACAAGTAGGAAAAAACATACAGACTTAATGACAATAGAGCTTTGTGGAGTGAGAGAAGAACATTTTAAAAAGGATACAAAGTGTGCAAGATGACAAAAGAGAAGAAAACAATGCCTAATGAAAGTTGCTGGGACTGTAAAGTAAGAAAGATGTCAGAACAATATTCAAGCAAAATGAATTAGAGTGAACAACGTACAATTGCTGCAGGAGCTCAGCATGTCAGCCAATATCTATGGAGGGAAATGAACAGTTGACATTTGGGGCCATGGCCCTTTGTCAGGACTGGAAAGAAAAAGAGTAAGATTCAGCAGCGATGAAATGGGGAAGGGAAGATTGGATTAAGAGCTAGGGTGAACAGGAGACCATTAAAGAATAAGATAAGTGATTTAATTCTGAATATCTAAGAATTGACTGAATGCAAGGATAAGACTAAACAATTTAAATTGTTTCATTTCTGAGCCTTTAAAGTTGCTTGACATCATGCTAACAGTGATCACATTTTTATGAGGGTGTCTTTTTTGTTAAGTATGGCCTTTAACTTTGCATGGTGTTTAAAGTTGGAAGACACTTTAAGCTTATAAAAACAATGCAAACATAGGATAACAATGCAAGGATAATTGGAAAAGTAGGTTTACAATTGTGTAAGTTAAGTAACATAAACTTGCCAAATTAAAGAGATGTTTCGATCTCAAAATTTCTAAAAAGTTGGTTCAGGGTGGGAATGGAGCCAAGAATTAAAGTGACAGGCATCTGGAAGCTCGATGCAAATTAAATAGACATGTTCTGCAAAGTGTTACTCGTTCATTATACAGATTTTTAAATGTAGTTGGACCCAAATTGTGAACACTAACTGCAATACCCTAAATTGGAAGAAGTTCAAATGGATTATTACATCACCTGAAAGGGTGTTTTCATCCCTAGATAGTGGAAAGAGATCAAGTAAAGGAGCATGGGTTGCATCTTTAAAATTACATGGAAAAGTGCTGTGAAAAGTAGTGAGATGTGGAAGTGTGGTCCAAGGATTTGCAGAGAAAATTATCTCTGCTGTTCTGAAATAGGAAGGTCGGGGGGGGTGGGGCGGTGAGGCTCTATTTGGTGGTTGAAAACTGTGGAGGTTAGCAGATGTTTTGAAGGCTGATCCATCGGGGGTTCGTAGGCAGTGAGTTCCAGGAGAACACAGTCTTGGCTCCTACCAGGAGGAATTGGGGTACAAGCTGTGATACAGGGAGAGAGGTGGGATGCAACCAAAGGTTCTGTCATCTATCATAGAAGGAATAAGGAAGACGTCTCAGAAGCACATTTTATGGAAATTCACATGATCAGAGCAGCTATAATAGATATTCAACTTCCAGTCATGGTCACTGTATCACACAGTACAGTAAAGCCCTTCACCCTGTCATGCCAATGCCAACCTTCATTTACCTACACTTGCTGTATATCATATGGCAGATAGGGTTAACAAAATTTGCTTTATTAATGGACTAAACTACGGTTGATTAAGTCTTAAGCCACATTACTAAAGACAGTATGGAAGAGAGTTAGGTAATAGTATGACATCTGGCCATTAATATTTGCATATGGATATATATAGTAGATTGAAGGAAATCTTTCATGAAATAATGTCTATTACTTAGTAGTTAGTGTTGTAGGGATGAGGGTGTGAATGTTGTATAAATAATGATTTGTTAAAATTAGAATAAGATTACACTCCATCCTGTGTTTTGAATTTCCATTTGTAAATTGAATTAAATTTTTTAAACTTGCAGAGCCTGAGAGTAGAGGGTTGAACCTTAAAAGTTAGATATACTTTAAAACAACAGTATAAAATGCTCAGGGAGGACCTAGCTTTAATCTTTAGCAATAAAAGCTCTCCCACTAGACTATGTCCTGGTGTAGGAGGAGCTGATTAAACACGAGTCCTCCCTCAGGTGAGCAACTCCCACTGGGAATGTGGTGTTAAGAGTATCAGAATTGGTACAGTTATTTGTGATCAAATGGACAGTAAGCATTTGTTGTCAATATTTATTCATGAATAATAGCAGTGTGGGTGATGAAAACTGACAGGCTTGATCAGAGAAAAGTATTAATTGCTTTGATTTTATCCAGTGGCTCTTCCAACGCCATTTCACCAAGCTCCATTGGCAGATCCAATTCTTTCCTCTCCCACTTCCCCTTAATGCTATTTTTTAAGCTACATATGGCAACTAGCTCCATATACAATTACCTTTACAAATGGGGAGATTCTTCCTCAAGTACTACCTGAATTCACTGCTTGACATCTCAAAGTGTTGGAAAAATACTACCAATGTTTTTGCGTAAAAACCTTCACTGGAAGAATGCCATCAGCATGCTCTTGCAGGCCAACGTACCCTTTGTTGAGGCCTGGTTACTCTCAATGGGCAATATTATTTGGCCACATAGTTTACATGCCTGACACAAGGCAAAAGATTTGATTCAAGGATGTACTCAGAACTTCAAGAAGTGAAACATCCCCAATGAATTCCGAGAACCTCAAGCCCATGGCTACTCAAAGCTGAAAATGAGCATGAAGTAGGAGCACATTAAAACCCAGGATTAGGTAGCACAGCACTTCATACATTAGCCACCATTTGCTCCATTTGTGGAGGAGTCTGCGGTCCCATGTTGAGCTCATTAGTCATCTCAGGATCAATAAAACCAGAGTTGAAGTAAGTTTCCTTGTCACTCAGCAACAGAGAAGAAAAGAGAGAGTATTTATATTAAATCACTAGTTACTTGGTGGCAATTATGAGCAGGATTTCTGGGCAACTAATTTGGGCCAATCATATTTATTCATTGTAAATAAAGAAGCAATCTAAATTTTATTGTTTTAAATAAGGTATTGATTAAAATATTACCTAACAATTCTGTCATGTAAGGAAGTCCAAAGTAAGGAACCACAAAAATGTTCTTACGTTAAATGTGTCTATGTGAACAAAATGCCATAAAGTGGGATTGAATTGTTTTAAAATAAATGTTAATGTGTTCCTTTTCATCTTGAAGGACACTTGCACTCCGGAGGATTAGGGATACTTTTCGAGAACACAAAAATGAGACAAATACTGAAGTTATTCAAGAGCTAATAGAAAAGGCTAAAACCAACACAGAAGTTATTAGGAGACAGGTAAGGCACCTTTGGAGCTAAATTTTGTGTCTTCATATATCTACTGATTTGCTAATCTTATTCAATTTCTACTTACAGTGTGCAACTACTAAATTAAGTGATTGCAGCAGAAGGATCTTATCAAAGGGTATTTTGGTCAGAGTTGGGGTAGATTTGTGATCAGCAATGTTGCCAGAATTTTCCTGATTTGGAGGGACTAGAATCAGAATCAGTTTTATTATCACTGACATAAGTCATGAAATGTGTTATTTTATGGCAGCAGTACAGTGCAAGACAAAAACTACTATCAGTTACAAAAACAAAGTGTAAAAGAGGAATACTGGGGTAGTATTTATGGGTTCATGGACTGTTGTGCTGATGGCTGAGGGGAAGAAACTTAAAATGTTGATTATGGGTCTCTAGACTCCTGATGGTAGTATTGAGAAGAGGGCATGTGCCAGATGGTCAGGGTCCTTAATGATGGGTGCTGCCTTCTTTAGGCACCTCCTTTAGAAGATATCCTTTATGGTGGGGAGGGTTGTGTCAATGACGGAACTGGCTGAATCTGCAGTCTCTTTCGATCCTGCACATTGGAGCCTCCATTCCAGGCTATAAATCATCCAATCAGAATGTTGTCCACTGTATATCTGTAGA
Organism: Mobula birostris; assembly: GCF_030028105.1. Taxonomy (NCBI): domain Eukaryota; kingdom Metazoa; phylum Chordata; class Chondrichthyes; order Myliobatiformes; family Myliobatidae; genus Mobula; species Mobula birostris. Next base: position 59,288,365 of record NC_092388.1, read on the forward strand.
AATTTGCAAGAGTCTTTGACGTAACAAATTCTCCTAATGAATTATAACTACTGACATACCTTCTTTATGAGTGCATCAATGTGTCTGGCCCGGGATAGACCCTCTGAGATATTGATGGCAAGGAACATGAAGCTGCTCACCCTTTCCACCACTGACTCCTCAATGAGGTCTGTTGTGTCTTCTCCCGACCTCTGCTTCCTGAAGTCCATAATCAATTCCTTGGTCTTGCTAACACCACTCAGCAAGCCAATCTATCTTGCTCCTCATTGCCATCAGAGTTTCCATTGGCGAATTTATAGATAGCATTTGAGCTGTGCCTAACCTTGCAGTCGTGTGCAGCAAAAGTAGAGCAGTATGCTAAGCTCACATTCTTGAGTGTGCCTGGGTTGATAGTCAGCAAAGAAAATATTTATAATCTGCACTATGGTGCTTAAAAAGGGATATTTGGAAGGATAGTCGCAGAAGAGTGTTCAACCGTCACAGTAAATTGAGCCAGGTTGGGCTCTACTCTCAAGAAAAGACTTTGAGAGTAGGGGTGGTTTGGTATCACAGTATTTAGCACACTCCAGTTGTAACATCGGGGTTTAACTCCCATCTCTGTGGAAATTGCAGCAAAGCAGAGGTTAAAATCGTGTGCTAACTGAACAAAGCACAGACATTTTGTTCATCCTTTCTCTGAGGAAGTCAACGTCTACAGCAGCAGTCAATATGTTAAGTTGACATAGAGTGTGTGCAGACATAGTGCAGCCACCCAGGCTGAGCATGGCCTTTGAAGGTCTAACTCTTGCACAGCCTTTTTGTCCAAGCCTGGAAACAAGGTCATCGAGCATACCAAGACAAGATAAAGATGCAAATGAAAGATCCTAGGACAACACTTACTGTTGGACAGTTATTTTACTAATTCTCAAGTATTATTGGCCATTAATGTGTAGATTTAACTGGTTATTAACATCTGAAATATGTATTATGCTTGGTCCTTAAATATGTAAATTGTGAGATTCGGAAGTGCACAATGCTTCTATGGATCAATATTTGTATCTAACTCATAAATTTCTGTATAAAAATAGCATTTCTTTGTTCATACTTCAGAACAGTTTGGTGACAGGGGCCTTGCTGTTCTCCTTGTGCACAAGTAAATAAAGTGTGATTGAGGAACGAGTGCAAATTGTCAGAATCCAGTTAATCAGTGCCAACAACATTGTATGGTGTTTGTACATTCTCCCCATAACTGTGGGGGTTTCCTCCCACATTCCAAAGATGTAAGATGAGGATTAATGAATTGTGGGCATCCTACTTTGGTGCTGGAAGCATGGTGACACTTGTAGACTTACCAGCAAAGTCCTCACTGATTTGTTTTGGTGTGAATTCAATGTACATGTGACAAATAAAGCTACCCTCCCACTTTCAAATCTCTTACTAGATCTTCTTTCAGTTAGTCCTGACGAAGGGTCTCGGCCCGAAATGTCGACTGTATCTCTTCCTAGAGATGCTGCCTGGCCTGCTGTGTTCACCAGCAACTTTGATGTGTGTGGCTTGAATTTCCAGCATCTGCAGATTTCCTCGTGTTTACTCTCGTCTTTATCTTGAGGTCTTGAGAATTATAACTCAGTCCATTACGATAGTTTGAGTCCACCATTGTTTAAAACTATGGGCCATTTAAATAAAAAAGTCACTAATAAATTCAGTGTGGAATGTGGGAGAACTTCTTTATCCAGAGAGTAGTTAGAAAGTAGAATCTGCTTCCACAAATTAGGTGAGGTGAATAACATGAATTTCATAGATATATTTAAGCAGAGATTGAAAGGAATAGGAATTGAAAGCCATATTGGAAATATTTTTACGTTTTACTTTTTTAGTGGAATAAGGGATAACTTACCTTGAACATCTATTCTAAGTGTTTGAGATGTAATGCTGAGCCTCTGCATTTTCCATAAAAATGCTCCTGTGGTTGGGTCGAAAGCTTCAATGTTGAAATTCATTTGAACTTCAATCCTGCTCTCTTTTTGTAGACCTTGGATACAAATTACATTAAAACATTGGTGGTGAAAAGCAAGTGTTTAATTAGCCAAAAACAAACAATTACATTTCACAGCTAAGTCAGATTGATATCCCGTAATTTCATTTTTTTGCTTTTATTTTGTCATTCAAGCATAACATTTTCATACATATTGTAGGAGCCATGTCTGTCTGTATTGTATTTTAGGTTACACATTTATTATTGATAATTTGTCACATGGGTTGGGGCATGATAGAACCTTATGTATTCATACTTTGTCTTTGTTAGTTGGTTAGTCTCGTTTAGAGTTATAGGCAACCGGGGAATTATTTTTTTGTTGACCACTTAGTTATGCTACTTGGAATATTTATTTCACTTTTTCCATTAATTTCACTATATCACTAATTTTAGTTTCATTTTATTGCTATAAGATCATTCATCTTTGCTGGTTTCCTAATACAAGATCAAACGTACTTTTTTCCAACTTGGAATATAGTTATTTTTGGAATCGTGTCACACTGTGTAAACCCTCATACCTGGTCTCTCTGCGGTTTTGGTGTGTTTTCAAGTAACCACTATACTCATAGAACGGCTTCCTCATTTCAGCCATGTTCTTTGAAAATAATTTCTGCACAAAATTAGAGAATGATACTCCTTGTTCTCTTACAATTTAATTGCTTGTTACAAAGTAGCTCTGTCAGGAAAGTGGTACAAGAAATATAATAGTAACTATTTAAAAAACATTTAGACGGCTACATGAAGAAGTAAGGAATAGAGGGATACAGCGGTTTGTAAAGGTTTTCAGCCCTGACCCTTTGCTCACATAAATGAGTTTAAAATCAGGAATTTTGATCAATTTAACTGAGATTTTTTATTTGTGAACCACGTGTTCCTTTTTTCTCCAGTCAAGTCAAAAAAGCATGAAAGACTAAAAATTCAGACTGAAATGTCAACATTTCATCCCCCTTTGCTCAGTACCTACTTGAACCATCTCTCGCAGCTATTACAGCCAGTAGTCTTTTTGGATAGGTCTGTATTAGCTTTGCATAATGTGATGAAGCACGACTCTGGGATGTAGTCAGTCTGGTCCAGGTGACTCACCTGCCTGAAGACCTTTCAGTTTGCCTAGCACTTTTTCCTTTGTAATAGCAATGGCACTCACTCCTGCTCCCTGACACTTACAAATTTCTGGTCTGTGACCACTTGTCCATGAAATTGCAAAAGGAGCTGGAAAGGGCATTTAATAAGGATAACATCAGAGTTGAAATGGGGAACTTCAATATGCAAGGCGATTGGGAAAACCAGGTTGGTGTTGGATCGCAAGAGAGGGAATTTGTTGAATGTCTACAAGATGGCTCTTTAGAGCAGCTTGTGCTTGATTCTACTGGGGGAAAGTCTGTCTCTGATTGAATATTGTGTAATAACCCTGATTTTATTAGTCAGCATAACGTAAAGGAACCCTTTAAGAAGCAGTGATCATAATATTATTGAATTCATACTGCAGTTTGAGAGAGAGAAGCATAAGACAGATGTATCAGTATTGCAATGAAATAAACAGGCGTGAGAGAGGAGCTTCCCAGGTGGATTGGAGGGGGATTCTGGTGGGATGATGGCAGAACAGAAATGGCTGATGTTTCTGGGAATAGTTCACAAGGTGCAGGATAGAAATGTCCCGCAGAAGAAGTTGTTCTCAAGTGGCAGGGGTAGGCAACCGTGGCTAACAAGGGAAGTTAAAGACTGCATAAAAGCCAAGGAAAGGGCATATAAGGCAGCAAAAGTGAGTGGGAAGTTGGATGATTGGGAAGCTTTTAAAATCTAACAAAAGGCAACTAAAAAATGCTATAAGAAGGAAAACGATGAAATATGGGGGAAAACTAGCTCATAATACAAAGCAGGATACTAAAAGTTTTCTGTTACATGAAAAATAAAAGGGTTTTTGAAGAGATAATGGGTGCATTGGTCATGATCTTTCAAGAATTCTTAATTCTGGCATGGTTCCAAAGGACTAGAAAATTTGAAAATGTCACTCCATTCTGTAAGAAGGGATGAAGGGAAATTATAGGCCAGTAAGCCTAACCTCACTGGCTGGGAAAGCGTTGGAGTCCATTATTAAGGATGAGGTTTCAGAAACAAATCAAAGTCAAAGTCAGCATGGTTTCTGTAAAGGAAAATCTTGTCTGACAAATCTGTTAGAATTCTTTCAGGAAGTAACAAACAGGGTGGACAAGGAGAAGCAGTGGATGTCATTTACTTAGATTTTCAGAAGGTATTGATAAGGTGCCTTGCATGAGACTGCTTAACATGATAAAATTCTATGGTTTTACAGGAAATATACTGGCATGGATAGAGGAATGGCTGACAGGCAGGAGGCAGCGAGTGGGAATAAAGGGGGCCTTTTCTGGTTGGCTGCCAGTGATTAGTAGTGTTCATCAGGGGTCAGTATTAGGACCGCTACTTTTCATTGTTTGTCAGTGATTTAGATAGTGGAATTGATGGCTTTGTGGCAAAGCTTTTGGATGATATGAAGATAGGTGGAACAGTAGATAATGCTGAGGAAGCAATGCAATTGCAGCAGATTTAGTCACCTTGGAAGAATGGCAAAAAAAAAGTGGCAGATGGATTGCAGTGTTGGGAAATGTAGGATAATGCATTTTGGTAAAAGGAACAAAAGTGCAGACTATAATCTAAGTGAGGAGAAAATTCAAACATCAGAGGTGCAAAGGGACTTAGGAGTCCTTGTGCACGACTGCCAGCCGGTTAATTTATAGGTTGAGACTGTGGTAAAAAAGGCAAATGCAATATTGGCATTTATTTCAAGGGGAAAAGAATATAGAAGCAAGGAAATAATACTGAGGCTTTACAGGACACTAGTCAGGCCACACTTGGAGTATTGTCAACAATCTTGGGCCCCTTATCTCCCAAAGGATGTATTGTCATTGGAAAGAGTCCAGAGGAGGTTTGCGAGGATGATTCTGGGAATGAGGGGGTTAATGCATGACAGCTTTGGGCCTGTACTTACTGGAATTTAGAAGAATAAAAGGGGATTTCTTTGAAACCCACTGAATGTTGAAAGAACTAGATAAGGTGGACGTGAAGAAGGTGTTTCCTCTGCTGGGGGTATCCGGAGCTAGGAGGCATAGCCTCAAAATTCAGGGGTAACCTTTTAGAACAGAAGTAAGGAGGAATTTTTTTTTTTTTAGCCAAGGAGTGGTGAATCTGTGGCTTGCTATGCCATAGTCTGCGGTGGAGGCCAAGTCCATGGGTATATTCAGAGAGGAAGTTGATAGATTCCTGATTGGTCAGGGCATCAAGATTGTGCTGAGAAGGTAGGTGTATGGGGTTGAATGGGATCTGGGATCAGTCATCATGAAATGGCGAAGCGGCCTCAATGGTCTGAATAGCCTAATTCTGTTCCTATGTCTTATGGTCTTATGCCAGGTGGGTAGGAAAGATAAAGGGTTGGAGAGGAAGGAATCTGATAGGAGAGAAGAGTGGACCATGGGAGAAAGGGAAGGAGGAAGGTGATGGGCAGGAGAGAAGAGGAATGAGGCCAGAGTGGGGAATAGAAGAGGGGAGGGGGAGGGAATTTTTTTTTATTAACAGAAGAGGAAATTGATATTCGTGCCATCAGGTTGGAGGCTACCCAATGGAATATAATGTGTTACTCCTCCACCCTGAGGAGGAGGCCGTGGACTGACATGTCAGAACGAGAATGGAAATCAGAATTAAAATTTTTGGACCACTGGGAAGTTCCACTTTTGGTGGATGGAGCAGGGGTGCTCAATGAAGTCATCCCTCAATTTCCACCAGTGTAGAGGAGGCCGCATCACGAGCACTGGACACAATACACAACCCCAGCAGATTTGCAGGTGAAGTGGTGCCTCACCTGGAAGGACTGTTTGGGTTCCTGAATGGAGGTGAATGGGTAGGTTTATCAACCCACATCAAAGTTGCTGATGAATGCAGCAGGCCAGGCAGCATCTCTAGGAAGAGGTGCAGTCGAAGTTTCAGGCCGAGACTGCACCTCTTCCTAGAGATGCTGCCTGGCCTGCTGCGTTCATCAGCAACTTTTATGTGTGTTGCTTGAATTTCCAGCATCTGCAGAATTCCTGTTGTTTGGGTAGGTTTAAAACTTAGGTTGCTTGCAGGGATGTGTTGGGAGGGACATTAGTGGGGAGAGACGAATGGGCAACGGAATCACTGAGGGAATGATCTCTGTAGAAAGCAGTGGTGAGGGTGGGGGGTAGGTAAAGGTAATAGTGTATTGCTCCTGAGGAAAGTTAGCATAGTAATTACAAAGGGGATGAAAACTATTTCAGCCTTACAATTTTGGTTTTTATTTTTTAATAAATCATTTACAGATATAGGAGTTTTTCTTTTTATTTGACATGATGCACAATGTTTTGTAGATTAGCTCAAAAAGTCCTACTTAATGTATATTTTAAATTTAGAAAATGAGACAGTAAAATATGAAAAAAGCTGGAGGAGATAAATACTGTCTGAAGGCACTACATGTGCAGGTGGATGGGATTAATTAGATTGGCATCCCCCCCATGGTCAGCACAGACATGGTGGGCAGAAGGTCTGATTCCTGTGCTGTACTGGTCAATGGTATATAATGATGGAGCTGGTAATGTTGAAAGGGCTTCAGTGCTGTGAACGTTCTGTTAGGAGAGGATGCTGACATTGGTTTACGTATCCTTTCTATAGATTTGAAGGATTTTGGAGAAACCATTGTGGTGGTAACTTTCTTGTCCTTTAAAGTGCCTGATGTACAGAGTCCTGTCCAGGAAAGCAAAAATCACTCATTTGATAGTTTGAGTTTTGAATTGGGTCTGAAGTCTTGATTTTTAAATACTTGCTTTTTTAAATCAACCAGCCCTAGGACTCGGTGACATCTGACCTCTTCATTTACTGCCCTTGACATACCACTCCCCTTATCTCTTCTTCTCACTCCCCTAAATTTAATCATCTAATCTAATTTCATTACAATTATATGTTAAGCTTATTCCATTGGCTACAAATTTTCTCCAAAGATGTTTCCTGATCTGTTTAATATTTCTGGCATTTTGTTGATATGCAGATGATTGAGAGAGGTTATGATTAGTGTCCTTTTTCAAGGTTGCTGTTGCTCCTTTTAGTATCTTGTGGCGCATCGAGTGGCATTTTTTGCTGTTTCCTTGTCTGTTTTTTTTATGAGATCAAGTTACTAACTCGACACACAAGCCGGCATGGATGGAAAACATGCAAGGAGCAAGCTGGATCCAAACCTGGGAACATTGACCTTGAAGTCCGGTGCTGATTCCACTACACCACCAGTCGGCTTTCTTTTCCCAGTAGGGATCCTTATGAAGTTGTACTTCATTTTCATTTTGAACAAATAAGTTATTAATTGTCTTCTGAAAATCCATTCTTCACTTTCATATCAATGAAATGATGACGGCCCATAGCAGCACTTTGGTTAAAAGTGTCCATTTACAGTGTTGTACTCCAATTAGAACTGGATTTCTTACAGAGTCTTATAAGGTGAATTGTGTTTGAAAGAGAGATTTCTGTTATTTTTGGCAGCAATTTTTTTCAGAACTTGTTTTTCAGCATTATCCAGTGATCCACTAAAAAATAGCAAACAGGATTACTGAGAGCCAGGCTGATTGAAGTAAACCAGATTTCACTGTGCACTGAGGAAATACTAAAAATAAATAGCAGTCTAAAAGCCAGATCAGTAAAAAATTGAGAGTTCTTTCCTAAAATTAATGTGGAGAGATCCACTCACAAAACAACAAATGTCAAAGTATCAAACATGAGAAAATCTGCAGACGCTGGAAATTCAAGCAACGCACACAAAATGCTGGTGGAACGCAGCAGGCCAGGCAGCATCTACAGTCGACCTGACGAAGGGTCTCGGCCCGAAACGTCAACTGTACTTCTTCCTATAGATGTTGCCTGGCCTGCTGCATTCCAAATGTCAAAGTATTTAATTATTTTGCCTAATTACCTTACAATTGTATGTTAAGCTCATTACATCACCTTCCAATTTTCTCCACAGATGTTTCCTGTTAAATATTTCTGGCATCTTGTTGATATCTAAATGATTAAGGTTCTCTGTTAGAAATATAATTTTGTCTTTTTTTCTCTCGCGTGAAAAAAGACTACTGCTCAACACATGCAATCTGATGATTACCAGCTTTTATGATGTATTTTCCATTCATCATTTAATCTTCTGAAATCTAACATTCTTCTCATCAATCCAAGTAAATATGTTAATCATTATTATCATGGAGAGAAAAATGTCTGTTGTTTCTGGCTTATCTTGTAGACTTCAGGGTATCTTTTTGTTCTATCAGTTAAGAAAGAGAACAATAATTCAGAAAGTCAGAGGTTTTAAAGATCAGAGTCAGATTAAATATCACCGGCATATGTCATGAAATTTGTTAACTTTACAGCATGATAAATATAGAGAAAAAGATGAGTTACATTAAGCATAAGCAAATCAAAAGAGAATCTGCAGATTCTGGAAACCCAAGACCTGGTCTTGGCCTGAAATGTCAACTGCTTACTCTTTTCTATAGGTGCTGCCTAGTCTGCTGAGTTCCTCCAACATTTTGTGTGTGTTGCTTACATTAAGTATATACTAAATAGTTGAGTTAAAACAAGTAGTCCAAAAAAAACAGAAATAAAAAGTAGTGAGGTAATATTCATGAGTTCAGTGTTCATTTAGAAATTGGATGACAGAGGGGAAGAAGCTGTTCCTGAATCACTGAGCGTGTGTCTTCAGGCTTCTGTACCTCCTTCCCGATGGTAACAATGTGAGGATCCTTAATGTTGGACGCCGCCTTTCTAAGGCACCTCTCCTTGAAGATGTTGTGCATGCTATGGAGGCTGATACCCATGATAGAGCAGACAAATTTTACAAGTTTCTGCAACTTATTTCGATCTTGTGCAGTAGCCTCCACCCCGTCCCCCCCCATACCATATGGTGATGCAACCAGTCAGAATACTCTCCATGGTACATTTGTAGAAGTTTTGAGTGTTTAGTTGACAAGCCAAATCTCCTCAAACTCCTAGTGAAATATAGCTGCTGTCTTGCCACTTTTACAGTTGCATCAATGTGTTGCGTCCAGGTTAGGTCCTCAGAGATATTGACACCCAAGAACTTGAAACTGCTCACTCTCTCCACTTCTGTTCCCTCTATGAGGATTGGTTTGTATTCCCTGGTCCACAATCAGCTCTTCGGTCTTAAGTGCAAGAACTTATGTTTAAGTGTTCCCAGATAGCATAATTATTTTCTGATATTTTTGCAGTTGAAATATAAGCCTTTAGGACCTCCTATTTTAAAGCACAGCTCACCTATTGAAGATGATACCAATGAAGGAAGTTTATCAAGATAATGGTATAAGAAATAGACTTGCCATGATTTGACAAATATTAGTAATATTCAGTATTCTCCCCAAGAAGGTTTTGTCAATCTCAGTGTTGCATTGGAATTAATTAAGAGCCAGAATATGCTGAGCCATCAGTGTTTGTAACAGTTACAGTTCCCAGACTCTCACATGCATATAGAAGTACAGGATCTAAGGATGGATTCAGAAAGCAGTTTTTCTGGGACTACTGACCTATGTGCAATGTCAGATCTGATGCAGAATCTAAGATTTGAGAGATTTCTATAGGGATTATAGGCCACAAAAAGGAAGGTAGGTTAGTTTTCATTGTTTTGACTCAGTTTAATGTATGCTATTTATGTCTAATCTGCATCTGCAGACTTTTGTGGCTATATATTATTTGCATTTCCATTCTTATATTTCATTTTAATAACTTTCAAATAGTTTGCATCGATTTTAATAATTTTAAATCTCTAATTATCAGACACTTACTGTAACTACCAAATTCGGTGACAATTTCCATATTTGGCATGGATTTACCATCTGTTTGGGACTGTCATGCATTTTAAGACTATACTATACTTTATATTTTATTGTCGCCAAACAATTGGTACTAGAACGTACAATCATCATAGCAATATTTGATTCTGCGCTTCCCACTCCCTGGATTACAAATATTAAATATTAAAAATAGTTAAAATTAGTAAATATTAAAAATTTAAATTATAAATCATAAATAGAAAATTAAAAAATGAAAAGTAAGGTAGTGCAAAAATACCAAGATGCAGGTCCGGATATTTGGAGGGTACGGCCCAGATCCGGATCAGGATCCATTCAGCAGTCTTATCACAGTTGGAAAGAAGCTGTTCCCAAATCTGGCCATACGAGTCTTCAAGCTCCTGAGCCTTCTCCCCAAGGGAAGAGGGACGAAAAGTGTGTTGGCTGGGTGGGTCGTGTCCTTGATTATCCTGGCAGCACTGCTCCGACAGCGTGCGGTTTAAAGTGAGTCCACGGACGGAAGATTGGTTTATGTGATGTGCTGCACTGTGTTCACGATCTTCTGCAGCTTCTTTCGGTCTTGGACAGGACAACTTCCATGCCAGGTTGTGATGCACACTAGAAGAATGCTTTCTACGGTGCATCTATAAAAATTAGTGAGGATTTTAGGGGACTGGCCAAATTTCTTTAGTTTTCTCAGGAAGTAAAGGCGCTGTTGGGCCACCTTGGCAGTGAACTCTGTTTGGTTGGACCAAGTCAGGTCATTTGTGATATTGACCCCGAGGAACTTAAAGCTTTTGGCCTGTTCCACTTGCGCACCGCCGATGTAAATTGGGTCGTGCGGTCCGCTACGCCTTCTGAAGTCAACAACCAATTCCTTTGTCTTGCTGACATTGAGGGATAGGTTATTGTCTTCGCACCATGCCACCAGGTTCTTAATTTCCTCTCTGTACTCAAACGCATCATTACCTGAGATACGGCCTACAATTGTTTTGGAGATACAATCTCCATATCTTCCCACCTTAGTATCCCACTGTAGAAGGCCTGGTTATGTAAGATCAGCAAGATAGACCCCTTCACATATGGCACAATAAAGTATGGGTAGCAGACCGGGACAATCATGGTTCGACCCGTTGTCTTCTCTGTTTTATAATCACCAACCCTATTTGAATCATGATTGATCTGTTAGTGAATAACATTTTCTGTGATTATTTACTGTAGACATGCCTTTCTTTACCAGATTTGTTATTTATTTTATAGTCTTGATTAATTATTATGATATGCTTGTTAATTGCATAACTAGCATAAGCAAATATACATCATGAGCAATAACTGGATATTCAGTGTACCTTCAATTATCTTCCCTCATGCAGGCAGAGTAGGGATGCTTCTTGATCTGCTGGAATCTCTATGATAAAAATAATCCCACTGGTTAATAAATATGGAATTCCTGGATTCTAAAGCAATGAAGGAATACCTGCATGTTCGACTGACTTGAAAAAAAAACTGAAAATCATTGTGTCCCAATGTCGCTGTTGCTAATATTGTCATGTTTAGTTACCATTGTTACATATAAAATGATATAAGCCTACAATACCACTCGAGCCACTAAAGATTAAGGTGATGCTGATAAATTTTAAATGGTATACTTATTTGTTAAAAAGTTAACTCATCAGCAAATATGGCAATAATATTGCTTGTGTTATTCTTATAAAATAGCAAAATACATTTTATTCAGTTTTCATTTTAATTGAAAGTTTGTATCAGCTTGTATATTCCATTATGATACCGTGTATTTACTGCACTGAGAATTCTGTTGTTGTGAATTTGGGCAAAAATCAAAGCTAGCTTGTCCTGTAGAAACCACTTTTTATCAAAGTTGAACAAACCTACACAAAAAGATGGAACATTTTGCAGCAGTAGATTCATTTGCTTGGTAGCAATATATGAGAGTATTGCTTTCTTTTGTTGTGCTAAACTAACAAGGGGAAAGTCCTCTGGGCCTATTTTTTTAATCTTAGATCCTGGACATATCTCAGCCTCATTTATTTGTCTAAAAGGAGCCATTTTCAATTTTTATAAAAATAACAATAAATATAGACTTTAATTCCAATATTTGTAATTTAACTTCCTTTCTTTATATTTAAGGATGAAAATTTTTGTTACAATTATAATTGGAAAATAAATAAAATGTGTTTTTTAACGTTGTGTTTTTTAACATTGCGTAAGTTACCCGTACATTATTCTGAAACCTGAAGCATGCCGTTGAAGAATTGAGCTCAAGGCAGGGTCTCTTGTGTAACATAACCTCGCTGTAAATCCTCGTACAGGTCGATAACCTATACCTAGTAATTATTCTCTTGTTCAAAATCCCTAGGCGGCTTTTTGTTGTGGAAGGGATCCACATTTTAATAGCAAATGTTGGGTGTGAATGTTCAGTGAATGAGGCGCAGGTGCACATTATGTTGCCTAAATTACACCAGCACTGGGTAATTGAGGGATGAGACCAAAGGTTAAGTCTGTTAGTCTTGCAGACTGTCATTATTTTGACAAGGCAGCACATGTGAAGTCTGTTTATTAATGTTTGTTTGAATCTGAAATATTTAACTGACGTTTTGTTGTTAGTATTTGGTAGATTCTTTTGAAACTTCAAAGATCCAGATGAATGCAGATCAGTTTATTTTTAAGTGTGCTGTGTACAGATATGCATAGAGTTACATCAAAATGCAAGTCAAGACCTTAAACTTCAGATTGCTTAAGGGAAATCAAGTAATAAGATTCAGTTGTGTGTTTTCAAAAACAATGCTTTTGAATGTTATCTGATATCATTGTGCATGATTTGTAATATTATACATGTCTATAAATCCAAAATTACATTCATTTGTTTACATGACTAGCAAACGAAGATCAGGTGTTCCTTGTTTTTTTCTTTGCCCCCAAATGAATCTTTTGTGTGATTGTAGCAAAGCAGATGAGTTGCCCTTACTACTTGTGACAAATGTTGATGTATTAATAAAATATAGACTGAAGTAAGAGCAAGAAGTGCTAAGTAGCAACGAGAATTTCTGAGTACCTTAGCACTTTCTGCTTTAAATTCATGTTACCAGCAACTAGGTTTTCTTTGGCTTTTAAATGAACCATGATTGCTCTATCTGTTTATGCTCTCTGCTTAATTACAGGGTGAAATTGTACAATTTCCGTTATAACTGTTGGAGGTAACTGTGGATATTTTTCAAGCATCCTCCCTTGCATAAGATGTATAGTAAGTCTATTCATTAGCCAGAATGTGAAGCCAGCCATTGATTTCTACAAACTTATCAACAGTCCAATTGAAGAAACCATCTTAGTTGTAATTTGAGTATTTTAGCAGACTTTTTTCAGTACAGTGAACTTAGGTAAATGATAAATGTACATATGGGGAAGAAAACTTTAATGACATTATTTGTTAAGGAAGTGTGAGCTGAAGGGACATATTGAAAAGGATGGGTATTCATTTTATTGGCAGCAGTAAAGGTGTTAATGTCATATTTTCAAGCACCACATGTAGTGTTCAGCAGTAGCTAGGCAGTTGAATGTGTTTTTCTTTCTAAGTTAGATCTTTTCACCTCTCCCTACACATATAAGAGCAGGAGCAAAATTAGCCCATTGGGCCCATCGAGTTTGCTGCGCCATTTCTTCACAGGCTGTTCCATTTTATCTCTCAGCCCCAATCCCTTCATGTCCTGACCATTCGAGAATCTGTTAATCTCTGCCTTAAATATACATAAAGACTTGGCCTCCACAGCTGCCTGGGACAACAGGTTCCACAGACTCACTACTCTTTGGCTTAAGGAATACAGTACCTCCTCATCTCCATTCTAAAAAGAAGCCCCTTTATTTTAGAGCTGTGTCCTCTGGTATTAGACACTCCCAACATAGAAAACATCCTTTCTACATCCACTCTATCAAGCCCTTTCACCACTCGATAGGTTTCAATTAGATCATCCCTCATCTTTTTAAGTTCCAGTGAATATAGACCCAGAGCCATCAAATGCTCTTCATATGACAAGCCATTTAATCCTGGAATAAGTTGAATCCTCTTCAGTTTCAGCACATCCTTTCCAAGGTAAGAGGCCCAAAACACACATAATACTCCAAGTGAGGCCTCGCCAGTGCTTTGTAAAATCTCAACATTACATCCTTGCTTTTATATTCTAAACCTCTTGAAATGAATGCTAACATCAGATTTGCCTCCTCACCACCAACTCAACCTGCAAATTAACCTTTGCGGCACAAGGACTCCCCAGATCCCTTTGCACCTCAGACTTTTGTATTTTCTCTACATTTAGAAAATAGTCAACCCTTTCATTTCTTCTACCAAGGTGCATGAGCTTGCGCTTCCTAACATGGTATTCCATCTGCCACTTCTTTGTCCATACTCCTAATCTGTCTAAATCCTTCTGTAGCCTCCCTAGTTCCACAAAACTACCCGCCCATCCACCTATCTTCATATCATCTGCACATTTTGCAACAAAGCCATGAATTCCATTATCCAAATCATTGATGTTATAACATAAAAGAATCGGTCCCAACACAGACCACCACTAGTCACTGGCAACCAACCAGAAAAAGCTCCCTTTATTCCCACTTTTTGCCTCCTGCCCATCATCACTGCTTTATCCATGCTAGAATCTTTTTTTGTAATATCATGGGCTCTTAGCTTGTTAAGCAGCCTCATGTGTAACACCTTGTCAAAGGCCTTCTGAAAATCCAAGTACACTACATCAACCGATTCTCCATTATCTCTAATTTTTAACTGTGTCATGTTTCAATTGCATTTGCTGAGGTGGATTTTCTTTTGATTAATTTTCAAAAGAGAAATCCATAGCATATTCTAAAATTTAATATAAAATGCTTTAGACAATAAAAAACTTGTAACATGATATACACAAGATGCTGGAAATCCAGAGGAAAATGCTGGAAGAACTCAGAAGGTCAGGCAGCATCTATGGAGGAGAATGGACAATTGACATTTTGAACCAAGACCCTTCATTAGCACTGGAAAGGAACGGGGAAGAAGCCAGAATAAGAAGATGAGAGGAGGAGGAGAAGGTGTACAAACTGGCAAGTGAACCAGATGAGGTGATGAAATGAGAAGCTCAAAGGTGAGAGCAGAAGAGAATGGGCTGAAGTAGAAGGAATCTGATAGGAGAGAAGAGGGTACCATGAGAGAAAGGGAAGGTGGAGGGGCACCAGAGAGAGGTGATGGGCAGGTGAGGAAAAGAGAAAGGGGTAAGAAGGGAGCTGGAATGGAAGAAGAAAGAAGAGGAAGGGTAGAGAAATTGCTGGAATTTAGAGAAGTCAACATTCATGCCATCAGATTGGAGGCAGCCCAGACGCAATGAGGTGTTACTCCTCCAACCTGAGTGCAGCCTCATTGTGGCAGTAGAGGAGGCCGTGGGCTAGGATGTCGGAATGGGAAAGGGAAGTGAAAATAAAATAAGTGGCCACAGGGAAAACCCATCTTTTGTGACAGAGTGAAGGTGCCCGACAAGGTGGTTATCTAACCTACATCAGGCCTTATTAATATAGAGAAGGCTGCACTAGAGGCACCAAGTACATTAGATGACCCCGACAGTTTTGCAGGTTGTGTTGCTTCACCTGGAAGGACTATTGAGGACCCTGAATAATGGTGAGGGAGGAGCTGTAAGGACAGGTGTGGGACTGGTCCTGCTTACAGAGAGTCAGTACCGTGAGGGAGATTAGAGGGGAGGGATGAATGGAGAAGGGAATCATTGAGAGAGCAATTCCTGCAGAATGCAGAGAGTTGAGGGAGGGAAAGCTGTGTTTAGTGGTAGGATCCTGTGGAAGATGACATAAGTTACAGAGAAAAATGTGCTGGATGCAGAGGCTTGTGTGATGGTAGGTAAGGACAATAGAAACTCTATCCTTGTTAACACAGTGGGGAGTTGTGATGAAGGTAGATGTCTGGAAAATGGAGGAGATAAGGCCGAGGGCAGCGGTGATGGTAGAGGAAGGGAAACCCTGTTCTTTGAAGGAGGAGGACATCTCAGATGTTCTGGAATGGAAAACCTCATCCTGAGAATAGATATGGCAGAGACAGAGGAACTGGGAAAAGGGAATAGCATTTTACAAGTGAAGAGATATAGTCAAAATAACTTTTATAAACCTACTGATTCTCACAATTATCAGTAGCTAGTCTCTCTCTGGAGATTGAGACAGAAAGATGAAGAAAGGGGAGAGAGGTGTGAATTTGAGGGCAGGATGGAAGTTGCAAGCAAAGTTAATTAACTTGACAAGCTGAATATGCATGAATGAAGCAGCACCAATATGGTTATCAATGTATTGAAGAAAGAATTGGGTGATGTTACTAGTGTAGACTTGGAACGTGGACTGTTCCATGTAGCCAACAAAAAGACCAGCATAGCTGGGGCGGGCACAAAACTCCATGATTACACATTGGAGAAAGTGTTGAGGGTGAGGAGCAGTTCTGCCTGATGAAGGAGGGTGATGGTGGAGGGGAACTGGTTAGATTTGTTGTATAGAAAAAAAGAAGAGAGCTTTAAGGCCTTCCCAGTAGGGTATAGAAGTATGTACAAACTGGACATCCTCAGTGAAAATGACGTGACCAGGACCAGGGAACTTAAAGTAAATGAAGATATGGAGAGCATGTGAAATAATATTTAAGGTATGAATCCCCTCACTGGTGAAATTAGCCAAATTAATTGCAATTGTTTCTCCTCATGTAATTCAGTTTATATGAAAATCAACTCAATGGAATGCAAATTTAAATCTTTCCTACTATCTTCCTCCCATTAACTTGAAAATATCATGACTAATGCCACCTCTGAGGTTGCTTGGAATGAAATCTTCTTCATAAATTTAGTAACTGGGTGGTAGTAGTAGGGTGTGTATATATAATAAAAAACATTAGTACTTCATAATATGAATTTTAGATATTTTCATGTGCAACCAATGAAACGGTTGATTGTTAAGACTGCACTGAAGAAGTACCAGCTCCTTTACTGGATGCTGCTTGGTGAGTTACAGTTATGTTCTGAGAGTTCTTATCAAAGGCTGAAGATTTTTTTCAACTTTATCACAAAGCAATTGTGCTTTCTTGAACTTAATAGACCTTCAGTTTTAGAAACCAATGAGTTAGCGCTTCCTTTGAGGACTAACAAAGTTTGCTAAAACTTAAACTCCGGCCACTTCGAGTGGAACCTGGTGTGGTCTTCTGCTGCTGTATCTCATCCAATTCAAGGTTCAAAGTGTTGTACGTTTGGGGATGCTCTTTGACATACCACTGTTGCAATGTGTGGTTATTTAAGTTACTGTTGCCTTCCTGTCAGCTTGAACTAGTTTGGCCATTCTCCTCTAGCTTCTCTCATTAACAAGGCATTTTCATCTACAGCCATCGCATACATTTTTTCCATACACTTCTCTATAAACTCTAGAAACTATTACGCACAGAAATCCCAGGAGATCAGCAGTTTCTAAGATACTCAAGCTACCCAACCTAGTACCAACAATCATAAATCAATGGTCAGTCAAGGATATTGTCAGGTGAGTTGGTCTGATTATCCAGACTTTTCAACTGTGTTGATTAGCTGCTGCTGCGACCCTGACTGCATCTTCTTTTTCTGTTTCTACTGTGAGATTTAAAATGTTAGATAAAACAGTCAATCTGTTGTCAGGGAAAGAAAGTCCCTGACTCGGCGTCGAGAGAGGCAGGAATGTGCAGGCTTGTGACGTCGGGGAGTGAAACGAGGAAGATTTAAAAGGACACAAATCCTGATTTGGGTTTAATTGGGAGAAAGAAGACTGAGATTTGGAGCTGGAGTGTGGAGGAAGCCTTTTTTCAATTTTTCGGTTTTATTTCATCGGCGTCGAGAGAGGCAGGACTGCGCAGGCATGTGACATCGGGGGGATGAAATGAGGAAGATTTAAAAGGAACATAGCCTTATACAGCAGGCAGCGGAGTGAGCCGGTAGCAGAGTGAAGGCTTAAGGGCTTTGGCTAAACAGGCTTAGGCGGAAATGGGCGAGGCGAAGAGAGTTTGGTTATTCTTTTTTTTCACTGTTATTTGAAGAGAGGGGGAAGTATGAGTGTGAGGGCAGCTTGTTGTTCTCAGTGCCGGATGTGGGAGGGTGTGGAGTCTCCCAGCCTCCCAGACATCCACATCTGCGCCAGGTGCGTCGAGATGCAGCTCCTAAGGGACCACGTTAGGAAACTGGAGCTGCAGCTCGATGACCTTTATCTGGTCAGGGAAAGTGAGGAGTTGATAGAGAAAAGTTACAGGCAGGTGGTCACACCGGGGCCACAGGAGGCAGACAAGTGGGTCACGGTTAGGAAGGGGAATAGGAAGAATCAGGTAATAGAGAGTACCCCTGTGGCTGTGGCTGTGCCCCTTGACAATAAGTACTCCTGTTTGAGTACTGTTGGGGGGGACAGCTTACCTGGGGGGAGCAACAGTGGCCGTGCCTCCGGCACAGAGTCCGGCCCTGTCGCTAAGAAGGGTAGGGAAAGGAAGAGAAGGGCAGTAGTAATAGGGGACTCGATAGTTAGGGGGTCAGATAGACGATCCTGTGGACGAAGTCAGGAGACCCAGATGGTAGTTTGCCTCCCTGGTGCCAGGGTCCAGGATGTTTCTGATCACGTCCAAGAGATCCTGAAGTGGGAGGGAGAGGAGCCAGAGGTCGTGGTACGTATAGGTACCAATGACATAGGTTGGAGAAGGGGAGAGGTCCTGAAAGAAGAATATAGGGAGTTGAGAAAAAGGACGTCAAAGGTAGTAATCTCAGGATTACTGCCTGTGCTACGCGACAGTGAGAGTAGGAATGCAATAAGATGTAGGATAAATGTGTGGCTGAGGGATTGGAGCAAGGGGCAGGGATTCGGGTTTTTGGATCATTGGGACCACAATTGGCGCAGGCATAACCTGTACAAAGGGGACGGGTTGCACTTGAACCCTAGGGGGACCAATATCCTGGCAGGGAGATTTGCGAGGGCTACTGAGGTGACTTTAAACTAGAATGGTTGGGGGAAGGGAATCAAATTAAGGAGACTAGGAGAGGGGAGGTTGATGTAGGGGAAAAGGAAGAAAAAGATAACAAAGTTGTTTGCTCAATTAAGGATAAACAGAGAGTGGGAGGTGGAGAGTTTCTTAAATGCATCTATTTTAATGCTAGGAGCATTGTAAGAAAGGTGGATGAGCTTAGAGCATGGATTGATACCTGGAAATATGATGTTGTAGCTATTAGTGAAACATGGTTGCAGGAGGGGTATGACTGGCAACTAAATATTCCAGGATTTCATTGCTTCAGGTGTGATAGAATAGGAGGGGCAAGAGGGGGAGGTGTTGCATTGCTTGTCAGAGAAAATATAACAGCGGTGCTCTGGCAGGATAGATTAGTGGACTTATCTAGGGAGGCTATTTGGGTGGAACTAATCAAAATAGGACATACATGGTAAATAGTAGGGCATTAAAGAATGCTGTAGAACAAAGGGATCTAGGAATAATGGTGCATAGTTCCCTGAAGATGGAATCTCATGTGGATAGGGTGGTGAAGAAAGCTTTTGGTTTATTGGCCTTCATTAATGAGAGCATTGAGTATAGGAGTTGGGGTGTAATGTTGGATTTGTATAAGGCATTGGCAAGGCCAAATCTGGAGTATTGTGTACAGTTCTGGTCACCGAATTATAGGAAAGATGTCAATAAAATTGAGAGAGTACTAAAATGTTGCCTGGGTTTCATCTCTTAAGTGACAGAGAAAGGTTGAACAAGTTAGGTCTTTATTCTTTGGAGCGTAGAAGGTTGAGGGGGGACTTGATATAGGTGTTTAAAATTATGAGGGGGATTGATAGAGTTGACGTGGTTAGACTTTTTCCATTGAGAGTGGGGAAGATTCAAACAAGAGGACATGAGTTGAGAGTTAGACAAAAGCTTAGGGGTAACATGAGGGGGAACTTCTTTACTCAGAAAGTGGTAGCTGTGTGGAATCAGCTTTCAGCAGAAGTGGTTGAGGCAGGTTCTATGTTGTCGTTTAAAGTTAAATTGGATAGATATATGGACAGGAAAGGAATGGAGGGTTATGGGCTGAGTGCAGGTCGGTAGGAATAGGATAGGGTAAGAGTTTGGCACGGACTAGAAGGGCCAAGATGGCCTGTTTCCGTGCTGTAATTGTTATATAGTTATATGGTTATAAAGTCCAAAATATAAGTTATGGGGATTTTGGCAAAAGAAGAAAGCCTTATCACAAAATTTGTAGTTCTTTGTAAATGAGCATGCAATTATAAATGTACAGCATACACTGAAAGTTTCACTGACTTATTTCCTATCCTTGTGTGCTATGGATTCAGTTTTTAAAAGAAATATTATTGTAATTTATAATTTCTTTGTTAGAGCATTATAAACGATTACTTTGAGTAAGCATATGGAAACTGCTATGGAAGCTGCTGTTCTTTGCCCTTTCTTTTTGCCTACAACTCCACTCAAAAAAAATCTTCAAACCAACATGTCACAAAACAATGCAATTATGTGTGCTAGTATGAAAATACTGACCTTATTGCTATTTCTTAATAAATTTTTACATATCAGAGAATGCCTCATTATTTAAATTGATAAATTGTAAATGTGTGGTTTTGTATGGTTAGAACTTTAAGACCTTCAAAGAGCATTTACTTGACACGTGAGTAAAATGGCCTCCTCCTGTGCTAAATGATTGTTTGATCTAGTATGAATTCATCCCTTTTTTTTCCACTTATCCTTTTTAAGTTTGAACTTACTTAATCAGTCCTGAAGTGTCGTTTTATAAAATACTTGAGGATTTGGAGAGAATTGTACCAAAGTTGTAGCATGGCAATATTTCTTGCTAAGATTGTAAAGCAAACCCAGTTGGATATTTAATTCAATGGTATAGAACATTGAAAATATTACCTACATATGATTTATTCATATTTTCAGATAACGTGCATTTCATATTTACTTTAACTTCCTAAGCTCAAAAGTAAATTTATTATCCAAGTGTCACCATTGCGGGCATCCATAAAGGAACACAATAGAATCAATGAAAAACTACAAAAAAAAAGACGGATAAGCAACCAATGTGCATAAGAAGACAAATTGCAATTACAAAGACAAACAGCAACGATAATAACAAGTAATAAATAATATTGCAAAGTCCTTGAATGTGAGTCCATAGGTTGTGGAATACTTCAGTGTTAAGGTGACTGAAGTTAACCATGCTGGTTCAGAAGCCTGATCGTTGAAGAGTAATTGCTGTTCAGAATCTGGTGGTGTGGGACCTAAGACTCCCGAACCACCTCCTCAGTGGTTGCAGAGAGGAGAGAGCATGACCTAGATGGTAGGGGTCATTGTTAATGGACTGCATTCATAAATACCTTCATTTAATTTTATCATTAGCTTACATAACATTGCCGTGCAAATAACCATTTTGAAGCAAACATCTGCAGAACTTTTTAATTGTGCTTGAAAAGGCTAATTTCTCAAGAAAAATCTTCATTTTTACTCTCTTTCCATGCGTCATCAGGATACTAGTTGTTAAGTTAATAAGCAAGGAGATGAAACACTGAAGTTTCAAGGAGTTATACTTCCTGCTTGTAATTCACAGCTTTGAATGAATGATTTCAGAATGGTAGATTGCATACAGATTTGGAAATTGGACACAAATACATCCAGATTTCCAGTATCATAATTTTGTATGATCTTAAAAGTAATATTGCCCTGAAATATTTACTCCTTATCACTGCACAAAATTTGCCTAATCTGCTGCATGTTTCCCAGGCTTTTCAGTTTCTGTAACACCATAAACACAAGAGATTCTGTACATGCTGGAAATTCAGAACAACACACACAGACTGCAGGAGGAAGTCAATAGGCTAAGCAGCATCTATGGGAACAAATAAATAGTCAACATTTTACGCAAAGGCCCTTCATCAATACTCCTCAAGTCCTGATGCAGGATCTTGGCCCGAAACATAGGCTGTTTATTCATTTCCATAAGATGCTGCCTGACCTGCTGAGTTCCTCCAGTATTTTGCGTGTGTTACTCTGAAACACTAGATTCTGCGTTACAAGCTAGGCAGTAAAGCAAGCTTTACAGTGATTGAATTAATTACAAATCACAAGCTCTTAGAATTAGTATGTAAGGAATCTACTGTCTTCATAGATCAGTGCAAATGTGGTGCACTGGATGACCTGCACACTGTAATATTTCACTTAACAACTTGGATAGGGTACGTAGTAGGCAGAAATAATGCTTCAATAATACATAATTTTAATAATAATGCATTATGCAGTGACTAGATATAAATATATGTAGTGGAAATGGAAACCATATTTTAGTACAACCACCATGATTTATATGAAATTATTCCAATTCTGTCTTGTGACCAATTAATTGAATGATATCAGAAAATCAAATATCGAAGCTTATTCTGATATAATTGTTTATCCTTGTCGGGGATTGATGAACGAAAACAGCAGCTAACAATTCAAAATGATTCTGTTTACCTTACATGCACTTCCTCAAGCTCTAACAGATTTTACCTAAATTAATAATTTTCTATGTTGTTTAGAATATTGCCATAGATTTAATTTATCTGAGTGCCATTTAATATCTCACATGTTTTCAGAAATATCTCATTTGATTGAGGAGAAGATTTTACAATAATATGTGTTGGGGAATTGGGGAAGAATCTGTTGAAGTAAGTTAAATTTGCAGTGCATAAAGTCGACTGAATTTCTCTTTCGCTAACACGAGGAAATCTGCAGATGCTGGAAATTCAAGCAACACACACAAAAAATGCTGGTGAATGCAGCAGGCCAGGCAGCATCTATAGGAAGAGGTACTGTCGACGTTTCGGGCCAAGACCCTTCATCAGGAGTAGTAGATACTATAGGAATATAGATGCTGCCTGGCCTGCTGCATTCACCAGCATTTTTTGCGTGAATTTCTCCTTCCCTTTCTTTTATACGCTACTATGAAAATATGAGAATCAAGAATGGATTTGTGAAAAGAGTAGTAATGAAATCAAAAATGAAAGGTAGATTCAAAGTGGCAGCATCCACAAACACTTGTATTTATGTAGTGTGTTTAATTCTGCAAATTGCTTCAAGCTACTTTGCGTCAGCATTTTCAAATAAAACATGACAACAAGCTATGTTGAGATCATAATCATAGAAGAGTACAGCATAAAATTGATCAAGTCCATCAAGCACCCATTTTTACACTCAAATGATACTGTCAACAATCCTGTTCTTGTGGCACCTAACATCACCTGCCAGCTTCTACATGTTAGGAGCAATATACAGTGGCCAATTAATCTCTCAACTCACACGATTTTGGGACGTAAGAGAAATCAGAGGATTCAGAGACAATGTACACAGTCACAAGGAGATTCCACACAGAACTAGTGTTTGGATTAAACCTGTGATGCAGCAGCAATACTAGTTGTGGCCCTGTGCTGCCCTATATTTTCCTGCACCATTTGTGGAAAATAACATAAAGCTTGGTGAAAGAGGTGGATGTTACGAAGGAGGAATGATGAAGCAGTGTTTTAAAAGAAAATTCCAGAGCTTCAGAGCCCATGTAGATTGGTTACCAGTATTGTTTCAATTAAGAGTGAAAGAAAATCTGCAGATGCTGGAAATCCAAGTAACACACACAAAATGCTGGAGGAACTCAGCAGGCCAGGCAGCATCTATGGAAGAGTATCGTCGATGTTTTGGGCCAAGCCTGATGAAGGGTCTCGGCCTGAAACGTCGACTATACTCTTTTCCATAAATGCTGCCTAGCCTGCTGAGTTCCTCCAGCACTGTGTGTCCTTTGCTTGGTTCAATTAAATTGCCCAACAAACAGAACTGAAGGTATACCAGTATTGAGGATTGGAGCACAGAGGAGGTGTGAGAGCCAGGGAGGAATTTGAAAATAACTGATATTTTTAACAATGCAAACATGAGGAAATCTGCAGATGCTGGAATTTCAAGCAATACACATAAAAATTGCTGGTGAACACAGCCAGCCAGGCAGCATCTATAGGAAGAGGTACAGTCGATGTTTCGGTATTTTTAGCAATCCCACCCCCCTCCCCATTTACTCTAAATAAGTGGCAAAAAGTATCAAAGAGAACCTAATGGGCATAATTTGCAGGAATTCTTGGATATAAAGGAGCTTTGCTGTGTTGGGAGTCAGCATGGACCTATGTGGGCTGAATAGCCTCCTGTAAGAATGTTATCATAATTGTATAATTGCTGGGTCCAAATCCTGGAAGTTACCATCTAACAGTGCCATCATAAATAGACTGCAGCAGTTACAGAAATCAATTCACTGCAACCAACTCAATAAATCTCAGTCTTGTATGCATGAAAGTATATTCTAACAAAGCAACAATGATTAAGAAATAATGTGCAATATCATTGGGATATTGACCTCTGAGGTGTTAAAACCTTTGAGGGAATCCTAGTATTTGCTATTGAATTATACAGCAAACTTTAGAGTATCCAGAGCCAGCAGGGGGTTCAGCCATTTTGTAATTAACCTGACACTGTGGCGTTAGAGTGCCAGCTAAAATGGTTAGTGCTGGTACATTAGATATACTTATGAAGTATATGGATGACAAGAGCTTAGAGGGAAATTAGCCAAATGCTTTGGAAGTGGGATCAGCCTAAATATATAACTTCGTCAGCAAGGATGCATGTACCCAAAGGGTCTTTTTCCATGTGAGTCTGTGACTTTATAATAGCCTTTTCTTACATGTTAGAGGGCATTCAGAGGACAAGAAATAGAGATATTGTTGGAGGATGAACCATTTTGCCAACATTGCTTCTTACATGCATGACTCTTCTTCATATTGGACATATTTCTGTGTTCATTAGCCCTAGCAGGAGACACCTTAAATATCAACTGGGTACAAAGTATATTTTTTATTTTTAGTCATACCTACTTTCAAACCTCCTAACGTTTTCATTACTAATTTTAGGTTTTGAATGTGTTTCATTTGTTGAGATACCGCTGAGCACAGGACTTCATCCTCTCCACTTCAGTCAGAGCACTTTATAGGGCTGATCACTTGAGTGTATATCCAGAGAACTAATTCAGCTTGGTTGTTAACAGTGTTGAACTGCACCAAGATTCTACCAACACCCAGTTATGCTTAGTTTATAAAGGGAAAGCTGTGCCATAATGTTGTAAGTAGTAATGAAATATATAATTAGATTTATTGCCAGTTTGAAAGCACTGGTGCACAAGAGTTAATCAGATAAAATGACCAGAACTTGACCTCTTCCAATCTAAAGCAAAATGGAGGGTAATCTTTTCTTAGTTCATATATTTTATTTATAATGTTCTTGATCAATAAGTAATTTGTCCTGCAATAACACAGCAGTCAAAAAAACATATCCTTTAGAACAGTACAGCATATAACAGGCCCTTCAGCCCAAAATGTGCTGACCTTTTAATCTAATCCAAGATCAAACTAATCCTTTCCTCCAACATGACCATCCATTCTTATCCATTAGCCCAGCTAGGAATCTCCTGAATGTCTGGATTGTATCTGCCTCTACCCCCACCCCAGCAGTGCATTCCATTCAGTTACCACTTTCTTTGTAAAAATGCACTGCAGTCTCTTCCCTCATTTCCCGTAGTAACCTGGTGGAATCTGCTCCGGTCCCAGAGACTTACCTAACTTAAAATTTCTGTGACATCCCACCTCCCCCCCCCCCCCCATACTTTCCTCCAATCATTTTAAACCTGTGCCTTTCCATATTAGTCATACCAGAACTTGACAGAAGGTAATATTTTTGCCCTTGGGCAAAATATGCCGGCTGTCCACTCTATCTAGGCCTCCTATCATCTTGTATATCTCTATCATGTCAAATCTCATACTCCTTCACCCCAAAGTGAAAAGCCCTAGCTTATTCAACTTTTCTTCAAAAGGCATGCTGTCTAATCCAGGCAGCATCCTAGTTAATCTCCTCTGCACTATCTCTAAAGCTTCCACATACTTCCTATTATGAGGTGACCAGAACTGAACACAATATTCCAAGTGTGGCCCAAACAGAGTTTTATAGAGCTGTGACATTATCTTGTGGTTCTGGAACTCAGTCCCCCAACTAATGAAGGCCTTCTTAACAAGCCTATCAACAAAGGTTTCACAGTAACTTTGAGGAAACTATGATTATGAGGACACGCAGTCCTCTTTTATTGTCATTTAGTAATGCATGCATTAAGAAATGATACAATGTTCCTCCAGAATGATATCACAGAGACACAAGACAAACTGACTGAAAAACTGACAAAAACCACATAATTATAACATATAGTTACAACAGTGCAAAGCAATACCATAATTTGATGAAGAACAGACCATGGGCACGGTAAAAAAAAGTCTCAAGGTCTCTCGAAAGTCCCATCATCTCACGCAGATGGTAGAAGGAAGAAAAAAAAACTCCTCCTGCTGTGAGCTTCCAGCGCCGCAAACTTGCCGATGCAGCATCCTGGAAGCACCTGACCACAGCCGACTCTTGAGTCCGTCTGAAAACTCCGAGCTTCTGACACCGAGCACCATCTCTGCCGAGCACTTCGACCCCGGCCCCGGCATCAGACAATAGGCAAAGCTGAGGATTTGGGGCCTTCCCCTCCAGAGATTCTCGATCGCACAGTAGCAACGGCAAAGAAGCAGGCATTTCAGAAGTTTCTCCAGGTGTTCCTCCGTGCTTCTCACATCTGTCTCCATCAAATCAGGATTGTGCACGGCCCCTAGTTAACACATACGATATATGAACTATGACATGGATGCCAAGATCCCTCTGTTTCTCTGCACTAAGAATCCTAACATTAATCTTCATGTTTGACCTTCCAAAGTGTATAACTTCACACTTCTCCAGATTGTACTTCATCTGCTACTTATCAATCTAGTTCTGCATCCTATCAATGTCCCATTGTAACCTATAACTATCTTCTACATCATCCACAACACCACCAACTTTTGTGTCGACTGCAAATATACTAACTCACCCTTCTACTTCCTTACTTAAGTCATTTATAAAAATCACAAAGAGCAGGGGTCCCAGAACAGATCCCTGCAGAGCACCACTGGTCACCAGCCTCCAGGCAGAATACACTCCGTCTGTACCACCCTTTACCTTCTGTGGGTAAGGCAATAATGAATCCATGCAGCCCGGTTTACCTGGATCCCATGCCTTTTGTCTTTCTGAATGAGCGGACCATGGGGAACTCTGTCTAATGTCTTACTGAAATCCATATAAACCACATCTACCTCAATCAATTTTTTTGTCATTTCCTTGAAGAAGTTATTCGCGCTCTTGAGATTTGACCTACTCATCGCACTGCCATGTGGACTACACTTCTCCAAATGCTCATATACCCTCTCCAATAGTTTGGCCACCACTGATATGAGGCTCACTGGTCTATAGTTCCCAGGATTATCCTTTTTACTTTCCCTTGAAAAAAGGGCCACATTTACCACCGTTCAATCCTCTGGTGCTACTCCTCTGGCCAGTAAGGACTCAAAAGATAAATGGCCAAAAGCGCAGCAATCTCTTTTCCCACTTCCTGTAGTAACTTGGGATGTGCCTCCTACAGTCTGGGGGACTTATCTAACCTAATGCTTTTCAAAAGTTCCAACATATTCTCATTATTAACTCAAGATGTTCCAGCCTGATTTACATTGATCTCACATTTGTCAAGGTCCCTCTCACTGGTGAGTACCTAAACAAAATATTCACTAAGGATGCAAACACGAGGAAATCTACAGATGCTGGAAATTCAAGCAACACACACAAAATGCTGGTGGAGCGCAGCAGGCTAGGCAGCATCTATAGAAAGAAGTCCTGACGAAAGGTCTCGGCCCAAAACATCGACTGTACTTCTTCCTATAGATGCTGCCTGGCCTGCTGCATTCCACCAGCATTTTGTGTGTGTTGCTATTCATTAAGGACCTCCTCTACCTCCTCCAACTCCAGGCACATGTTTCCTGTTTTTTTCCTTGATTGGTCCTACCCACACTCCAGTCATCATCCATCATTTACATGTAGAGTGCCTTGAGGGTTCTCCTTTATCTGACTTGCCAAGACCTTCTCCTGTTCCTTCCATCTCTCCTAAGACCCTTCTTAACCTACTTCCTGGCTGCCTTGTAACTCTGTAGATCCCTGTCTGATCCTTGCTTCCTAAACATTAAAGAGACTTTCCTCTTCATCTTGACAAATGTTCCACTACTTTTGTGAACAATAGTTCCTTCACCCTACCATCTTTTCCCTGCTTCAATGGAACAAATGTATCCAGAATCTCATACAAGCGTTCCCAAAACAAACTCCACAATTTATATTTGCTGGATATAAGTCAGCAACTTTTTCATTTACCTGAGGACAGTTCTGATGAAGGGTCTCAGCCCAAAACATCAACTGTTTACTCTTTTCCATAGATACCGCCTGGCCTGCTGAACTCCTCCAGCATTTTGTGTGTGTTCCTTTTTATTGGTGCAGTCCTATGTCCTGGATGCAATCTTGGAAGAACAACTCAATCTGTCATTTTATTTTTTTTTAAATTACAGATAATCAGAATATGAAACAAAAACAGAAAATGCTGGAAAGGCTCAGTAGGTCAGGCAGTGTCTACAAAAAGAGACATGATCAACATTATGGGTCAGTGAACCTTTGCCAGAAGTCCTCTGCCAAAGAGGAACAGTCAAAGTTTTGAGTGTGTAGAAGGTCACAGGCTGAAAACATGGACTGTTTCTTTCTAGAGATGCTGCCTGACTTGTTGCGTATTGAACATTTTCTGTAATATTTTTCCTCACTCCATTTGATTTCTCTAGTGATATCGCCCATTTAATGCCACGAGCACATGGAACTCATTAAGCACATTCTAAAACTTATAAATAACTAAAGATTTGCTGATATTTTTGCACGAAAATTGATTGTTTTATATTGCAATCAATTGAGATAGTAATATATTGTGACAAATAGAAATATACTTAGAGAATAAAAACAGAGCACAAGTGCGAAACTCTGTAGGCAAAACCAGATATCCCAGGGAAGACAGTGTAGCAGTAAAAATGGAACATTTATTTATTACCATGTGCCAAAAAAAAATTAAAAATTGACTTACCGAAGGAAATATAAGTTTGCCATAGCAAGAAACTAAGTTAACTGCCATTAAAAGCTTCTGCATTAACAGAAAGAGTTTTGACCTCAACATGACCTTCATTTGCAAAGACGAGTGATCATGGCATCAGTTCCGTGGAGGAAAAATGTCAGCAATCACCAGGATGTTCATGATGGAGGATGTATTTAAAATATTATCATGTTGTGCATTTGCACGTCA
Organism: Mobula birostris; assembly: GCF_030028105.1. Lineage (NCBI taxonomy): Eukaryota > Metazoa > Chordata > Chondrichthyes > Myliobatiformes > Myliobatidae > Mobula > Mobula birostris. Next base: position 59,317,605 of record NC_092388.1, read on the forward strand.
TGGGTTTGGTTATTTTCTACAATAAACTGCTTTCTCTCCAGCTTATGTCCTTATCCATTTTGTTTTTGTCAACTCCTGGAGAACATCTGAAACAAAAATGAACCTGATATCCTTTTAACTTGTAAAGAATATTTTGAAACATCAAATGTTAATTACCCAATCAAAGTGATTTGAAACTAACTTTTTTCCTTTAGCCTGAGCATGAGCTATTTGTGTACCCTACAGGTCAGATGTAAAATAGCAGACCTTTTTTAATACCTGTGTTACATTGAATACATAGGGCCAGATTTTACTGAACCTGTATTCATTTCATTGACCAGAAGTCTTCACCTCAGCCTACAGGCACTTCCTCCCGTCTCAAGGTTTTCTGATCCACCGGGATCATTCCTTCCATAAGATACAGGAACAAAATTAGCCCATTTAACCCAAGGAGTATGCTCAGTCATTCAATCATGGCAGTTTTCTTAAATCAACTCAATTCTCCTGTCTTCTCCCCATATCCCTTAAACCCTTACCAATTAAGAACCTATTAATCTCCACCTTACATATGCCCAACTTCACAGCACTTTATGGCAAAAAATTCTAGATTCACTAACCTCTGACTGAAGGAATTCCTTATGATCCGAGTTGTAAGCCAACGTCCCTTTTTTCTGAGGTTGTACCCTCAGATCTGAGACTCTCTGACAAATATAAATGTCCTCTCCATGACCACCCTATCCAGCCTGTTATGCCCTCTATATCTATTCATCCCTAGCAGTTGATATGGCAGTGACTGTCTCAATTTTTCCATCACCCTTACTCTCTTGCATAACAAACTCTGAACTTAAGCACTTGCTTGGTAAAGACTTAACACCAACATTGCCTCAAGCATACCGACGTGGATGATGCTGGTGTGATTTGGCAAATTGTGTTCTATCTCAGTGGACAAATGTCAACCTTTGGACACCTTGTACTTCCCACTGGACCATGCCCATATCTCTGAACATCAGACTATTGTCTCTCAGGCTGTCACCGACTTATTTCTCTGGAAGATTCTCCCATCACAGTTTCCATCTTCATGGAGCCACAACCCCAAATTGCCTACTTTTATTTCATCCCCAAGATTCTCAAACATGGCTGTCCTGGAACAATTCCCACTAATTCAGCCTGGTCTGCCCTACAGAACTATTTCTTCCTGCCTCGGTTTTATGCTGTTTCTGCGTATCTACTCCCTTCCCACGTACTTATTTCCTGAGGAAACCTCTGATGATTTTTTCCACTTTGACTTTTAGCCATTTTCCTGGTCCCAACTAACTCATCTTCAACATGATCATCCATTCTCTCTCCCTCTCTATCTCTATCCCACTTCAGGATGGCGAGAGGCCCAGTATTTCTTCCATGAACAGAGGCTGAATCAGCCCCCGTTCCACCATTACTTTCATTTGCCATGAGCCGGTCCTCATTGGAGGAACAGAAGTGAAGAGAGTAGGAAGCTTTAAATTCCTTGGTATTATTATTTCAGAAGACTTGTCCTAGGCCCAGAACTCAAATGCAATTGTGAAGAAAGCACAGCAGTGCCTCTGCTTCCTTGGGAGTTTGTGAAGATTCAGTATGACATCTAAAGCTTTGACAAACTTCTCTGGATGTATAGTAGAGAGTATATTGACTGGCTGCATCACAGCCTGGTACAGAAACACCAATGCCCTTGAACAGGAAATCCTATAAAAAGTAGTGGATACCGCCCAGTCCATCAAGGGTAAAGCCCTCGCCAACACTGATCACGTTTACATGAAGCATTGTCTCAGGAAAGCAGCATCCATCATCAGGGAACCCCGCTACCCAGGGCACGTTCTTTTCTCACTGCTGCCATCAGGAAGAAGGTACGAGAGCCTCAGGACTCATACCATCAGGTCCAGGAACAGGTTTAACCCCTCAACCATCAGGCTGTTGAACCAAAGGGGATAACTTCAGTCAACTTCACTTGTATCATCATTAAAATATTCCCACAACCTATGGGCTCACTTTCAAGGACTCTTCATCCCATGTTCTCTATTTATTGCATTTCTATTTATTATTATTATTTCTTTCTTTTTGTATTTGCACAGTTTAATGTCTTTTGCACTCTGATTAAATGTCCAAGTTGGTGTGGTCTTTCATTGATCCTATTATGGGTTTATTGAGTATGCCCACAAGTAAATGAATCTCAGGGTTGTATATAGTGACATATAGTATGTGTACTTTGATAACACATTTATTTTGAACATTGAACCCATTCTTTTACTGAAAAACTTTACTGTTAAACTTTAACTTTACACGCTTCAAATCAAAGGTGCAGATATGGAAGCTTCAACCATACTTGTCTCTTTTTCAGAATGTGCAACAGTCCTTGTATCAGTGCCCTTCCACGTCCCTTTTTTTCCCTATTACATCGATTAGTATATTTGTGCTGTTTTTCACCCTCGTGGAACTTCAAATATTTCAGTATCTTTTCTGCCAGTTTCTGCCCGCTTTCCGCTTCTGCATGGTATGTATCTGACTTTTTATTAACTTCAGTAAATCCACCTTGGGGAGTAGACTACAGGCCATCATCCATTGGTTCCTTAAGGTTGTTATAGCTGGGAGTGGTAGTAAGTACAAGCTCCCACTACCTATTAAATGCTCCGAATGCCTCAAATAACCCCTGAAAACCAAGTCCAGCTCCTGGCCTTCACGTGTGGCTTAGCTAATTAGCCTGGCAGAACTGTTTCTACTTTCAGGAGAATGGGTAAAGGCAGGTTACCGGCGCCTTAAGACCAGTCAGAGCAGGTGGATCTTGTCAACCAAGACTTGACTCTTCTAGATAAAGAAGTTGTGAGCTAAGTTACCTAGAGGATGCTTGATCTGTGACTTGTAGCCATGGCTTTTGTTTGGTTTCTCCAATAAAGTTTCTGATCATAAGTGAACCCCCTCAAGTTTTCAACTGTAAGATTGTCAGTAATGGCATTTTTTTTTCCAAGGGCATGTGTGTTGCTGGTTGGGCCAGCTTTAATTGCCAACTCATACTGTTTCTCATCTAAGGCTAATTAAAAGCCAACTACCTTGTACAGTTGGTCCTCCTTATCCGCAAGTTCCGCATGCACGAATTCAACCAACCGTGAATCGAGAAAACCTGGAAGTGCTCTTCCAGCAGTTGTTGTTCAAACATGTACAGACTTTTTTTTCTTGTCATTATTCCCTAAACAATGCAGTATAACAACTATTTTACATGGCATTTACATTGTATTAGGTATTATAAGTAATCTAGAGATGATTTAAAGTATACGGGAGGATGTGCGTAGGTTATCCTGGATCAGGATCGAAAAAAAAACAGAAGTTCTCTTACTAAGTAAGTCGGAACAGGTACATCCGGTATTATTCAGCGTCAGTTAGTCAAACATTTGTCTTAGTATATAGTATATATTTTACCTTTCTATGCATATAAAATACTTAAGAAGCGTATGTTTCAGCGCCGGGCTTGGGAACGGAAGTTCCCGAGTTCGATCCAGTGACAGATTGCTCCCGAGCGTGCTCTCCATCTCTGCCGGGTTGATGTGGAGGATCAAAACCCCAAAACCCAATAATTAAACCGCTGCGTTGCTTAGTAATAATTGTAGCTTTCATCAGGGCAGGGCCTTTCTCACTTTATCCTTTAAATTGTTCCGATTGTTGACCGACTGTAGCCTAACGCTTTTCCAATGATGGGTGGCGTTTCACCTCTTTCCGATTGCTTTATTATTTCCACTTTATTTTCAATCGTGATTATTTTCATGAACAGAAACACTGCGTATTCAGAGCTCCACCGCCAGGTCCTAATGTCCACCGCACTGAGACAGGTTAAATAAGGTCTGGGGTTCCGCTGGGTCCTAAGGTCCTCCACATTGAGACAGGTTGAATAAAGGACTTGAGCATCCGTGTTTTTTGGTATCCGCGAGGAGTCCCGGAACCAATCCCTCATGGATAAGGAGGGCCGACTGTATATGCTTGGTGTCATATACAGGCCAGAGCTCCCGAGAAGGGGATAAGTGAACCAAATTTTTTTTTAACAGCATTCACTGTTAGTGGGAGATAGTCATGCTGTATCTTGTAGGGAGTGTTTGTTGCCTAATAATAGTTTTGTGGCATGAATGTTGCTTACTACTTACCAGCATGTGTCTGTCTATTGTTTGGCCTTGCTGATTTGGCTTCTATGTTTTCTGAGGAAATGTAAATCGAACTCACCCTAATGTAACCATCCAAGAACATCCCCACCTCGGACCTTATAATGGAAGGAAGGCCATCAATGAAGCTGCTGAAGGTAGCTCAACCTAAGGCACAATCCATCGGGGCAAAATTAAAAGAATAAAAACATCTGAATATGAAGAATTAGCTTCATTCTTGGATTTGCTTTTATTCTGGATTGGTAGGGAGGATAACTGTTGTAGTTATGTAATCTTACCCCTCCCATTTCCCACCTGGTTTCAATTGTCCATCATCTCTCTCCTCATCTGGTTCCACCTATTGCCTACCATCCCCTGATCTTCCCTCTCCCTCAACTCTTTATACTTGCTGTCTTCCCTCTATACACTCCATCCTAAAACATCCACCATCTCTTTGCCTCCATCGATGCTATTTGACTTGCTGAGTTCCTCAAGCAGTTTGGTTTTTAAACCAGGTTATACTGCCTTTTTATGTAATCAAAGCCCTTTAGCCTTGATATTATCTTCTGTTTTCTCTCTAAAGCACACAAGTCATCTCCCTACCCCAGCACCCTCAGTCACCCTATTGCGAGTTACTTATATTTCTTATGCCTTTATATATTGATCTGACTTCCTCTTGCTTTCCGTGCATCTTGTAGCAATTTTCTCAGTCTTACCTTTCTCAACTTAAAGATGCTTCTCATGAATTTTGGTTTAACAATGACAAGGGACAGATAAGCATATTTATCAGCCAAGGTTATTTTTTTTTTATTAAGACCTGTGTCAGGTTGATTATGGAGCCTGGCAGAGCAAGCATTATGGGGCTTGACACAGTAGATAAGGATGATGTTTCCCCTGGCCAAAGCGCCTAGAATCAAGGTTCACAGTCTCAAGTTAAAGTATTAGCCTTCAGAAGAGTGATGAGAGAAAAAACATATTCACCCCAAGGTAATGAATCTTTTAAATTTTCTAAGAAAAACCAGTCAAGATTGTGTAATGGAGAATATCCAAGAAAGGAATTGATAGTGTTTGCTGGTCCAACCACGAAGGCTCATCAACGCCTCTACATCCTCAGGAGGCCAAAGAAATTTGGGATGCCTCCATTGACCCTTAACAATTTTTATTGATTCCCCGTACAAAATATCATGTCTGGATGCATCATGGTTTGGTATGGCAAATGCTCTGCATGTGACCTCAAGAAACTGCTAAGAGTTGTAGACACAGTTCAACACATCACAGAAAACAGCCTTCCCTCCACAAACTCTGTCTGTACTTCATGCTACCTCAATAAAGCAGCCACCATAATCAAATGCCCCAGCTACCCTTCTTCTTCCCTCTCCCATCAGGCAAAAGGTACAGCAGCCTAAAAGCATGTGACACCAGAAGGACAGCTTGCACCCCACTATTGTAAGACTATTGAATGGTTCCCTAGTTCTTTATTTTGATCTTGTACCATATTGTCTACCTGTACTGCACTTTCTCTAGCTGCTTCACTTTGTTCTGCATTCTGTTACTGTTTTATTTTGTACTACCTCAAGAGACTCTAATGAATTGATCTGTATAAATAGTATGTTAGACAATCTTTTTACTGTACCTCGGTACTTGTGACAATAATAAACCAATTCCAATTCAGATAGTTTTTTTAGATATTGAGGAAACCAAGAAATGTGAGATCAGCTGCAGCCTTAGTGAATTATGGATTACACAATGATGTTGAATAACCTATTCTTGTTTCTCCTTTTTATGACATGGAAGTAACATTAACAATTATCTAGCTTCATGTGCAGCTTAAATCGCGGTAGAATGCAGAATATTTCTGTCTTAAATCTTAATGTTACAATTTGATTTGATGTTGGCACTATGGGTGAAAGGCAAGACCAGCTGACTCTCCACTTGACACTGAGGGCGAAAACCAAGGTTCATGACGTACTGATCAGGGACATGTTGTTTGCAGATGACACGGCACTGGCGATACACTCTGAAGAGCAACTGCAACGCCTCATGGACAGCTTCTCAAGAGCCTGCCAGGACTTCAGCTTGACCATCAACCTGAATGAGACCAACGTGTTGGGCCAAGGCATTGAGCACCCCACTGCCATTACCATCAACAACTACGAGCTGGAGGTAGTTCACGAGTTTACATACCTTGGCTCCACCATCACAGATCAGACGAGCAGCCTCAACATTTACCAGGCTGACAAAGAGATTCTGGGAGAACAGAAAGCTGATGACGCACACCAAGGTTGCAGTCTACAGGGCCTGCGTCCTCAGCACACTACTTTACAGCAGCGAGACCTGGAGCCTCTACTCCAGACAAGAGCAGCATCTCAATGCCTTCCACCTACACAGCCTGAGACGCATCCTGGACATCAAGTGGACTGACTGAGTCACCAACAATGAGGTTCTGGCCCGCGCCCAGATACCCAGCCTCTTCATCCTGCTCCAACATCGCCGTCTCCGCTGGCTGGGCCACGTACACCACATGTCAGACGGGAGGATCCCAAAAGCCCTGTTGTACGGGGAACTGGCCTCCGACAAGAGAGCACAACGGCGGCCCCATCTTCGTTTCAAAGACGTTTGTAAGAGAGACATGAAGTCACTGAACATGAACGTCAAGAGATGGGAGGACATCGCAAGCAATCACTCTCGCTGGAGGCTGGAACTACGCAGAGGTCTAAAAAGAAGAGAAGAGAAGCTGAGGCTTGCAGCTGAAGAAAAGCGCACTCGTCGGAAAAACAGCACCAAGACAACACTGGAGGACAGCGCCTTCAAGTGCAGCCGCTGCAGCCGAGACTGTCACTCCTGTGTGGGCCTCTACAGCAACAACAGATGCTGCTCTAACAACACAGACTGAAGCAAGACTTTGCAGGCGCAGATCTATGGTCTCGCGAGACTAACGGATGCCACAGCACAACACTATTCCACAATGAACAGCAAAATATTTGGGTGTTGTGTTTTAAAGAAATGTACAGAATGTGGTGCAGTGGCATCAGCACTGGACTTCAAAGCAGATGGTCCTGAGTTCAAACCCAGCCGGGTCCCAACCTGGGCAGCAGCAGTATCTGCGCATGAAAATCACTTCCGTATCTTGCTATGAAAACCCTATGGTCCACGATCACGAAGCGTCACACTCGACTTAACAACTGAACAACACAGAATGTATGGTTCCTAAGAGCTAAATTCATGCACAACCTGGCTGCACTCTCCTTAATAAAAACAGAATGAATTTGTATAGTCCCAACAAGTTGTTTGATTCCTTCATAAACTCAAAAGATTCTGCAGATGCTGCAAGTCCAGTGTGACACACACAAAATGTTGGAGGAACTAAGTAGATCAGAGGTCTCCAACCTTTTTTGCACTGCGGACCGGTTTCATGTTGACAATATTCTTGTGTTCTTGTGGACCGGCTGACCGGTGGTGGGGGGGGGGGGGGGGGGGAGTGGGTGGATGGTTGCCAACAGACAAGAGTAGCAGTCAAATACATTGTGTTCACCCCGAGAAAGACTACAATGACCATGAATCCTTGCGCGGGCACCAGTGCGCATGCGTGCACGTGCCATTTTCCTTTCTGCAAATCGTTTTTGGCGATTCTGTTCGGGGGGGTGTTAATCACGACAGCAATATAGGTGATAAGTGGCTAATACACTCAATTTAGTTTCTAAAAGGGTTTATCTAACGAATTTAATATTAAACACACAGCGCATATTTTCCTCGCATGAATATAGCGATAAGTCAATTATCAGGGGAGGACAGGGGAGCTTGAAGTAAGTGTTAAATGAACTTCCAGTTGAAGTGATAGAGGCAGATTCAATATTATCATTTAAAGTTAAACTGGACAGCTATATGGACGGGAAAGGAATGGAGGGTTATGGGCTGAGTGCAGGTCGGTGCGACTAGGTGAGAGTAGCGTTCGGCACGGACTAGAAGGGCAGAGATGGCCTGTTTCCGTGCTGTAATTGTTATATGGTTATACAAGTCACTTATAAGTCAATAGCATCATAAGTAACGTTTGGATATTAAACACACAGCGCATATTTTCCTGGTATGAACATATAAAATCATTGCAACGCACCAACATCACTGAATCAGTGGGAGCCCTGGGCTTGTTCCCTGCAACAACACGGTCCTATCGAGGGGTGATGGGAGACAGCGATACTCGAAGGGGGTTCCTTATGTCCAGTCTATTCCGCAATTTAGTTTTCGTTGCATTCACCGCAGAGATGTGTTGAAAATGGAAGCAACATTTTCAGTGCTTCCGTGTCTATCTCAGGATATTTAGCCTTGACCTTGATCCAGAATGCCGGCAGAGATGTTATGTCAAACATACTTTTTAGCCCGCCGTCATTTGCAAGCTCGAGGAGTTGATCTCCTTCCCGCGCTGACATGGATGATGCATGCGTAATGAGCTCGCGTGCGTTCAAGCTCAGCAGTGGCTGTGACAGGGAATGAGGAAAGGTGCAGCTGACTCATATTGTTTCCTCGCGGCCTGGTAGCGCATGCCTTGCGGCCCGGTACCGGTCCACAGCCCGGTGGTTGGGGACCGCTGAAGTTGATCACACAACTTTGGTTTGTATATATTAAAAGCAAGTTGTCTTTCTGTTGAGCCTTAAAAATACATAGCCAAAAAGGAGGCCACTTAACCCATTATAATTAAATCAAATCAAAATTTGATTGTCTGTTTTAGAATTATTTGATTGGGATTAATCTTTTACTTTGAATAACACAAATTACGCTATTCAATGAAGGCAAGCTTTTTTACAAGGTGATGAAAGAGATTGATGAAGGAAGAGCAGAGGATGTTGTCTACGTGGATTTTAGTAAGGTGTTTGACAAGTTCCCTCGTGAAACTAATCCAGAAAATTAGGATACATGAGATCTGTGGCAAATTGGCTGTTTGGATTCAGATCTGGCTTGCATGTAGAAGACAGAGGGTAGTGGGCAGAGGGACTTAATTGAACTGGTGGTCTGTAATTAGTGGTGTCCTGCAGGGATCTGTGCTGGGACCTCTGCTGTTTGTGATGTATATAAATGACCTGGATGAAAATGTAGATGGGTGGGTTAGTAAGTTTACGGATGCTACCAAGGGTGGTAGAGTTGGGGATAATGTGGAAGACTGACAAAGAATGCAACACATATTAGTTGCAGATATGGGCAGAGAAATGGCAGATGGAGTTTAACCCAGATAGATGTGAAGTGTTGCACCATGGTAGGGCAAATGCAATGAGGCAGTACACTATTACGGGCTTATGGAATGCTTGCTTTTATTAGTTGGGTCATTGAGTCAAAAGTCAAGAGGTTGTGTTGGAACTTCATAAAACTCTGGTTAGACCACATCTGGAGTATTGCATACAGTTCTGGTAACCTCACTATAGGAAGGATGTTGAGGCTTTGGAGAAGGTGCTGCCTGGTATAGAGTGCATATGTTATCATGAGATGCTGGACAAACTTAGGTTGTTTCCTTTGGAGCTGTGAAGACTGAGGAGGGATCTGAAAGAGATTATGAGAAGCATAGATTGAGTGGACAGAGAGTATCTGTTTCTTTGGGTTGAAGTGTCTAATACCAAAAGGAATGCAATGAAGGTGAGAGGGGATAGGTTCAAAGGGGATGTGAGAGTTAAGTTTTTTACTCAGAGAGTGGCAGATGCCTGGAATTGCACTGCCTGGCATGGTGGTACAGACAAATACATTAGAGGCTTTTAAGTGACATTTAGATAGGCAAATGAATATGAGGAAGTTGGAGGGACATGGACATTGTATAGGTAGGAGGAATTCGTTTTTGAGGGTTTTTGGTTTGCTTTTTAGTTTGGTTTGGCACAATATTTTGGGCTAAAGGGCCTGTTCTGTGCTGTACAATTCAATGTTCCATGTTTTAATGACATCTGTAAGACTGAGTTCAGAAGTGACACTACGAAGAACATAGATGAGCAAAACCAGAAATAGCTAACGACAGTCCGTTTTCATTTGATGTAAAAACAAGAAACCCTACCCAAAAATCTGCAAGTCAAGGAAAATCAATTTGTGTAATTTAATTGATTGGGACTGAATGCAGAAATATTTTAAAAAAGTAATAGCCTTGAATTAACAATAATTCAGCCAGCATACTAAATCTGCACTTTTAATCATTGTAGGAATAATAAGAATTCGAAATGTCAAGAGGTATGAACATGGGGGGACAGAGTATCTTATTTGCCCTGAAACTGCTTAGAACCTTCAGAAAGGGAATATTGTGCTACATTGTGGTTGAATTTTAATTGCCTTCTGCAATGGTCTGGCAAACTGCTCAAGAGCTGTTAGGAAATAACAATAAAAACTGGTCATGCTAGTACACCCTTGCTTGATAAAGCCATTTGAAGGATAAGGATGTACCAAAAAAAATCATAGTATGCATTAGAAATAGTCAAAAAGCAATTCAATAAGTGAAGAGATATACTAGAGATTAAGTTGCGTTCCTATGACACCTTTGATATTCCTTTCAAGATTACCTAAAGCCTTTTACAACAAATGGAGCACATTTTAATGATAATCACTGTTATAATATAGAAGTAGCAGCCAACGTGCACATAGGATCCCACAAGGTAATGTTGAAATTGGTTTATTATTGTCAGATGTACCAAGATACAGTGAAAAGCTTGTCTTGTATACTGTTCATACAGATCGTATCATTACACGGTGTATTGAGTAGAACAAGGTTAAAAGAAAACACAACGCAGAATAATGCGTAACCCTACAGAAGAGAGTGCAGTGCAGTTAAGTTGCAAGATCATTACAAGTTAGATTGTGAGGTCAAGGGTCCAATTTATCATACTTGGGAACTACTTAACAGTCTTATAACAACAGGGTAGAAACTTTCCTTGAGCCTGGTGGTATGTGCTTTCAATATTTTGTACTTCTACCTCATGGAAGAAGGAAGAAAGAATGTCTAGGGTGGCTGGGGTCTTCGATTACACAGTTGCTTTATTGACGCAGCAAGAAGTTGAAAAGGGACTGGTTTCCGTGATGTACAGAGCTGTTTCCACAACTTTCTGTAGTTTCTTGTGGTCACAGTTATCATACCAAACCATGATGTATCCAGCTGGGGTATATTTCTGTGGGGGATCAATTTTTTTTAACTATAGAAAATCCTCGGGGATATGCCTTTATCCTCTTGAGGAAGTACGGACATTGGTGAACTTACTTGGCAATGGCATCTACATGGTTGAATCAGAACAGGCTGCTGGTTAGATCATGAAATCCTCAACTTCAGTACCTTGATGTAGATAGAGCATGTGCACCATTGTCCTTCCTGAAGTTAATGACCAACTTTCGTTTCAATGATTTTTACGGAAAGGTTGTTGTCGTGATTCCATGTTACTAAATTTATACAGCTAACATTGAAGCCATATTGCTCAATTGCAAATCCTTTTATTCTCCTCGAGAATTTACCTCCATCATTTTGGCTGGTGAAGTGAAAGCGGGCGAAGCACAACAAATGCTTGCTGATCTAGTTACAGAGGCTGAAAAACCCTATCCGGATGCTGTTGTTATTATCATGGGTGGTTCAAATCATGCTTCTTTAAAACAGGAACTTCCCTCTTTTCACCAGCACTTAAAGTATGCTACTAGAGAAGGTAATATTCTGCATGATTAAAGATGCCTATCATGCCACATCCCATGCCCCCATGGACATTCTGAGCACACTATAATTCAGCATCCCTGCATACAGGCAAAAAACTGAAAACTGTGAAGCCCACTAATAAGGTTGTAATACTAGTTCCAACAGCACCAGCTGACATAGTTAACTCCTATATGAGCTTTTGTGAAGATGCCTGTGTACCCACTAAAACAATCACCATTTACAGCAATAATAAACCCTGGTTCATTGCAAAACTTAGTCAGTTGTGTCTGGAGAAGATGAAGGCCTACAGGAGTGGAGATAAAGGTGAGTTCATAAAGACTCAGTGCAAGCTGGAGAAGGCAATCAAAGCTGTCATATATCAATATTAAGTCAATATGGAAAACCAGTCTTCTGCAAATTCTGCAAACCCCATGAGCCTCCACATCCAGCGCTTTCTCAGCAACTTCTGCCACCTTTAGCGGGATCCTACCACCAAACCCATCTTTACCTCCCTCTTCCCCCACTCTCTGCTTTCTTCAGGGATCACTCTCTCTGTGATTCCTTTGTCCATTCGTCCCTCCCCACTAATCTGTCTCTCAACACTTAACTCTGCAGACAGAAGTGCTGCATCTGCTTATTCACCCCTTCCCTCACCTCCATTCAGAGCCCCAGATAGTACTTCCAGGTGAGGCAACACTTGAGCTACATATCTTTTGGAGGCATCAACTGTATCTGCTGCTTTTAATACGGCCTCCTCTACATTGCTGAAACCCGACATAGATTGGGGGACTGCTGTCAAGCACATTCACTCCATCTACAACAAGCAGGATGTTCCGGTGGCTAATCTTTTAAATTCCAATCCCGTTCCCATTCCAACATGTCGATCCATGGCTTTTCTACTGCCAAGATGAGATCACCCTCAGAATGGAGGAGCAACACTTCGTATTCCATCTGGGTAGCTTCCAATATGATGGCATGTACATTGATTTCTCTAACCTCTGATAACTTTCCCACTCCTCCTTCCCTGTTTTTCTATTCCCGACTCTGACTCCCCTCTTACCTCTTCTCTTCTTCTCCCCTGCTGATCAACTTCCCCCGTGATCCTCCTCCTTCCCTTTCTCGCATGGTTCACTCTCCTCTCCTATCAGACTCCTTTTTCTTCAACCCTTTGTCTTTTCTACCTAACACCTCACAGCTTCTCACTTTATCCACTTTGCCGCCCACTTGGGTTCATCTATCACCTTCTAGCTTGTGTTCCTTCCCCTCCTCCCACCTTGTGGCTTTTTCCCCCTTCCTTTCCAGTCCTGATGAGGGGTAACAGCCTGAAACATCAACTGTTTATTCATTTCCATTGATGTTGCCTGGCCTACTGAGTTCCTCCAGCATTTTGTATGTGTTACTCTGGATTTCTAGCACCTGAAGAATCTCTTATGTTTATGTTCTGCTAATGACTGTTTTTCACTCTGGAAAAGCCTTCAGTGCATTACCAATTACAAAAAGAAGTCTGCCACCCCCCCCCCCCCACCACCCCCCATGCCCCAATGTCCCCCTACTCCCAGTCTGGTTAAATGAGTTTTGCAAATTTAGCTCACAGATCACACTTCAAAGACCACCCTTTGTTGTCAGTGAAGAGGAGGTGAGGAAGCTGTTCAAGAAGCAAAATATCAGGAAAGCTGCTGGCCCTGTCTGTCTCTCCTGCCATCCTCATTTTCACCATGGATGTCCAGTCCCTATAGACTTCTATCTTCCATAAAGAAGACCTTAAAGCTGTCTACTTCTTTCTCAACAAAAGACCCAACCAATTCCCCTCCACCACCACCCTCTTCCATCTGTTAAAACTGGTCCTCACCTTCAACAACTTCTCCTTCAGTTCCTCCCACTTTCTCAGAACTCAGCGGTAGCCATGGGCACCCGCATGGGCCTGAGCTATGCCTGTCTTTTTGTTGGCTATGTGGAACAGTCTATGTTCCAAGCCTTTCCCGGTAATGCTCTTCAACTCTTCCTGCACTAATTGACGATTGCATTGGTGCTGCTTCATGCACCCATGCTGAACTAATCAACTTTGCCACCAGCTTCCACTCTGCCCTTAAATTCACTTGGTCCATTTCTGATATCTCTCTCCCCTTTTTTGATCTCTCTGTCTCCATCTCTGGAGACAAACTGTCTACCGTTATCTTTTATAAGCCTACCGATTTTCTTGACTATCTTGACCATACCTCTTCCCACCCTGTCTCCTGTGAAATTGCTATTCCCTTTTCTCAGTTCCTTTGTCTCCACCACATCTGTTTCCAGAATGAGGCTTTATTTCCAGGACATAGATATGACCTTCTTCAAAGAATGGGGTTTCCCTTCTTCCACCATTGATGATGTACTCACCTGCATCTCCTCCATTTCCCGGACATCCGCACTCACCCCATCTTCCCATCGCCTTAAAAGTGATAGAGTTCCTCAGCAAGTGACAGAAGTTCCACACCTGTCCATTCACCTCCTCCCTTACTTCAATTTGGAGCCTCAACTGTGATTCTGTAGAGGTCATCTACTGTATTTGGTGATCCCGATGTGGCCTCCTCTACATTGGCGACAGTCGTCGTAAGTTGGGGACTGCTTTGTCGAGTACCTCCGCTCCATCTGCCAAAAGCAGAATTTTCCAGTGACCAATCATTTTAATTCCTATTCTGTTCCCATTCCAATATGTTGGTCCATGGCCTCCTCTTTTGCCACGATGGAGCCGCTCTCAGGGTAGAGGAGCAACACCTCATGTTCCGTCAAGCTAGAGTCCTGGTGGTGGGAATGTTGATTTCTCCTTCTGGTCATTTTATTTTTCCTCCCCCTTCCCTCTTTTCTCTGCTCTGCCATTTAATTGTGGCTAATCCATTTCCCTCTCCACACCATTCTCCTGCCTGCTACCTGTAACCTTTCATGCCCTGACTAATCAAGAACCTATCATCTTCTGCCTTAAATATATTCAATAATCTGGCCTCCACAGCTGCCTGTGGCAAAGAATTCCACAGATTGACTAAAGAAATTCCACTTCATCTCGGTTCTAAATGGGCAGCGTGTATTCTGGGGTTCTGCTCTCTGGTCCGAAACTCCGACAAATATAGGAAACATCCTCACCCACACTGTATAGGCCTTTCAAAATTTGATCCATCCTAATTCTTACAAATTCTAGTGAGTACAGGCCCTGAGCCATCAAACACTCCTCATACAAGACTTTCATTCCCCAAATCATTTTCGTGAACCTCTTTAAACCCTCTGCAATGTCAGCACATCCTTTCTTAGATAAGGGGTCGAAAACTGCTCACAATACTCCAAGTGAGGCTTCATCAGTGCCTTATAAATCCTCAGCATTAGGTCCTTGTCTTTTATATTCTAGTCCTCTCGAATGAATGCTAACATTGCATTTGCCTCCCTCACCACCGACTTAACCTTTAGAGAATCATGGACAAGTATTTCTAAGACCCTTTGCAACTTCAATTCTTGAGTTTTTTTCTATTTATAGTCTGCTTTTAATCCTTCTACTAAAGTGCATGACCATACACTTCCCGACATTGTATTCCATCTGCCACTTCTTTGCCCATTTTCCTAATCTAAGTCCTGCAGCCTCCCTGCCCCTCCACCTATCTTTGTATCGTCAGCAAACCTGGCCATAAAGCCATCAATTCCATCATCAAAATCATTGATGTACAAGGTAGAAAGAAGTAATCCCTGTGGAACACCAATAATCATCAGCAGTCAGTCAGAAAAAAAGCTCCCTTTTTTCCCACTCTTTGCCTCCTGCCAGTCAGAAAATTTTCTATCCATGCTAGTATTTTTTAGAGTAATACAAAGGACCAACACTCTCATGTGTGCACCTTGTCAAAGGCCTTCTTAAAATCCAAGTAAACAACATCCAACAATTCTCCTCTGTTTTTCCTACTTGTTATTTCCTCAAAGAATTCCAACAAGCTTGTGAGGCATGATTTTCCCTTATCATGTGTCTCCAAGTACCACCCCATGGTTCCCTTCCTTCCTTTTCTCTCATGGTGCACTCTCCTCTCTTATCAAATTCCTTCTTCTCCAGCTCTTTACTTTTCCCAACTACGTAGCTTGACTTATTTCCTTGCCAGTCCTCCTTCCCCTCGTGTCTCCTTTTTATTGTGGCAGCTTTCCCTTTTATTTCCAGTCCTAAAGGAGGGTCTTGGTCCAAAATGTTGACTGTTTATTTATTTCCATAGATGCTGCCTGGCCTGCTGAGTTCCTACAGCATCTTGTGTGTGTTCTGATTTCCAGGATCAGCAGAATCTATTGTGTTTAAGAAATAAATTGGATTATAGTTTAGCTGAGTACCTGGAGCAGAACATAAAAATGTCTATAATGAATACAGAAAATAAAGATAAAGTTTATTAGAGGGGCTCAGGAGACTGCAGATGTTGCATTCAGGAATAACAACCAATCTGCTGGAGTGTTCTGCATCCAGATACAGGTTTTCAACCTAAAGGTTTGCCAGTTCCATTCCTCCCACAGATGCTGCTCAACCCACTCAATTCCTCCAGCAGATTGTTTGTTGCTGGCATTTATTAGGTTAAATTAAGTTCAACAATAAAACATGAGGCAAATCTTTTATTTTGCTTTTTAAGTACCCGAAAATGCAAAGTATGTCATATATTTTACATCCATTATTTTGGAAAGATGAATATTTCTGTATTTGGACATCCAGCTTCAAAAACATGGTGTAAATGTCATTTAAAGCTGATTGTAAATTCAAATATGGTGGGTTTTTTTCTTTTTGCAACACCAGCATCCAGATTTTTGTTTGTAAAATGCAAATCTAATACCACTTTGGGGACAGTTTTGTGCTCTGGTCACAGTATTATTAGCAAGTAAATTGAAGCCAAGGAATTGAATTCCCATAATAATTTCAAGCTATCACTAGAATTGGCTTTCTTCCCTTTATCTTGTTGATTTTTAGGATGGTAGTTTGCATTTTAAAAGAACATTTTCTATCACAATGCATCACCTAGTCCAAAGAAAATGAGATCAGTAGCTTAAAATGTTCTTCCTTTGAGGATATGAATCCAGAATTTTTATATCCTTACTATGAGATATTCAACAGATTTTGGAGAAAAGCCTTATTAATATGAACAAGTTTTGGTTAGTAGTATAGTGATTAAGCTAGAGGATTTATAATTGAGAGGCTTGAAAAAGTGATCTAGGGACAAATTCAATTTTATACAATTCTGGGTTGTTTAATTAACTTAAAAGCTATGATTGAAAAATGTGAAAGTGAAACTATCAAACTTCCAGAAGGAGAAACCTGTTTGGTGTTAGGAGTGTGTGTAGGAATTTAAACTTGGTAAGTTTTTACGTAGTTGATGGAGTAGGTACATGTTCATAAAGTGATAGATTGACACATGAATGCTTCCAACCTCCATATACATCATTGTAAAGCTGATGTTGAGGGAGCAGGCAACCTCTTCTTTCCATACCACCACCCTGATACACCAACTGGTGCACACCCTTCTCAGCTTCATTTATGTTCCTGATCATGTGTGACTGACTTGGACTCGGGGTCCACTGCAACATGGTAAGCTCCTAACTGAACTTCTGAAATGGCCTACCGACTATGCGATGATACAGCACCACTACCACAAAGTGTAATTAACAGAGACTCCAAGAAATGGTGAAGTTTATCATTGATTAAAATGCACCCTGTTTAGGAAAAGGCTGACTTGGTTGGCATGGTATAAAGAAATATTAGAACATACAGTAGGTCACATTACGGTTTTTAAGGCATTTAAAGAGGGGTAATAATTGCTAATCATGTCAGTGGCATTCACACTTTGCAACTGATGAATAGACCAGGATCAGATGGATATACAGCAGAGCGGTATAAAGCATGGGTCCCCAACCTTTTTTGCACCACGGACCGGTTTAATATTGACAATATTCTTGCGGACTGGCTGACCGGGGGGGGGGGGGGGGGGATCAAGTAGGGTTAAACTCACCTCAACATGTCTTTTACAGTTAGGGTTGCCAACTTTCACTCCCAAATAAGGGACAAAAGTAGCAGTCAAATCCCGGGACACGTTACCCCAAGAAAGCCTACCATGACCATGAAGCCTTGGGTGGGCACCTGTGTGTGCATGTAATGTATGTAATGTGCGCATGCGCGTACGTACTGATTTTTTTACCCCACAAATCGGTTTTGCCTTCATCTTCCCGACTATACTGTACATACGTTATTTCTACTTTATGTAAGCTGTGTATTTATCATATCATTCCTGCTTTTACTGTATGTTAGTGTTATTTATTTTTGGTTTTATGTGTTATTTGGTATGATTTGTTAGGTTATTTTTTTGGGTCTGGGAACGCTCAAAGATTTTTCCCATATACAAACCCTGTTTCCAGAAAAGTTAGGATATTTTCCAAAATGCAATAAAAACAAAAATCTGTGATATGTTAATTCACATGAACCTTTATTTAACTGACAAAAGTACAAAGATAAGATTTTCAATAGTTTTACTGACCAACTTAATTGTATTTTGTAAACATACTGTTACATACCCCGTAACTGGGTTGCCAAACCAGCAGAAATAGACCACCCGTTGGAGTCTGGATTACTAGAAACTAATAAAGTTTTATTAAAGAAATAAGTAACATAGTACTCTAATCGTAAGGATATAAATGCAACAGGTTAGCAATGATAATACACACATGTACACAGAACTAGGGTAATAGGAATCAACCAAGCTCTATCGCAGTCTAGGGGTAAAATGATCAGTCGTAAGTGACGCAGAGTTCAGTTCAGCTTAGTACAGTTCGCATTAATCGCCGTTGTGCCATTGGAGAGAGAGAGAGAGGGAGGGGGATGCAATTTGATTCAGGCAGACCTTTGATATCTTCGCAGTTGGTTTCGAGCGGACCCTTTTATGTCTTCTATCCCGCTGTGGTCACCGACTGTGACCCCTCCATTCCGGATACGATCGTTCTTCCGTGGTGAACCCAGCCCCCAGGCAAGGGTGGACACACACACCAGGTTCCCACCGATCGTACCTTTACACCCTGTGAGCCTATGGTCGGTTCCTGCGAACCGGACCTCCAAACTTCCACCAACTTGTGGGGGCCCACTGCTCTTTCCAGGGTCTCGTTATCTCGTGATCTCATGGTGTGTCGCGTGCCTTAGCGAACCTGCTCTTTTTATCCCCCTGCTGGGGTATCACCTGTCCATCAAACTTCACAGTTCAGGTTCAAAGTACCCGGTCTGTCAATATTCTGAATTGTGTTTCTTTTCCGTTAATCCCTCCCTCCTCTCTTATTAGCATTTTGAATGTTTCTCCATTGTCTCTCTTATCTGTCCAATTAGCATCAATCGTCTGATAGCTTGGTTTAGGGTCACAATACACAAATTTAGAATTTGATGGCTGCAACACACTCAACAAAAGTTGGGACAGAGGAATGGTTACCATTGTGTTACATCACTTTTCCTTTTAATAACACTTTTTAATCATTTTGTAACAGGATACTAATTGTAGTAGATTTGCAATTGGAAATTTTGTCCATTCTTGCTTGATATAAGACTTCAGCTGCTCAACAGTCCATGGTCTCCGTTGTCTGATTCCCCTCTTCTTGATGCACCATACATTTTCAATAGGAGATAGATCTGGACTGGCAGCAGGCCAGTCAAGCACACGCACTCCGCCTACAAAGCCACGCTGTTGTAGCCCGTGCAGAATGTGGTCTGGCATTGTCCTGCTGAAATAAGCATGGACGTCCCGGGAAGAGATGTTGCCTTGATGGCAACATATGTCTCTCTAAGATCCTAATATACGCCTCAAAGTCAATGGTACCTTCACATACATGCAACTCAACCAGGCCGTGGCACTGATGCACCCCCATACCATCACAGATGCTGGCTTTTGCACCTTTCGCTGATAACAATCTGGATGGTCGTTTTTATCTCTGGCACGGAGAACTCGACGCCCATTTTTTCTGAAAACTAGCTGAAATGTGGACTCATATGACCACAGCACACAGTTCCACAGTCTTTCAGTCCATCTGAGATGAGCTCGGGCCCAGAGAACTCGCCGGCGTTTCTGCATAGAGTTGATGTATGGCTTCCTCCTTGCGTCATACAGTTTCAAGTTGCATTTTTGGATGCAGCGATGGACTGTGTTGAGTGACAATGGTTTTCCGAAGTACTCCCGAGCCCAGGTGGCTATAATTGTCACAGTAGCATGATGGTTTCTTCGGCAGTACCGCCTGAGGGCTCGGAAATCACGCGCATTCAACAGTGGTTTCTGACCTGGCCCTTTACGCACTGAGATGTCTCTGAATTCTCTGAATCTTTTCACAATATTATGTACTGTAGATGTTGAAAGACCTAAATTCTCCGTAATCTTGCATTGAAAAATTTTCCTTTTGAACTGACTAACAATTCTCTCATGAATTTTGGCACAAAGGGGTGAGCCACGACCCATCCTTGCTTGCAAAGACTGAGCCTTTGATGGATGCTACTTTTATACCCAGTCATGATACCTCACCTGCTACCAACTAGCCTGCTTAATGTGGTGTCTTCCAAACTGCTGTTACTTGAATATTCTGTGCACTTTTCAATCTTATTTTAACTCTGTCCCAACTTTTGTTGAGTGTGTTGCAGCCATCAAATTCTAAATTTGTGTATGTTTACAAAATACAATTAAGTTGGTCTAAAACTATTGAAAATCTTTTCTTTGTACTTTTGTCAGTTAAATAAAGGTTCATGTGAATTAACGTATCACAGATTTTTGTTTTTATTGCATTTTGGAAAATATCCCAACTTTTCTGGAAATGGGGTTTGTAAATTAATGGTAATTGCTTCTTCGCTTCATGCCATTTCGGCACGAAAGGTTTTGTAGGAACACTCTACCTTAGTGGGGGAAGTACGGGACAAACCGGTTTAGCCCAATATACAGGATGTCCCGGCAAATAAGGGACAGTTGGCAACCCTATGTTCAAGTTCAACAGTGCATGACAGGGAATGAAGAAAAGTGCAGCTGACTCCTATCGTTTCCTCACGGCCCGGTAATACATGCTTTGCAGCCCGGTAGTTGGGGACCGCAGGTATAAAAAGTTTAGAAGTGAGTTAATTCCTGTTTTACTCCCCACACTGAACTGGACCCTAAGACAGGCGCAAATGCCATCCAGCTGGAAGGAGGCGATAATCTCAGCTATACCGAAAGAAGGCAAGGGTAAAATGGAATGTGGGTCATTTAGACCAATATCTGTTCTTAATGTGGATTATAGAATATTTACCTCTATCATGGCCAAACGATTAGAAGAGTTTCTACCCACACTGATACATAATGATCAGACAGCTTTTATACAACAATGCCAAACACAAGACAATATATGAAGGACACCACATTATGGAGCATATAAAAAAAATGAAATTGAGGCAATAGTAATAAGTGTGGACGCTGAAAAGACATTTGATTTGGTTAATTGGAATTTTCTTCACAGAGTTTTACATAGATTTGGTCTACATGACACAATTATTAAAACTATACAGGCACTATACGACAATCCTACTGCTACGATTAAAATCAATGGATATTTATCTAATAGTTTTACCCTAGAAAGGGGCACGAGACAGGGTTGTGCATGGTCTCCACTACTCTTCGCATTATATCTGGAATCATTAGCTCAACACATCAGACGAAATGAAGATATCAGGGGAATTACTATTAAAGGGACAGAGCATAAATTGGCCTGTTACGCGAACGACATTTTGATCTATCTAGGGCAACCAACATACTCTTTGCCTAAATTGATGTAATCCTTTGAACAATATGGTCAATTATCAGGATAAAACATAGATAAAACCCAACTACTTTCATATAACTGTAGCCCACCAAGAGAAATTGAAAGTAGATATCCCTGGGCATGGCAAACAGAGTCCGTCAAATATTTGGGCATCATTATGCCAAAAGATTTGTCAAAATTATCAGAATGCAATTATCAGCCTATATATATAAAAATTAAGGAAGGTATAACAAGATGGAACCTAATTCCTTTTCTTGGTCTCAGTTCAAGGATTGAATCTATTAAAATGAATATACTGCCCAGACTACTATATCTCTTTCAGACCCTACCAGTAGAGATTAACCAAAGTCAATTCAACGAATGGAACAAGATGCTATCGAGATATGAATGGCAAGGTAAAAGGCCTAGGTTCGTCTCAAAACTTTGCAATTAGCCAAGGAAAAGGGGAGATGGGGCCTACCTTCTCTTAGAGATTATTATTTTGCAGCACAGTTGAGAGCTGTGATATGCTGGTGCAACCCAACATATGACACTCAATGGAAAAACATTGAGGAGAGGATACTTTCCATCCACATACAGGCAATTTTGGCTGATAACAACCTACAAAGTTCCATAAATAATATTGACAACCAGCGGGTGAAATGGACTTTTAAAATATGGAAAACTATTATAAAAGAATATAAACTAGAGAGAGACATTGCAATTCTTAAATGGTGTGCATATGACTCGGATTTTACGCCGAATAAACTCGATGCTAGATTTAAGGACTGGGCAGCTAAAGGAATAACAGCTATTTGCAATATAATGAAAGAAGGAACACTGTTCAGTTTTGAAATGCTCGAAGAGAAACACTTATTAGAAAAACAAGACTCTTACCGGTATTTACAGATGCAACAGTATGGTAATAGAACAGTAAAAAATGTAACCAAGGCAAGTACATGTCTGATAGAGCTATTTAGAAAAGCATATAATTCAGCCAACAGTAGTAGAATAATTTCAAGCGTGTATAAGGGTTTGTCAAATCTTAAAACACATTCGACTTCATACATTAAAACAAAATGGGAGAAGGAAGCAGGGGTAATAATATCTGAGGAAGACTGGACAATAATATGGAGGTATCAATGGAAGTGTGCCAGTTCACAGAAATGGAGGGAGTTTGGGTGGGAAAACTTGATAAGATACTTTATTACACCCTCTCGGAAATCCCAATATGATAGTAACTCCCCGTTTGCTGGAGAAATTGTGGAAATCAAAATGCAAAGCATTATCATATTTTCTGGGAATGCCCCGTTATCAAAGATTATCAGAGTAGGATAAATAATACCCTACAAGACATCTTTTAATGTGAAATACCCTTAGAATTAAGACCATATATTTTGGGTATATACCTCAGGAATGGTTGAAAAGAGATAAATATTTAATGAATGTATTGCTGGTGGCTGGTAAAAAGACCCTTACCAGGAAATGGTTATCTCAGGAGAGCCCAACTTTAAATGTATGGATGGAAATTTAATGGACATTTACAAAATGGAGAAGATAACAGGATCCGTTAATCATAAGTTGGAACAATTTTATTCATACTGAAAAAAATGGTCTAACTACATAGCACCTCATAGGCCTGATTTTATTCTCACAAGTCAATGAATATGTTGTAAAAAAAAATCACTCCCTACTCTGTACATAGTTTTCTTCTTTCAATTGTTCTTTCTTTCCTCTCCTTTCTATAAGGATAAATATTATAAATATTCCTCAGATAAATATTATGTGGAGATTTATGACAAATATGATTATATGATATGTATGTACAGTATCTGAAATACATCTTATGGAAATGTTTGATGAAATTCAATAAAAAAATAAATTTAAAAAAAAGAAACTTGTGAATAGATTAACATTTTATGATTTAAGATGTATCACAGAGTATTGAACGATGCATTTATTCATTCTTCAGTTATCTAAAATGGATCCAATGTTTCATCTATCAATTTCTTATGATAAATCTGTTTAGATACCGGGAAAAAATAATGAAAATGTTTGCAAATTAAACTTCCAAGCAATAATCCCTTTCCTGGCTTCTGAAATGTTAGTTTTCTGTATTAAATGAATAACTTGGGTTAATAGAATGTTCAAATGAATTATAATGTAATCTTAAACTCTCACCCCCCCCCCCCCCCCCGTTGATCTGTTAAATTGTTTTAGTAATTTTGTCTGGATTTGAAAGTAGTCTTAGCTTTACACAGCAAGTAATTGAACTTGCTGTCTGTTTCTTTCATGATCTTGGTACCTTTGGTACTCTTAAGTGACACTTTCTACATGTACACATTCACCCATTAAATTATGCTTGAGCAGATGTGACTGTACACTGTGTGCTCCTTAATATCCCCACCACGTCTTCTGCATGACTTCTACATAGATCATGATGAAGATGTTGTGAGGATATTAAATGGCATACAGTGAATTTCTCCTGGAAATGTGCTGAACAGTCAAGTCTATCAATCTTGGACAGATGAGCACGTGACCAGCAGCAAGATAAACCTCAAGAATGCCATTTTAAAGACTATGTTACACATTGCACATTTGTAGGGAGTAGTGAGGCACATACTGGAGGACTTTTTATTGGCCTCCATGAACAAAATACTCCCAGAAATAGATGTTTTATTAGGTACTTTTCTCAGAAGGGAGCATAGCTGAAAGAATGAACAGAAAGCATGCAGAGCCGTGAAAGGTTTTAGGGAGAATAAGAGAAAGGGAAAAGGGGGAAGATGGGCAGAAGTACTCTCATCAGGAGGCCCGAGGTGTTTAACCTGCATACAGGAGATTACATCAACTGGAATCTGGAGCAACAAACAATCTTTTGGAGGATCTCAGCAGGATGAACAGCATCTGCAGGCAGACAGAATTGTCGTCGTTTTGGGTTTAGCTCCTGTGTTCAGCATACATTTACCTCCCTGAATCTCTGATATAAAAACTGTCCAAGATGTTAGAACTTAATAAACCTATCCTTACTCAAGTTTGCTCCTGCAATAGTTTTTTTATTTTCAAATAGGGCAAGAGTCCCATTGGCAACTGCAGTAATGATGTCAGTGGCAATGAATTTCAGTAACTCACCACAGGCAGTTTCGATGTACATGGCTTCTGCAGAAATCCACAGCATCTTGCATTTTGTCACCTGATGCATCAACGCTGTCTTCATTTTCTCTTTGAATAGACTCATAAACAGCAAGCATACAAATTTGATAGGATTGATATGCTTTTCAAAGGTATTGTCAAGTTTCATAGATGAAAAATAAAGGGAAACCAGGATCGATCCTTAGGGTTACCAGAGGTAGTGCATGGTCCAGGAAAAAGAGAGGCAGGTGCAAATGTTTCTCTAACTTTTACTAGACGCACAAGAACTGAGCAAGGTCAATGTTGCATATGTGGCTGGATTACAAAGAAGAGATTTTGGAAGGAGATGGATGGTCAATCATGCTAAAATTCTGCCCATGGATCATATAGAGTGAGGAAAAATAGTTTACCTTTAGTTTAGTTACTTAAATGGTATTTATGAATCAATTATATATCCTCCCTGATACAAATGCAATAATCTGAATCATGCTTTGATTTTAAGATTAATTCCATATAACAAGATGCTTCAATCCTAGTTTAGTCAATTATATGATTATGTCATTTTTTTTTAGTGAAATATAACCCAGTCATAATTGTCAATGTAGAATCTCACCATCAGGAAATGGAGAAAATTAGGAATTGGGAAGACCTAAAAGAGAAAGCTAGGAGGAAAAATTTCCAATAAAGGAATTGCAGTATCACAACTCCATAAATTAATCAAAGGACAGTGCCAGTTATTAGGGAAAAATGTTCTAAATGCATCTCAGAAAATTATAAACTGTTCATAAAGTATCTGTTTACAATACTAGTTATGTAAATGATGGTCTGTTTTAAATGTAATATCCTGATAAAAATCTGAAAAAAAATATAATTTCTGCCTTAAAACTCCAAGGTATCAGTATTATGTTACAAGCAGGATGAATTCATTCATGGATTCTCTCTCTTGCAATGGAGCCTCTGGACAAGAATAAACATTTTTTTTTACTTTGCATTTTTATTCTGATACGAACCTGATCATCCCTGATCACATGTATACAAAACCCTGTGAAGGGCAGCTTTGGGACTTTTCCCAATTACTGCAGAGTGGTATAAGTTTCAAACTAAGAAGAATTCTGTATTTTGTTATATAACTTGAACAAAGTAAAGGTTGTTTGATTTAGGTTAATTATCAATCAAGTACAATAGCTTGCCTATCACTGTCTTGTCCAGTAACAGAAGCATTCTTTGTCCCCCTTCACCCACACCTCAGTGAGTTCCGCGTTCTCCATGACGCAGAACTCTTCTTCCGCCGGCTCCATCTTCAAGCCTACTTCTTCGGCAAGGACTCTCCCACCCCCACCAATGACCCCTTCTCCCATCTTCAACCCTCCTTCTCTTCATGGACACCCCGCTCTGGTCTTCTGCCTGCTCTGGATCTCTTTATTGCTAACTGCTGACGGGACATCAACCATCTCAACTTCAACACACCTTGTTCCAATTCCAACCTCACTCCTGCTCTCCACTCCTTCCGCACTAATCCTAACCTTACTATAAAACCCGCCGATAATGGGGGTGCTGTTGTAGTCTGGCGCACTGACCTCTACCTTGCCAAGGCACAGCAACAACTCGCGGATACCTCCTCTTATTTACCCCTCGATCGTGACCCCACTAAGGAGCACCAGGCCATTGTCTCCGACACCATCACTGACTTTATCCGCTCGGGGATCTCCCATCCACTGCTACCAACCTTATAGTTCCCACAACCCGCACTTCCCGTTTCTACCTCCTACCCAAGATCCACAAACCTGCCTGTCCTAGTAGACCTATTGTCTCAGCTTGCTCCTGCCCCACCAAACTCATTTCTGCATACCTCAACACTGTTTTATCCCCCCTTGTTCAATCCCTTCCTACCTATGTTCGTGACACTTCTCACGCTCTTAAACTTTTCAACGATTTTAAGTTCCCTGGCCCCCACTGCTTTTTTTTCACCATGGATGTCCAGTCCCTATATACTTGCATCCCCCATCAGGAAGGTCTCAAAGCTCTCCGCTTCTTTTTGGATTCCAGACCTAACCAGTTCCTTTCTACTACCACTCTGCTCCGTCTAGCAGAATTAGTCCTTACTCATAATAGTTTCTCCTTTGGCTCCTCCCACTTACTCCAAACTAAAGGTGTAGCCATGGGCACCCATATGGGTCCTAGCTATGCCTGACTTTTTGTTGGCTTTGTGGAACAATCTGTGTTCCAAACCTATTCTGGTATCTGTCCCCCACGTTTCCTTCGCTACATCGACGACTGCATTGGCGCTGCTTCCTGCACGCTTGCTGAGCTGGTTGACTTCATTAACTTTGCCTCCAACTTTCACCCTGCCCTCAAGTTTACCTGGTCCATTTCTGACACCTCCCTCCCCTTTCTTGATCTTTCTGTCTCTATCTCTGGAGACAGCTTATCTACTGATGTCTACGATAAGCCTACTGACTCTCACAGCTATCTGGACTATTCCTCTTCTCATCCTGTCTCTTGCAAAAATGCCATCCCGTTCTCACAATTCCTCCGTCTCCGCCGCATCTGCTCTCAGGATGAGGCTTTTCATTCCAGGATGAAGGAGATGTCTTCTTTTTTTTAAAGAAAGGGCCTTCCCTTCCTTCACCATCAACTCTGCTCTCAAACACATCTCCCCCATTTCACACACATCTGCTCTCACTCCATCCTCCCGCCACCCCACTAGGAATAGGGTTCCCCTTGTACTCACCCACCACCCTATCAGCCTCTGGGTCCAACATATAATTCTCCGTAACCTCCGCCACCTCCAACAGGATCCCATCACTAAGCACGTCTTTCCCTCTCCCACCCCCCCACTTTCCGCAGGGATCACTCCTTACACGACTCCCTTGTCCATTCGTCGTCCTGCCCCATTCCTCCCCACCGATCTCCCTCCTGGCATTTATCCTTGTAAGCGGATCAGGTGCTACACATGTCCTTACACTTCCTCCCTCACTACCATTCAGGGCCCCAGACAGTCCTTCCAGGTGAGGCGACACTTCACCTGTGAGTCGGCTGGTGTGATATACTGCGTCCGGTGCTCCCGATGTGGCCTTCTATATATTGGCGAGACCCGATGCAGACTGGGAGATCGTTTCGCTGAACATCTACGCTCTGTCCTCCAGAGAAAGCAGGATCTCCCAGTGGCCACACATTTTAATTCCACGTCTCACTCCCATTCTGATATGTCTATCCACGGCCTCCTCTACTGTAAAGATGAAGCCACACTCAGGTTGAAGGAACAACACCTTATATTCCATCTGGGTAGCCTCCAACCTGATGGCATGAACATTGACTTATCAAACTTCCGCTAATGACCCACCTCCCCCTCATACTCCATCTGTTATTTATTTATATACACACATTCTTTTTCTCCCTCTCCTTTTTCTCCCTCTGTTCCCCTCACTATACCCCTTGCCCATCCTCTGGGCTTCCCCCCCCCTTTTCTTTCTCCCTAGGCCTCCTGTCCCATGATCCTCTTATATTCCTTTTGCCAATCAACTGTCCAACTCTTGGCTCCATCCCTCCCCCTCCTGTCTTCTCCTATCATTTTGGATCTCCCCCTCCCCCCTCCCACTTTCAAATCTCTTACTAGCTCTTCTTTCAGTTAGTCCTGACGAAGGGTCTCGGCCCGAAACATCGACTGTACCTCTTCCTAGAGATGCTGCCTGGCCTGCTGCATTCACCAGCAACTTTTATGTGTGTTGCTTGAATTTCCAGCATCTGCAGATTTCCTCGTGTATGGTATGCAGTTATTTTTTTAGGCAATCTTTGTTTTCTGAGATAGTGTTAAAATGAATGTACTGCCACTGTCAACGAAAACTGAACGCCTTTGAGGTATTATTGGCCAACATTTTCAAGCTGTACAGAAGCACAATTATCACCAGGGAAATCCTTGGAATTCTTCATCCTGAGGAAGGGTCTCAGCCAAAAGCATTAACTTCTTATTCTTTTGCATAGATGCTGCCTGACCTGCTGATTTCCTCCAGCATTTTGTGTGTGTTACCTTGGAAAAAAGTGGTTTTGCCTCATCAATGATATTACCATCCATTAGGATCACATTATAGTTATCGATTCAATGCAGGCATTATATTTGAACATAGAACATAGAAATTTACAGCACATTACAGGCCCTTTAGCCCACAATGTTGTGCTGACCATGTAACCTATTCTAGAGACTGCCTAGAATTTCCCTAGCACATAGCCCTCTATTTTTGTAAGCTCCATGGACCTATCTAAGAGGCTCTTAAAAGACCCTATTGTATCTGCTTCCACCACTGGTACCGGCAATGCATTCCACGCACTCACCACTCTCTGTGTGGAAAAACTTACCCCTGACATCACCTCGGTACCTATTTCCAAGCACCTTAAAACTACGCCCCCTTGTGTTAGCCATTTCAGCCTCTGGGTATCCACATGATCAGTGCCCCTCATCATCTTGTACACCTCTGTCAGATCACCTCTCATCCTTCGTTGCTCCAAGGAGAAAAGGCCAAGTTCACTCAACCTATTCTCATGAGGTATGCCCTCCAATCCAGGCAACATCCTTGTAAATCTCCTCTCTACTCTCTCTATAGTATCCAATGATATGAAATCTGTAAATTTATCATTTTTGTTACATATTTATCTTAACATTGCATGCACCTTTTGCCAGTTTAGGGCTATCTCTGATTTGACAATATTTCGTGTGTTTTTTGACATATCCCAAATCTTTTGATGTCTACTTGTGCTGCTTGTTATTCTTAAAGCTTGAGTTTGTAGATCAATTCTGAAGCTACCAGAAACATATATGTAGTTTCCTAAATGCAGAGCTGTTCCATAATATATTTTGGCTCCAGGTATTCTGGTCCTGATTTAAGAGAATTCTGACTTGTCCTCTACAATTTCTCAAAGTGAACAATTTCTTAGGAGTGAACTTCAAAGTGTTTTCTTTTAACCAAATTAACATTCTCTCTTCTTTCATGAGAATATTCAGCGCATTAGTTATTCAACTGATGTCATGTCAACAAATCAATTATTCAATACATGTCATAATTAGGCTTGATCCAAGTTTTTTATGTGGGAACCATAAGCCCTATGTGGGAAAAGTGACCCCATACCATTGGAAACAAGAGGAAATCTACAAATGCTGGAAATCAAAGTAATACACACAAATTGCTAGAGGAACTCAGGCAGAAACGTTGACAGTTTACTGTTTTCCATAGATGCTGTCTGGCCTGCTGAGTTTCTCCAGCAATTTGTGTGTATTAACCATACCTTTGGAGTTTATCAGAATGAGATTAACTGATTGAAATAAATAAGATCCTGAGGAGGCTTGTCAAGCTAGGTATTGGGAGGATATTTCTTTGTAGTAATCCTGTCTGATGTGTAATTTTTAGAATGAAAGGTCAGTCATTCAGGACAGAGACACAGAGGAGTTGCCCTCAGATCTTCTTGAAATTTTGTATTCTGTATTCATGACGATAGAAAATGGGCACTAAGGTATTCTTGGCCAAGCTCAAATGGACTTGATTTTGTTGAGTGGTGAAGTAGTCTCAAGATGCCCTATAGCTGCATCCTGCTAACACAATTTATCTCTTCATTATGTGACAGTCCAAAGGAACATCCCTCCACTTGTCAGTTGAAATGCATGGGTCTCATAAATGTAAAAGAAGCACAAGATTCCATAACCCATCATGTCCCAGGCCCAGGAAACATTTCCCATTGCAAATCAGTTTGGAACCAAGTAGTCTAAGGGAAAATTTAGTCTGATGTGTAAAATATAGGGGCTTGGTCAAAGTGAACAGGAAGTACCCAGATCTGTACGAAAGAGGTCAATACTTGTGGGCATAGGTGGAAGAATGAGAAAAAAATGAGGAAATATGATTTCATCCAAAGATATATTGGGATCTGACTGTCTGAAATGGTGGATGAGGTGGAATTCCTCACCATATGCAGTATCCAGATATATATTTGATGCCAAAAACCTACAGCGCTAAGTATCAAGAAGTAGAAATTAGCTTCAAGAGCTTTGTTCTCTTTAGATTAGGTGGACTCAGATGGGTTATATGGTCTCCTCTGTGCCATATGTCTTGAGTCAAATATTTTTACTGAACTGTACAATTTAATGCAGGCCCTCCTCAGGTTATGACAAAGCTCTCTCCCTATGATCTGTTTATAACCCAAGCAATTCGCAAGTTGGAAATACGATTGTGAACAGAGTGCCTGCACAGCAAAAGATGCTTGCAGTCATATAGCAGGCAAAATCTGTACTTGCCTGTCTCCCAAGCACTCATTCTTATAAACAGGCTGTACGTAAAACAAGAAATCATAAGTTGGAGAGGCGTCATAGAGCACTACATCACAGACACAGGCTCCTTGGCCCACTTAATCCATTCTGTACTGCTATTATGCCTAGTCCCATTGACCAGCATTGGGACCATCGCCCTCCATACCCCTCCCATCCATGCACTTACCTAAAGTTTTCTTAAATGTTGCAGACAAAACCATATGTACAACTTCCACTGGCAGCTCGTTCTACACTCTTGAATGAAGAAGTTCTCCCTTGAGTTTCCCTTAAGTATTTCACCTTTCACCCTTAACCTATGATCTGTATTTCTGCACTCACTCAAATTCAGTGAAAACATCTTGCTTACATTTACCCTATTTATGCCCCTCATAATTATGTATATCTGTATTAAGTCTCCTCTCATTTGTCTTGTGTTGCAGGGAATAAAATCCTAACCTATTCAAACTTACCCTATAACTCAGGTCCTCAAGATCCAGTAACATCCTTGTAAATTTTCTCTGCACTCTTTCAATCTCATTGATATCTTTGCTGTAGGTAGATGACCTACACACAATCCTCCAAATGTGGACTCACCAGTATCTTACTCCAACATAACATTCCAGCTCCTGTGCTCAGTACTCTGATTTATAAAAGCCAATGGGCCTAAAGCTCTCTTTATGACTCTATCTACCTGTGATGCCACTTGTAAGGAATTATGGACCTGTATTCCCAGATCCCTTTGTTCCACCGCACTCCTTAGTGCCCTACCACTCACTGTGTAAGTCATACTCTGATTTGTCCTCCCAAAATGCAACACCTCACACTTGTCTGCATTAAATTTTATCGGCCATTTTTCCATCTAGTTCAGATAACCTTCCTCACTCGCCACTACACCCTAAATCTTGGTGTTATCCACAAATCTGCTGATCCAGCTTACAGGATCTGTAGATGATTTTGAAGGAATTGGCACAAGCAAATTCTAGGCACCAGAGTGTGGAATAGCAATATGGAAGTAATTCTACAGAAGAATTGAACTTGTATGTTCATTAATTTGCCTTGAGCAGTAGTTTCGTTCCTATCATCAAAGTTTAGTGTGTATTCTTTTTAATTTGAACTCTTGCTAAGTTGGTATTTCCAGGACACAATCTTGAATGTTTGTCCAGGATATATTGACCCAAGTTTGCTGAGAATTACAGTAAGTTATAGAAACCATAGAAAAACTACAGCACAGAAACAGGCCTTTTGGCCCTTCTTGGCTGTGCCGAACCATTTTCTGCCTAGTCCCACTGACCTGCACCTGGACCATATCCCTCCATACACCTCCCACCCATGTATCTGTCCAATTTATTCTTAAATGTTAAAAAAGAACCCGCATTTACCACCTCATCTGGCAGCTCATTCCACACTCCCACCACTCTCTGTGTGAAGAAGCCTCCCCCCCATGTTCCTTTTAAACTTTTCCCCCTTCACCCTTAACCCGTGTCCTCTGGTTTTTTTCTCCCCTTGCCTCAGTGGAAAAAGCCTGCTAGCATTCACTCTATCTATACCCATCATAATTTTATATACCTCTATCAAATCATCCCTCATTCTTCTACACTCCAGGGAATAAAGTCCTAACCTATTCAACCTTTCTCTGTAACTGAGTTTCTCAAGTCCCGGCAAAATCTTGTAAACCTTCTCTGCATTCTTTCAACCTTATTAATATCCTTCCTGTAATTTGGTGGCCAAAACTGAACACAATACTCCAGATTCGGCCTCACCAATGCCTTATACAACCTCATCATAACATTCCAGCTCTTATACTCAGTACTTTGATTAATAAAGGCCAATGTACCAAAAGCTCGCTTTACGACCCTATCTACCTGTGATGCCACTATTAGGGAATTTTGTATCTGTATTCCCAGATCCCTCTGTTCTACTGCACTCCTCAGTGCCTTACCATTTACCCTGTATGTTCTACCTTGGTTTGTCCTTCCAAAATGCAATACCTCACACTTGTCTGTATTAAACTCCATCTGCCATTTTTCAGCCCGTTTTTCCAGCTGGTCCAA
Organism: Mobula birostris; assembly: GCF_030028105.1. Lineage (NCBI taxonomy): Eukaryota > Metazoa > Chordata > Chondrichthyes > Myliobatiformes > Myliobatidae > Mobula > Mobula birostris. The sequence goes on from NC_092388.1 coordinate 59,350,602, forward strand.
ATCCCTCTGCGAGCTTTGAAAACCTTCCTCACTGTCCACTACACCTCCAGTCTTTGTATCATCAGCAAGTTTGCTGATCCCATTTACCACATTATTGATATAGATGACAAATAACAGTGGACCCAACACTGATCCCTGTGGCACACCACTAGTCACAGGACTCCACTCTGAGAAACAATCCTCTACTACTACTCTTTGGCTTCTTCCATTGAGCCAATGTCTAATCCAACTTACCACCTCTCCACGTATACCTAGCGACTGAATTTTCCTAACTAACCTCCCATGCAGAACCTTGTCAAAGGCCTTACTGAAGTCCATGTAGACAACATCCACTGCCTTCCCTTCATCCACTTTCCTGGTCACCTCCTCGAAAAACTCCAACATGCCCTACCACGCACAAAGCCATGTTGACTCTCCCTAAACAATGGAAGAACATGAGCCATTCTTCAATCCTCCGGCACCTCACCCATAGACACTGACATTTTAAATGTATCTGCCAGGGCCCTTGCAATTTCAACACTAGTCTCCTTCAAGGTCCGAGGGAATACCCTGTCAGGTCCTGGGGATTTATCCACTTTAATTTGCCTCAAGGTAGCAAGCACCTCCTCTTTTTCAATCTGTACAGTTTCCATGATTTCACTACTTGTTTCCCTTAATTCCATAGACTTCATGCCAGTTTCCTTAGTAAATACAGACGCAAAAAAACCATTTAAGATCTCCCCCATTTCTTTTGGTTCCGCACATAGCCGACCACTCTGATTTTCAAGAGGACCAATTTTATCCCTTACAATCCTTTTACTCTTAATATACCTGTAAAAGCTCTTTGGATTATCCTTCACTTTGACTGCCAAGGCAACCTCATGTCTTCTTTTAGCCCTCCTGATTTCCTTCTTAAGTATTTTCTTGCACTTTCCTCAAGCACCTTATTTACTCCCTGTTTCCTATACATGTCATACAACTCTCTCTTCTTCTTTATCAAAGTTGCAATATCCCTTGAGAACCAAGGTTCCTTATTCCTATTCACTTTGCCTTTAATCATGACAGGAACATACAAGCTCTGCACTGTCAAAATTTCTGCTTTGAAGGCTTCCCACTTAGCGATCACATCCTTGCCAGAGAACAACCTGTCCCAATCTACGCTTTGTAGATCCTTTCTCATTTCTTCAAATTTGGCCTTCTTCCAGTTTAGAACCTCAACCCTAGGACCAGATCTATCTTTATCCATGATCAGGTTGAAACTAATGGTGTTATGATCACTGGAACCAAAGTGCTCCCCTACACACACTTCCGTCACTTGTCCTAACTCGTTTCCTAATAGGAGATCTAATATTGCATCCCTTCCAGTTGGTACCTCTATAAATTGATTTAGAAAACTTTCCTGAACACATTTTTACAAACTCTAACCCATCTAGACCCCTAACAGTATTGGAGTCCCAATCAATATGTGGAAAATTAAAATCCCCTACCACCACAACTTTGTTTCCTGCGGTTGCCTGCTATCTCTCTTATCTCGATCTTATAAAGAAAAATGAAGCTGTTAACTATCTTTCAGGGCCATCTAGAAGGAACCATGTTAAAAATTATCCTCAAGGCTTGGAAACTAATTTGATATGCTCTTAATTGGTTCTCCTAGCATGCTATCCTGTTAAATTGGACCAGTTTCTGCATCCATAAGAAATTGTCCAAGGAACTACACCTCTGAAATATGTCACCAAATGTCATGCCAGTGTATAAAATAATATGACAGGACCTTTACTTTTCATAGCTACCACAGAGCCTGAAGTCCAACACCACCAGGTTCAAGAGTTCTTAACTAACTGGGAAAACCCTCACCACCACAGTTTAGCAACACCATGACCACTCTAATCACTTTGCACCAAAATGGACTTAGTTCCTTTTTGTTCTAATTGTCCATTGCTTGTAAAATTTATGACAATTTATGTTTTCATTGTGAATGCTGCTTATATGATGCCATGTACCTGTGATTCTGCAACTAAGGTTTTCAGTGCACGTAGATGTGTACTTGTGCATAGGACAATAAACTCAACTTTGTCTTTGACTTAAAAGCAAACTCCAAGTGAACAATGGGAACAATATTTTGGATAAATCCAGTACAAAGACCATACTAACAGTCTTGATTGTGAAGTGCATTGTTTATTTGTCTCTTCGTGTTGACTAATATCCGGAGGATTCTAGGCAAGCAGCTTTGAATATTTGTGCCTAAATTAAATTGACAGCTCTGCTGATTGCTTTGGCATTGGTCTTCTGTGAATCGGAGATGAAGATTTGAAAAATACAGTGCTAATGTTGTCTACCTTCATAAATCAATTTGTGGAGGTTAAAGAAGTTCAATTTCCATACATAGAATACTTGATGTATATTTGCTCATAATATGAAACTGATTGGATATTTTAATATGTTGTCTTTGTATAACAATATTTCAGCATCAGGCAAACCTCTGTATGTAGGAAGTGAGACAGGTCTTTGTCTCTAGAATATTATTACAAATACATGAAGGATTAACTTCATTCAGGAATAAGGAAAGAACTACTGATCAGTGACATCCTGCATCAAGGGTATAGAAATTAGATTTGAGTGGCCTCAGCCTTGGATTCTTGAGAGTTGGTTATTTGTGGTGAAAAAATACATGAAAAAAGAAATTATTATTATACATATTTCTGCTACTGTTTATTCCAGTAAATGCTCACTATCTAGACTCGGATGTGAAAACTTGTCTCCAGGCAATTTACCAGAGGGCTATAATCATTTGTAGAATTACATTTTTAACAGATCACAGTGTCAATGGAACAGTGGAACAAGAACATCATAATTAAGATAAATAATTTAATACAATTATAACACAATAAGAGGAAATTCTGGAAATGCTCATCTGGTATGAGAAACAGAATTAATATTTCATCAGTTGTAACGTGTGGATTTGACCAAACATGATGTGTGTATACAAAGTAAAACACACAAAATGCTGGAGGAACTCAGCAGGCCAGGCTGAGAAGAGAGTAAACAATCGACATTTCTTTGATCTCCAGCATCTGCATATTTTCTCTTGTTTACAATGTGTGTATACATAGCAGTTTTTAATACATCAATATCTCTTATCCACAGATATTGTAAGAAAAAATATTTAGCCCTATGTTTCTTTTGCCAATTTAAAAATACATGTATGGAATATTGTGCCACCACTTCAGGAATCCTGATTCGTTCTGATCACCATTTGAAAATATGACACTTAAAATGTTTGTAAATGACACCATTTATAGTGTGAGCTACCTCATTATCACTTTCTAAGTATACACAATGTACTTGTAAGTGTATATAAAGATGATTGTTTCTAGTAAAGTTAAGCTTAATGCAAGTCAACACCATCTGATTTTTCTCAAGTTTGCTGTTTCATTTAATAGTTTTTAACACATTTCTTTATTTAACAAATAGTCAGTGTTCCAAAAAAGTACTTTAATTACAAACTATATAAACTTTAAAATAACTTACAATTTTTTGTGGAAGTACTTGATACTCTCAATGATCAAGTATTCATCCTTTAAAACTGTTTCATCTATTTGATGCAGAGCCAGTATCTCTTAGAAATTAGTTAAAGAGCAAATGAAAATTATTTTCTTAAGGGAAATGTACTTTGAGACGACTCATACTATTAGAATTTCCAAACTAGGAAAGCTACACTACCAACATACAAAATGCCGGAGGAACTCAGCAGGCCAGGCAGCATCTATGGAATAGAGTAAACAGTCGACGTTTCAGGCCAAGACACTTAAGGTCCTTCACAGATGCTGCCTGACCTGCTGAGTTCCTCCAGCATTTTGTGTGCGTTGCTTAGATTTCCAGCACCTGCAGATTTTCTTGTCTTTAAGCTACACTACCACTTTCTACACGCCCAAAATGCTAATGGAACACTTCAAATCAGACAGCATCTATAAAGACCCTCCTGTCTGCCTTGATGAGTTCCTTTTGTGTGTGTTGCTCAAGATTTCTAGCAACTGCAGAATTTCTTTGCATTTATGATTTGCAACCACTTTCTATATTGTTGCTACTGGAAATTTCACTTGAATATCTAAAATGAACTGCCTTTTGCAAATGTTGAAGAATTTCTTGAGGTAGACCTAAATTGGAATTCTCTTATTAGAGCTACAATTTGTATTAATACAGAATCTTTCTTTTCTTTTTCAATATTTTATTAATTTCTACATAGAAGAATACGGAGTCCATGAAAATACCTATTATAAAACAAAAGAAAAAATATAATAATACCAGATACATTATATTGAATCACATTAACGAACTCCTTATCCTATATTCATATAGATTCGATTAATTTGTATATTAGAATATGAACAATTTTATATTTTAAAAAAATCTATACCCACTACCAAAGTCAAAGCTGTTTGGTAAAGGAAAAAGAACCTTATCAGATAATAAAATATGCTATTAACCAGCTTCGGTACTTTAACGGGAAATCAAAAATTATGAAAATAATTTAAAAACGGCCCCCACAAATTTTGAAAATCTTGGTTAGATTCAGAAATTGAACAACAAATCTTTTGTAAATTTAAGCATGCCATTGCATCCCATAACCAGTGAGCGTGGTTAGGCGGAACAGCATCCTTCCATTTAAACAAAAGCTCCCTAGAACCTTTAACATTGAAACATTCCAGTGTACTTCACAGAATTCTGTCAGACAAAATGTGATGTATTGCAAGGGGATGCAGTGCAGGTGACTGAACTCTTAATTGAAGAGCTAGGTAGTAAAAAGGTTATGAAGAGAATAGTTTGAGGAGATAATTCTAGAGTTTCAGAGTTTGTGACTGCAAAAGGGAAGGTAAAAAGAAAATTGAGAGATCTGAAGCGGGTTCATGTCAGATGAGAAGCAAACAGGTTGTCAAGAACAGGGCTAATGGATGAATGGAATTTGGTGCGAGTTAGCCAGTGGCATAAATTTAGCGATATCTGACCCTGCTTTTGAGATAGATTATGCTACAAAGAAATGTCAATAGATTCTAGAGGATAATTAGAAATGACAGTTAAATGTTGAAAATGGCATGATGCTCAAATCCTTGGAATGATTAAAATGTAGAATCTATTATCTCTAAAAGCTCTATGCCAAAAAGAGCGAATGCACAAAATATCTTTTTGCTGCACATCTTCCCTATCGTATTGTTGAAGAAGGAATAAGCTGCTGTGCCTGTCAACCATATAATGAATGTCTTTGTAATTACTTAAAATTAGCATTTATCAATCTTTTGTTTAAAATAAAGCTCCATAGCAAGAAAGGGATTTGTGAAGAAGCACTGTAATATTCTCAAGTTGTTAGATAAAAATACAAAATATTTTTTTCCTTGGCTATAGTTATACACAGAAACATAGTTTTTTTTTGAGTTTGAAAGTATTTGGCTGGTTAATAATATAACAATTGCTCCTGAAAGCATTGTGCCCTTTAACTAAAGTAATAACTATAGTATATATCAAAAGAGAGAGAGAGAAAAATCTTCCACTATGGTGATGTCATCTGTAAATTTGTAGTTAGAATTTGAGCAGAATCTGGCCAGTAGGGAGTAGATGATGCAGTCTTGTGAGGCACTAGTATTCAGGATACTGTATTGTGTCGGAGGTACTGATGTCTACCCCTTACAGATTGGTCTGTTGGTCAGGATGTCAAGGATCTAATTGCGAAGGGGTATGTTGAGTCCTAGATCTAGGTGTTTGGAGGTGTTTGCTTGGAGTATAAGTTGAAGGAGGAGCAGTGTGCTTTAGCCCCTTTATACTCACTTTATACTTCGACTGTGAGGCTAAGCAGAGCTCCAGTACCATATTTAAGTTTGCTGACCAACTGGTCATTGCCGAATCAAAGGTGATGACAAATCACCATGTAGGAGGGAGATTGAAAATCTGGCTGAATGGTGCCACAACAACCTCAGAATGACCAAGCAACTAATTTTTGACTTCAGGAGGAGAAAACCTAAAGTCCTGATTTTCATGGATTTGAATCCAGCCCATCATTATGTTTTCAGACTCTCCTCCAGAAAGGCAATAACAAGTACCTCGATATGCTCCCAGCAAAGTAGCTTTAACTTCAGAGATTATTGAACTTTATATCACTAGCTTAATCAATAGGTTCAATAAGTACGTTTAATGTCAGAGAAATTATACAATATACATTCTGAAATTCTTTTTCTTCACAAGCACCCACGTAAACAGAGGAGTGCCCCAAAAAATGAATGACGATTAAATGTTAGAACCACGAAGCCCCTCCCATGCAGTAGCAAGGCAACAATCCCCCCCCCCATCAGCAAAAAAGCACCGGCACCCTCCACCGAGCACTCAAACATGCAGCAAAGCATTAATGAAGACACAGACTTGCAGTACCCCAAAGACTACTTGTTCACCCAGTAATTCAATATACCACAGCTCTCTCTCACCCTAATTAGGGAAAAAGAAATGTTCCCATTTCACAGCGAGAGGAGAAACATAACAAACAACTTGCTGATTTATGGTGTTATAAGTCTGTTGTGTCACTTTTTCCAAGATCTGTGCCCAAAGACACTGCCCGCTGCTTCCAACCTTCCGTGCTTTCCTGCGATGCCTCAGAGTTCATTTTAGATTTGATTCCTGCTCTGACTTTTGCATGGTATTTGTCAACGTGGAATGGAAAGCGAGTTTGTAAACTGACAGCAGCAAAGGATGTTGGGAATGGTGAGGGCAGAGTGCCACAGGAGGTGTGTGGGGCAAATGGCAGAGAAGGAGTGCCAAGGTGGGGGGGGGGGGGTAACACGGGTGCAGACATACCCAGCGCTGAGACACCAGGCAAGGTCATTTGATACCAAACAATTGGTTTTTGATCATTACAATATGTCTCTCTGGTGCTTCCCACTCCCTGCCCCCTTCCAACTCTCAATCCACAATACTGTACAAAACTCATGTCAGAATCAGGTTTATCATCATTCACATTTGTCATGAACTTTTTTTTTACAACAGCACTACAGTGCAATACATAAAATTACTACGGTAATGTGCAAAAGTCTTGGGCACCCCTGCTATATATATCTGCCTAAGACTTCTGCACAGTACTGTTGTTAGAATGAAGACAGGTTTCTATTCCTGACCAATATTACTGTCAACTTAGAGGACACTGAAGATGGGAATAAGACAGAATTTCAAATCATGTATATCAGTTCACCATGAAATGTTCTTGCAGTAGATGGATCAATAGAATTCTGCATCACTGAACTGTTATGCAGATATTGAATGCTTGCCATTTAGCTATTAAGTTCATTTCGTTAGAATGGAATAGCATTTTATACTGGCATTCGCTTAGTTTGAATAATGGAAGTAACATTCATATTCCTCCTACACTTTATATCCATATTACTAAACTACCTTTCCAATAAGTGATTTATAGACCCCTGTAAAGTGTTAAACTGCAATACTGAGGTAATCACAAGTGTAAACTGGGTCATTCTTTGCTGCACACAACTTCAACCTAAGGAGTGGTATTAGCTCAATGTATCATTAGTCTGTTTTCCCTTAAAATAAAATTTTATTATGATGTGTCTTCATAACAATCAAGAATGCCACTTTTCTTTATTTATATCATGAACTTTAAAATATAATTGCACGAATACATCATCTAAGATTGGTGTGACAATGTGTTCCAATCAAAAGTCATTGATCTGTAATGTTTAACTTTGTTTCTCTTTTCATAATTACTTCCTAACCTGCTGAATTTCTAACATTTCCTGTTTTTAATTCAACTAACATTGTGTGGCTCACTTGTAACAGAAATAGACTGGAAAAACTTATCACTATAAAGATCATGAACCAGATTGTCCAACTAGCCACCCAGCCGTGATCAGAGTGACTGGCAGCATTTCAGCTCAGAAGATGGATGTATCAGGGAAGTTCCTTGACATTCTGCTGGTTGGACAAAGCTGAATCTTGTTTCATGCTCAAAATAACCTGGCCCTTGTATCAGTAGCTAGTTGTCTCTTTCAATGCGAATGCATCTGTGCATATCGTGATTAGTGAGAAGGGACTGGCTGACTCACTCCTTCTGGTACTTGGGAGAACCAAGAATGAGTGAGAGGAAAGCACTACTGCGAATAAGAGCATCAGAAATGAATGGGATATAGTGGCTGAGCAATGAAGGAACTTGGTACATTCACTAATGAGAAACATTTCAACTCCTATTTTCAGCCAAAATAGGATAAATGGGATGATGGCTGCCATTGCAAGTTAATAAATTTCATATATTTTCAGTGTTTTTATTTGGATTCATATTTGTATGATTTCTGACTTGGCACAGTTTGCACTATAAAATCTCTTGATACAGTGGTTTGAAAGTGCTTCATGTATAACTAGGACATGGTTGTTTCACATATGTTGAAACTATAATGATGGGAAGGTTATTTTAACACATTGGCTTTTCTTACTTACTGCCCATTACACCACTGGTGTTTAGGGCAGCAATGGAGGTCTCCATCCCTGTCTGTCTTTGCCCATCCTCTGTATTGTGCCTCCCCCCCCCCCCCCCCACCGCTTCTACGGTACAGCACCAAGTTGTCTTTGGTCTCCTGCATTTCCTTCACCCTTCAGGGGTCCAATGAGGTGCTGTCTTGATGATGGAGTTGGCTTCTCTTAATGAGAGTTAAAATGCTAGTCACATTTATTTGGAAGTAGGATGCTGCTAAGTTTTCATAGTGAAATATACAATTCACAGGATTCAGTAGGTAAATCTGCATGCATACTAATGTTCATTAAGATCATGTGGTCATTTGAATATTCCTAGAACTTTTTTCTTTCTACTAGAACCAGTGAGAAATATTTCCAGGCATCAATATAATCCTTGAATTCCTGCTTCAGTATTTCATTTGTAACTGATTCCAATGCACAATTTAATAATACAGTAATTGTATTTTGAATTAAGTGAAATGTTCGGAATATTTTCCCTTCATATTTCTAAAATAAACTGCAGGAAATATAAGCATAAATTCAAAAAAAATTGAGCCATCTACTTGTATTTTTCTAGATCTGATTGGCCTTTAATTGGTTCACTGTGTGTTTGACAAGATTTGATGGATGGCTAGTGATACAGTAAAACTTCCTAATAAAATAGGAAACTCATAATTGACAGCTAACTAAGCAAATGTCTGAGTAAATTTCCAGTCTACCAAAGGTCTGCTTGATTGGTTTGTCAGCTGGATCAGGTGGCATATTCATCTATGCTATTCCTTGGGATTTACCTTTTTAAATGAACAATTTACAGAGACTTGGCAATATAATCTGTTTATAGGTATGAATACAATTAATACAGATATTTATAATTACTTTTTTTGCTCTAATTATTTCTTGGAATTGGTTGGGCTATTGAAATCATTTTAATGCTGTTTATGCTTACAGTATTGATTACTAGCAACAAAAAAGTCTAGTAAAATTGGGTTTAAAAAACACAGCTGTCGGCAGGATTTTACTCAATAGAGATATGACACATCTCTGTAGCATGATGAGGTTAGGCAATTTGAAGTTCAACAGTTTAGGAGATTTTTGCACTGCTTTTGAATTTAGATAAACATTTTATTCTGAAAATGTTTTTCCTGGACCACACCTGGAGTATTGTGTGCAGTTTTGGTCCCCTAATCTGAGGAAAGACATCCTTGCCATAGAGGGAGTACAAAGAAGGTTCACCAGATTGATTCCTGGGATGGCAGGACTTTCATATGATGAAAGACTGGATGAACTGGGCTTGTACTCATTGGAATTTAGAAGATTGAGGGGGGATCTGATTGAAGCGTATAAGATCCTAAAGGGATTGGACAGGCTAGATGCAGGAAGATTGTTCCCGTTGTTGGGGAAGTCCAGAACGAGGGGCCACAGTTTGAGAATAGAGGGGAAGCCTTTTAGGACCGAGATTAGGAAAAACTACTTCACACAGAGAGTGGTGAATCTGTGGAATTCTCTGCCACAGGAAACAGTTGAGGCCAGTTCATTGGCTATATTTAAGAGGGAGTTAGATATGGCCCTTGTGGCTATGGGGGTCAGGGGGTATGGAGGGAAGGCTGGGGTGGGGTTCTGAGTTGGATGATCAGCCATGACGGTGCAGGCTCAAAGGGCCGAATGGCCTACTCCTGCACCTATTTTCTATGTTTCTATGTTTCTATGAAAGGAAAGCGTGGCTAATTCACAATTGGGATGTTTTACCTTGCAACCTGGTCTTAAAATCTAGATATAATATGAAAGCTTCTCTTTTGAGATAAACCACAGCTCCATTGGTTCAACTTTGAAACTAAAGCAATATTGTGCATTCAACATATTTAAAATGTTCCAAGCCTATAAGAGCACTTACAGCAGTACTTAAGAAATTTTCATTTTATTCATTCTGTCCTGTTTTAATTATTGTACTTTAGGGTCCTTGTACCTAAAAGATGTTCCTTAGCATATTGATTTCAGGTTAATTATCTTGCTTACGGATGCCTCCAGTGCCTTGGATTTTGCTGTTGGTGCAATCTCTTGCAACATGTGGAACATAGAAACAGGAGTGGGCTAGTCTTTTTAAGCAGATGCATCATTAAGTGAGGTTACAGCTCATATGAAACAGCCTTTTCCCCATAATTCTTTAATTGTAACATCCAAGGATACACCTTGTATCGAAAGAATAGGCACAGGGGTTGAGGTGGCTCTGTTGGTAAAAAATGAAATCAAATCCTTAGAAAGAAGTGACATAGGATCGGAAGGTGTAGAATCCTTGTGGGTAGAGTTAAGAAACTACAAGGGTAAAAAGTCCCTGATGGGGGTTAAATACAGAACAAAAGTCAGGAGTTGGGTTATATATTACAACAGGAGATAGAAAAGACAATGTTAAGATAGTCGTGTGGGATTTCAATATGCAGGTAGATTTGGAAAATCAGATTGGTGCTGGATCCCAAGAAAGGGAATTTGTAGAATGCCTTCGAGATGGCTTTTTTTGAGCAACTTATTGTTGAGCCCACTAGGGGAAAGGCAATTCTGGATTGTGTTTTGCATAATGAACCAGGTTTGAATAGGGAGCTGAGGGGTAAAGGAAGCCTTAAAAAACAGTGATCATGATATGATAGAATTCACCATGCTCCTTCCCTTTCTCCCATGGTCCACTCTCCTCTCATGTCAGATTCCTTCTTCAGATTTTTACCTTCTCCACCTATCACCTCCCAGCTTCTCACTTCATTTCCCTCCGTACCCCAAACACCTACCTTCTTCTTAACTTGGCTTCACCTATCATCTGTCAGTTTGTACTCCTTCGCCTTCTCCCCTCCCCCACCTACTTTCTTATTCTGGTTTCTTCCCACTTACTTTCCAGTCCTGGTGAAGGATCTTGGCCTGATGTGTTGACTTTAGTCTCTCCATAGATGCTGCCTGACCTGCTGAGTGAGTTACTGCAGAAAACCCGATTTATTTTCCCATTCCCTAGCGGCATGTTGCTTCATACCTATACCAGTAGCTTAATTTACATTTAAGACTCACCTTGGAATTCATTGTAGAATTGTGATCTGTAGAGAAATGCATGCTATAAACTTGCTCATTAACTCTGCTATGCAAGATCTAAAATAGCCCATTTTGTAATAACTTCTCTGACATGGTTCAAGGAAACTGTCCTGCGTACATTTTAAGAAGTTTTCTTCTCTCAGCAGCTTTTGCTAATTTGCCCTGTCCAGCCTACATGAAGGTTAAAATCCATTGTAATTGTTTATCTTCACTGCAACTCATTTGATTTCTCGAAGTATGCACTTTCCATCTGTATGCTGCTACCAAGGGGACTATAAATGACTCCCATCAATGTGTTTGCCCTTCTTTATCTCATAACTTCATTAGGATCGATTATAGTGCATGCTAATGGCGTTCTTCTTGATTTATGTTCCACCTCTCTTTATTATCAGGGCTGCCTCCTCTAAATCAATTCCCTCCACCTTTTCCATCTCGTCTCTCTTTTTCTCAATGTCCTGTTCAAGTGCGATTAGTTCCCAGCATTGGTCACCATACAACAACATCTACACTTGCTTATCTTTATTTATACTATTAATTTGTGTATCTTGTTACAAATATCTCATACATTCAAGTAAAAATAAAATTGCCTGTACAACTTTTCTTCGATTGGACCTTGTTCACTGAACTAAACTTAATTTCCCTTCTTGCCATATTCTGCTCCTCAGTATTCAAACTGTTGCCTTGACTTTTCTTTTTTACATTTATATCTTTGCCTTAATCTAAATTCTCCTCCATCTTTAAACAGCATACACAATATGTTGGAGGAACTCAGCAGGTCAGGCAACATTTATGGAAGGGTAAGTAAACAGTCAGCATATCCAGGCCAAGGCTGTTCATCGTGACCGGAGAGGAAAGGAGAAGAAACCAGAATAAGACGGTGGGAGGTGATAGGTGAGGCCAAGTGAGGGGAAAGGTGGGTGGGGTATTAAGTAAGTAGATGGAAGAGGATAGGGGGGAGAGGTAAAAGGCTGAGAAAGAAAGAACCTAAGGGAAAAGGACGGTGGACCATGGAAGAAAGGGAAGGGGGAGTGGAATCAGATAGTAATAGGCAGGTGAGGAGATTAGATTATGAGAACACTCAGTCCTCTTTTATTGTCATTTAGAAATGCATACATGCATTAAGAAATGATACAATGTTTCTCCGGAGTGATATCACAGAAAACAGGACAAACCAAAGACTAACACTGACAGAACCACATAATTATAACATATAGTTACAGCAGTGCAAAGCAATACCATAATTTGATGAAGAACAAACCATGGGCACGCTAAAAATAGTCTCAAAGTTCCTGAGTCCCCGATAGCAGGCGGCAAAAGGGAGAAACTCCCTGCCATAAACCTCCAGGCACTGTCAACTTGCTGATGCCTTGGAAGCAGCCGACTACAGCCGACACTGAAAACTCCGTCCGAAAACTTTGAGCCTCCGACCAGCCCCTCCGATACAGCCTCCCAAGCGCCATCCTCTGCCGAGCGCCTTCGACCTAGCCCCGGTCGCTGAAACAAGCAAAGCCGAGGATTCGGGGCCTTCTGCTCCGGAGATTCCGATTACCACACAGTAGCAGCGGCAGCGAAGCGGGCATTTCAGAAGTTTTCCAGATTTTCCTCCGTACTCTCACATCCATCTCCATCAAATCAGAATTGTGCACAATCCCCTACTTGACAGATAACGGATATTCATCGCTGGAGAGGCCGCGCACGCTGAGAAGGTAAGCAGAATGGGGAATGGAAAAATACTGCCACCATCATAACAAGAGCAGGGTTCCCCTTGTCCTTACCTACCACCCCAAGAGCTTCCATACCTCGCTCATCATTCTCCACACCTTCTACCACTGAGCACATCTTTCCCTTCCCCTCTTACCACCCCTCACATTTCATGGGGAGCATGGGATTCTCTTACCCACTCATCCCTCCCCGTTGATCTCCCTCCTAACACTTATCCCTGCTAGTGTGACAATTGCTATACCTGCCCCTGTACCTCTCTCTCACCACAATTCAGGGCCCCAAACAGTCCTTGCAGGTGAGGCAATGCTTCACCTGTGAGTCTGTTGGGATTACCTGTTGAATCTGGTGCTCCTGATGCAGCCTCCTCTACATCAATAAGACCCAATCCAGATTGAGGGGTCTCTTTGTCCAGAACCTTCAGTCTATCCACTGCAAAAGGAAAGATCTCCCAATGGCTACTCATTTCAATTCAACTTCCCATTCCCATTCTGACTTGTCTGTCCATGGCCTCTTCTGCTGCTGCAATGAAGCCAAACTCAGTCTGGAGGAACAACGCTTCAGATTCTGTCTGGGTAGTTTCCAACCTAATGGCATGAGCATCAATTTCTCTGAATTCCAGTTACCTTCCTTTTCCCCATTCTCTGTTTTTCTTTTCCCATTCTGGTTACCCGCTCACCCCTTCTCACCTGCCCGTCATCCCACTCTTGTTTCCTTCTCCCTCCCTTTCTTCCATGGTCCATTCTCCTCTCCTATTTGAATCCTTCTTTATCTATCACCTCTCAGCTTCTTACTTCCTCCACTTTCCCCTGACCACCCACCTTCCCGCTCATCTGGTCTCACCTATCATCTGTCAGCTACCTTGTACTCCTCTCCCAAACCCTGCCCCCCCCCCCAACCTTCTTATTCTGGCTTCTGCCTCTTTCCTTTCCAGTGCTGATGAAAGATTTCAGTCTAAAATGTTGACTGTTTATTGCCCTCCTTAGATACTGCCTAAATTGCTGGGTTCCTTCAGCATTGTTTCTTTGCTCAATATTTTCAGCATCTACAGAATCTCCTGTGTTTATGATTTCTTCCAGCTTTAAAGCTTTGTTTATGTCTTTATTATCTAGTTTGCCAGATCTCAGCTGGTTTAAGTAGAGCATGTTCCTGTTTCCACAGCAAAGGCAGGAGGAAACAAAACACTCCTTCTACTTAAGCTACTGTATCTATGCCATTGTTTCCCCCACAGTTATCATGCCAACTCAATCCTCTCCTCCCAAGTTCTCTTCAGCTGCATGACTTTAATTTAGTCCAGACCACAGCTGCATTGAATGGTCTAAGTGAGTACTGCATGCACATATATATTTAAAATTATTTATAGTTGTTCTTTAGAGTCTCTGTACCAAAAGAACAGCTAAACTACCAAGCATCATTTGGCAGTTATTCTCCTTACAGTCGGGTTCTGCTGTGTTAAGCGGCTGAAATACATCAATGCTTAATGCATTTACATTATTCTGGTGCAGTATAGACCCTTCAGGGACATCTACTAGTGATTGATTTTATTCTGCTGTAGTTTACATTAATTCTTCTATGAGACTTGATGACATACTAAGGATTTTTCTGTTAAACCACTGCTCATAACTACCTGCCTACTAATGGCATTCACATTGTAATGCTGTACTTAGGAAGGGCACTACCACAAAAATATCTATTTCTTCATTACTTGCTGTCTCTCACTTCTATTAATTCCCATGCTGTATCAATATTAGAACAATATCTGAAACAGCTGAGTTATTGGATAAATGCCATGGAATATTGGAAGATGGAAAAAGCAGATAGCCTCTAGTGGAATAAACTGAACTTTTAATGCTAAACACTACTAAAAGTGTTTGGTACAGTATACTTTCATACAATATGGTCATTTTAGTTAATCATGTGGGGTGTTATTTCAACCTTATTTTGGTACAACATACATAACTTCTGTTTATGACTCAGGGTGTTTACATAAAAGTAAATATATTAATTGCAGATGCTGTGTGGCAGCATGTTAAAATAGACAAAGAAACTGTAATGTAGTGTTATATACACAAAACCATACAGTTTAAATTGCCAGCCACTCAGCAAAGACATGCAACATATGAGAATAGGTTGATTAAAAATTTGCAACATCATCAACTTATTAGAGAAGCTGTTCAGACTGTACCCAGGTCACAAAAGACAATTAATGTTCCTTTTAAAATCTTGAGAGTTTTGTTTTTAAAAATTATAAATTCACTTTTGGCAGACTTGTTATTTGTAAGAATGTGTTCTTTGTACCAAATCATTTTTATTCAATACAATGAGTCCTGGGGAATAAAGTATACATTTATTATACCGACAATAAACAAAGGTTTTACAACAAAAAAAGGAAGTTTCAGAGCATATTCAGCCCATATCACCAAAGAGAAAAATATTCTGTTACTATGATTCCTTGATAAGCCAGCTAAGCCTTGGTATGTGTTGCTATATGATTTCATTGGGTCAACTTTAAGGGAAATCACAGTGGCCTTAGCTATAAAGAATAGGCAGGTCTGATTGATCCTGTTGTCCCGCATTGGGAAATAATTTTAATAATCAGTACAAGGATGGATTTGTTCAAAACATCCATTTAAAGAATCTTTTCATTTAAGGGTTCACAAATGTGTCACTTTTGGTCCAGTTAGTAGTCTTCTCTCTTCTGAATCAGAAGACAGAGATTATTAAAAAAAACAAGATAATCCTGCATAGCAGTGTGGCAATGTCAAAAGTGTGATTATTCAGACCCGTTTGGTGTGTAAAATTGCAGTATGATAAAACTTCAAAGAGAGCAGAGAAGTTATTCCTAGTGACCTGGGCCAACGTTTATACCTCAGGCTACGTCCACACTAGACCGGGTAATTTTGAAAATGCTAGTTTTGCATAAAAGCGATAGGCGTCCACACCAGGCATTTTTCAAAATATCTCCGTCGACATTAGAACAGATATTTGGGCGAATCTCCTTCTACCGGGCATGCGCAGGACACACAGAAAACAAGCGAAGAGGAAACAGTATACTTGGTGCACATCTGTGTCAGTTAGACTAGGAAAAACTTTAAAGAGATTGTTGTTGGCTGTTGCGCAGGAGGACTTAAAACTAAAAAAAAACAAATACTGGAGCGTATGGAGGCAACTGACAGGGAGTTCACAGACAGTATGACCCGGCTGACGACGAACATTGAAAAACTGACTAACTCTGTTGCATTAATAAAGCACCTTGTTAAATGTATAAAACATGTCTGCATCAGTGTTATCTTGTATTTCCATGCAATGTTACATTAGGCTGTTACACATCTATTGTCAGAGAAGTACTTGCATAAATAGGTAAACCACCTTCATACAAGCAAGGACAGAAAACAGGGCAAAGTGAGTATACTTAATTATTCAGTAAGCTATGGGTCAAAGTCTTTGGTGAGTACATTTCTAACTCTTCTGGCTTTAGTCTCGTTGCCGTCTGTTCTGAAATTGTTAGGTTGTGTGGGGGGTTGCGTTCAAGAAAACAATGAAATGCTGCGCTGCTGCCATCTGTTCCGGCTCATCATGACAGCGTTTTAAAAATATCCGTTTACCCCGTCCACACTGCTCTGCACAATCGGCATTTTCAAACTTACACACTCTGGAGGGCGTTTTAGAAAATCTCTGTTTTCGGGGGAGGAAAACACCGTTTCAGTGTGGACGGAGGGTCAAAACGAAGAGAAAAGGCTTCAGTTACGGATTTATCCGGTCTAGTGTGGACGTAGCCACAGTGAACAACACTGAAAGTACATAATCTGGTCATTGCTGCTAATGGGGACTTGTCATACATAAATTGACTGGCACAATTATCACTTTGAAAAGATGTGTTACTTGATAAAATTACTTGATTGGCTACAAAGTATTAGTGACATCCTGAGTCCCATATAGTTATTTATACAGGGTAATTAATGGGTTCTGTTTTTACAATCATCCATAAGTTAATTTTGTCCACAAGTCAGAAAATGTACAAAAAAAATCACTCATGGTAACCACACCTCCTCTGTATTGTAATGAATCACATCAAACTCGCATATGAGGATAGGAAAGAACAATTACTAAAGGAGAGAGAGGAAACTAGTTCTATCAATCAAAAGAACCAATGCATGTCTGTCTTTTGAATTTAATAATACTGCAAGAGTCTATTCATATGTAGGGGTGTCCATTATTCAGCTGTTCATAATCTGAAGACAGCATGTAAATGTAAGTCATTCATGTTGGTTATACAAGTCATTGCTGCGAATGAGCACTGAAGCGAGCATTCAGATAGATCTCATCATAGTGTTATTTCTATCAGTTGTATACCCTATATGAGTTTTACATACAATTTTTACGTTTTTGGGTTAGCTTGATAAAAGTAAGGAGGATTCCTTGAGAAATTTAGCAATTGTAGAATGAA
Organism: Mobula birostris; assembly: GCF_030028105.1. Lineage (NCBI taxonomy): Eukaryota > Metazoa > Chordata > Chondrichthyes > Myliobatiformes > Myliobatidae > Mobula > Mobula birostris. The sequence goes on from NC_092388.1 coordinate 59,368,309, forward strand.
AAATTGTTATAACTCAGAAGTAGACCATTTCAAAGTTCAAAGATCAAAAGTATATATATTATGTACAACCTTGAAATTCATCTTCTTACAGGCAGCCACAAAAACAAAGAGACCCAATAGAACTCATTTTAAAAAAAAGATCGTCAAACACCCAATGTGTGTGTGTGGGGCGGGCAGGATAACAAAATGTGCAAACAATAAAAAATAAACAAATAACTAAAGTTTGTGGAAGTGAGTCTATAGCCATGAAGCCAGTTCATTGCTGCAACCAGTCCAAGAACCTGTTCATTGCAGGCCACAGCCTCAGTTCAGCATAGACATGAGTAAACCTTGTGGGGCAGTGAGCTGAACGCCAGCCCATCCCTCCGACCTTTTCAGTCGGGCCCTGCGCTTAAATTGGCCAGACATTGGCTTATTTCTCTCAGGCCCAGGGCCCACCACCTCAGTTTGACCCACACCCGCTGTGCCACTGCACTGCAACTTCAAGACTTCAGTTCATAGAATCCCCCAGAATACAACAAGAATTCTAGGTGGTACAGGTGGTTCAAAGCCAGGACTCCAAAAGGGAAGCTACAGGTGATTGGTTGCAGTGATCATTGTCCAGAAAAACAGGGATAAATAGAGTAGTTAATAGATTTGTTTGCTGCCAGAAAAGCGTCACTGTATCTCACCAGCACTATCTTAAACCATTTAATTATTTCTAACCACTGTGTTAAAGCAGGAGTCTTCACTAGAAGAATTGCATCTGTTCACAAGTGCATCTCACCCTCGCGTTCTCAAAGGCAGTTAGTATGAACAATAAATATTGGTTTTGCATTGCTCATATTGGGGGGAAAAGAGTATATATTTTTTTAAAGATGTTAAATACTTTCTTACTGTAGTTACAGTTAAGAGCAATTGGGCATCTAAATCTGTCAGGGTGGTCTGGAGTGGCCTACTTGGGTGCAGAGGTTTGGCTCCTTCAGCTTTTGCACCAGGGTAAAAAGCTAGCAAGGGCTGCAATAGCCAGTCTAGGCAGCAGGCAGCTGTCTACATGGGGTCTGATGGGGTTTGAATGTTCAGTCGATGGCCATCTGGTTTCTACAGTATTCCTGTTTTCTCCCACAACTCAAAGATCTGCAGGTTAGTAGGTTAATTAGCCACTGAATGGCAGAATTGAGAAGAGATGTGGGAGAAGATGACTGGATTGCAGGAGGGGGAACAAGGGATGCTTAAATGTAGATGGTTTTTGTTGGTTCACAATGGAGCAAAGGGGCTCTTTGAACAAGCAGATAAATTGTCCCAATTAGCAAGCCTTCCTTGTGAAACAATTTGTATCTGTCAACAAAGCATTGAACTTGCATCCAGTGGTAAGCATCATCTGCATCTCAAATCGCGGTTGAACTCAGCAGATAGGATCCTTTATGTTGGTTGGTCATGATAGTTTAATCTGGAGCTGAAAAAGCTTTTGTAATGAATTATAATAGGGTATTGCAAGAGAGTGAGTGAATGGAAGTAACTGCATTGTTTTAACATAGAGACAGTATAGTCAGGTTAGGCTGAGTTGCCACTTTCAGTACTATACCCATTCTGTGGGTCGCAAATGTTCTTTTTCATTCTTGGAATGATTCACTAAATGAACACTACGCACAACAACTGTGACATGGTTGGCATTGCATTAGTTACTATAATACAAAAGCTAACAACATAACTGCCAGTTTTGCTTCACTCCCCAAAGAACTTACACCATTTATGCACGCTTTGAAAAGGTTGAGTAAAACTACACCTGTAAGAATCCCCACAACATCTAGTATCTCTGTAATCTCTGTCTCAGAGGCTGAAATCTGAACAGTCTAAAAGAAAGTGAACCTTTGCAAATGTCTATAAGACTGTAAGATGTAGAAGCAGAATTAAGCATTTGGCCTGTCGAGTCTGCTCTGCCATTTGATCATGGCTGACTTATCAAGCCCATTCTCCTGCCTTCTCCCCATCTTTTGACATGTTTACTATCAAGAACCTATCGATCTCAGTTTTAAGCAAACCCAATGATTTGGTCTCCACAGCTGTCTGTGACTATGAATTCCACAGATTCACCACTCTTTGACTAAAGAAATTCCTCCTCATCTCTGTTCCAAAGGGACGTCCTTCTATTCTGAGGCTATTCCCTCAGGTCCTACACTCTTCCACTATTAAAAAACATCCTCTCCATTCCACCAAGTCTTTCAATATTTGGTAGATTTCATTGAAATCCCCCTTCATTCTAAACTCCGGCAAGTACAGGCCCAGAGCCATCAAATGCTCCTCATATATTAAGTCTTTCATTCCCAGGATCATTCTTATAAAAGTCCTTTGGACCCTCTCCAATGCCAGCACATCCTTTCTTAGATATGGGGCCCAAAACTGCTCACAATAATCCAAGTGTGGACTGACCAATTCCTTATAAAGCCACAACATTACATCTTTGCTTCTATAATCTAGTCCTTTCAAAATGAATACTAACATTGCATTTGCCTTCCTTACTACTGGCTCAACCTACATTAACTTTTAATGAATCCTTTGCATCTCCAATTTCTACCTGCTCCTCCACCTATATTTGTATTATTTGCAATCCTGGCCACAAAGCCATCAATTCAGTCATCCAGATCACTAACATATTATGTGATAAGTAATGGGCCCGACACCAACTCCTGGGGAACACCTTAGTCACTGGCAGCCAACCAGACAAGGCCTCCTTTATTCCGACTCTTTGCCTTCTGCTAGTCAGCCAATTTTCAGTCCATGCCCCTGTCTTTCTTGTAATACCATAGGATCTTGTTTAGTAGCCTCATGTGTGGCATCCTGTCAAAGGCCTGAAAATCCAAGGAAACAGCATCCACTGATTGTTTATTCTGTCTGTCATTTCTTCAAAGAATTCCAACAGATTTGTCCTGCAAGGTTTCCCATTAAGGAAGCCATGCTGACTTCAGCCTGTTTTATCGTATGCCTCCAAATACCCCAAAACCTCGTCCTTAATAATGGGCCCTAACAATTACTGAGGTCAGTGACATTCGTGATTTTCCAGTCCTCTGGGACCATTCCAGAACCTGGTGATTCTTAAAAGACCATTACTAATGCCTCCACAGTCTCTTCAGCTACCTCTTTCAGAACCCTAGGGTGTAGTCCACCTGGTTCAAGTATCAGGCCTCGATATACCTGGTGAGCTACCATAATGACTGTTACCTGGTAGCACTCACATCTACCTTGATTAAGTGCTTTGAGAATTAACTAGAATTAAATCCTGCCTGAGCAAGGAACTGGACCCTCCGCAATTTGCCTATCTGCATAACTGGTCTGCAAGGATGCAATCTCACAGGCTCTCCACTTAGCTTTGGAGCACCTAGACAACTCCAAAACATATGTCAGGCTACCATTTATCGATTACAACTTAGCGTTCAACACCATCATCCTTCAGTATTAATGATCTAGCTTCAAAACCTGGGCCTTTGTACCTCCTCTGCTATCAGATCCTCGACTTCCTCATCGGAAGACCACAGTCAGTGTGGATGGATAATAAATCTCCTTCTCACTGACAATCACGACAGGCATGCCTCCAGGATGCTTGCTTAGCCCACCGCTGCACTCTATACTTATGACTGTGGCTAAGCGCTGCTTGAATGCCATCTATAAATTTGTAGATGATACCTGTGTTATTGGCTAAAAACTTAGATGGCAATGAGCAGCTATACAGAAGCGAGATAGATCAGTTTGTTGAGTGGTGTCATAACAACAACCTCACACTCAACATCATCCAAGTGCACAATTGATTGTGCCCTTCAGGGAGGGGAATTCAGGAGGACACACACTGGTCCTTATTGAGGGATCAGCAGTGCAAAAGGCAAGCAACTTCAAGTTCCTGGGTATCAACATATCAGAGGATCTAGCCTAGCCCCAACATATTGATGCGATCCCTCATTTCCCTCTGTCGCAGCAATCTTGCCTTTAGGTTCTCGATCTCCACTGACTGTTCATTTGCTAACAAGATACTAGGTAGAGGAGGTTTTACACCTTGCTGTTTTAGTCTAGCTTGAATTCCTCCCTGGTGACCTCTCTTCCGGCTATGACAATGGACTTTCATCTGTTTAAAGTTATGGTACTTGCATTCCTGAGAGTTAAGTACACCAAATCTGTAAGAAGATCGTGAAATCGCTAGTTCATTTAGGCATGTGCTTTAATTATGTTACTTTCCCTTGGACATAACGCTCTATAATGAGTCAACCTATAGCTGGGGAAATGATGACCCCCCCCCCCGCCCCGTTAGACTGTTTGAGGTAACTTATTTTTATTCTTTCTTACTTATAATATTTGTATATCTGTGCACTTGTAATGCTACTGTGACACTGTAATTTCCTTTGGGATCGTGAAGTATCTATCTACCTACCTACCTACCTAAAGGGAAATTACAGGCTGTAGGATTGCAGTTTTAAAAGTTCAGAAGAAGCACAGACATTTTGTGAGCTGCCCACACAACACCATTTTGTATAGCCACTACCTTCTTGGATTATGGAACACCTAAATACTTCTCATTATTCCTTTTATTTTGTACTTTTCATTAATTTTGTAATTTGTAGACATTTTTTTAATCTTTGCACTGTTCTGCAACTGCAAACAACAAATTTTACTATTCAAGAGTCTACAAACCTTAACATAAAAATCTGGACTGATGCTCTTGTACAGAATTAAGGTCAAAAACTGTTTTCTTGAGCAAATATTTCAAGATCTACTATATTTTGAGGATGACCATTCCCATTATCCTATTCAGTAGTTATCCCTTGATGGGAAGTTGTTGGAATCGATTGTTAAGGATGAGATTACGGAGTACCTGGAGGCATATGACAAGATGGGCCAAAGCCAGCATGGTTTCCTGAAAGAAAAATCCTGCCTGACAAACCTACTACAATTCTTTGAGGAAATTACAAGCAGGGTAGACAAAGGAGATGCAGTACACGTGGTGTGCTTGGATTTTCAGAAGGCCTTTGACAAGGTGCCACACATGAGGCTGCTTATCAAGCTAAGAGCCTATGGAATTACAGGGAAGTTACTAGCATGGATAGAGCATTGGCTGGTCGGCAGAAAACAGAGTGGGAATAAAGGGATCCTATTCTGGCTGGCTGCCAGTTACCAGTGGAGTTCCACAGGGGTTGGAGTTGGGACTGCTGCTTTTTATAATGTATGTCAATGATTTAGACTACGGTATTAATGAATTTGTGGCTAAATTTGCCAATGATACAAAGATAGGTGGAGGAGAGGGTAGTGTTGAGGAAACAGAGATCCTGCAGAAAGATTTAGACAGTTTCGGGGAAAGGGCAAAGAAGTGGCAAATGAAATACAATGTTGGAAAGTATATGGTCATGCACTTTGGTGGAAGAAATAAACGGGCAGACTATTATTTAGTTGGGGAGAGAATTCAAAATGCAGAGATGCAAAGGGACTTGGGAGTCCTTGTGCAAGATACCCTAAAGGTTAACCTCCAGGTTGAGTCAGTTGTAAAGAAGGCGAATGCAATGTTAGCGTTTATTTCTAGAGGTATAGAATACAAGAGCAAGGATGTGATGTTGAGGCTCTATAAGGCACTCGTGAGACTACACTTGGAGTACTGTGTGCAGTTTTGGGCTCCTTATTTTAGAAAGGATATACTGACATTAGACAGGGTTCAGAGAAGATTCACAAGAATGATTCCAGGAATGAGAGGGTTACCGTATAAGGAACATCTGGCAGCTCTTGGGCTGTATTCCCTGGAGTTCAGGAGAATGAGGGGGGATTTCATAGAAATATTCCAAAAGTTAAAAGGCCTGAACAGATTAGATATTGCAAAGTTATTTCCCATGGTAGGGAATTCTAGGACAAGAGAACACGACTTCAGGATTAGAACAGAGATACGGAGAAATTACTTTAGTCAGAGGGTGGTAAACCTGTGAAATCTGTTGCCACAAGCGGCTGTGGAGGCCAAGTCATTGGGTATATTTAAGGCAGAGATCGATGGGTTCTTGTTTAGAAAAGGGTATGGGGTGAAAGTAGGGGAGTGGGGATGGCTGGAAGAATTGGATCATCCCATGATTGAATGGCGAAGCGAACTCAATGGGTCAAATGGCCTACTTGTGCTCCTATATCTTATGGTCTTACGATTAGATCAGAAAACACATTAAATTGTATGTCCTTTAGGAACACGCTACACTGTCACCAATAACAATTGGAAAACTAAATTGACTTTAGTCCTTCGATCTTTCATCTCCATCTGAGTTTATTTTGAGGAAAATAGTGGCATTTTCTCCAATATGCTGGCATATTTAAGATCCCGCAAAGAGCAACAGTTTGTTAAAATGTTAAAATATGATTGTAATATTTTTTAACAATCATTATATAAAAGGCAAATCTTTGTGGTGTATTGATCCATCAATAATATAGTGGCAAAATATCAATGCTTTAAAACTTTGAATACATTTGGAACAGTAGTAGCCATTTCACAATTTCCTAAAAGACCAATTTTGTTTAATTGCAAAATTTATGTCTTTTAATGCACAGTATGAAAAGAAAATAGTGTTTTTTTTAATTGATTCACACATTTAACTCCCAGTAGTTGAAAACTGTTGAAACAACAGTTGATTTAACTAAACCAATTTACTTGCTCTGCTGTTATCTGGTTCCTCTTAAACTAATAACTCTCGGCAATATTGCAGAAATTTCCATGTGCTGCTGTATATATGTCTTGGCACATATTGATGATTGATGAGCACAGCATTAATGATGATTGATGGCTCTGACTGACTGTTCTGGACATGTGCATTTTTATTTTTAGTTTCTATTTTTATTGTTTTTTTTCTTATAACCCTTGCCATTAGTAACTCCTTACATAGAAACAAAAAAAAATGGATATCTGCAGTTTATGAATTGCAAATGCATTTTATCTCTCTATAACAGAAAACGTTTTACAATTACTACACCAATTACAGTAAAAGGTATTTCTAATTATTAGTTGACCTAATGGTTGAACCATCATGTACAGGTATTTTTGTGGTACTGTGCACACTGAACTGCTCATCTAAGACTGTTTTAATGTGATTATAAGGTTGAAATATTCATGCTTCAAGCAGCCAGATGTTTATCTTGATGAGAATGTCAATATATGGTCATATAAAAGTACTGCACATGAAACAGTAAGTGATATGTTGTATTTTTTTTAGTTACAATAATAGATTTAAACATGTACTGTGTCATGAAGAAAGCTATCAAAAACTCCAAAAGTACAGCAGAAGTTCTATTTTGTGCCACAATCCTAGCAAGGATCATTAGGAATCTGGGAATGTATTATAAGTATACATTGTAACATTGACCATTTTCTTGACAGTGATCGCAAAGTGTTCTTTTAAAGATCTTTATGACAAACTGGTAATTTCCATTAATTGTCAAAAATTTCAACCCTTAAATCCATCAACTATTTCCAGTAAAGACAGCAATTGTTGGAAACTAATATCTCAGACCTCTGTGGTTAAGTTGCAGTTTGTAGATGATGTTCCTGTTTGCGCACACTGAGGCCAAGTTTCAAGCGATATCGACTCATTTAATGAAACAAATGAGTGAATCACAACACAAAGTTCCTCTCCCAACCAACCTCCACTACATCCCCTGACCATGAGGGATTCTGGTGAGTCCTTGGAAAACATGGACATTGCCCATACTTCAGGAGACACCTCTTGATTAATGAAGACGTTAGAACATAGTGCATTACAGTACAGGAATAGGTCCTCACTCACAATGTTGTGCCAAACCAATTAAATTAATAATCAAATGGCTAACTAAAGACCTCAAGAGATAGGATCAGAATAAGGCCATTATACCCATCAAGTCTGCTTCACCATTTCATACCAGCTGATCCATTCTCCCTCTCAACTCCATTATTCTTCCATCTCCCCGTAAACTTTCACACCCTGTCTAATCAACAACCTATCTGCCTCCGCCTTACATATGCCCAATGACCTGGCCTCCACAGCCACTTGTAGCAACAAATTCCACAGATTCACAACCTCTGGCTAAAGGAATTCCACCTCATCTCCATTCTAAATGAGTGTCCCTCTATTCTGAGCCTTCTCCCTGTAACCGTTGATACCATGTCTAATCAAGAACCTATCAAGCTCTGTCTTAAATACACCCAACGACCTGGTCTCCACAGCTGCCTGTGGTAATAAATTCCACAAATTCACCCCCTCTGGCTATAGAAATTTCTCCGAATCTCTGTTTTAAACGGACACCTCTCTATCCTGAGACTGTGTCCTCTTGTCCAAGGCTCCCCACCATGGGAAACATCCTTTCCACATCTACTCTGTCTAGGTCTTTCAACATTCAAAAGGTTTCAATGAGATCTCCCCCCTCATCCTTCTAAATTCCAGCAGGTACAGACCCAGAGCCATCAAATGTTCCTTGTTATGAGAACCCTTTCATTCCTGGAATCATCTTTGTGAACCTCCTCTGGACCCTCTCCAATGCCAGCATATCTTATAGATGAGGAGCCCAGAACTGTTCACAATACTCAAGGTGAGGCCTCACCAGTTCCTTATAAAGCTTCAGCATCACATCCCTGCTCTTGTATTTTAGACCTCTTGAAATAAATGCTAACATTGCATTTGCCTTCCTCATCACTGACTCAACCTGCAAGTTAACCTTTAGGGTATTCTTCACAAGGACTCACAAGTTTCGATTTTCTCCCCATTTAGAAAATAATCTGCACATTTATTTCTTCTACCAAAGTGCATGATCATGCATTTTCCAACATTGTATTTCATTTGCCACTTTCTTGCAGATTCTCCTAATCTGTCTAAGTCATTCTGCAGCCTGCCTGTTTCCTCAACACTACCAGCCCCTCCACCAATCTTCCTATCATCTGCAAATTTGGCAACAAAGCCATCTATTCCATCATCTAAATCATTGATATACAGCATAAAAAGAAGCAATCTCAACACCAACCCCTGCGGAATACCACTAGTCACTGGCAGCCAACCAGAATAGGATCCTTTTATTCCCACTCACTGCCTCCTACCAATCAGCCAATGTCAATTATTAACCATGTCAATAATTTTCCTGTAATACAATGGGCTCTTAGCTTGGTAAGCACCTCCATGTGTGGCACCTTGTCAAAGGCCTTCTGAAAGTCCAAATATACAACATCCACTGTATCCCCTTTATCTAACCTACTCGTAATTTCCACAAAGAATTCCAACAAGTTCGTCAGGCAATTTTTCCCTAAAGGAAACCATTCTGACTTTGTCCTATCTTGTCATGTGTCACCAAATACTCCATAACCTCATCCTTAACAATTGACTCCCAATATCTTCCCAACCACTAAGGTCAGGCTAACTGGTCTATAATTTTCTTTCTGCTGCCTTCCTCCTTTCTTAAAGAGTGGAGTGGCATTTGCAATTTTCCAGACCTATGGCACCATGCCAGAGTCCAATGATTTTTGAAAGATCATTACTAATGCCTCCACAATCTCTACTGCTACCTCTTTCAGAACCCTAGAGTGCAGTTCATCTGGTCTGGGTGACTTAGGGCTTTCAGCTTTTTGAGCATCCTCTCCCTTGTAATAGTAACTGCACTCACTTCTCTTTCTTCACACCCTTCAACATCTGGCACTCTGTACACACTTAATTATTTTATTGTCGCCCAAGTGCTCCATTTTGACAGGCACTAAGTAAATTAAAAAGCTTTAGTGATTTAAGCTGTACAACTGTTGATTTAAAAGATGTTACAGTTGGGTTACAGTTTCAGATTTACAGTCCACATACTTTTAGGATGGAGTTGGAACTGGAACTGGATGAACTCCGAATCATTTGGGAGGCTAAGGAGTTGATAGAGAGAACATACAGGGTGGCAGTTACTTCCAAGGTGCAGGACACATGTCACAGGGTGACCGTCAGGAGGAGGAAAGTAGATAGGCAGACAGTGCAGAGTACCCCTATGGCTGTTCTGCTCAACAACAAGAATACTGTTAGTGGGGAACGACCTAGTCAAGGAAAGCTACAGTAGTCAGGTATCTGGCCCTGAGTCTGGCTCTGTGGCTCAGAAGGGAAGGGGGAAGAAGAGGTGAGCTGTAATGATAGGCAATTCATTGGTTAGGAGAACAGGAGGAGGTTCTGTGGACAAGAACAAGAACAAGATTATTGGATGGTATGTTACCTCCCAGGTGCCAGAGACATCTCGGATCAAATTGACAGCATTCATAAGTATGAGTGTGAGCAACCAGAGGTTGTGGTCCACATTGGTACCAATGACATGGGTAGGAGGAGTGACGAGATCCTGCAAAGTGAGTTCAGATCGTTAAAGGGATGAGCCTCCATGGTTGTGATCTCAGGACTGCTACCCATGCCACATGCTAGTGAAATCAGAAATAGGAAGATCATACAGTTCAACACACACATAGCTAAGGAGTTTTTGCAAAAGGGAGAGCTTCATATTTTTGGATCATTGGGGTCTCTTCCAGCGAAGGTGTGACTTGTACATAAGGGATGGTTTACACCTGAACTGGATAGGGACTAATATCCTAGCGGGAAGGTTTGCTAGTGCTGCACAGATGTGGGGGGGTGGGTGGGGGGGTTAAATTAGAGTTGCAGGGAGGATGGGAACCAGAGTGCCAGAACAGATAGTAGAGTGGTTGTGGAGACGTATATCATTAAGCTGACATACAAACTCAGAAATCGAGAGGTCAGTATGCTGGTACTAATGTTCTGAGCTGCATATATTTCAATACGAAGACTATTGTAAGAAAAGTGGATGAACTCGGGGCATGGATCAGCACATGGAATTAGGACATTTTAGCCACTGGTTAGACTTGGCAGCAGGAGGGGCAAGACTGGCAGCTCTGTTTTGGGGTTCCATTGTTTTAGATGTGATAGAGTGAGAGGTGATTAAAGGGAGTGGGATGTCATTACTAGTCAGGGAAAATGGCATGGCAGTGCTCTGTCAGGACGGACTGGAGAGCTCATCTACTGAGGCTTTATGGGTAGAACTGAGGAATAAGAAAGGTATAACTACATTAATAGGATTATATTGTAGGCAACCCAACCATCCATGGGATTCAGAGAAGCAAATTTGTGGTGAGATCACAGACTGTTGCAAGAAACATAAGGTTGTTATAGTAGGTAATTTTTAAAATGATCTTTCTAAATATTGACTGGGACTCCCATACTGTAAAAGGGCTGGATGGGAAAGAATTTGTCAGATGTGTTCAGGAAAGTTTCCTTAATCAGTACATAGAAGTCCTAACTAGGGAGTGTACAATACTTGATCTCCTATTAAGGAATGAGACAGGGCAGGTGACAGAATATTGTGTAGGGAAACACTTTGCATCTCATGATCATAATGCCATTAGTTTCAAGGTAATTATGGAAAAAGGATAGGTCTGGTCCTCGGGTTGAGATTCTAAATTGGAGAGAGGCCTATTTCTGATTGTATCAGAAATGATCTGTCAAGTGTGGACTGAGACATGTTGTTTTCTGGCAGATGTGTACTTGGTAAGTGGGAGGCCTTCAAATGTGAAATTTTGAGAGTACCGAGTTTATATGTTCCTGTCAGAGTAAAAGCCAAGGATAACCGGTTTAGAGAACCTTAGTTTTCAAGAGTCTCTGGTTTAAAAAAAGGAGGTGCATAGAAGCAAACAGCAGGCAGGAACAAGTGAAGGTGAGTATAAAAATGCAAGAGAACACTTCAAAGGAAATCGGGAGGGCTAAAAGAAGACAAGGTGAAGTAGAATCCTAAGTGTTCTACAGATATAGTAAGAGCAAAAAGATAGCAAGGAATTAAATTGGTCCTCTAGAAAATCAGAATGGTAATCTATGCATGGAACTGGAAGAGATGGGGGAGATTTTAAATGGATTTTTTGGCATCTGTGTTTACTTGGCAATGGACCCAGACTCTATAGATGTAAGGCGATGCAGCAGCGAGATCGTGGACCCTATACAGATGACAAAGGGACAGATGTTTGCTGTCTTGAGACAGACTGATTAGGGATAGTCAACATGGCTTTGTGTCTGGTAAGTTGTGTCTAATGAATCTCATAAGGATTTTTTGAGGAAGTTACCAGGAAAGTTGCAGGTAAGGCAGTGGATGTTGTCTGCATGAACTTTAACAATGACGTTCAACAACGTCCCACATGGGGTTTGTTCAAGAAGGTTCAGTCACTTGGATGAGGTAGTAAATTGGATTAGACACTGGCTTCGTGGAAGAAGCCAGAGAGTGGTAGTAGATGGTTGCCTCTCTGACTGGAGGCTTGTGACTAGTGGTGCACCACAGAGATCAGAGCTTGGTCCGTTGTTAGAGTATAGGAGCAGGGATGTGATGTTGAGGCTCTATAAGGCGCTGGATAGACCTCACTTGGAGTACTGTGGGCAGTTTTGGTCTCCTTATTTAAAAAAAGATGTGCTGACGTTGGAGAGGGTACAGAGAAGATTCACTAGAATGATTCTGGGAATGAGAGAGTTAACATATGAGGAACGTTTGTCTGCTCTTGGACTGTATTCCTTGGAGTTTAGAAGAATGAGGGGGGACCTCATAGAAACATTTCGAATGTTGAAAGGCATGGACAGAGTGGATGTGGCAAGGTTGTTTCCCATGATGGGGGAGTCTAGTACGAGAGGGCATGACTTAAGGATTGAAGGGCACCCATTCAGAACAGAAATGCGAAGAAATTTTTTAGCCAGAGGGTGGTGAATCTATGGAATTTGTTGCCACGGGCGGCTGTGGAGGCCAAGTCATTGGGTGTATTTAAGGCAGAGATTGATAGGTATCTGAGTAGCCAGGGCATCAAAGGTTATGGTGAGAAGGTGGGGGAGTGGGACTAAATGGGAGAATGGATCAGCTCATGATAAAATGGCGGAGCAGACTGGATGGGCCAAATGGCCAACTTCTGCTTCTTTGTCTTGTGGTCTTGTGGTTGTTCTTTATCATCTGTATCAATGATCTGGATGATAATATAGTTAACTAGATCGGCAAATTTGCAGATAACACCAAGATTGGAAGTGTAGTGGACAACGAAGAAGGCTATCAAAGCTTGCAGTGGGATTTAGACCAGCTGGTAAAATGGGCTGAAAAATGACAGATGAAATTAAATGCAGACTAGTGTGACATATTGCATTTTAGGAGGACCAATTAGGCCAGGTCTTATACAGTGAGTGGCACTGAGAAGTACAGAGGAATTTGGGAATTGTTGAAAACATTTTTATTTTACATGCTGCAAGGGAAGACCATCACCACACGAGCCGGTGATAGCTGCAAAAAAACAGACAGCATAATCACTCCTTTGTACCTAAGTGTTAGCTACAGTGTGTCAGTTCAAGGATGCATACCATTCGCCCACTTAATCAGTGTACTTGGCATTCTTCCAGTTACTCATCTGCTTATCTTTCTGCAGTTTTTCATATACTTAAAGTCCATCAGCATAATGTTGCACAAACATTATTAGCAAAGCACTCTGGTACAATACAGGTTCCATTTTGTTACAGACAAAAATACCATTTTGTTACTGCAAGAATATTTCCACAGAATACAGATCCATACTTAATTGAAAGTGGTGTCACAGGTAGATAGAGTCATAAAGAAAGCCTTTAGCACATTGGCCATCATAAATCAATGTATTCAGTGCAGGAGTTGGGATGTTATGTTAAAATTGTATAAACATATAAGACGTTGGTGAGGCTTAATTTGGAGTACTGTGTCCAGGTTTGATCACCTACCTAAAGAAAAGATGTAAGACTGCAAGACTGTAGATGAAACTTACAAGGATGTTGCTGGGACTTGACGACCTGAGTAAGTTAGGACTTCATTCCCTAGACTGTAGAAGATTAAGGGGAGATTTAATAGAAGTATAGAAAATTATGAAGGATGTAGATTGGTAAATGCAAGCAGGCCTTTTCCACTGAAGTTGGGTGAGACTAGAACTGGAGGTCATGAGTTAAAGGTGAAATGTGAAATTTGGATACGTACATGGATGGGAAGGGTATGGAGGGCAATGGTCCAGGTGCATTTCAATGTAACTACGCAGATTAATGGTTAATGATGCATGGGCTTGATGGGCTGCTGGGCCTGTTTCTGTGCTTTAGTGTTCGATGACTCTATAGGACAATTTTTTTTTAATTGCCTAAGGTTTGGGAGGTATTATTGGAATAACTTAGCAAGAAATTATAAAGCATTCTGTAAAGTGGAAAGATGGCTATTATTTTTTTGCAAAAAGTAATTTTCTTGAATTTCCAAATGTGACAGATGGCACCCAACTAAATATTTTGCTTTCTGTATATAAACCATTTTTTTTCATCTCAAAAGAAGAGTTTTTGGGGGGAAAGTCAGAAATCCTGTGTAATTGTTTTTTTTCCCCCTCTTATTGCAACTTCTCATTTTTATGTTTGTTCATATAAGTCTTAACAACAATCAACTAAAAACACACCAGTCTCTTGCAGCACCTTGTTTAGGCAGTTTCTTGGAAAAAAGTAATCCAACTTTTTTTCTCAAGTGCAGTCTTCCACCTTGTGGCCTAAATAAGAATTTCTTGACAACCTTCTAAACATTTGGACACTAGAAATTATGCAGGTTGTCCACTGTTCTCTACTATTACATTCCTTCTTCTTTAACCCTTTACTTCTTTCACTTATGCCTTCCCAACTTCTTATTTCATCACCCCTTCCTCATCAATAAGCTCCAAGACCTAGGCCTCAGTACCTTACTGTGCAATTGGATCCTTCATTTCCTCATCTGCTGACTCCAGTCAGCTTGGATTGGCAACAACATCTCCACAATCTCCACCATCTCCACCAGAAGGCTGTGTGCTTAGCCCCTTGCTCTACTTGCTTTATACTTGACTGTGAGGCCAAGCACAGGTCCAATGCCATTTTTAAGTTTGCTGATGACTCTGCTGTAGTTGGCCAAATCAAAGGTGGTGATAACTCAGCATATAAGAGGGTGGTTGAAATCTGACTGATTGGTGTCACCACAACAACACCTCACAATATCAGCAAGGCAAAGGAGCTGATTATTGACTTCAGGAGGGGGAAATGGAAGGTCCATGAGCCAGTCCCCATTGGGAGATCAGAGGTGGAGAGAGTCAGCAATTTTAAATTCCTCAGTGTTTTCATTTCAGAGAATCTGTTCTGGGTCCAGTTCATAAGTGCCATTATGAAGAAAGCCTAGCAGCACCTCTACTTCAATAGATGTGTGGTGGAGAGTATATTGACTAGTTGCATCACAGCCTGATATGAAAATACCAATTTCCTTGAATAGAAAAGCCTACAAAAGTAGTGGGAACAGCTTAGACCATCACGGGTAAAGCCAACGCCACCATTGAACACGTCACTGTCACAAGAAGGCAGAATCCATCACCAAGGACCCGCACCATGCAGGCCATGCTCTCTTCTCGCTGCTGCTATCAGAAATGAGGTACAGGAGCCTCAGGATCCACACCACCAAATTCAGGAATAGTTATTATCCCTCAACCATCAGGCTCTTGAACCAGAGAGAATAGCTTTGCTTGCCCCAGCACTGAATTGTGGACTCTTGTTCAGTGACTCTTCATCTCATGTTCTTGATATTTATTGCTTATTTTATTGTTATTATTTTTCTTTTTTTTGTATTTGCACAGTTGTCGTCTTTTGCATAGTGTTTGCCCATCCTACTCAGTACGTTTTTCATTCATTCTACTGTGTTTCTTGTATTTACTATGAATGCCTGCAAGAAATGAATCTCAGGGTTGTATATGGTGACATATATGTACTTTCTGCATTCCCTGTCACCTGGTCGTACCTTTCTCCTGCCAGCTTATATTGTCCCTCCACTCCCCCCCCCCACCTTCCCATTTCCTATTCTGGCTTCTGCCCCCTTCCTTTCCAGTGCTGATGAAGGGCCTCTACCCAAAACATCAACAAATTCCTCTCCATAGATGCTGCTTGACTTACTGAGTTCCTCCAACATTTTGTATGTTTGCTCATTTAGGCCAGATTAATAGGGCAACAATCAGTATCTTTCCTTTGTTAAACTTGATCATTTACTTATAGATTTATATCTTCTTTTTACATGCAAGTATGAGCTTGGAATGAAGATCTGAGTGAATAGTGAAAGTAACTGTGGGTCATCTTAATCAGTCATCTTAAAAAAAGGAATAAATGAACAAAACAGTATTGAAGCATATGTGCATTGACTGCATGAATTTCGCCGCTCAGAAAGCCACTATTCATCAATTTCATAGTAAAACTGCATATACTAGGTCAAGGAATATGAAATGTAGTCTGAACATTCAGTTTGAAAAGTTGCCAGAAAATTATACTTGAAAGAACTTAATAAAACGTTCCAGTATGCTAAAAGATTTTTCAGTAATATATGTTCCCAGCTTCTCCAGCTTAGTAGGGTTGTTCTGTTTATTCAGCGTTATCAAAACCTTGCTAGATGAGTAGTTTGGGAATTGGAAAACATCAATATCATTACATAATTAATAATTTTAACTAGTTATACCAGTTAGTTTCCCACTTTGGATATTTCTTACATTTCTTGGCTAGAATCTGAATACAGATAGACTGCTTAATCCCTCATAACAAAAATTAATGCATTTGAGATCTTTAATAGTCTGGTGGCTGCTAAAAGCACTCCTGAAAACTGGATAGATTACATAGCTAATGTGCACAAATTAAAAAGGAATATTATGAACATGGAGGAAAGCTAAGTGGTAGGATGTTAATTCTTTTTCTGGAGTATTTAGAATTTATAAACTCCTTAATATGCTTTCCTTGTGGGGTATGTAAAACTTTCATATTTAAATAAATCAGGAGTTTAAATATTTGAAAAGTAATTCTGTTATTCTTGAGCACTCATTATCAGAAGGGTAATACTTGCGGTAGTTCCTGCATTGAAACAAGCAATGGTCTCCCAGGGGTCATTCGGTTCCTTTAAATATACCATGTGCTCATGGCCTGAGAGACAGGCTAAAGAACAAGGATCCCTCTGCAGAAAGGTATTTGACCCACAAGGTACAGTAAATGTTGCCCTCTTGTGGAGTAAAGTAAAAAGCCAGTAGATTGTAAAAAGGTGATTAATATTTATGCTGATGTTTATGGATGGGAAAGTCTGCAGTTTATCATGATCAAGCTTCTGTGCAATTTGTTTTATCTTCTGACACCTTTACTAAACAATACCAGATGTGCTATTGACTTCATATTCTTGAATAGCTTTATGGTTATGTGTTTATTTATTTAGCAATACAGCACAGAGCAAGTCCTTCCGACTTTTCGAGCCACACCACCCCAGCAACCTCAACCAAACCTAATCTAATCACAGGACAATTTACAAAGACTAATTAACCTACCCAGTACATCTTTGGACAGTGGGAGGAAACTGAAGAACCCGGAGAAAGCCCATCCATTCATAAGAACATAAGAAATAGGAGCAGGAGTGGCCCATCGAACCTGCCCCCCCATTTAATAAGATCATGGCTGATCTGTCCGTAAATTCAGCTCCATCTGCCTGCCTTTTCTCCATAACCCTTAATTCCCCTACTATGTAAAAATCTATCTAACTGTATCTTAAATATAGTTAGTGAAGAAGCCTCAACTGCTTCCCTGGGCAGAGGATTCCACAGATTCACCACTCTCTGGGAAAAACAGTTTCTCCTCATCTCCGTCCTAAATCTTCTCTCCAGAACCTTGATACAATGTCCCCTAGTTCTAGTCTCACCTACCAATGGAAACAACTTTCATACTTCTATCTTTACTTTAGTTTATTACTTTACTTTATTGTCGCCAAACAATTGATACTAGAACCTACAATCATCATAGGGATATTTGATTCTGTGCTTCCCGCTCTCTGGATTACAAATCGATAGTAAATATTAAAAAATTAAATTCTAAATCATAAATAGAAAATAGAAAAATGGAAAGTAAGGTAGTGCAAAAAAACCGAGAGGCAGGTCCGGATATTTGGAGGGTACGGCCCAGATCTGGGTCAGGATCCGTTCAGCAGTCTTATCACAGTTGGAAAGAAGCTGTTCCCAAATCTGGCCGTACGAGTCTTCAAGCTCCTGAGCCTTCTCCCCAAGGGAAGAGGGACAAAAAGTGTGAAGGCTGGGTGGGTCGTGTCCTTGATTATCCTGGCAGCACTGCTCTGACTGTGTGCGGTGTGAAGTGAGTCCAAGGACAGAAGATTGGTTTGTGTGATGTGCTATGCCGTGTTCACGATCTTCTGCAGCCTCATTCGGTCTTGGACAGGACAACTTCCATACCAGGTTGTGATGCACCCCAGAAGAATGCTTTCTACGGTGCATCTATAAAAATTAGTGAGGGTTTTAGGGGACAGGCCAAATTTCTTTAGTTTTCTCAGGAAGTAAAGGCGCTGGTGGGCCTTCTTGGCAGTAACTACCCCATTGTTCCTCGATCAAGCAGTTCCTTCCAGTTTACCTTCTGATGTCTTTGCCACATCTGCACAAATTTTGCCTTTTTGAAATTCAATTTAACGGCTTTAGCTTTTAACTGATACACTCTCCCAAAAAACTTTGAGACTAACAATGTTATGGTTACTTGTTCCTAAAGGCTCACCAACTTCCATACACAAAATTCTGTCCTGATTGTAACAGAATATCAAATCTGGACAAAGTAGGTGGATCAAATGGCCCAATTCTGCTCCCATGTCTTATGGCCTTATAGTCTTTATCTGCCTGACCAACCAGCTGGGGTGTTCACTGAGATCTTTAACCTCTTGCTTCAGCAGTGTATGGTAGCCACTTCACCAATCATGAATTTGATGTTTCATAATTATTTTATTCATTAGCCTTATTGACAAAATTATAGAATTTAAATGCTCAACAAATAATGAAAGTAAAAAAAACTGAGCAATCATTGCCAAGAGTTGCAGGATAAGGACTGGGAACTTGCTGCAGTCTTCTGGCTATCTTTATTGGGTGGGTTTGATATATTTACTGTATAAAGAGAGCAAAGGCAAGCATGATATGAAAATCAAAGTAAAATAAAAGCAAAAGTTTGTGTGGGAGGCCTGGTTAGTGTGCTTGGGAAGAACCCACTTCCCTGAATGGATGGTGAGTAACAAGAGGAATAAATTTGAAGTAATTTGTAAAAGAATTTGGCTGAAGTTAAGGTGAGGGTTGGTGAGCAACTGAACTTCACTGCCTAAGGACCTGATGAGGCAGAAACCCTCATCAGTTGACAAAGTATGAACTAAGAAATGGAAATACTATGAGCCGCTGATGTTTGGTTCTCAAGTTCAAGTGGAACTTGAAAATAGTTATTACCACAGAATAAATGTTGAAAAGTTGTTTAACCCACTTTTTTGTTAATGATTAAAAACTGAACACTAGATTAAAGTGCATAGTTTTATGGTCCATATGGCACTAGTGTAGTAAACTGTAAATTTCTCTGATCCTATGTGCAGAATTGAGGGAAGAATGGTTTGGGTCTTAGTGACTGAATAGTTTGTTACCATTTTAATTTATTTTCTCTTAGCTATTGTATTAGCTAAGAGAACTACAATTCCGTGAGGTGTTCATTTGCTATTACATGGAATGTAAATTATATTCCTTTGTTTAATTTGGGAAAGGGCATCAACAGAGTATCAGATAAAGTGACATCTGCTTCTTCTGGTGATAGAAATTGGTTTGGGAATAAGAAGGATTTGTTGACTTTAAGTTATTGTGTCCTGTGGAAGGCAAGTGCAGAAATTGCAGGGACTCTAACAGAGATATTTAATTATCCTTAGCGACAGGTATGACCCGTCTGGTGGCGTAGTGTCATCAGCATCAGACTTCAGGACGAAAGGTCCTGGGTTCAAATCCAGCCAGCCGGCTCCCCTGCACGCTTTCCATCCGTGCTGGTTTACGAGCTGGTGATCTCTTTGGAAACTCACCCAGCAGAAGGCAATGGCAAACCACTGCTGTAACTTGCCTCGTATGCAGTTCCCCACTACGTCAGGGAAGTGTGAAGGGAAATCGTCAGCTAACCGGAGGAACTCCGGATGCGACGTACCTTTCCTAGCGACAGGTAAGGTGCCAGAGGATAGCTAATGTTGTTCCGCTGTTTAAAAAAAGCTCTAAAAATAACCAGGAAATTATAGGGCAGTGAGCCTGACATCAGAGGTGGGAAAGTTATTGGAAGGTATTTTAAGGGAGTGGATATATATGTATTTGGATAGATGAGAACAGATTAGGGATAGTCTGCATCGCTGTGTGTGTAGTAGGTCATGTCTAACCAATCTTATAGAGTTTTTTGAGGAAGTTACCAGGAAAGTTGATGAAAGCAAGGCAATGGATGTTGTCCACATAAACAAGGCATTTGACAAGGTCCCGAATGAGAGGTTGGTCAGGAAGATTCAGTTGCTTGGTATTCCAGATGAGGTAGTCAATTAGATCAGACATTGGCTGTGTGGGAGAAGCCAGAGAATAGTAGCAGATAGTTGCCTCTCTGAATGAAGGCCTGTGGAGTGCCGCAGGGACCAGTGCTGGTTCCATTGGTGTTTGTTATCCATATTGATCTGGATGATAATATGGGTAACTGGATCAGCAAATTTGCAGATGACACCAAGATTGTGGCTGTAGTAGACAGCAAGGGAGACTATCAGAGCTTGCAGTGGGATCTGGACCAGCTGGAAAAATGGGCTGAAAAATGGCAGATGGAATCTGCCATTCTAATGTTGGTTTTCTGGGTCCGGTAATGCCATGTATTCCTCAAATTGTGATGGAATGCTGAATGTAACATTTAGCTCTCTGTAGCAGATTCTTTGTATTATTTTGTGACCTGCTGGTCTCTTCTAGGTGCCCCAATAAACTGAAGAAGAGTGTACTTCAAACAAATGTCAAAAATAAATGTCAGCCAGGCACACCAACACCTTGAAGTGGTTTCTCTCTACCAAGGCAGCAAAAACAGGAGTGTTTTTATGCTAAGAAGAGGCATTCCCTGATTAGCTCAATTAAAAGGCCCAGGAGAAAAATAGAATTGTATCACATTTTGAGAATCTGGAAGTCCTGATTTTTTTCTCTCCCCATTCCAGGTTTAATGTCATGAAGGGTTGAAAGGTCATATAGGTGAGCTGCTCAGGTCAGAAAATGTATAATACAGGTTAGAAAAACAAAACCTGCTGATAAATGAAAGCTGTTTGTGTGAAATGCCTCACAATGTGCTCTCTCTTTTATTTGTAGGTACTCATCGGCCACTTGTATACCACACAAAAGCTCGTCATTGAAAATCAGTGAAAGTGATCACTTGGAGCTTTCAATCTACTTTGTGCCAGTGGTGATATACTAACCTTCAGGAACTCAATCTTCTCTCTCTACTATGTTTGGCAACACTGGAAAAGATTATGGAAGCAAGACTTACACAGCGGTGTAATCAATACATTTAACTCTCCTCCTAAATTGCAATATTGCAAATTTTTTTCAATTCTGTAGTAATGGTAAGGGTCAGCTATGTAATTAAAAATGCATAATTTGTAATCCCAATGTAATGTTTAATATTCAATGTTGCACATACTAATGAGCAGAGACAGTCTATGGTTAAATATTAGTTTTCTGTTCGACCAATAAAAGAACAATAAAAACTCCCTAATGAAGTATGTACTCAAGGCTACTATTTTGTCCTGGAATAATCTCTACAAATATTTACAGCAACATCCTAGTGGCCTGTTTATATATGCACTTTACTTTGGAGAAACATACATACAATAAACAATTTTTTGAGATATGAACTTAAACAGAGGTAGGTTTAGAGCATAATATTCTGGATTCTATGGCAGACAAATATGCTCTGTCTACTCTAATTCTGTTGTAGTTATATACTTTGGTGATGCGCGATACAAAAACATGAGGCTGATCCAGCTGACATGTTGAGTCAGTACCCTGTGCTTAACTCCAACACAAGCCTTGTAGTTGCACTAACCTTTGATGGGCCTGTAGGTCTAATCGGACTTGAACCCTCATCCTGGACTATCCTGATGGGCACATTTTCAAACATTAAGTTAAAATAAATTTTTAATGATTTAACTAACGTAAATGAATTAAAAATTGGGTATGATTTTCTAGCATTCCAAGATTTTTCAATATTGCTGTTTAATAGGTCAAGTGAACACAATAAAACAGAACAGTACATTACAGGAGTAGGCCCTTCAGCCCATGATGCTCTGCTAAACAATTCCTAATTTCACTCATTCCTTCTGTCTGCACATAGTCCCTTTTTGTTCATTCTCTGAACATTCATGTGCCTAACTTAAGAGCCCCTTAAACACCTCTATTGTACCTACTTCTACAACCCCTGACAGTCTATTCCAAGCATTCACTGCTCTGTGTACAAAAAACAACTTGCACAGCACATCTCCTTTGAACTTTGGCCCTCTCAGCTTATATTGCAACTCTTTAATATTAGAAAAGTTGACTGTCTATCTATGCCTCTTATTTTATATACCTCTATCAGGTCTCCCCTCAGCTAACACAACTCCAGAAACAATAACACTAGTTTATCCAACCTCTGATAGTGCATGCCCCCTAATCCAAGTAGCATCCTGGAAAACTTCTGCACCCTCTCCAAAGACTCCACATCCTTCCTATGATGGGGCAACCAGAAATGAATGCAATACTCCAGATTGGCCTAACCAGAATTTAGGCCATCTAACTTCTTGAACTCAAGTAACTGCACAAGTTGATCAGGTGGTAAAGAAGACCTATGGCATGCTTGCTTTCATTAATAAAGGTAAACATGTCATATGCCCTCTTTGCCAACTTGTCATCTTATGCAGTCACTTTCAAGGAACTAAGTTCTTGAATGCTAAGATCCCACCGTGCAGAAAAACAGTTAAGAGTCCTATCATTAACTGTGTACTCTTCCTTTACATTTGACCTCCCAAAGAGTGCTTCCTGTTACATCTTCTAACTATAAATAATTTATTAATGCCCAACAATGTGCTTTCTGGATGGTTCCACTGCATAGATCTCAGCCATCAAAGTTCTCAGTTTCGTACTATATCTTGATCCCAGTACAACCAGTTCTGAATTAACAACCCAAAAGGAATTATCATGCTCCTTAGGTTGCCTCCACACAGTAACAGATCACTTCCTTAAAGTATCCCACTCATTCAGGCTGGCTCAGGCCATTTACCAGCTCCATGCAGTTATAATCAGTAGCATCTTTCAACTTCATTATGGCCTTTGTATACTGCAGTATTTATTTGGAGAGCCACAATGTTCTGGATAGCAGTAACAGGATTGGTCTGAGTCAGCATGGATTTACGAAGGGGAAATCATGCTTGACTAATCTTCTGGAATTTTTTGAGGATGTTACTATGAAAATGGACAAGGGAGAGCCAGCGGATGTAGCGTACCTGGACTTTCAAAAAGCCTTTGATAAAGTCCCACATAGGAGATTAGTGGGCAAAATTAGGGCACATGGTATTGGGGGCAGAGTACTGTCATGGATTGAAAATTGGCTGGCTGACAGAAAACAAAGAGTAGCGATTAATGGGTCCCTTTCGGAATGGCAGGCGGTGACCAGTGGGGTACCGCAGGGTTCAGTGCTGGGACCGCAGCTGTTTACAATATAAATGATTTAGATGAGAGGATTAAAAGTAACATTAGTAAATTTGCTGATGACACAAAGCTGGGAGGCAGTGTGAAATGTGAGGAGGATGTTATGAGAATGCAGGGTGACTTGGACAGGCTGGGTGAGTGGGCAGATGCAGTTTAATGTGGATAAATGTGAGATTATCCACTTTGGTGGTAAGAACAGGAAGGCAGATTATTATCTAAATGGAGTCAAGTTAGGAAAAGGGGAAGTACAACGAGATCTAGGTGTTCTTGTACATCAGTCACTGAAAGTAAGCATGCAAGTACAGCAGGCTGTGAAGAAAGCTAATGGCATGCTGGCCTTCATAACAAGGGGAATTGAGTATAAGAGCAAAGAGGTCCTTCTGCAGTTGTACAGGACCCTGGTGAGACCACATCTGGAGTACTGTGTGCAGTTTTGGTCTCCCAATTTGAGGAAGGATATTCTTGCTATTGAGGGAGTGCAGCGTAGGTTCACAAAGTTAATTCCCGGGATGGTGGGACTGTCATGTCGAAAAATTGGAGCAACTGGGCTTGTATACTCTGGAATTTAGAAGACTGAGGGGGAATCTTATTGAAACATATAAGATTATTAAGGGATTGGACACGCTGGAGGCAGGAAGCATGTTCCTGCTGATGGGTGAGTCCAGAACCAGAGGCCACAGTTTAGGAATAAGGGATAGGCCATTTAGAACGGAGTTGAGGAAAAACTTTTTCACCCAGAGAGTGGTGGATATATGGAATGCTCTGCCCCAGAAGGCTGTGGAGGCCAAGTCTCTGGATGCTTTCAAGAAAGAGATGGATAGAGCTCTTAAAGATAGCGGAATCAAAGGTAATGGGGATAAGGCAGGAACTGGATACTGATTGTGGATGACCAGCCATGATCACAGTGAATGTCGGTGCTGGCTTGAAGGGCCAAATGGCCTACTTCTGCACCTATTGTCTATTGTCTATAATGACATATATGTTAACATCTCTTCCTGGCTGAACATTTGCACAGTAAACATAACAAATCCCATGGTTTCAACAAATACCATCACAGCAGACTATTGTAGAAATTGCATTCTTCATTAATGTTACTAATTCATGCCACAATTTAATGTTTGAGAGTATTAACTTTCAATTTTTCACCATACAATTCTCTAACTGCCCTCGGATACACACTGTTAGATTATCTAGCAACCCTTGAGTGCACAGAGATTATATTTCTTTCAGCTGATGTCTCGAGCCACATAGAGAAATTTGGTGTGGAAACAGCCCCTTCAGACCACTAAGTCCATGCTGACCATCAACCCCATTCATTTACATTAATTCTACACGAATCCATTTGTTATTCTCAACTACACCATATGATATCACTCGCCTACACATTTGTGGCAATTTACAATGGTCATGCTGCACCCACACATTCTCAGAAGAATGTTTAAGCTCTACACAGACAGCATCCATGGTCAGGATTGATCCTGGCTCTCTGATGCTGTAAGGTCCTCTTTAGGTGATCCACGTACCACTGCATTGCTGCCTTTATAACCATATAACACTCACAGCACGGAAACAGGCCATCTCGGCTCTTCTAGTCCGTGCCAAATTCCTACTCTCACCTAGTCCCACCGACATGCACTCAGCCCATAACCCACCATTCCTTTCCTATCCATATATCTATCCAATTTAACTTTAAACGACAACATCGAACCTGCCTCAACCACTTCTGCTGGAAGCTGGTTCCACACAGATACCACTCTCTGAGTAAAGAAGTTCCCCCTCATGTTACCCCTAAACTTTTGCCCTTTAACTCTCAACTGATGTCCTCTTGTTTGAATCTCCCCCGCTCTCAATGGAGAAAGCCTATCCATGTCAACTCTATCAATCCCCCTCATAATTTTAAACACCTCTATCAAGTCCCCCCTCAACCTTCTACGCTCCAAAGAATAAAGACCTAACTTGTTCAACCTTTCTCTGTGACTTAGGAGATGAAACCCAGGCAACATTTTAGTAAACCTCCTCTGTACGCTCTCAATTTTATTGACATCTTTCCTATAATTCGGTGACCAGAACTGTACACAATACTCCAGATTTGGCCTTACCAATGCCTTATACAATTTCAACATTACGTCCCAACTCCTATACTCAATGCTCTGATTAATAAAAGGCCAGCATACCGAAAGCTTTCTTCACCACCCTATCCACATGAGATTCCACCTTCAGGGAACTATGCACCATTATTCCTAGATCCCTCTGTTCTACAGCATTCTTCAATGCCCTACCATTTACCATGTATGTCCTATTTTGATTAGTCCTACCAAAATGTAGCACCTCATATTTTTCAGCATTAAACTCCATCTGCCATCTTTCAGCCCATTCTTCTAATTGGCCTAAATCTCTCTACAAGCTTTGAAAGCCTACTTCATCATCCACAACGCCACCTATCTTAGTATCATCTGCATACCTACTAATCCAATTTACCACCCTATCATCCAGATCATTTATATGACAAACAACATTGGACCCAGTACAGATCCCTGAGGCGCACCGCTACACACCGTTCTCCAATCTGACACACAGTTATCCACCACTACTCTCTGGCGTCTCCTATCTAGCCACTGCTAGATCCGTTTTACTACTTCGATATTAATGCCTAACGATTGAACCTTCCTAACTAACCTTCTGTGTGGAACCTTGTCAAAGGCCTTACTGAAGTCCATATAGACAACATCCACCACTTTACCCTCGTCAACGTTCTTAGTAACCTCGTCAAAAAATTCAATTAAGATTTGTCAAACATGACGTTCCACGCACAAATCCATGTTGACTGTCCCTAATCCGACCCTTTCTATCCAGATAATTATATATACCGTCTCTAAGAATACTTTCCATCAATTTACCCTCCACTGAGGTCAAACTCACAGGCTTTTCTCTCTCCTTTTTCTCCCTCTGTCCTTCTGACTATACCCCTTTCCCATCCTCTGTTTTTTTCCCCTCCTCCCCCTTTTCCTTCTCCCTGGGTCTCCTGTCCTATGATCCTCTCATATCCCTTTTACCAATCACCTCTCCAGCACTTGGCTCCATTCCTCCCCCTCCTGTCTTCTCCTAACATTTTGGATCTCCCCCTCCCCCTCCCACTTTCAAATCTCTTACTAGCTCTTCCTTCAGTTAGTCCTGACAAAGGGTCTCGGCCCGAAACGTCGACTGTACCTCTTCCTAGAGATGCTGCCTGGCCTGCTGCGTTCACCAGCAAATTTGATGTGTGTTGCTTGAATTTCCAGCATCTGCAGAATTCCTCATGTTTATGTTGTTATCTTTTTCTTCCTTTTCCCTTACATCTTTGGTCTGATTGCTCCTGATCTCTGTCCCCTGCCTATCCTCCCTCACACACCGCCTACCTGCCTTCTCCATTTGTGAACCAACCTCCCCTCTCCTAGTCGCCTTAATTTGATCCCCACCCCCCCAAAAATTCTAGTTTAAAGTCACCTCAGTAGCCCTTGCAAATCTCCCCGCCAGGATATTGGTTCCCCTAGGATTCAAGTGTAACCCGTCCTTTTTGTACAGGTCACGCCTGCACCAATAGAGGTCCCAATGATCCAAAAACTTGAGTCCCTGCCCCCTGCTTCAAACCCTCAGCCACACATTTATCCTACATCTCATTGCATTCCTACTCTCACTGTCGCGTGGCACAGGCAGTAATTCTGAGATTACTACCTTTGCGGTCCTTTTTCTCAACTCCAGTACAGTAACAATTTTACTACAATAACCCCACCTACTTACTAGGACAGGGTCTTCTGAACCCTTGTGCTCTTCTCTGACATACCTTCAGTCTACCTTCTAAGATAATGGATCAATAACTACTGATTTCTTATTCTCCATTGTCGCCTTATTAGCTCTGTAGCCATGTGTGAGTTTTGGAATATGAACAGTCTCTGAGTTTGAATGACCAGTCATAACAAGTGGACCAGTGCTCGCCACTGCTGCTAATGATGTTTGGAATTCAAATGAATTGATTCAATTGATGCTCATCTCCGACCGCCCGAACCATAATAAACAACTGGACTCATACATCTACTGCTAAACCAATAGTTTTTCTCCACCCGCCCCCCCCCCGTAACCTGAAGAATCCCTCCTGCAGAGTCACTTAATAACAGTTTGCTCTACCTGAATGGAAAATGTTTCAGGTATTTCTGCCCACATCTTGCCCTACAACTCTCCAGCTTGCATCAGTGTTAATGTGCATGCTGATTATAGTGCCTTCTATTGATGTGTTGCCCATAATTGTCCCTGCAGCTATGCAGTAAATTCTGTTTATCATTCCTAGCCCCATCTCTTTATCTCCAACCTCAACAAATGAATAGTAATTCATTGGAACACACATAAAAGTTGCTGGTGAACGCAGCAGGCCAGGCAGCATCTCTAGGAAGAGGTACAGTCGATGTTTCAGGCCGAGACCCTTCATCAGGACTAACTGAAAGAAGAGCTAGTAAGAGATTTGAAAGTGGGAAGGGGAGGGGGAGGTCCGAAATGATAGGAAAAGACAGGAGGGGGAGGGGGAGGGATGGAGCCAAGAGCTGGACAGTTGATTGGCAAAAGGGATACAAGGCTGGAGAAGGGAGAGGATCATGGGACGGGAGGCCTAGGGGGGAAAGAAAAAGGGGGTGGGGGAAGCCCAGAGGATGGGTAAGGGGTATAGTCAGAGGGACAGAGGGAGAAAAAGGAGAGAGAGAGAAAGAATGAATGTGTGTATATAAATAAATAAATAACGGATGGGGTACGAGGGGGAGGTGGGGCATTAGCGGAAGTTTGAGAAGTCAATGTTCATGCCATCAGGTTGGAGGCTACCCAGACAGAATATAAGATGTTGTTCCTCCAACCTGAGTGTGGTTTCATCTTTACAGTCGAGGAGGCCGTGGATAGACATATCAGAATGGGAATGGGATGTGGAATTAAAATGGGTGGCCACTGGGAGATCCTGCTTTCTCTGACGGACAGAGCGTAGGTGTTCAGCGAAACGGTCTCCCAGTCTGTGTTGGGTCTCGCCAATATATAGAAGGCCGCATTGGGAGCACCAGATGCAGTATATCACCCCAGCCGACTCACAGGTGAAGTGTTGCCTCATCTGGAAGGACTGTCTGGGGCCCTAAATGGTTGTGAGGGAGGAAATATAAGGGCATGTGTAGCACTTGTTCCGCTTACAAGGATAAATACCAGGAGGGAGATCGGTGGGGAGGGATGGGGGTGATGAATGG
This sequence comes from Mobula birostris, assembly GCF_030028105.1. Classification (NCBI taxonomy): domain Eukaryota; kingdom Metazoa; phylum Chordata; class Chondrichthyes; order Myliobatiformes; family Myliobatidae; genus Mobula; species Mobula birostris. The sequence goes on from NC_092388.1 coordinate 59,397,109, forward strand.
ACAAGGGAATCGCGTAGGGAGCAATCCCTGCTGAAAGCAGAGGGGGGGAGGGAAAGATGTGCTTAGTGGTGGGATCCTGTTGGAGGTGGCAGAAGTTACGGAGAATTATATGTTGGACCCAGAGGCTGGTGGGGTGGTAGGTGAGGACAAGGGGAACCCTATTCCTAGTGGGGTGGCGGGAGGATGGAGTGAGAACAGATGTGCGTGAAATGGGGGAGATGCGTTTGAGAGCAGAGTTGATGGTGGAGGAAGGGAAGCCCCTTTCTTTAAAAAAGGAGGACATCTCCTTCGTCCTGCCACCAATGGGATCCCACCACTAAGCACATCTTTCCCTCCCCACCCCCCCGCTTTCCGCAGGGATCGCTCCCTATGCGACTCTCTTGTCCATCCTAGCATTTATCCTTGCAAGCGGAACAAGTGCTACACACGCCCTTAAACTTCCATCCTCACCACCATTAAGGGCCCCAGGCAGTCCTTCCAGGTGATACGACACTTTACCTATAGTCGTCTGGGGTGATATACTGCGCCCGGTGCTCCCAATGCTGCTTTCTACATATTGGCGAGACCTGACGCAGACTGGGAGATCGTTTTGCTGAACACCTATGCTCTGTCCTCCAGAGAAAGCAGGATCTCCCAGTGGCCACACATTTTAATTCCACGTCCCATTCCCATTCTGATATGTCTATCCACGGCCTCCTCTACTGTAAAGATGAAGCCACACTCAGGTTGGAGGAACAACACCTTATATTCTGTCTGGGTAGTGTCATGTGTGAAGTCACGCAGAGCTGCAGAACGGATTATACTAATGAGAGAGATAACGAGAGACAACAGAGAACCATTCAAAATGATAATAAGAGAGAAGAGAGAGATTAGCGAGAGACAGACACTTAATTCAGATGTTGGCATCTGCCACAGTTTGCTTTGAACCTGAACTGTTCACTAACAAATCCTGCTGAGACAATAGAAGTGTGAAGTTTGACAGACAGGTGATACCCCATCAGGGGGATAAAAGTTGCGGGTTTGCTAAGGCACGGGACACACGCCACGAGACCCTGGAAAGAGCATTGTGCCCCACAAGTTGGTGGAAATTTGGAGGACCGATTCGCAGGAATCGGTCAGAGGCTCACAGGGTGTAAAGGTACATCGGTGGGAACCTGGTATGTGTCCGCCCTTGCCTGGGTGCCAGGTTCACCACGGAAGAACGATCGCATCCGGAACGGAGGGGTTGCAGTCGGTGACCACAGCGGGATCAGAAGGCATCGAAAGGTTTGCCTGAAACCAACTGTATCTCTCACTCTCTCTCTTTCTCTCTCTCTCTCTCTCTCTCTCTCTCTCTCTCCCCAACGGTACAACAACAGTGATTACTTCGAGCTACACTAGACTGAACTGAACTCTGCTTCACTTTAAGACTGATCATTTTACCCCTAAGCTGCGATAGAGCTTAGTTGATTCCTATTACCCTATTTCTGTGTACATGTGTATACTATCATTGCTAACCTGTTACATCTATATCCTTGCGGTTAGTGTACTGTATTACTTATTTCTTTAATAAAACGTTATTAGTTCCTAGTAATCACAGACTCCGAGTGTTCCATTTCTGCTGGTTTGACAACCCAGTTACAGGGTACATAACATAAGTGGGGATCTCATCCTGGGATTTTGAATGCCAAAATTGCGACTGGTTAAATTGATTGGGTTAAGTTCCCGAATAAAAAAAAAAGGGCAAACAGCAGAAATGGAGATTGAGGAATTAGAGGATGCCAAGAAATCAGAATTAGAGGATGCCAAGAAATCAGAATTGGCGACTGTTGCAAAACGGTTGAATCTTTTGAAGGGGAAGCAGACAATGTGGAGAGCGGAGATGCACAGAGCCATCGTTGAGTATTATGTATCTGAAGATGTGTTTCCCCATGGGGAGCTGGAGGTGGTGTCTATGAGTAAACCTGGTGGGGAGGCGGTGCAGCTACAGATGGAAAAATTAAGGCTCGAGCATGAGTTCCGAGTAAAGCAGCTAGAAAGGGAAGGGATAGAAAGGCAGCTAGAATGGGTCAGTTCCTAGCCACCCGCCTTATGACAATGTGATGACTATGATGTGTGCCGCCACCAGGTTTCCAGAGACTGTGCCCCTGGCAAGCATCAAGGCTCCCGCAGTGGTAAAGGTGCTTGTGAAATTTTTCACTACGGTGGGGTTGCCAAGGGAAATTCAGTCAGATCAGGGGAGTGTCTTCACATCTCACGCATTCCAACGGAATTTGAATGAGATGGGAACAAAGCAGATTTTGGCCCCCGCGTACCACCCAGAGTCTCAAGGGGCGTTGGAAAGGTTCCACGCAACATTAAAGACCATGATTAAAACTTATTGTCAAGAGAACGCTAGAGACTGGGGTGATGCCTTACCTCTCTTGTTATTTGCCGTAAGGGACACGGTTCAGGACTCATTGGGGTTCAGCCCATTGGAGCTCGTCTTCGGTCATAGGCCCAGAGGACCTCTGACTTTACAGAAAGAGCAATTGTCCAGCCCGACAGTACAAGTCAATGTGATTGATTATGTTTTAAAATTTCGTGAGAGGCTTAAAAGGATCTGTGACCTTGTCAAAGAAAATCTACAAAACTCCCAAACAAAAATGAAACAGTGGTATAATAGACAAGCCCGAGAACAAGTGTTTCAAGAAGGCGATAGGGTCTTAGTTCTGTTTCCAGTGGTAACCAACCCCCTCCAGGCGAGATTCCACGGTCCGTACAAAGTCATTAAAAAGATAGACTCTTTGAATTATGTTATTGAAACGCCGGACAGACATAAGCCGACACAATTAGTGCATATTAATATGTTAAAAACTTACCACAATGAGAAAGCAGATCTAGTCGGTGTTATCACAAAAATATATGAGGCTGGGGTGCCAAATGATAAGGGGAAAACCCATCTTGAGAAGATAAATATGGTGCCGACCAGATTGGAGAACTCTATTGTTTTGGCCAATTTTGCTGATAAGGTCTCTCACTTATCCCCTGAACAGAGCAAGCCGCTGATAAAGCTAATTAACCAGCATGCAGATGTATGTCCGGATGTCCCGAGGCGATGCAAGGGGACGGTACATGATGTTGTTGTCACCTCAGATCAGCCTATTAAGCAACACCCCTATAGGGTGAACTTGGAGAAGGGTAAGCTAGTGGAGAAAGAAATTGAACACATGCTAGCCACAGGTATTATTAGGCCATCCAAATCGGAATGGGCCTCTCCCTGTGTGGTTGTCCCGAAACCCGATGGAAGCATATGATTTTGTACAGATTACAGAAAGGTGAACGCCATCACAAAAACTGATGCTTACCCCATCCCAAGGGTAGACGATTGCATCAATAAAGTGGGGAGGGCTAAGTACATCACAAAGATCGATTTGCTGAAAGGTTACTAGTGTGTTCCTTTAACTGACCGGGCTAAAGAAATCTCAGCATTTGTCACTCCATCCGGGTTATACGTGTATAATGTTTTACCTTTTGGAATGAAGAATGCCCCAGGGACCTTCCAAAGGATGATTAATTCAGTGATTTAAAGGGTTAAAGAACGCAGATTTCGTGGTCTGGAGTGACACGTGGGAGGAGCACATTGTGGCGGTAGAGGAACTGTTTAAACGGCTGTCTGAAGCCAACCTGACAGTGAAACTTGCGAAAAGTGAGTTCGGCCACGCTAAGCTCATATATCTGGGGTATGTGGTAGGACAAGGGCAGCTGACACCGATGCAGGCTAAGGTGCGGGCTATCTCTGAAGTTCCCATCCCGACAGACAAGAGAGCCCTGAGAAGGCTTTTGGGGATGGTGGGGTACTATTGGAAGTTTTGCAAAAACTTTGCGGATATTACCCTCCCTCTTACTAAGCTCTTGCCGAAGAATGAGAAGTTTGTGTGGAACGACCTTTGTCAACAAGCCTTCAAGAGTCTGAAGGTGATTCTGTGTCACCACCCTGTATTGAATGTGCCTGACTTTTCAAAACCCTTCCCCCTAGCAACAGATGCTAACGACGAAGCGGCCGGGGCGGTGCTGTTACAGACAGACAAAGAGGAAATTGAACACCCAGTGGCTTATTTTTCTAAGAAGTTTAATGTCCATCAGAGAAATTATTCCACTGTGGAAAAGGAATTACTGGCAATCATTCTGGCATTACAACATTTTGAGGTTTATATTTGTCCGGCACAGAAACCACTGATAGTTTACACTGATCACAGTCCATTAGTGTTTTTGACCACAATGAAGGATAAAAACAAACGCTTGTTAAGTTGGAGCCTGGTACAGGAATTTGATATAAAGATAAAATGTGTAAAAGGAACCGACAATGTGATTGCTGATAATCTGTCTAAGTGTTAAAATTTAAGGTTCTCTGTATTAGCCGAATAGCTGATGACTACCTGTATATTAGTGTGTATTTTATAATGTGCATTCATGCTCGTAATTTTTACCCCGGTAAAAATTCTTTTAAGGGTGGGGGTGTCATGTGTGAAGCCAGGCAGAGCTGCAGAACAATGATGCTAATGAGAGAGAAAACGAGAGACAACGGAGAACCATTCAAAATGCTAATAAAAGAGAAGAGAGAGATTAAAGAGAGAAGAGAGAGATTAACGGGAGAGAGAGAGACACATAATTCAGTATCTGGCGTCTGCCACAGACAGTTTGCTTTGAACCTGAACTGTTCACTAACGAATCCTGCTGAGACAATAGGAAGTGTGAAGTTTGATGGACAGGTGATACCCCATCAGGGGAATAAAAATGGCGGGTTTGCTAAGGCACAGGACACACACCACGAGACCCTGGAAAGAGCATTGTGCCCCACAAGTTGGTGGGAGTTTGGAGGACCGATTCGCTGGAATCGGTCAGAGGCTCACAGGGTGTAATGGTACGATTGGTGGGAACCTGGTGTGTGTCCACCCTTGCCTGGGTGCCAGGTTCACCACGGAAGAATGATCGCACCCGGAATGGAGGGGTCACAGTCGGTGACCACAGTGGGATCAGAAGGCATCGAAAGGTTTGCCTGAAACCAACTGTATCTTTCTCTCGCTCTCTCTCTCCAACGGTACAACAACAGCGATTACTTCCAACTACACTAGACTGAACTGAACTCTGCTTCACCTTAAGACTGATCATTTTACCCCTAGACTGCGATAGAGCTTAGTTGATTCCTATTACCCTATTTCTGTGTATACGTGTGTATCATTATTGCGAACCTGTTACATTTATATCCTTGTGGTTAGTATACTGTATTACTTATTTCTTTAATAAAACTTTATTAATTCCTAGTAATCACAGACTCCAACGAGTGGTCTATTTCTGCTGGTTTGACAACTTAGTTACGGGGTACATAACAGTAGCCTCCAACCTGATGGCATAAACATTGACTTATCAAACTTCCAATAATGCCCCACCTCCCCCTCGTACCCCATCCGTTATTTATTTATATATACACTTTCTTTTTCTCTCTCTCCTTTTTCTCCCTCTGTCCCTCTCACTATACCCCTTTCCCATCCTCTGGGCTTCCCCCTCCCCCTTTTCTTTCTCCCTAGGCCTCCTGTCCCATGATCCTCTCATATCCCTTTTGCCAATCAACTGTCCAGTTCTTGGCTGCATCCCTCCCCCTCCTGTCTTCTCCTATCATTTCAGATCTCCCCCTCCCCCTCCAACTTTAAAATCTCTTACTAGCTCTTCTTTCAGTTAGTCCTGACGAAGGGTCTCGGCCCGAAACGTCAACTGTACCTCTTCCTAGAGATGCTGCCTGGCCTGCTGCATTCACCAGTAACTTTTATGTGTATTGCTTGAAATTCCAGCATCTGCAGATTTCTTCATGTTTGGGTAATTCATTGGCATTACTTTGGACATTTGCATCCAAATCAAGCCAGGCAGTTGCCTTGTTAGAATATGGCCTATCCTGTGGCAATTAAAACATCAAGCCATCCTCAGCAGGTATTCTGAGGCAGGACACGCTTTATAAGGCCTTCTGCTTTTCCCCACAATGTAGCTTCCAGCCATTTCTGCCATTCATAAGACCTACATTTTCCAATGGTATCTACCTGACTCGGCTTTAAAGGTGACCATGCTGTAACTACCATTTCTGTGGGTGTGGTCCCTGCCTACACCTCAATCACATTTGTCAACACTGTGGCTCTCTTAAATATCAGATCCAGCTGAACAAATAATTTTGCTTCAATTATTCAGTCTGACAGCCTTTACACCAAGAAATGTCTCAATACCCCGTCTTAACAAAGAAACTCCAAAAGTTGCACCTTTTTGACAATGCCTTAAACTTCATAACATTCAGTGCCTATAAAAAGTATTCACCCTCCCCTCAGACGTTTTCATGTTTGTTGTTTTGCAACATTGAATAACATGGATTTAATTTGTTTTTTTTGACACCAACAGAAAAACTCATGTCAAAGTAAAACCAGATCTCTACAAAGTGATCTGAGTTAACACGAAATAATCATAAATATTCCCTCCCCCCTTAAATATAATACACCAAATCATCACTGGTGCAGCCAATTGGTTTTATAAGTCGCATAATTAGTTAAATGGGATCACTGTGTGCAGTCAAGGTGTTTCATTTGTTTGTAGTAAAAATACACCTGTATCTGGAAGATCAAACTGCTTTCTCGGTTCCATGATTTAATCAAGTCCAAGGATCCTGATATGCCTGGGAGTCTGTTGGTTCATCAGTATGTTAAGGAAAATTATTGTGATATTTAACCATTTTTACTGATGGATCAAAAGAATTTAACAGGGAATGCTGGTATGGTTGTCTTTGTGCCTAAACGACATAAAGAAACTTCTTACTAACCATTTATACTCTAGAGCTGGTTGCCATCATTTTGGGCTTACAGTGGGTAGAGGAAATCTGTCCTTGCAAAGTTGTATTTTATAACAAAGTTATATTTTGTTCAGATTCGTTTTCAGTTTTGACTAGTCTTACAACAGGTTATTCTAGCAGTAGGTCCAATTTACTGGTGGAAGCTCTTCAAACTTTATTTCATATTCAATATATGGGTCTTCTTTTTACAGGTACCTGCACACAGAGGTATTGAGGGGAATTGAGCAGGTTGATTGTTTTGCCAAAAAAGCTATTAAAGGTTCACCTGTGGATATAGTCAAGTCAAGTCGTCACTTTTTATTGTCATTCCGACCATAACTGCTGGTACAGTACACAGTAAAAACGAGACAACATTTTTCAGGACCATGATGCTACATGAAACAATACAAAAACTACGCTGAACTACGTAAAACAACACAAAAACTACACTAGACTACAGACCTACCCAGGACTGCATAAAGTGCACAAAACAGTGCAGGCATTACAATAAATAATAAACAAGACAATAGGCACAGTAGAGGGCAGTAGGCTGGTGCCAGTCCAGGCTCTGGGTATTGAGGAGTCTGATGGCTTGGGGGAAGAAACTTACATAGTCTGGTTGTGAGAGCCCCAATGCTTCGGTGCCTTTTGCCAGATGGCAGGAGGGAGAAGAGTTTGTATGAGGGGTGAGTGGGGTCGTTCATAATGCTGTTTGCTTTGCGGATGTAATGGCAGGAAGAGAGACTCCAATGATCTTCTCAGCTGACCTCACTCTCTGCTGCAGGGTCTTGCGATCCGAGATGGTGCAATTTCCGAACCAGGCAGTGATGCAGCTGCTCAGGATGCTCTCAATACAACCTCTGTAGAATGTGGTGAGGATTGGGGGTGGGAGATGGACTTTTCTCAGACTTCACAGAAAGTAGAGACACTGCTGGGCTTTCTTTGCTATTGAGCTGGTGTTGGGGGACCAGGTGAGATTCTCTGCCAGGTGAAAACCAAGAAATTTGGTGCTCTTAACGATCTCTACAGAGGGGTCGTCAATGATCAGCGGAGACTGGTCGCTCCGTGTCCTCCTGAAGTCAACAACCATCTCTTTTGTTTTGTTCACATTCAGAGACAGGTTATTGGCTCTGCACCTCCTCTCTGTATGCTGACTCATCGTTCTTGCTGATGAGACCCACCATGGTCGTGTCATCGGCGAACTTGATGATGTGGTTCGAGCTGTGTGTTGCAGCACAGTCGTGGGTCAGCAGAGTGAACAGCAGTGGACTGAGCACACAGCCCCGGGGAGCCCCTGTGCTCAGTGTGATGGTGTTTGGAGATGCTGCTTCCAATCCGGACTGACTGAGGTCTCGCAGTCAGGAAGTCTAGGATCCAGTTGCAGAGGGAGGTGTTCAGGCCCAGAAGGCTCAGCTTTCCGATCAGTTTCTGAGGAATGATTGTGTTGAATGCTGAACTGAAGTCTATGAACGGCATTGGAAAGTACGTGTCTTTTTTGTCCAGGTGGGTTAGGGCCAGGTGGAGGGTGATGGCAACGGCGTCGCCTGTTGAACGGTTGGAACTGTACATGAACTGCAAGGGGTCCAGTGAGGGGGGCAGCAGGGTCTTGATGTGCCTCATGACGAGCCTCTTGAAACATTTCATGATGATGGGTGTGAGTGCGACGGGATGGTAGTCGTTGAGGCAGGACACTGAAGACTTCTTCGGCATGGGGACAATGGTGGCGGCCTTGAAGCACATAGGAACGACGGCGCTGCTCAGGGAGATGTTGAAGATGTCAGTGAGAATCTCAGCTAGCTGGTCTGCACATCCTCTAAGCACTCTGCCAGGAATATTGTCTGGTCCAGCAGCCTACCGTGGGTTGACCCTGCACAGGGTTCTCCTCACATCGGCCACGGTAAGGCACAGCACCTGGTCATTTGGAGGAGGGGTGGTCTTCCTTGCCGCCAGGTCATTTTCCACCTCAAAACGAGCGTAGAAGTTGTTCAGGGCATCTGGAAGGGAGGCATCACCCGCACACTCAGGTGATGTTGTCCTGTAGTTAGTGATGTCCTGAATGCCCTTCCACATGCGCCGCGTGTCGCTGCTGTCCTGGAAGTGGCTGTGGATTCGCTGGGCATGTGCACACTTTGCCTCTCTGATGGCCCGGGACACTTCGAACTGGGCACTATGGTTAATTATTCACTGTATCTTGTTGGAAAACATCACTTTGGGGTGTGTAAGTTTTGTCATCATTATGAAACAGTTGAACATATTCTTTTACAATGTGAAGCCTATAAGGTTGAAAGAAAGCAAATACAGGCTACACTACTAGATTTGGGGATTGACAGTTTTCACTTAAAGATTTTAAGTTAATGAAGTGATCTTAATTTCAATATTGTCTTAAATTATTTACAATCTATGAGCACTTTGGGGTAATTTAGTTTTCATTTGATAAAGAATTAGAAGGGGTTTTATTTCCCAACTCTCTACATCAAACTCCAGTCCAGTTGGTGGTTGTAATGCACCTTTAAGTTGGACTGCCAACCACCATTAAAAATCAACTGCTGGTGAGTCAGTATCCTGGCAAAAACTACACCATGAAGACAAAAGAACACTCCAAGCAACTTTGTGTAAAGGTTATTGGAAAGCACAAGTCAAGAGATGTATACAAGAAAATTTCCAAGTCACTGAATATCCTTAGAGTACAATTAAGTCAATCATCAAGAAATGGAAAGAATATAGCACAGCTGTAAATCTGCCTGGAGCAGGTCAACCTCAAAAACTGAGTGACTGTGCAAGAAGTCAGGGGGCCTCCAAGAGACCTATGACAACTCAGGAGGAGTTTCAAGCTTCAGAGAACCATAGAACATTACAGCACAGAAACGGGCCTTTTGGCCCTTCTTGGCTGTGCCAAACCATTTTTCTGCCTAGTCCCACTGACCTGCACCTGGACCATATCCCTCCATACACCTCTCCTCCATGTACCTGTCCAAATTTTTCTTAAATGTTAAAAGTGAGCCCACATTTACCACTTCATCTGGCAGCTCATTCCACACTCCCACCACTCTCTGTGTGAAGAAGCGCCCCCCCCCCTAATGTTCCCTTTAAACTTTTCCCCCTTCACCTTTAACCCTCTGGTTTTTTTCTCCCCTAGCCTCAGTGGAAAAAGCCTGCTTGCATTCACTCTATCTATACCCATCATAATTTTATATACCTCTATCAAATCTCCCCTCATTCTTCTACGCTCCAGGGAATAAAGTCCTAACCTATTCAACCTTTCTCTGTAATTGAGTTTCTCAAGTCCCAGCAACATCCTTGTAAACCTTCTCTGCACTCTTTCAACCTTATTGATATTCTTCCTGTAATTTGGTGACCAAAACTGCACACAATACTCCAAATTCGGCCTCACCAATGCCTTATACAACTTCACCATAGCATTCCAACTCCTGTACTTATAAATTTATACTTATATACTTTATAAAGGCCAATGTACCAAAAGCTCTCTTTACGACCCTATCTACCTGTGATGCCACTTTTAGGGAATTTTGTATCTGTATTCCCAGATCCCTCTGTTCTACTGCACTCTTCAGTGCCTTACCATTAACCCTGTATGTTCTACCTTGGTTTGTCCTTCCAATGTGCAATACCTCACACTTGTCTATATTAATCTCCATCTGCCATTTTTCAGCCCGTTTTTCCAGCTGGTCCAAATCCCTCTGCAAGCTTTGAAAACCTTCCTCACTGTCCACTACACCTCCAATCTTTGTATCATCAGCAACTTTGCTGATCCAATTTACCACATTATCATCCAGATCATTGATATAGATGACAAATAACAATGGACCCAGCACTGATCCCTGTGGCACACCACTAGTCACGGGCCTCCACTCTGAGAAGCAATCCTCCACTACCACTCTCTGGCTTCTTCCATCGAGCCAATGTCTGTTTTTTTTGGCGTGTGCCTGCGTGCGTGCAAGTCTGTGCGTGTGCGTGCGTCCGTGACGATGCCTTTTTCATGGCTTTTTTACAAGGCGCGGAACGAGAGAGAGAGAGAGGCTGTGTGGTGTGCCACTCCCCACACTAATGTTTTCGCAGCATTTTCCCTTTATTTTACAAGGTCAAGTTGCGATCTTGACACTCAACCCGGCACGGATCGAAAACGTACTCGGGAGCGGACCCAGCTAGGTTCGAACCCGGGAGCCTCCGCTCCTGGGTCCAGCGCCGATGTCATTGCGCCACCAGCCGACCCCATTGAGCCAATCTCCAATCCAATTTACCGCCTCTCCATGTATACCTAGCGACTGAATCTTCCTAGCTAACCTCCCATGCGGGACGTTGTCAAAGGCCTTACTGAAGTCCATGTAGACAATATCCACTGCCTTCCCTTCATCCACTTTCCTGGTAACCTCCTCGAAAAACTCCAATAGATTGGTCAAACATGACCTACCACGCACAAAGCCAAGTTGACTCTCCCTAATAAGTCCCTGTCTATACAAATACTTGTAGATCCTATCTCTTAGTACCCTTTCCAATAATTTACCTACTTACCGACGTCAAATTTACCGGCCTATAATTTCCCGGATTACTTTTAGAGCCTTTTTTAAACAATGGAACAACCTCCGGCACCTCACCCGTAGATACCGACATTTTAAATATATCTGCCAGGGCCCCTGCAATTTCAACACTAATCTCCTTCAAGGTCTGAGGGAATACCCTGTCAGGTCCTGGGGATTTATCTACTCTGATTTGCCTCAAGATAGCAAGCACCTCCTCCTCTTCAATCTGTATTGGTTCCATGACCTCACTACTTGTTTGCCTTATTTCCATAGACTTCGTGCCAGTTTCCTTAGTAAATACAGACACAAAAGAACCCATTTAAGATCTCCCCCATTTCTTTCGGTTCCATACATAGCTGACCACTCTGATCTTCAAGGGGACCAATTTTATCCCTTACTATCCTTTTGCTCTTAATATACCTGTAGGAGCTCTTTGGATTATCCTTCACTTTGACTGTCAAAGCAACCTCATGTCTTCTTTTAGTCCTTCTGATTTCTTTCTTAAGTATTTTTTTGGACTTTTTATACTCCTCAAGCACCTTATTTGCTCCCTGTTTCCTGTAACATTACCTCATGGCTCCTGAACTCAATCCCACTGTTGATGAAGGCCAACACACCGTACGCCTTCTTAACAACACTGTCAAGCTGCGCAGCAACTTTGAGTGTCCTAAGGACACGGACCCCAAGATCTCGCCGATCCCCCACACTGTCAAGGGTCTTACCATTAATGTTACGAGGGGTGATTGATAAGTTCGTGGCTCAGATGGGAGAGACTACGCATACAACTGCTGCCCAGGTGCTTCGCTAGTCACAGCTTTATAGGACAGTGGCAAAGAGAAAGCCACTGTTGAAAAAACTCACATGAAATCTCAGCTTGAGTTTGCTAGAAGGCATGTGGGAGAATGAAGTCAGCTGGAAGAAGGTTCTACGGAATGATGAAACCAAAATTGAGTTATTAGGCCATCAGACTAAATGCACATCATCAAAAACACTCCATCCCTACCGTGAAGCATGGCGGTGGCTCCATCCTGCTGTGGGGATGCTTCATTGCAGCAGGCCCTGGAAGGCTTGTGAAGGTAGAGGGTGAAATTAAATGCAGTAAAATACAAGGAAAACCTGATGCAGTCTGCAAGAGAAGTGCGATTTTGGAGAAGATTTCATTTGAATTGAATTGAATTGACTTTATTACTTACATCCTTCATAAGCATGAATAAAAATCTTTACATTACATCTCCACCTAAATGTGCAATTTGTAGTAATTTATAATAAATAGTATATACAACAGAACAGTCAATATAACATAGAAATACAATTGTATCAGTATGAGTTAATCAGTCTGATGGCCTGTTGGTTCTTGCTTTTATGCTGCAGTACCGTTTCCCAGTTTTGTAGAAGCTGCCTAGAATTTCCCTGCCACAGAGCCATCTATTTTCCTAAGCCCCTTGTACCTATCTAAGAGTCTCTTAAAAGACCCTGTTGTATCTGCCTCTACCACCTTCACTAGCAGTGTATTCCTCACACCCACCATTTTCTATGTGGAAAAACTTACCTCTGACATTCCCCTTGTACTTATTTCCAAGCACCTTCAAACTATGCCACCTCAGGTTCGCCATTTCAGTCCTGGGAAAAAGCCTCTGGCTATGCAGATGATCAATGCCTCTTATGATTTTATACACCTCTATCAGGTGTCACATATCCCATGACGGGTTAACGAACCAGCAGAAATGGAAAACACTTTGGAGTCCGGTATTGCTATTAACTAATAATATTTATTAGTAACTACACAATACAGTAATATAAATGCAGATATATCAAACAGGTTAGCAAATGATTATATATAAGTAAGTGTGGAATATATACAAAAACCAAGATTCTTCAAGTCTAGGGGTAAATAGATAGTCTTACGATGATGAGTACAGTTCAGTTCAGTTTGTGGTATTGAGTTGAGTAGTGATGAAGAGAGAGAGGGAGAGATTTGAGTCTTCAGGTGAGCTGACGCCGTCGATCTTCCCGTTGTCCTCCGAAATCCTTTAAAAGTCACCGACTGTGTCCACAACAAAGGGGATCATTCTTCTGTGGTGGAATTATCAACCCCGGCAAGGGTTCAACTCTTTGAGTGATTATGCAGAAAGTTTGAAATTAATAACTCATCGGTTAATAACTCAGCAGGGGTGATTTATAAATTCGTGGCCTAAGGTAGAAGGAGATGAGTTATTAACTTCAAACTTTCTGCATAATCACTCAAAGAGTTGACCTGCATGTGCATGTAACTAGAGCTGTACAACTCATCTCCTTCTATCTTAGGCCACGAACATATCAATCACCCATCTGCGGACACTTTCTGGAGGTCCAAGATCCGTATGTTCCACGACTGCTGGACTAAGTGTGTAAATGTAGGAGGGGACTATGTTGAAAAATAAATGTGCTAGGTTTTCTAAAATTGACTCTGTCTACCTTAGGCCATGAACTTATCAATCACCCTTGTATATTCTGTCTTCAAATTTGACCTACTGAAAGGAACCACTTCACACTTACCTGGGTTGAACTCCATCTGCCACGTCTGCATCCAATCAATGTGCTGCTGTAACTTCTGACAACACTCCAGACTGTCCACAACACCCCCAACTTTTGTGTCATCAGCAAACCACTCTTCTACTTCCTCATCCAGGTCAAATGTATAAATCACAAAGAGGAGGGGTCCCAGAACAGATCCCTACGGAACACCACTGGTCACCGACCTCCATGAAGAATACGAACCACCTACAACCACTCTTTGCCTTCTGTGGGCAAGCCAGTTCTGGATCCACAAAGCAAGGTTTTCTTGGATCCCATATCTCCTTACTTTCTGAATGAGCCTCGCATAAGGAACCTCATCAAATGCCTTACTGAAATCCATAAACATGACGACCACTGCTCTACCTTCATCAGTGTGTTGACTTTGCACTTTATTGTCTGCCTGCAGTGGACTTCCTCTGTAACACATTATTCTGCATTTCCTTTCATAACTATAGTCCCTGGAAAGTAGGCCTACAAAATAACTTCTCAATATTCCAACTAGAACTATAGACTTACATTCACTCTTTATGTCCACTCTATTCATCCTTTGTACTGTGATGACAGAAAGAAATTCGCAGAGAACAGCAATATCCCGAGACTTAATATTGTGGTTCGTCCATTGTCGTCGATGAAGACCTCGACACCTTTAGTCACTTTGAGACTGGATGCGGTGTGTCTGAAGATGACTGGTCAGGCCAATTCGGGCACGGAATGTCCTGGCACACGTTGGGCAGACGTGTGTAGGCACTGCAGTTGTTGCGCTGGTGGCTCTGGACTTGCACAGCTCGTGCTTATGTTGTGCTTCAGCAATGTGCCTTGCTTCGTAAGCTTGACAGCCCTTGTGGATGAGGCCGCGCCAGGTAGGGCGGTTTTGTGCCAGCGTTTCCCAGGAGGTCGTGTCTATGTCAGATGACTTCAGGGAGGCCTTTAGTGGGTCTTTGTAATGTTTCTTCCACCCTCCATGTGAGCATCTTCCAGCAGAGAGTTCCCCAAAAAGGAGCTGCTTGGGTACGTGCTGGTCTGGCATGTGGATGACGTGACCTGCCCACCGGGTCTGTGCTCTCATCAGCAGTGTGTGGACTGATGGCAGACTTACTCTAGAGAGAACTTCAGTGTCTGGTACTTTGTCTTGCCATCTGATGCCTAATATTCTGCGAAGACAAGTCATGTAGAAATGGTTGAGCTGTCTTGCATGCCTTCGATGCACAGTCCATGTTTCTCAGGCACACAGGAGGGTAGTGAGTACCATGGCTCTGTAGACCTTCAGTTTTGTAGCTGGACTGCTTCCTCGACGTTCCCACACCGTGGAACACAGTCTACCGAAAGCAGAACTTGCCTTCACTATTCTGCAGTTAACTTCCATATCAATAGTCACTGCTCGGGAGAGGGTGCTGCCAAGGTAAGTAAACTGGTGCACTGCCTGCAGTTTCTGTCCTTTGACTGTGATTTTGGGTTCTGTGTACGGTGCATGAGGGGTAGGCTGCTGCATGACTTTGGTCTTTTTGATGTTGATGGTGAGTCCAAAGTTGTCAGAAGCCATGGAGAATTTGTCCATATTGACTTGTATCTCTGGCTCCGAGCCAGCATACAGGGCGCACTCATCGGCAAAGTGGAAGTCTCTCAGAACGGTCTCCTTCACTTTAGTAATAGCTTAAAGTCTCCTCAGGTTGAAGAGCTTCCCATCCACTCTGTACTTGAGGCTGATTCCAGCATCACTGTCCTGGAAGGCATCATTCAGCATGACAGAAAACATCATGCTGAACAGTGTGGATGCGAGCACACTGCCCTGTTTGATGCCATTGGTGACTGGGAATGCCTCAGAGGATTCTCTGCTGTCCAGCACTCTGGCCATCATGGAACTGGCGTACCATCTGAATGAATTTGGCGGGGCAGTCGAACGTTGACATGATCCTCCACAGGCCTTGTTGGCAGACAGTGTCGAAGGCTTTTGTGAGGTCAACAAAAGCTGTGTAGAGTTTGCGATTCTGCTCCTGACACTTCTCCTGAAGTTGGCGCGTGGCAAAATCATGTCAATGGTCCCACGACCTTTGTGAAAGCTACACTGTGACTCTGGCAGCTGGCCCAGCTCCAGATGAGTGACCAGACAATTTAGTAGGACTCTTGCAAGGGTTTTTCCTGCGATGGAGAGCAGCAAGATTCCTCGGTGGTTGTCGCATACTTGTCGATTGCCCTTCCTCTTTTAGAGATGTACGATGGGTGCATCTTTAAGTTCCTGAGGAATGGATCCTTGCTTCCAAGAAGACTGGAACAACTCGGTGAGCTTCTCTATAAGTACAGGACCACCGGCTTTGTAGATCTCTGCAGGTATGGCGTCTGCCCCTGGGGCTTTGCCACTGGATAGCTGGCTGACAGCTTCCGTGACTTCGGCTACTACCGGTGGGTCATCCATGGCGCTGTTGATGTCGACCTGGGGAGTCCTGTCTATTGCCTCATCGTTAATAGATGACGGTCGGTTGAGGACGGCTTCAAAGTGTTCAGCCCATCTCTGCAAGATCTGAGCCTTCTCTGTAATGAGAGTGTTGAGGGCTTCATAGAATCGTTTCAAGTCGTTTCTGTCAGCATATCCCTGTATTTCATCTGCCTTGGTACTCAGCCAGGCATCTTGCATTTTACGCAGTTTATTCTGAACTATCCTGCGAGCACTGGTAAAGGCATTTTTCTTGGCAGCTGATGATGGGTCATTCTGGTGGGTACGATGAAGGCAGTGCTTTTCAACAAGTAGAGCCTGTACCTCCTCATCATTCTCATCGAACCAGTCATGCTGCTTGCGGGTAGAGAGCCCTAGCATATTCAGTGCAGATGAATGGACAGCATCCCTGAAGCATTCCCAGTCGTCCACAGCACTGCCTGCAAGGTGTAGGTCAGCAAGCTTGGTTTCTAAATCTTCAGCCAGTGCTGAAGCAATGCTGGGGTTCTTCAGCCTGGCCACGTTGATTCTTTTCATAACCTTGTTTCCTTGTGGTCGCCTCTTGGGTCTGATGCGGAGCTTCATTCTGGAGACAATGAGCCTGTGATCTGTCCAGCAGTCAGCACCACACATGGCCTTGGTCACTCTGACATCCTGCCTGTCTTTTCTCCTGACAATGACATTGTCGATAAGATGCCAATGCTTAGAGCGGGGGTGCATCCAGGAAGTCTTGTTACGAGTAGGCAGGCAGAAAGTTGTGTTGGTGACGAGCAGGTCTTCAGTAAGAGTAGGCCGTTACTGTTACATTTGCCCACTCCACGTCTCCAAATGACTCCCTGACAGGCTACAGAGTCGCAACCTACTCTTGCACTGAAGTCGCCCAGCAAGATCAGCTTGTCGGTGCTGCTCACTGCTGATAGTAAGGTGTCTAGTTCTTCATAGAACCTGTCTTTTGTCATGTCCGGGTTGGTCATTGTGGGGGCATAGGCACTGATCAGGGTGGCTTGACTTCTGTTCTGTAGCGGAAGCTGTAGTGTCATGAGCCGGTCGTTCACACCACTGGGGAGACTGGCAAGTTTCCGAACAAGGTGACTCCTGACGGCGAATCCAACTCCAGCATCACAACGCTCATCGCTGCCGTGACGACTTCAGAGAAAAGTGTATCCACCTCCAGTTTCAGTCAGCTGACCTTCGTTGGTAAGACGAGTCTCACTCAGGGCTGTAGTGTCAATGTTGTATCTTGCAAGGTCTCTGGCAACTGAGGCTGTTCTTCTCTCTGGTCTGTTTGCTGTAGGGTTGTGCAATAGCGTGCACACGTTCGAAATGCCAATGGTTAGCGGTGTCACCTTGTGTTCAGTTGTGTTTGTTCAACCACCAAGATAGGAATCCCCGCCAGCTGCGGTAAAATGGCCAGGGTGTAATGAAGCAGGCAATGTTTAGGGCATCTTTTCTAGCCCCTTCCTCATACTATGGAGGTGAGCAGTGTGTTCCTAAAGAGGGCTGCTCAGTCGCCCAGGTAGAGGCCGAGTTTCACTGCTGCTTTGGTCAGCGAAAAGCAACCATTAGACCTGAGCCGCCTGTGTGCAGGTCTGTGACTACAGGTCCCAGTGTATCCACACCTACTGCTTTGTCACTCGCCCATCGTCACAGGACTTCAAAGTTTGAGGGTGGTGCTGATGATGATGGTGTCGAGACTAGCGCTTGATTTGGATTTAAGTGAGGGAGAGTTGTGCAGCATCAGCCTCACTCTCTCTTCCCAATTCCCATCTGGATCCAGTGGCAAAACAGAGTCTAGACGGCTGGAGATGGGACGAGGTGCAGTGGATGACCAGGACATCCTCTCTGTCTTGTCCTGCTCTACACATTCCATGACGCTTGCAGAGACCGCCTTCTTGACCGTTGGACCGTCCATTGGTCTGGTCTGCTCAATCCGCTGGAGTCTGTCTTCACATGCTGGGATAAATAACTCCCTATCTCACCAAGGGTTTGAGACCCGTTGGCTACTCTCACCTGGTTTAGCCGGCTTGTTGAAGCCGTTGTCCGGGGTGTGGCCGCTGTCGCAAGCAAACAGCTACAGGGAGCCACAGCTGAGAGCTGAGTGTCAGGTGGGGACCAAAGGTGGACTAACCGCCTTGAAAAGGACGCGACATGTTCCCCACCAGAGGTGCTACCCCTCCCTGACACCCCATAGACCCCAAACATAATATTAATCAACTTACAAAAGGTATTTGACATTATCAGCAGGGTAAATATTTCTCAGTTTAATGGAGTCACAAGAGATACTCTATTCTGGAGCAAAATCTAATGTTAATGGAACTCATTGGGTCGGGTAGCATCTGTGGAGATAGAGGGATAGTCAATGTTTCAGTTTGAGAGACCCTAAAAACTTACCACCACCTACAAGAGACAAATCAGGAGTATAATAGAAGACTCTACAATGGCCTGAATGAGTGCAACTCCAACAACTTTGACAGCTGCTGGGATAAAGCAGTTTGCTTAGTAGATAAACACCTTAAATCAGGGGTTCCTGAACTGTGCTCCACGGACTCCACAGTTAATGGTAAGGCTCCATTGCATAGAAAAGATTGGGAACCCCTGACTTAAGTGTTTATTCCCTCCCCCAGAGCACAGTGGCTGTAGTGCATACAACATGTAGTTACTCACCTCGTCTGTTGTGACAGCACCTTCAGAACCTGTGACTTTCACTATCAAAAAAGAGCAGCAAGCACCAAGGAACACCACTATAGGCAAGTTCCATTGCAGGTTGCAGACCATCTTAACCCAGCAATATATCACTGGTCCTCCATGGGTCCAAATCGATTATAACACTATGGAAACACCCTACCCCAGAAGACTGCAGTGGCTCAGGACAGCGACTCAAAGGGCAGATAGGAATCTGTAATAAAAGTTGGTCTTACCATCCACACCCATATCTGGAAAAAATGAAACAAATAAAAAATGTGAGGAAAGAAGTATCCACAGATAGTAATAGAAAACAATTATTTTGTGGCACATGAATAGGGAGTCAGGAATCAAAGGTGATTGGTGAATAAAGGGATAAATTGAGAAGCAACATACTGTAGATTAAGATGTTATAATTTGTGCAGAATGGGACCCAAGCAAGGAGAATGTCCTATTGATGCAAGTTAATGTAGGGGAGGAGGGAGTTAGAGTTTTGCTAACCATAATGGACAGAAGAAAAAAGAAAGACAGTCTTGGTGATTGTGAGATGTGTTTCAAACTTAGCTCGCAAATAGTGCACTGATATTGAGCTGTCAGTGAGCCTGAGGAAAATTTCCAAAGCAGAAATTGGAGGTTGTGATGTAGAGTTTAAGAAAAGAGTGTCTTCAAAGTGGACATCAGATGTGGAGAGGGTCAGCAGCTTTAAATTCTTCAATGTTACCATTTCAGAGGACCTGTCCGAGGCTCGGCCTGTAAGTGCAATTACAAAGACAGCATGGCAGTGGCTCTGCTTCCTTGGGAGTTTGTGAGAATTCAGCATGTCATCTAAAACTACTTCTAAAGATAGTATTACAGCCTGGAACGGAAAGACCATTGCCCTTGAATGGAAAATCCTGCAAAAAGTAATGGATACGACCCAGTCCATCACAGGTAACGGCCTCCCCACCATTGAGCACCTCTACATGGAGCACTGTCACAGGAAAACAGCATCCATCATGAAGGACTCCCACCACCAAAGTCATGCTCTCTTGTCACTGATGCTATCAGGAAGAAGGTCTGGGAGCCTCAGGACTCACAACACCAGGTTCACGAACAGTTATTACTCCTCAACCATCAGGCTCTTGAACCAAAGGAGATAACTTTACTCAGCTGCACTTACCCCATCACTGAAATGTTCCCACAAACTATCAACTCACTTTAAAGGACTCTTCATCCCAAGTTCTCAAAATTTATTGTTTATTTATTTATTATTATTTCTTCTTTCTTTTGTATTTCCACAGTTTGTGGCTTTTGCAGACTGGTTGCACGCCCAGTTGGTGCACTTTGTCATTGCTTTTATTGGATTGCGTATGCCACACAAGAAAATGAATCACATGTAGCCCCCCTGGCCACCCTCAGGGTCGCTCGGCTCGCTGTCGTCTAGGGAAACAGCCTCGGCCCCACCAAACTGGGTAATTCGTTGGTGTGGATGCTGTGTGAGGTACCCCACCCCGCCCAAATAACAGACAATACACCAGATACGATTAAATGATTTACAGTTTATAGATATTACTGGAACTATATAATTAAAAGAGAATAAAATATAAAAGGAAAATGAAAGGCGCCACACTTATCAAAGTTCAATCTCTTCGTGCACAAAAGCCGTTGGAGCTCAAGGACCTTCTTCTTCACCCTGTGACCCCTTGGACCACCTCGACCGGCCGCCTGGGACCAACAACGGTGGTCGACCAGACGCTCCACACGAGTCCGTCTCCGTCTCCTCGCCGAACGTCCCGCTCGGGGTCCGACCCCGTTAGTGGACTCACAGCACCTCGTCCATCCTCTGTCTCGCTCTCCCACCTTCTGCCCCAAAACCCCGCGCATACAGTATCTTCAAATACACCAAAAACATAACAACAATTGGTTAATAACATATTCCTTATCACACTCTAAACCAAAACAAGCTGCTAGCGCAAACTTTCCCAGTGTTTAACACAACAAAGCCGCATTCCCCAGATTAACATAACAAAGACGCCATTTTAATTAGCCTCCGCAGTAACATAAAAATCGAAACCCCCTTACACTCTCCCGCAACCAAATAAAGTCATGTCCTCATGACTTCTAAATAACTCGCCAACCAGTCCTGCAGACACACAACACACACATACACAGATACACACAGTAACAGTGCTCCCCAAAGAGTGGACCTTACTCCCGTCCCATGGGCGCTACATAGGCCAACCTATCTGGGAGCTTCTTAACCCTCTGAGACCTCCGTACCCCCTCACCTAAACCCAAAAGGCTCAGACACTACTAGGGATACCTCAGGCCTGCTTGCCAACTCCTCTCTCACTCAGGCCACTACTACAGCTCGGAGCCTCCTATCCCGTGTCCGGGGCCCCACCTCTCCTCCTTCCTGGTCCTGCCGTAACTCAGACTGCCCACAGCTAGCCCTCCCCTCTACACCTGACTCAGTGGGAGAAGGGCCAAAGGTCTCTTCCTCAATCACGGGGAAGTTAGCGAAAGGCAGCGGGTACCACATGTGCAGCACATCATCCTTCAAATCCGTATTCTTCCTCATTCCTTCGATCGGTAGCTGCTGTTTGAGTTTCTCCAAACTGAAACATTTAGCCGGGGCTACCCCTTCAGCCTCCTGCAGCCGAGACGTCAGCTTCTTCGGGGACTCCTTCAACTCTCGCCACAGCCTCAGCAGTTCTGACTCAGGGTTCCTGGCCATCTTAATCTGGGACGCAGTTACCCCACCAGCTTCTTCCACCCTGACCTGAAAAGCAGCAGTTAAAGGATGTTCAGCCTCCTGTTGTTTCTTCCTGAGGACGTCTTCCAGGTCAACTTTCAGTTTTTCCACTTCATTTAAACTCGCGATAGTCACCTTCAGGTTCCTTTCAAACGCCCGCCTCCCTTTTCCGAGACCTGTCCTCCACTTCTTCACCTCCTCGGGAGTGTAGTCAAACTCCCCTCCCTGGGCTCTCGGTTTTCTGTTGACCTTAGTCAGAACACTTCCTTGATCTTCCCCAACTTGTAGATCTTCCAATCTGTTCTGAATGGACGTCTTGAGTTTCTGCTGATCCCTTCGAAGGTGGGTCATTGTTTCTTCTCGCTGAATTAATTCATCAGTACATGACCGCAGTGCGGTGCAAATCCCCTCTCTTCCCTGTGTCTCATTCAGATTAACGACCTGGGTTTCCATCCCCCGGTCCACCACCGTCTGTCCTAACACCAGGAAGTTCAACTGGTATGTCGGGTCATTTTCCTCACATTGCACCAAACTCCTCCACATTTGACACTTTGCTTCGGTCGCCCGGGCTCAGCCACTCGCCTCGCCTCATAGTCCCCCCAGGCAAATCCAAGCTCTAGGCGGTCATCCACATACGTCAAAACTCCACACACCTTCACTTCCCCCGTGGTCTTCCTCATGCCCCGCGGGAAGGATGCAGGGGCTCCGGATATGCCCTTGGGCATCTTTTCGGATCGGAAGAATCCTAGGGAACTAGTAAAGGCCACCTTCAGCTCAACAGCCGCACTCCTCAGGATCTGGCAACATCCACCCCTCAGATGCAGCACATTAAACCACGTCGCATCATCCCCACACACGCTGCCTTCATCTTCCACGCCGCTAGGGTCCAGTTGCCACGACCTCTCTCTCACTGAGGTGTCTTCAGCGGTCAGCTCCCCTCCCTGGTGGTGGTTCGGAGCATCTACTAAGAGGGTCTCACCCTCAGCTACTTTCCCCAAGTCGTACCACCGCTGGGTCTCGTTTAAATTCGGTACTGGCTCAAGGCTGCTACACACGTCCTCAGAATCAACTCGACATGCTGGGTGCCCAGAAGATGCCTTCATGAACTCCAGGGTCATTAACTAATCATTGTCTTCTGGATAACTACTGTCACTAGTACCCAAAGTCTCCGGTGCCCTTGCAGTTGTCAAGGGTAAATGCTTCAGACACCGGTTGTAAAACGAACTGTACAACAACTTGACCTGTGCCCCGGGGTCGAGGATAGCTTTAACATCGCTTCCCTCTATCCATAGCGACACGCTGGGGCGTGGCCCCTCTAAGCCTTCAGGAATAGGGTCTTTTCCTTTCGGAAGTTCATTGGTACATTGCTGGGAATGTGCTTCCCCAGAGACCCCAAGCCTTTCCCCCACTGGGCCTCCACTAAGTTTCTCGATCCCTCTCTGATCAGCTGAACAACTGAGGGAGGGGCTGATCCCCTGAAATGATCCCCCGGCACTGCAAGCAATTTAGCCATCCTCCTAGCCAGAGAAGACACACTGAAAACTTCCCCCCGCTTTCAAATAACTGACAGCTGTCACTACGGTGTAAGTGAACCTGACAGCTTTAACACTGTCAACAGCCCGCCTACTCAAACTTTCAACCAATCCCTGTCGTTCTCCCTCAACCGAGCACTGCCACTGATCTAACAACTGAGAGATCTGCTCCACCTACGTCTCGCACGCCTCTGCCCCTCTTGGGGTGGACACTATCCGCAGTGCCAGGCGGAGCCTGCCAGAGCTAGAACATTTATTCGCAGACACTACCTCCAAATCAGACCGCTCTTTCCTCTCTCTCCCTACCGCATGGACACCTCCGAGTGCCACCTCCAACTCGTCAATGCCAACCCAAACTCGAACAAAGATCGCACCCACAACACATACAGCAATCAACAGCAAATAACTCACAGAGACACACATTACAGATTTAAACAGGGCACCCACACAGCATACCAGTAGATCCAATCCCGGACAAAGCCCACACAATGTAGCCCCCCCCCCGGCCACCCTCAGGGTCGCTCGGCTTGCTGTCGTCTAGGGAAACAGCCTCGGCCCCGCCAAACTGCGTAATAGTTTGTGTGGGTGCTGTGTGAGGTACCCCACCCCGCCCAAATAACAGACAATACACCAGATACGATTTACAGTTTATAGATATTACTGGAACTATATAATTAATAGAGAATAAAATATAAAAGGAAAATGAAAGGCGCCACACTTATCAAAGTTCAATCTCTTCGTGCACAAAAACCGTTGGAGCTCAAGGACCTTCTTCTTCACCCTGTGACCCCTCGGACCACCTCGACCGGCCGCCTGGGACCAACAACGGTGGTCGACCAGACGCTCCACATGAGTCCGTCTCCGTCTCCTCGCCGAACCTCCCGCTCGGGGTCCGACCCCGTTAGCGGACTCACAGCACCTCATCCATCCTCTGTCTCGCTCTCCCGCCTTCTGCCCCAAAACCCCGCGCATACAGTATCGTCAAATAAACCAAAACCATAACAACTATCCTAATTGGTTAATACACTCCCTTATCAGACTCTAAAGCAAAAACAAGCTGCTAGCGTAAACTTTCCCAGTGTTTAACACAACAAAGCCGCATTCCCCAGATTAACATAACAAAGACGCCATTTTAATTAGCCTCCGCAGTAACATAAAAATCGAAACCCCCTTACACACATATATTGTGACATACATGTACTTTGATGATAAATTGACTTTGAACTTTAAAAAGTATAACATTATTGTGATAAGAAGTGTTACGTAACCGGCAACAACGAATATTAATCGAGACAGGTTTTATGAAAACAACCGAACATTTATTAAACATGTATAAACGATAAGGAAAAAAAAACAAAGGAAAACTTTAACCGGAGGTTAACAGGTACGCAGTTGTTCACCAGCTCACCACTCAGCTGTGGTTCTTAAAGCGTTAAATGCAGAAACAGTTCTTAAAGCGATACAGTCAGATATAGTTCTTAAAGCGATAACTTCGAAAGTCCAACAGTTTTACACATTCAATTGGGAGAGACTTCTTTGGAGGAAGATTTCTTCATCGACGCACCTTTACTGCCGGTTCTGTCCACAGGATTCCCGATGCTGAAAATAAACAGTATAAATCAACTGACCTTAAATTCCTTTTAGAGAGAGAGAGAGCCTTTGTGCATGAACTCATTGCGCTTTTACAAGAGTTATCTCGATGCAGGTTCTCTCCAACGAAGACTCAATAAGGTCGATCCTTTATTAAACTGCCAAACGATGCTGACTTCTCTCGATCCTTCACTTCGATGAATTCTTCACTCTCCCTTCAAAACTGTCGGAATTGAGTAAATTGGCACCTCCAGCCACAAATTTCCAGTTCAATAATACAAATCTTGTAAGAGAATGCACCTTCCGTTTTAAAAATGAAACTGCGTCACAAAAACAAACACGCAACACATTCTACCTGGAAATCCCTACTGCATCACCTGAGTCGACCCTTATATAGTCACGGGGCACGTGTCATCACGTGACCTTACAACGGTGGGAAAATCACATCAGGTGACCTCCAAAAGACTATTACATCATTTTCACAAAAAAAACCAGATCTCCTTGAGCATGTAACAGTAGAAAAATCCTGTGAATCAGTTTCACATCACCATGGGAGTTGCACTTTAGATCTGAAAATTGTACAGTTTTATTTTGTAAAATAGTAACAGGATGTGTCAGAAAAATGCAGCAGGTTTCTCTCTTCCTCAATTCTGATGAAGGATCTTTGACCTGAATCTTTAACTCTTTCTGTCTCCAGAGATACCATACTTCATTTTTATTTTCAGTCTTATTACTGTATATGTTTGTTTATGTGGTTAATAGTAATTATAATTATCCTTTGTAGTGAGTATCACATACAAATATTGGGTGAGAGAAGCCAAGTACTTGTAGACTAGTTAGCACAACATCAGTGGCTGGGAAATTACTGGAGCTTACATTTGAGTATCTGAAAAACTTGGACATTTCAGCTGACTGGCATTGACTTTAAAAGTAGGTCATCATCGACGAGCTTAGTGGAAAGGGAAATTTCAAAGGTTAGGTGTCTAATGCTTGAATGCACACTGATTCAGATACCTAATGTGTACAATCCATACATCAATGTAACAAATGTCAAAAACCTGTGATGATTAGTTTTCATCCAATTTCAATAAACTTTGCCACTATAATTTCCCCATAATTTAAACGTACTTTAGACTTCATTACACAATCTGCTTCTATGCCCATAACATACAGTATAGTATCTTGCTGTTATATAATATTTACACTCAAGCTCAACGTTTTGACATCACCGTGAATGCAGTAAATTTCCAGAGTGAAATCTTGTACAATTGAGATGTTTATAGAAGAATAGAAAGACTACTTATCAGTATTAGTACTCAGCCTAATAGTATTATGATTCATATTCAGGTCTATTAGAATAATTTTGATTCAATATTTGCAATGACTCATAAAGCTAAAGTATTGAACTGCTGTACACTACACTCCATATACCAGCTCCAGCTTGTCCCTCTTCTAACGCTGATGCCAATACTTTCAGAATTCATTCTGGGGTAAAACATCTACTAGAAGCAGAAATATATCATATATATCATGATATAAAATTTATATTTTCTTTCCAGGTGTAGTGGTTTGGGAATGTGTGGCCTGGTTTTAAAGAATTACTTTTTCCAGATTCGCAGTTTACATTTTAGTTCAAAAGCATAGAATCATAAAATGTTCAGTGTAAAAACCATCAAGTTTGTGTCTGTTGTTTCCAGAGCAACCCTGTCAGTTCCATCCACCACATTTTCTACCACAGCCCTGAAATTTGGTTACTTTCAAAGATTTATCTAATTTCCTTTTGAAGCCTGAAATCAAAGTTATGTCCACTACACACTCACAATCCATTCCCGAAGACAACTATTTTCTGAGTTTTAAAATGTTTATCTTCATGTCAGTTCTAGATTTTCCACAAATCACTTTAAAACTGTCTCCTCATCCATCAATAATATGCTAATTGGAATATGAATCCATTCTGAGTCTATCCATCACTATCACATACTTCATTGCATCTAGAGCAATTTCCAGTGTACCTGGAACCATCCTAGAAAATCTTCTTTATATCCTATTATTTGCATTAATATGCTTCCTACCTTGTGTGGTAACAAGAGTTGCAAGCAGTGCAGGTATTCTTCAATTTGAGAAATTTCACAAGAATACCATTGTCCCTATGGAGTCATGCCTTCTATTTATTTGCTGTAATAGATAGTTCTGCACTCTTCATGCATAAGAACACACTGTACAAAAATAACCTTGAGGCACTTCCACTTACAAATTTAACTAACTTCTTTTCTAGAAATTCATCCCTTGTGACTCAAGAAACAATTCTCGTTATAATCGTTGTTATAATTTTTATAGTTCTTGTTCAACATAGCCTCTTGCCTGCTGTACTCTGTTAAAAATGGAGTCCAGACCCCATAAGCCTTAGAAAATGATTTCAGAACTTGTACTATCACCTACAAAGACTGCATCCATACACAGCTCTACCTGTTTCTGCAACATCGTTTGAAATGCAAGCTTTAGTATATACTGGAGTAAGTCTTCCTCCTGGACACCAGCACTTCTACTGTTGGCTGTATTTCTCTTGGGAAGTCATAGATAATGTGACTTCAACAGGCAGTGTTATGCTCTGCTGAAACTCCTGTGCAGCCTCACTATAGACTGGGAATTTGGGCTTAAGTCTTAACTCATCTCTGTGGATGGAACGGATAGTCCTGACGAGGGGTCTCGGCCCGAAACGTCGACTGTATCTCTTCCTATAGATGCTGTCTGGCCTGCTGCGTTCACCAGCAATTTTTATGTGTGTTGCTTGAAATTCCAGCATCTGCAGATTTCCTCGTGTTTGCATAATTTATTAGTTTGTTACTTTTTAACAAAGACTGAGCATTTTAAAGTATTTTGAATGCCAAACACAATGCCTTCAATGAGTATAATTTCATTCACAAATTTGACAAGCCTGAAACTATTGTGTGAGTACAGCTGGCCACTGCTGCTGGGAAAAGCCACTCACCATACACCATCACACTGCACTGAGGGCTAACCTCTCCTTTTAGGTACTACTTACATGCCAGAACCATAGAGCACAGAAACAGCTCCTTCAGCTCACCAGTACCTGTCTACACTAATCCCATAACACTGAACGATTGATTCTTAATAGGCAAGGACCAAATTACTGAGGTAAGAAGGAGTCTGTCTCACGTTGATTGAGATCAAAGACTGCAGACAAAACTGCAGTATAAAGAAGGACGGCTTTGTGTATAACCTAGGCACATTCCCATCAATGGGGAAGATAGGGAAAAAATCCTCTCACAGCTGTCTGGACTATACCTCTTCCCACCCTGTCACTTCTGTTACATACCTCAAGGAGATCTTGTGACTTTCTTGTGAGAATGACGTAATGGTCTTTTGGAGGTCACCTGATGTAATTTTCCCACCGATGTGAGGTCACGTGATGATGTGTTCACCACAGGTATAAAAGGGAAGATCCCTGGTGACGCAGTTAGTTTTTCCAGCTAGAACGTTAGTCAGAGTCTCCGTTCCGTTGCGTATTTGCTTTGTGATGCAGTTCATTTTTAAAACGGAGTTTTACGTTCTATTGTAAGGTACAATAGTGCTGGACTGGCAGTTTACTCAATTTCTGCTAGATTTGTTGATGTACCTTTTCAGTAGTATTGGAGAGTGAAGAATTTATCGAAGTACAGGACCTGAAGGATTAAGAGAAGTTGGTATCGTTTGGCAGTTTAACGAAGGATCAACCTTATTCAGTCTTCATTGAAGAAGTAGCGACCTGCATCGAAGATAACTCCTGCCAAAAGAGCAAGGAAGTTCATGCAGGATTTGCTCTCTAGAAATAAAGGTCAGTTGTTTTAAGCTGTTTATTTCCTTCATCGTGAATTCTTTGGACAGAACCTGAAGGAAAGTTGCGTCTATGAAGAAATCCTTCTCCAGAGAAGTCTTTCCCAATTGAATGTATAAATCTGTTGGACTTTTAAATTTACCATTTTAAGAACTGTATTTGACTTTACCACTTTAAGAACCAGTACTGAGTGGTGATTTGTTGAATGGCCGCATAACGGTTAACTTCCGGTTAAGGTTTTCGTTTTTTTTTATTATTGTTTATCCCTGTTTAATAAATGTTTGGTTGTTTTTATATAACCTGACTCGATTGATATTCATTGTGGCCGGTTCCATAACACTTGTAAAAATGCTATTCCCTTCTCTCAGTTCCTCTACTGCCACCACACCTGCTCTCAGGATGAGATATTTCATTCCAGAATAACTGAGATATCCTCCTTCAAAGAAAGGGGCTATCCTTCCTCCACCATCAAAGCAGCCCTTGCACCTGCAGCTCTTCTGTTTCGTTCACATCTGCCCTCACCCAATCCTCCCAATGCCACACCAGGGATGTGGTTCCTCTTGTCCTCTGTGTCCAGCACATAATTCTCTGTAACTTCCACCATCTCCAACTTTCTGCTTTCAGCATGGATCACTCCCCATGTCACTCCCTTGTCCACTCATCCCTCCCCACTGATCTCCCTCCTGGGACTTATCCTTGCAGGCAGAACAAATGCCACACCTCCCCCTTCACCACCATTCAGGGCCCCAAACAGTCCTGCCAGGCGAAGCGACGTGTCACCTGTGAGCATGTTGGGGTATCTACTGTATCCAGTGCTCCTGGTGTCCTCCTGTATATCAGTGAGACCTGATGTAGATTGGGAGACCGCTTCATTAAGCACCTACGCACTGTCCACAACAAAAAATATGATTTCCCCATGGTCACCCATTTCAATTCTGTTTGTTCTTCCTATTCCCATTCCGATATGTCAGTCCATGGACTCCTCTACTGTCATGATGAGGTCACGCTCAGGTTGGAGGAGTAACACTTTATATTCTATCTGGGTAGCCTCCAACCTGATGGCGTGAACATCAATTTCTCAAACTTCCATTAATTCCAGCCCCTACCGGCACACCATTCCCCATTCCTGTTTCCCTCTCTTACATAACCTCTCTACCTGCCCATCACCTTCTTCTGATACTCCTCCCTCTTCCCTTTCTTCCATGGTCTTCTACCCTCTCCTATCAGATTCCCCCTTCTCCAGCCCTTTATCTCCTTCACCAGTCAAGTTCCCAGCTCTTTACTTCACCCCTTTCCCCCTCTCCCAGATTCACCTGTCACCTACCACCTTGTACTTCTTCTTCCTCTTCCTTTCTAGTCCTGATGAAAGGTCTCAGCCGACTGTTCACTCTTTTCCATAGATCTTGCCTCACCTGCTGAGTTCCTCGAGCATTTGAGAGCTTTACAGTCCAGGTGAAGGATCTTGACCCAAAATGTCAACTGTCTATTTCCCTTCACAGATCATAAACATAAAGAAATTCAGCAGATGCTGGAAATCTTTAACAGCAAAGACAAAGTGCTGGAGGAACTCATCATGTTAGGTAGCATCTATGGAGAAGAATGAATATTCAACGTTTCAGGCGTGACTAATGATCTTTTTTGAATGGAGGAGCATGCTTTTGTTTTGAACAGAATCGGGATCATGTTTCGTGTCACTGGTGCATGTCGTGAAATATGTTGCAGCAGTTCATTGAAAAATATAGTTAAAACTATTAATTATGGTGTGTGTGTATAAACATAAATTACATAGGTAGCGCAAAAGGAGAGCAAATAAGTAAAAAAAATAGTGAGTTAGTGTACATGGCTTCAATGTCCATTCAGAACTCTGATGGCGGTGGTGAAGAAGCTGCTGCTAAAGTACTGAGTGTTTGTCTTCAGGCTCCTGTACCCCCTCCCTGATGGTAGCAATGAGAAGAGGGCATGTGCTGGGAGATAAGGGTCCTTAATGATGGATGCCACCTTTTTGAAGCATCGCCTTTAAAGATGTCCTCGATGATGGGGAGGCTAGTGCTGACTGAGGTTACAACTTTCTGCAGCTTATTTTCTGACCCTCATCAGTGGCCTTTCCATACTAGACGCTGATGCAACCAGGTCTTTAGGAATCTACAAGTCTTTGCTGACATACCAAATCTTCATGAATTCATTTTTAAAATTTTATTTTGTAATTATAGTATGTTTATGTTTCTGCACTTTACTGCCACAGCAAAAGAACAGATTCCATGACATATAAATTGCTGATAAAAAGCTGATTCTGAAGGGACCAGTTCTGTATCTAGAGTAGCAAATGAATTGGAGAATGTTGCAATGTGGAGGGCAGTGGAAAATTGTAGTCTAACAGCTTGTGGAATGAAAAAGGATAGAAAGAAAGTAAATGTGAAAATATTCAACTGCAGGATGGTAATTACAGTGAGCTGAAAGGAGTTATGTTTTGAAATTAAAGGTTAGCGGGTAAAACAGGGAATGAGATCTTCAAAGGAACAAAATATAAAACACTGAGAACTCCAGCAGGTCAGGGAGCGTCTGTAGCTTTTTTCTTCATTTTCCCTTCAAAGAGGTACATACTCCTATGAGCATCAAAAACTTGAGTTCCCTGCATGACCAGAAATATGAGGAATAAGATGAAACAATTTTCAGCCACCTAGTAGAGAACCGAGCTGAATGTAACAAGAACAAGTCAACTCAAATAAGAAGGTCAAAGAGTCCTCTTTCAGCCTGTTATAATTTCTCATAACTGAATTAGATTCATATTGGGTGAGAGTAGAACTGGAAGGCATGGATTAAGGGTGAACAGTGAAATATTTAAGTGGAACTCAAGGGGAAACTTCTTTACTCAGACGGTGGTAAGATTGTGGATTGAGCTGCCAGCGGAAGTAGTGAATATGGGTTTGATTTAAACAATTTTACCAATAGAGTTACCCCATCTCCTCTCCCTACTTTTCGATCCTTGGACGCTAAGTTCCCAATTATGATCTTTTTTTCAGCCATGACTCAGTGATGCCCACAACATCATACCTTCCATCTCTAACTGTGCTACAAGATTATTTAACTTATTCCATATGCAGCATGGATTCAAATATAACACCTTCAGTCCTGTTTTCAGCATCCTTTTCAATTTTGTCCCATGTTACTGTAAGTTAAGTTCTCATACTTCCCTAAACTTTTTGTCTTTTTATTTATTCAAGAGACTTCTGTAACATTTCCTGCCCTCTTACTTTATTCTCACTTTTCCAAACTGTTGAACTTTTGAACCTACTATTTTAAAGTGTTTAAAGACACACTACAACCCATTCAACTCTGACTGCCATTTTCCCCAATCCTTCCCCACAGTCTAACCACACGCTGCATCTGTTTGTATATCAGCTACCTTATCCCCTGCTAAATTAGTTTAAACTCTACCCAACAGCTCTTGCAAACCTACCCACAAGGATATTGGGTCATTTGGAGTTCAGGTGTATCTTGTCCTTTTTATACAGGTCATACCTTCCCCGGATGTGATCCAAATGATCAAGAAATCTGAAACCTTGCCCCTGCGCCAGTTCTTCAGCCATGACTTCATCTACCAGATCATCATATTCTTACCCTCACTGGCGTGTGTCACAGGCAGCAATCCGGAGGTTACTACCCTTGAGGTCCTGCTTTTCAGCTTTCTACCTCACTCCCTATATTTCCTCTTCAGGACTTCATCCCTTTTCCTGCCTATGTCGTTGATACCAGTATGTACCACAATTTCTGGCTGTTCACTCTCTCCTTTTGAATGCTGTGAACGATCCAAGGCATCCCTGATCTGGCACCTGGGAGACAACATACCACCTGGATGTCTCTTTTATGTCCACAGAATCTCCTCTTTCTTCCTCTAACTATGGATCCCCTATCACTCCTATAATCCTCTTCTCCCCCCTTCCCTTCTGAGACACAAAGCCAGACTCAGTGCCGGAGACATGGTTGCTGCAGCTTTCCCCTGGTAAGTTACCCCTCCAACAGTCCCCAAAGAGCTATACTTGTTATTGAGGGAAATGCCCACGGGAATAGTCTGCACTCTCAGTCAATTCTCCTGACAGTCACCTAGCTACTTGCTTCCTGCAACGCAGAGGAACCTGCCTCCCTGTAGCTCCTATCTATCAGCTCCTCGTTTTCCCAAATGAGCTGTAGGTTATCCAGTTGCAGCTCCATTTCCCTAATGTGGTTTGTAAGGAGTTGCACCTCATGCAGATCTAGTTATCAGGGAGACTGGATGTCTCCCAGAATTCCAACATCTCACACAAAGAACACACCACTGACCTTAGACCCATTCTCTGCACACTATATGGACAAAGGAAGATAGAAACTTACTCGCCCCAGTCTCGAGACAAAATCTAACCACTCTAACGCTGGCCCGCTCACACAATGGCTGCACACACAATGTTTAGAGCACTTAGACTTAATTTCTTTTTATTGGCCTTTGTCAAGTGCCTAAAGTTCAAAGTACAAAGTAAATTTATTACCGAAGTACATGTAGCCCCCCCCCCCCCCCCAGTAAGCCTCAGGTCGCTCAGCTCGCTGTCGTCTAGGGGTAGCAGCCTTCGGCCCCGCCAAACTGGGTAATCAAGTTTGTGTGGATGCTGTGTGATGTACTCGACTCCGCCAAATAACAGACAATGCACCATATACGATTAAATGATTACAATTTATAGATATTACTGGAACTATATAATTAATAGAGATAAAATATAAAAGGAAAGTTAAAGGCGCCAAACTTATCAAAGTTCAACCACTTCTTGCACACCAGTTGGAGTTCTAGTAACGGTCCTCTTTTCACCATTCGATCCTCTCCGACCGCCTTGACCTGCCGCCTGGGACCAACCACGGTTCCACACGGGTCTGTCTTCGTCTCCTCTCCTTGCCGAAGACCCTGGACCTCAGACTCCAGCTCAGGGTCCATCCCATCGGCCAGCTCACAACATCGCGTCCACTCTCTCTCTCCCCATCACGCCTTCTGCCCAAAAACCCGCGCATCACAATAGCTTACAGACACACAAGAAAGAATAACATCTATCCCAATTGGTTCATTCCTCCTCTTATCAATAATATACCCCAAACAAGATGCTAGCGAGAGAACTTTCTCAGCAGTTAACATAACAAAGAAGCCACTTTAATTAGCCTACGCAGTAACATAGAAGAAGAAACCCCTTACACTCTCCCTTCACCAAATAAAATTATGTCCTCATGACTTCTAAATAACTCACCAGCCATTCCTGCAGACACAAAAACCCAATCCAGGTACACACAGTGATATTGCTCCCCAAACAGTGGACCTTACGTCTGGTCCCACAGGTGCTACATAGGCCAACCTATCTGGGAGTTTCCTAATCCTCCAAGACCTCTGTACCCCCTCACCTAAACCCTTCAGGCTCAGACACTACTGGAGATACCTCGGGTCTGCTTGCCAACTCCTCTCTCAATCTCTCACTTATGCCCCCACTGCATTTCGGAGCCCCCTGTCCCGTGTCCGGGGCCCCGCTTCTTTTCCTTCAGGGTCCTGCTGTAACCCAGTCTGCCCACAGCTAGCCCTCTCCACTACTCCTGACTCAGTGGGGGAAGGGCCATAAGTCTCTTCCTCAATCAAGGGGAAGTTAGCAAAAGGCCCCATGTACCACACATCCAGCACATCATCCTTCGAATCCGTATTCTTCCTCATTTCCTCGATCAGCAGCTGCTGTTTGATTTTCTCCAAACTGAAGCACTTAGCCTGGGCTGCCTCTGCAGCCTCTTCAGCCTCCTGCAGTCGAGACATCAGCTTCTTCTCTGACTCCTCCAATTCTCGCCCCAGTCTCAGCAGTTCTGACCCACGCTTTGTGTCCATCTCCATCTGGGACGCAATTACACCACCAGCTTCTTCCAATCTGTTCTGGATCGATGTCTTGAGTTGCTGGGGATCCTTTCGAAGGCTGGTCATTGTTTCGTCTCTCTGGATTAATTCATCAGTACATGACTGCAGTTTCGGCTCGGAATTCCGTTTCCCCGTCTCCACTTTGATGAGCAAGAACTCCAAATCTTCAATGGTTGTCCCGGGCTCCGGCACTCACCTCACATCATAGTCCCCCAAGGCAAATCCAAACCCTAGGCGATCATCCACATACGCCAAAACTCCAAACACTTCCACATCCCCCATGGTCTTCCCTATGCCCCGCGGGAAGGTTGCAGGGGCTCCAGATATGCCCTGTGGCATCTTTTCGGACCGGAAGAATCCTAGGGGACCTATAACAGCCATCTTCTCCTTGTCAGACTCATCATTGGGATCTGGCAACATCCACTCCTCAGATCCAGCACATTAAACCACGTCACACCATTCAGACAGACCATCACGTCTTCAGCCCTCAGGACCATGTTCTGGTCAATGACAGTGCGCCTGTTCAGAGTCCTATAATCCACACACACGCTGCCTACGTCTTCCACGGCCACAGGGTCCAGTCGCCATGACCTCTCTCTCACCGAGGTGTCTTTAGCGGTCAACTCCCCTCCCTCATGGTATTTCGGAGCGTCTACTAAGAGGGTCTCACCCTCAGATACTTCCCCCAGGCTGTACCACATCAGCTGTCGTTTAAATTCGGTACTGGCCCAAGGCAGCTACACACGTCCTCACAAGCAGCTCGAAACACTGGGTGCACAGATATGCCCCCATGAACTTCAGTTTCACTGACCAATCATCGTCTTCTGGATAATCACTGGCACTGGTACCCCAAATCTCCAGTGCCCTTAATGTTGTCAAGGGTAAATGCTTCAGACACCGGTTGTAAAACGAACTGTACAACAACTTGACCTGCGCCCCGGTGTCAAGGATGGCTTTAGCATAGCTTCCATCTATCTGTAACGACACACGGGGGCGTGGTCTCTCTAAGCCTTCAGGAATAGGGTCTTTTCCTTTCGGAAGTTCCTTGGTACATTGCTGGGAACGTGCTCCCCCAGAGACCCAAAGCTGTTCCCCCACTGGGCCTCCACTAAGTTTCCCGACACCTCTCTGATCAGCTGAACAACTGAGGGAGGGGCTGATCCCCTGAAAGGATCCCCCTGGCACTGCAAGCAATTTAGCTGCCCTCCTGACACAGGTATGGAAAGCCTCCCAGGTGCTGCATTCTACTTCCAGTCAAACCAGGCGCATTTTCCCCCGCTTTCAGATAACTGGCAGCTGTCACTACGGGGTAATTGAACCTGACAGTTCTAACACCATCAACAGCCCGCGTACACAAACCTTCAACCAATCCCTGTCACTCTCCCTCAACCAAGCTCTGCCACTCATCTAACAACCATTCCACCCACATCTCGTATGCTTCTGCCCCTTTAGGGGTGGACAATATTCCAAAAGCCAGGTGGAGCCTACCATAGCTGGAACATTCATTCGCAGAACTATTGTCACGTACCCCGTGAAGGGAATAAAGAACCAGCAGAGATGGAAAACACTTTGGAGTCCAGTATTGCTATAACCAAATAATATTTATTAGTAACTATGCAATACAGTAATATAAATGAAAATAAATCAAACAGGTTAGCAATGGCTATATATAAGTAAGTAAATCAGTAAGTGTGGAAATATATGTGAAAAACCAAGCTTCTTTAAGTCTAGGGGTAAAAAGATACAGTCTTACGATGATGAGTAAAGCTCAGTTCAGTTCATGGTATTGAGCTGAGTAGTGACGGAGAGAGAGATGGAGAGATTTGAGTCTTCAGGTGAGCTGACAACGTCGATCTTCTTGTTGTCCTCCGAAATCCTTTAAAAAGTCACCGACTGTGACCACAACAAAGGGGACCGGTTTTCTGTGGTGGAGCTATCACCCAGACGAGGGTGGACACATGGACAACTCCCCACCAGACAACCCCTTTCCTTTTCACTGCAAGAGTGACTGATCGATCCTCCAAAAACTCACTTTTTCTGCAGGCACAACAAAGCTCATTCAGTGTCCAAAACATGTGTCTGAGGTCTATATCATCTGACCTCCTATTTATCTCACTGTACTGGATACCAGCTGTCATTCAAATAATTCCTCCTTCCTCTCTCTGTGTAAGAAATGCATAAGCAGGCGACTATCCTTGAGAAGTACCAACACCCTGTGAGCAGACTTCTTCTCTCTCTCTCTTTTAAAAACAAGCTGTCGGTGTTAAATGACTCTCTCTCTCTTTTCAAAAGCACAGTTAATAGGTGTAAATGAGCACAGTTCATAGGGGTAATTCAGGACCTTGTACGCTATCTCTGAATCAGACCACTCTTTGCTCTCTCTCCTAACAATATGGACAGCCCCTGGTCCCACCACCAACACGCATGCAGTAATAACCAGCAATCCCACAGAGACACACATTACTAACCGCAATCCCACAGAGACACAGCAGCACTGATTTAAACAGGGCAATCACGCAGCACACCACTGAATCCAATCCCGGACAAGCCCCCAAATGTAGCTCCCCTGGTAAGCTTCAGGATCGCTCAACTCGTTGTTGTCTAGGGGAAGCAGCCTTCAGCCCTGCCAAACTGGGTAATCAACTTTGTGTGGATGCTGTGTGATGTACCCCACCCCGCCCAAATAACAGACAATACACCATATACGATTAAATGATTACAATTTATAGATATTACTGGAACTATATAATTAACAGAGATAAAATATAAAAGGAAAGTTAAAGGCGCCAAATTTATCAAAGTTCAACCTCCTTGTGCGCACCAGTTGGAGCTCTAGTAACGGTCCTCTTTTCACTATTCGATCCTCTCCGACCACCTCGACCCACTGCCTGGGACCAACAAAGGTGGCGACCAGATGCTCCACGCGAGTCTGTCTTTGTCTCCTCTCCTCGCCCTGGATCTCGGACTCCGGCTCGGGGTCCATCCCATCAGCCAGCTCACAGCATTGCATCCACTCTCTCTCTCCCCATCGCGCCTTCTGCTCAAAAACCCGCACATCACAATAGCTTACAGACACACAAGAAAGAATAACATCTATCATAATTGGTTCATTATCTCTCTTATCAATAATATAACCCAAACAAGCTGCTAGCAAGAGAACTTTCTCAGCAGTTAACATAACAAAGAAGCCATTTTAATTAGCCTACGCAGTAACATAAAAGAAGAAATTCCTTACATACATACAAGGTGCTAGAAAGTTCGTGAACCCTTTAGAATTTTCTCTATTTTTGCACAAATATGACCTAAAATGTGATCAGATTTTCACGCAAGTCCCAAAACTAGATAAAGAGAACCCAATTAAATAAATAACACAAATCATTATACTGGTGCTTTCCGCTCCCTCCTTCTTTTTCAAACCATGATTGCCCTCTCCCTGCCCCCTTCCCACTCTCAGCCTACAATAGAGACCCATATCAGAATCAAGTTTATCATCACACATATATGTCTTGAATTTTTTTTACGGCAGAAGTACAATGCATTTCATAAAATTACTTGCAGTACTGTGCAAAAAGTATTAGGCACTGTGGAAATATATTTTTGGAAACAAAATGGAATTTTTGTCTCTAACAAAATGGAACCTCTGTTGTATCAGAGTGCAACATTATGCTGATGGAACCTGAGTCCTTGATAAACTACAGACCCAGCAGGTTTGGATACTGGAAGAATCCCAATTGCACTGATTAAGCAGGCAAAAAAGATGCACCCTTACCTTGAACTGACACACAATCGTTAACAGTTGGGTATAAAGCAGTGACTATGCTGTGTAGTTTTTTTTTAGTAGCTATCACTGGCTCTTGTGCAATGATGGTCTTCCCTTGTAGCACACAAACAACCAATGTGCAAAAGGCAACAAACAGTGCAAATACAAAAGATAAAATAATTGTAGTTAAATAAGCAATAAATATTGAGAATATATGATTAACATGTATTGAAAGTGAATCTGTAGGTTGAGGGAACTGTTCAGTGTAGGAGCAAGTGAAGTTATCCCCCTGGTGCAAGGTTGGGGGGTAATACCTGTTCCTGAACCTGGTGCGGTGAGTCCTGAGGCTCTTGTATCTTCTTCCTGATGGCAGCAATGAGAAGAGAGTATGACCTGGGTGGTGGGGTCCCTGATACTGAAGGTTGCTTTCCTGCTACAGCACTCTGTGTAGATGTACTCAATAGAGGGGAAGATCTTTTGCTCAAGGGCATTGGTTGCATCATAGGCTAGTATGGAAACACCAATCAATATACTCTCCACCATGCATCTATAGTAGTTCGTCAATTAGGTGATATGCCAAATCTTTGCAAACTTCTAAGGAAGTAAATTGTTTTGATTGAATCCCGCAGAAAAGTCCTGAAAGGCCCCAAACGCTTTTTAAATTTCACACTGCCTCAGCAAAAGAAGTGGTTGGTCATGATGAATGCATGTACTACCAGGCTCAAGGGCAGATTCTATCCCACTGTTACAAGTGGTTCCCTAATATAATGATAAAAGATTCAAAGTACATTTATTATCAAAGTATGTATGCAGTATTCAACCCTGAGATCTGTCATCTTGCAGACAACCAAGAAACAAAAAAAACATGGAATCTGTTCAAAGGAAACATCACACACTCAATGTACCAAAAAAGAGAACAAATCATGCAAATGGCAAAAAATGAATGAAAAGCATACTGGATATAAAACACCAACGTGCAGGGTCCTTGAAACACCCTAGGAACATTCAGTTTAGTTCAGTTCACTGTAGTACTGTATTGTTCATTGACTGCAGGCCGCAGAGCCAATATGCCAGATCAAAGTTGCGCAAAATAGCTATAAAGATAAACCGGAAACACATACAACATGAAATGCAGCGTCTTCTAAAAATGAGTCAAATCCAGTCTGCACCAATCAAACCCTGCCCAAGACTCCTGCACCTTCCTATGATAGCAGCGAATGAGAGGGCGAAGGAGCCGGATCAAACGCAGGCAGATGGCACTGAATAGCCGATTACTTTCTGCTGTCATCCTCACTGATTTCATTCTTTCTTGATGCTTTAGTTGGTGAAGAATTGGAGCCAATCATTGGTTTGTGCTATGCCATTAGGCCACATATTCCATTTCAACCTCACTCTCAACCATGCTAAATTCTCTCGGAGACAGCAAAGGTGCCAGATCTCTTTTGATCTCATAATCTACCTTATTATGATCTTGGCCTTTATTATCTACCTGTACTGCGTTTTCTCTGCAGCTATTGCACGTTTTTTTTCTGTATTGTTATTGCTTTGCGGTATGGCTCGAAGGGCCAGAAGGGCCTGCTCCACACTAACTAAGATAAAAAATAAATCATTTGGAAATTAGGACAATAAAAAAAGTATCACAGAAATTGGTGAGTCCTAAATTATTGCTTCTGAAAGTTTCACATTGTGTTTTAGACTGAGTAGTAGTGGCTTGTTGTATTCCTTTTTTTGAACAGGATCGTGTCAATCCTACCTTCTGACACCTTCCTTCTAAGGAGGATTGAAGATCTGAGGATTTGAGATTTTCTTTCTCAACGCCCATCAATCTCAAACGCCCACCATTTGCTTAATCTTTACCGACAGAAGGGGTCATTTTCAATAGCCCATTAAACCTAGTATACCAGTAAATGCCAACCCTTTGAAAGACGATAAACATCAAAAATGAAAGTTGTTTTTATTTTTAATTGGCAAAGGAGATGGAGATTGTCTCCAATTATTACGTTAAATGAAAATAAACCAGACAAGTAATCTTATATCTTCATAAACGAAGGGTCTCGGCCTGAAACGTCGACTGCACCTCTTCCTAGAGATGCTGCCTGGCCTGCTGCGTTCACCAGCAACTTTGATGTGTGTTGCTTGAATCTCCAGCATCTGCAGAATTCCTGTTGTTCGTGCAAACGTGATGTTCGGAGCAAAGAACGGTACTGCCTTCCGTTAAGCGCCCTTCATCACTGAATAGCAGAACCGACCTCCGAGCACCAGAGGGCGCAGCGAATCGCCGGCGCCGGTAGGTGCGGACCGCGGAGGGGTTGTTCAGCCGAGTCACGGTCACGCGTGATGGAGCCGGCGTGGGGCTGATCGGTGAGCTGGAGAGGGCAGGATGCTGCGCGACATGGGGAAGTGCTCCCGCCATTTACTAGTCTGTGAAAAATCCAACTTCTCCCACAGCAAGTCGGCGCATCGCAAGCACATAGATAATCATTACTATAACTACAGGGTGAGTGTTCGGCAGGTCGGTTGTTGTAAACACGGGAGATTCTGCCGGAACTCAGCAAGTCAGGCAGCATCTATGAAGCAGAGTAAAGAGTCGATGTTTCAGGCGGAGGCCCTTCATTTCACAGCTCTCGGTATCACGCGGTGGGGTGGGACTATAACCATAACCATACCGAAAACAACCAGTGACCCACAGAATTTCCCTCCCTTTTGTCAGCAGATTTCTGAACGGTTCATGAGCCATACCTCGCCTTGCCTCATTTGCACTATTAATTTTTTCGTAACTTACAGTAATTTTTATGCCTTGCGTTGTACGGCTGCCGCATAACAAATTTCACGCATTCCGATGTGGATACCTTTTTTGTGTTTCCACTGAATTTTGTTTAACTCTCTCCCAACCTCTGTACTTTAATGCTCTATGTACTGGTGGATGTTTGAAAGTCAGTAGAAGGGCTGTTGGGTGCTTCCACTCTGCATAACTCTACTAATATTGGACAGACAGCAATAGTGATCCTGGCAGTCAAGAATTAGCTCTCTGTTTGACCAAACTCCCAGTGGGACAATCTGATTGTTTGGTCTAGATTCCACAACTTCCTCAAACACTGTTGTCAGCTTTTGTGTTACGAGTCTTGTACCCAGTAATCTGGGTATTTACGTGAAAAATTTAGAATTGTTTTTCAAGTTTGAGTTGCTTTAAACTGATAAATTTCAGCACCCATGTCTGATCTGCAATTGTTAATATGTTAAAAAATAATGTATGCTGCTACCAGATTTGCTGGAAACTTACTCAAGTTCTTTGTAATAATTTTCTGTGTGAATATTTTCATGCAGGTCTCTATTTTGATACCAGAATGTCGAATGATTCCACCAGGAATCAGTGCCATCAGCAGAACTTTAGAAAGCTATTACCTGGTGAAGCAGTTACCACTCTCTGAAATCCTTGAGCCTGAATTCATCAACACATATGTTAAGAAAGGTGATGTTTAGACCAATAATTTATGAAAGGCAATTTGGCTAAATTTCCATCTTAAGTTAATTTCCAATTTGTTTGTTTCAGGTAACCTTTATGCACTGTCATACAATACCAGAATAGATCAAGACAACACTGTAGCTTTGCTTCCAACAGGTAAATCCTTTTTCTTTCATCAAAGTGCATATTCAGGTCTATGACCTTTTGAGCAAAGCTGGAGATGCGGACTAATTAGTTTCTAATCTTAACATAATTTGGAACAATTTTATTCTGCATTAAAGTCTCCAGGAACCTAAGGCATAGAGGAAGGAGATTGATGAGGCATTGACAGAGATCTTTGTTGTATCTGCTATAGCTGTGGGTCAGGTGCCAGGAAGATCCTTGTATCCTCTATAGCTGTGGGTCAGGTGCCAGGGAGATCCCTGTATCCTCTATAGCTGTGGGTCAGGTGCCAGAAGGCTGGAAAATACCCAAAGTTGTTCGTTTGTTTAAGAAGGGCATCAGGACAACAGTGAGTATTACAGCAGTGGCTGGAAAATTATTGGAGGGGATTCTTAGAGACAGGACTTACTGGCATTTAGAAAAGCATGAACTTATTAGGTTTGCATGGTTTCGTCTTAGGGAAGTCCTCCTTCACAAGTTGAAGTATTTAGAGGAAGTGATAAGATGATCAATGAAGTTAGGGCAGTTTATGTGGACTTTAGTAAAGCATTTGACTAAGTCCCTCATTGTGGGCTGATTCAAAAGATTAAGTCACATAGGAACTTAAGCTGATAAGTTGGATGCACAATTGGCTTGGTCATAAAAGACAGAAGTTATGATGGAGAGGTGTTTCTCTGACAGAAGATCTGTAGCATATGATGTCTTGCAAGGAAGAGTGTTGCGATCTCTGTTGTATGTAATGTTTGAGAATGATTCCCAGTTTTGCAGAGTACATGAAAATTGGGGTTGGGATTAAAGACAAAGGATATCAAAAGGTAGAGCAGATATAAATTAGGATGCCACGGCAGCGCAGTCATTAGCACAGCTCGGTGTCTCAGTTCGATTCCCGTGTCCTCTAAGAAAATTTGTACGTTCCTCCTGTGAGCTTGTAGGTTTCCTCCAGGTTCTCCCACAGTCCAATGACATACCAGTTAATAGGTTAATTGGTCATTGTAAATTGTCTTGTGATTAGGCTAGGGTTAAATCAGTGGGTTACTGGGTGGTGCCTGTTCTGCGCACGATCTCTTAATAAATAAATAATAAATCAGTTTGAAATTTGGGTGGAAAAATGGTAGATGGAATTTAATCCAGTAAAGGGTGATGATTTGCATTTTGGAAGGTCAAAAAGAAGAGCCAAGTATGCAATGGCAGGGACCCTTGGGAGCATTGATAAACAGGGAGATCTTGGGATGCAAGTCCAAAGCTCCATGAAGGTGACAACACAAGTGGTAAAAATATGGCCTACTTTCCTTCATTGGTCAGGGCTTTGAGTATCTGGCTGCTGTACAGAGCTTCAGTTAGACTACTTTTAGAGTCACAGGGAATTGCAGAGGCTGGAATCCAGAGCTGGAAACAATCTGCTGGAGAAACTCAGTGGGTTAAGGAGCATCTGCTGGGGAGGGGGGAGGGAAGAAATCCTACATCAGGAAACAGATTGGAGAGGGGAAATGGCTAGTATAAAAAGGAGAATGGGAGTGGCGAGACTGAAGCCAGTGGTGATAGGGGGCTGAGGGGAGAAAAGGGAGTTGAAGAATGATGGGCAGATGAGCTGGGTAGGGGAGGAGTTGGGAGACATGATGGATGGATGGAGGAAAACCAATAAAAGGAGGAAGATGCAGCCAGCAGGGTGATGGGAAATGACGGCTGGGACACCAACTGGAGCACAAAGGTCTGCCATTGCTGGAATCTGATAAGTAAGGGAAGGTGATAGGGGAGAGGTAATAGGCTAATAGGCAGAAGGAATCAGGACCAGATGAAGTTGGGGGATGTGGGTAGTGGATGTACAGAACTGGTTGGGGGGTGGAGGGCTGGCTGTCAGTTGTGGGAAAGGGGGACTGGAAGGATGAATAGATGCCTGGTCTAAGCATGGCCTCATTGATATAGAGGATGCCACATCAGGAGCACTGAATGCAGTGGAGGAGGTGCACATACCTCACCTGGAAGGACTGTTTAGATCCTTAAGACCATTAGCAGAATTAAGCCATTAGGCCCATCGAGTCTGCTCCACCTTTCAATCATGGCTGATATCCTTGAATTATAGTGACTGAGGAAACATAGGATAAATATTATATGTTGCAGGGAGCCGTAGTGGTATTAGCGCCGGACTTCAGAGCAAAGGTTCCCGAGTTCGAATCCAGCCGGCTCCCTTGCACACTTTCCATCCGTGCTGGGTTGACCGTCGAGCTAGCAACTCAGCCTCATAAAAATAAGAAAGCCTGCTTAAAAAAAAAATGCTGTCATGAGGGTATCCCGATGACTCCACTCGGAGTTAAGGGTTTTCTTCTTCATGGTCGCAGGGGAAGGTACGAACAGACAGGAAGGGATAGCAGACCAGGGCATCGTGGAAGGATTGGTCTTTGTAGAAGACAGAGAGGGGTGGTGGGGGGAATAGAAGAATAGGCTAGTAGTGGGATCTTGTTACGTCTGGTGGGAATGAGGGTGAATGATGTCTTGATACAGAAGCTGAGGGCAAAAGGTGATCATTAGTGGAACTTTATCTTGGTTCGTTTTGGAGGAACTCACTCCACCTCCCTCCAGGGGATGGTAGGTGCCAAGGGAAGTGGTGGAAGCAGATACTATAGCAATGTTTAAGAGGCATTTAGACAGACGTAAATAGGCAAGGAATGGAGGGTTACAGATCACGTGTAGATAGATAGGATTCGCTAGATTGGCATCATCTCAGTGGGCCTAAGCAGTACTGTTTTATAGACTTATAACTAGTCTATATTGTTCGACATTAGAAGATGAATGTAATAGGGGCAAACCTACACAACCCA
The DNA here is from genome assembly GCF_030028105.1 of Mobula birostris. Taxonomy (NCBI): domain Eukaryota; kingdom Metazoa; phylum Chordata; class Chondrichthyes; order Myliobatiformes; family Myliobatidae; genus Mobula; species Mobula birostris. Next base: position 59,441,933 of record NC_092388.1, read on the forward strand.
GAACTGTAGAATTTATAAGGTGTACACTACTCCTCATGCTTCCCGTGAGCCTCCTCCCGCTATCTCACTTTATCAGCACGTCTTTGTGTTTTGCCTCGTGTTTATTTATGCCTTCATCGCTTCTTGTACAAGTGAGTTCCATGTTCTTCACCTTACCGTGCAAAGGAATTTCCCTTGCATTATCTATTGGCTTTATTAAAGACAAGTGTTGCATTTATGAATTATATGGCTGTGTTCAGGGAGTTATTTAATGAGATAGTTCTGACTTTCAGCCTCTTCCTACAAGCTAGTTCTAATGTAAGAATATCCTTCTTGACATTAAAGGTCCCACACAGAAGATTTTCACACATTAGCATTCTAATTTAAGATGGTCAGCAGTATTTATTACATGAACTAAAATTCTAATTGCACATTACAAATAAAAATCAGAGGCATAAGGTGATCTTCAGCATACAGTCTTTTCCAGGAATATTTTTTAAAGATACAGTTTTTGATTAAACATATGAAGTGATAATGCATTCACATTCAAGTGTCTGTGAATATGATCACTGATCATGTGTTGATGGTTTTTCTTGTTGCATTTTCACAGGGAAGTTAATTTTATCTATTGATAAGGACACCTATGAGGAACTTGGCTTAGAAGGACAACCATCCAAATACTCCTACAGGACAGTAATGAGATACAGTAGGTACAGACTATTAACATGTTCCTTGCAACAAGAGTGTATTGGTCCTGCCAAATGATTGTTGAAATGTTGTTTCAGTTTCTAATGAACTGGATTTGACCTAAAGGGCTACAAGGGTATTAAAACTTCTTTATCTTCTGTCACCCAATGGACATGCGTCAATGTTTCCAGGATCTGCAATATTTTGATGAAATAGGGAATGCAGAGTGTTAATTTGGTGGCCTAATGCATAAAACACCCTGGAACCTGGAAAAATGAATATTATTGTGAGTTGATTGTTGAAAACTTAAGTGTACATTTTCTTCTGCCTGCGAGTACACAGAACAATGTGTGGAATGAACTGCCGAAGATACTGGAGAAAGAGTCAGCCACGTGGTCTCAATAGCCTGCTCTAAGGCCGTGACTGATCTTAGTTTGACTTTGGCTCCATTTTCTTCCCTGGTCTCCCTAATCTTTGATGTAACACACTCACTGGGCTCATATACAAATTGGGCTCGCCGGCTAGCTCCACTAACAGCCTCGGGACTCTGGTGAGAAGACCACCTTTCATAAACAATATATGTCTGGCGTCAGTATAATTTGGGGTTCACCAAACAGGAAAATTGTGATGTTCCAATTAAGTAAACCTCAATGCTGCCCATACACAATTGTCAGTCAGCAAGGAATAACAGATCTTTTACCATATAAAATTATAAAGAAAGTATATTTACAAATTTCAGCTTTATCAAACAGTTAATAGGAAAGAGAAAAGAAATGAAAATAAAAGGACCCATTACAGTTAAGCCTGGCCAACGTACACAGTGACTGTTGGGAGCTCATACCAGAGTTGTCTTTACTCATGCGCTAGACCCATGGTCTGTGTGAAAGCACCTATCACATTCTGAACATACCCCAAAGTCAATCTTGACTATACTGGCTCTCCCTCAGGAGACAGGCAACACACATCAAAGTTGCTGGTGAACGCAGCAGGCCAGGCAGCATCTCTAGGAAGAGGTGCTGCCTGGCCTGCTGCGTTCACCAGCAACTTTGATGTGTGTTGCTTGAATTTCCAGCATCTGCAGAATTCCTGTTGTTTGCATTTAAAATCTCCCTCGGGACTCCCCTTTCAACGGCATTCTGTGGCATCTTCCCTGCTGTCCTGCTCTGCAGCTCCCGCCAAAAGACCCCAAATTGGACTACTGTCCGTCACAAACCTCCCTCTGCCCTCCTCTCTCTAGAACTTTCTCCCAATCCCGCCATGCTGATTGGCTGATACAACATTCCTAAGTTGAACAACATGGTGTCTTATCTCTAGCAGAAACCAAAACATTCTACCAGCAGGACGTACTGCTTTTGCAGAATACTGCTGAAATGATACACCTATAGCATAACAATGGAAATCTTAACCAGGGCATTACATTGGTCAGAATGTGTCTGTTTCAATCTTGAATATATTCAGTTTCCATAGCTCTCATAGGTAAAGAATGACAGTGGTTTGTAATCCTGAGAGAAAAAAATCCTCTTTGTCTTAATTTGGTGGTCTGTTACTCTGCCACTGCCTTAATTCTAGATCCCTCCTTGCCCCTCCCCAACATTTATCGTATGACACAGCCTTAACATCTTGCATGTTTCAGTGAGATCACCTCTCTGTTCCAGACTCCAATGATTACAGCCGTCCATGTTCAATCTTTCATCATAAGACAAATCTTTGCCGGCTATTTCTGTGGGCCAATTTGGGAAGTAGTTTAATGGCATTAGACATATTACTGCCCCAATCAAACAGGAATATATTATTGAATATCTGCTACGGTCCATGTGTGGCAATCTCACCTCAGTCGAATTGTGGGGTTGAAGCAGTGATTTAGGCTGACACCTCAGTGCAGTATCGGGACTGGACTGTATGGTTAGAAGTGTGTGCTTTGGAATGAAAGGCTAAACCAAATCCCTATCTGTTCACTAGAACATAGAATAGTCCAGCACAGTACAGGCCCTTCAGCCCAATATTTTGTGCCAATATTTTAACATACTTCAAGATCAATCTAACCCTTCCCTCAACCATAGCCCTCCATTTTTCTTTCATTCCTTTGTCTATCAAAGAGTCTCTTAAGTGTCCCTAATGCATCACAGTTCTGTACAATCACTTTAAAAATTATGCCTTTTCATTAGTCATTGTCATCCTGGGAGAATAATGCTGGCTGTTCATTCTATCTGTGCCTCTTGTGCGTGTCTATTAAATCACCTGTCATCCTCCTTCACTCCAAAGAGAAAAGACCTAGCTTGCTCAACCTTTTCTCATAAGATGTGATCTCTAATTGGGGCAACATCCTAGTAGATCTCCTCTGCACCCTCATTAAACCTCCCACATCCTTCCCAAGTGTATCACTTACACTATTACAGATTGATCTGCATCTGCTATTTCTCAGCCCAGCTCTGCATCCTATCAGTTTTTTGTTGTAACCTACGACAACCTTCTACGCTATCCACAGTACCACCAAACTTCATGTCTTCTGCAAATCTACTAACTCAACCTTTCACTTTATTTATAGCAATCACAAAAAACGGGGGTCTGAGAACAGATTTGTATGGAACACCACTGATTATGGACTTCAAAGAATGCAATCCATCTACTACCATTCTTTGCCTTCTGTAGACAAGCCAATTATGAATCCGTGCAAGTGTTTCCTAAAATTCTTTCCAGTACTACTCATCACAAAATTATCCAGTCATTAGGGCAGACATCCTGCTTCGGGTTTGATTCGAAGAAGGAGTCTGAGAGTCTGAGTGGGAGTGCCGAGAAAGACATTTTTGAAATTTTCGTTATTTTTTTTCTCCAACGGCGTTCTGAGAGGCGGGACTGCGCAGGCGTGTGACGTCGGGCTGTGCAGTGCGGCAGATTTAAAAGGAACAGAGCCTCATAGAGCGGGCAGCGTAGTTTGCGGGCTGCGGAGTGAGCCGGGAGCAGAGTGAAGGCTTAAGGGCTTCGGCACAACGGGCTTAGGCGGAAACGGGCGAGGAAGGTTTGGCATTCATTTTCTGTTGTTATTTGAGGAGAGGGGCAGTATGAGTGTGAGGGCAGTTTGCTGTTCTCGGTGTCGGATGTGGGAGGCCCTGGAGTCTCCAAGCCTCCCGGACGTCTACATCTGCGCCAAGTGCATCGAGATGCAGCTCCTAAGGGACCGCGTTACGGAACTGGAGCTGCAGCTCGATGACCTTCGTCTGGTCAGGGAGAGTGAGGAGGTGATAGAGAGGAGTTGCAGGCAGGTGGTCACGCCGGGGCCACGGGGGGCAGAGAAGTGGGTCATGGTTAGGAGGGGGAAGGGGAAAAGTCAGGTAATAGGGAGTACCCTGGTGGCTGTGCCACTTAACAACAGGTACTCCTGTTTGAGTACTGTTGGGGGGGGACAGCTTACCCGGGGGAAGCGACAGTGGCCGTGCGTCCGGCACAGAGTCTGGCCCTATAGCTCAGAAGGGTAGGGCAAGGAAGAGGAGGGCAGTTGTGATAGGGGACTCGATAGTAAGGGGGTCAGAGAGGCGATTCTGTGGACGCAGTCCAGAGACCCGGATGGTAGTTTGCCTCCCTGGTGCCAGGGTCCGGGACATTTCTGATCGTGTCCAAGATATCCTGAAGTGGGAGGGTGAGGAGCCAGAGGTCGTGGTACATATAGGTACCAATGACATAGGTAGGAAAAGGGATGAGGTCCTGAAAGGAGAATATAGGGAGCTGGGAAGGGAGTTGAGAAAAAGGACCGCAAAGGTAGTAATCTCGGGATTACTGCCTGTGCCATGCGACAGTGAGAGTAGGAATGCGATGAGGTGGAGGATAAATGCGTGGCTGAGGGATTGGAGCAGGGGGCAGGGATTCAAGTTTTTGGATCATTGGGACCTCTTTTGGCGCAGGCGTGACCTGTACAAAAAGGACGGGTTACACTTGAATCCTAGGGGGACCGATATCCTGGCAGGGAGATTAGCGGGGGCTACTGAGGTGACTTTAAACTAGAATGGTTGGGGGGTGGGAATCAAATTAAAGAGGCTAGGCGTGAGGAGGTTAGTTCACAACAGGGGGATGGGAACCAGTGCAGAGAGACAGAGGGGTGTGAAGTGAGGGTAGAAGCAAAAAGTACTAAGGAGAAAAGTAAAAGTGGCAGGCCGACAAATCCAGGGCAAGCATTAAAAAGGGCCACTTTTCAGCATAATTGTATAAGGGCTAAGAGAGTTGTAAAAGAGTGCCTGAAGGCTTTGTGTGTCAATGCAAGGAGCATTCATAATAAGGTGGATGAATTGAAAGTGCAGATTGTTATTAATGATTATGATATAGTTGGGATCACAGAGACATGGCTCCAGGGTGACCAGGGATGGGAGCTCAACGTTCAGGGATATTCAATATTCAGGAGGGATAGACATGAAGGAAGGGGAGGTGGGGTGGCGTTGCTGGTTAAAGAAGAGATTAACGCAATAGAAAGGAAGGACATAAGCTGGGAAGATGTGGAATCGAGATGGGTAGAGCTGCGTAACACTAAGGGGCAGAAGACGCTGGTGGGAGTTGTGTACAGGCCACCTAACAGTGGTAGTGAGGTCGGAGATGGTATTAAACAGGAAATTAGAAATGTGTGCAATAAAGGAACAGCAGTTATAATGGGTGACTTCAATCTACATGTAGATTGGGTGAACCAAATTGGTAAAGGTGCTGAGGAAGAGGATTTCTTGGAATGTATGCGGGATGGTTTTTTGAACCAACATGTCGAGGAACCAACTAGAGAGCAGGCTATTCTGGACTGGGTTTTGAGCAATGAGGAAGGGTTAATTAGCAATCTTGTCGTGAGAGGCCCCTTGGGTAAGAGTGACCATAATATGGTGGAATTCTTCAGTAAGATGGAGAGTGACATAGTTAATTCAGAAACAAAGGTTCTGAACTTAAAGAGGGGTAACTATGAAGGTATGAGACGTGAATTAGCTAAGATAGACTGGCAAATGACACTTAAAGGATTGACGGTGGATATGCAATGGCAAGCATTTAAAGGTTGCATGGATGAACTACAACAATTGTTCATCCCAGTTTGGCAAAAGAATAAATCAAGGAAGGTAGTGCACCCGTGGCTGACAAGCGAAGTTAGGGATAGTATCAATTCCAAAGAAGAAGCATACAAATTAGCCAGAGAAAGTGGCTCACCTGAGGACTGGGAGAAATTCAGAGTTCAGCAGAGGAGGACAAAGGGCTTAATTAGGAAGGGGAAAAAAGATTATGAGAGAAAACTGGCAGGGAACATAAAAACGGACTGTAAAAGCTTTTATAGATATGTAAAAAGGAAAAGACTGGTAAAGACAAATGTAGGTCCCCTGCAGACAGAAACAGGTGAATTGATTATGGGGAGCAAGGACATGGCAGACCAATTGAATAATTACTTTGGTTCTGTCTTCACTAAGGAGGACATAAATAACCTTCCAGAAATAGTAGGGGACAGAGGGTCCAGTGAGATGGAGGAACTGAGTGAAATACATGTTAGTAGGGAAGTGGTGTTAGGTAAATTGAAGGGATAATTTTTCAAAACTCGTTAGATTCTGGACTAGTTCCTGAGGATTGGAGGGTGGCTAATGTAACTCCACTTTTTAAAAAAGGAGGGAGAGAGAAACCGGGGAATTATAGACCGGTTAGCCTAACGTCGGTGGTGGGGAAACTGCTGGAGTCAGTTATCAAGGATGTGATAACAGCACATTTGGAAAGCGGTGAAATCATCGGACAAAGTCAGCATGGATTTGTGAAAGGAAAATCATGTCTGACGTATCTCATAGAATTTTTTGATGATGTAATTAGTAGAGTGGATAGGGGAGAACCAGTGGATGTGGTATATTTGGATTTTCAAAAGGCTTTTGACAAGCCCCACACAGGAGATTAGTGTGCAAACTTAAAGCACACGGTATTGGGGGTAAGGTATTGGTGTGGGTGGAGAATTGGTTAGCAGACAGGAAGCAAAGAGTGGGAATAAATGGGACCTTTTCAGAATGGCAGGCGGTGACTAGTGGGGTACCGCAAGGCTCAGTGCTGGGACCCCAGTTGTTTACAATATATATTAATGACTTGGATGAGGGAATTAAATGCAGCATCTCCAAGTTTGCGGATGACACGAAGCTGGGTGGCAGTGTTAGCTGTGAGGAGGATGTTAAGAGGATGCAGGGTGACTTGGATAGGTTGGGTGAGTGGGCAAATTCATGGCAGATGCAATTTAATGTGGATAAATGTGAAGTTATCCACTTTGGTGGCAAAAATAGGAAAACAGATTATTATCTGAATGGTGGCCGATTAGGAAAAGGGGAGGTTCAACGAGACCTGGGTGTCATTATACACCAGTCATTGAAAGTGGGCATGCAGGTACAGCAGGCGGTGAAAAAGGCGAATGGTATGCTGGCATTTATAGCGAGAGGATTCGAGTACAGGAGCAGGGAGGTACTACTGCAGTTGTACAAGGCCTTGGTGAGACCACACCTGGAGTATTGTGTGCAGTTTTGGTCCCCTAATCTGAGGAAAGACATCCTTGCCATAGAGGGAGTACAAAGAAGGTTCACCAGATTGATTCCTGGGATGGCAGGACTTTCATATGAAGAAAGACTGGATGAACTGGGCTTGTACTCGTTGGAATTTAGAAGATTGAGGGGGGATCTGATTGAAACGTATAAGATCCTAAAGGGATTGGACAGGCTAGATGCAGGAAGATTGTTCCCGATGTTGGGGAAGTCCAGAACGAGGGGCCACAGTTTGAGGATAGAGGGGAAGCCTTTTAGGACCGAGATTAGGAAAATCTTCTTCACACAGAGAGTGGTGAATCTGTGGAATTCTCTGCCACAGGAAACAGTTGAGGCCAGTTCATTGGCTATATTTAAGAGGGAGTTAGATATGGCCCTTGTGGCTACGGGGGTCAGGGGGTATGGAGGGAAGGCTGGGGCGGGGTTCTGAGTTGGATGCTCAGCGATGATCATAATAAATGGCAGTGCAGGCTCGAAGGGCCGAATGGCCTATTCCTGCACCTATTTTCTATGTTTCTATTATACATTGCTGTTTATTTGTGGAAATTGATTGCAAAGTTTCCTGCGTTAGCTACACTTCAAATGTATTATTCCATTTGTTGCAAAAATAACACATTGGGAGTTATGGCATGTCTTCCAAAACATTTTAATGAAAACAGACCCATTTAAAAAAAAATGTATTTGCTGATAGACTGGATCTTTGTGATGCAGCTTGTCAGAATATGCTAAATTTCAGCTCTTCAACTTGAAATAAGGGATCATTCATTGGTTGATGTAAGGCCGGTGGAAAGGAATATGAATAAGAGTCGTCTTTCTGAGTGAGACAGCTTTGCAGAAATTCTATCCAGTTGCATTCAGTAAGGCCTTTACTGATCGAATTCTCCTATTCCTCAACTCTCTTATACTCAGAAATCTAGATGGATCTAAAATGGAGGACCTTGAGGGAAAAACTAAACATTTTATTATTACATGTCTGACTGTAATCCTCTTTACACTTGCTACTTTTTACAAGAAGTGACTCTTTCTAACCTGTTTGTATCTTGTGTGGTGTGAGGTTTGGGTTCATTATGTCATATTTTGTTTTCAGTTGTTACAATTGATTTGAGTGAAGCCACGTTTGCTCCTGGTAGAAAGAGATACAACCGAGTTGTGTGGGCATTGAAAGAGAAGAAACCTTTGTCCTTCGACCTTTTGATGTCCTGTAGATCCTCAGGTGAGAAGTTTTATTTTTTTCTGACTGTAAATGTGAAATTCAAATTGCATATTTTGTGGTTATTTGTAGAACATAGGGCTAGTAACTGAAAACTGATTTCTACTTCTGTTTCTGAACCTAAGTAGCACACTTCTTGCAGTGCATTCCGTGCTCATTCTCCCATTATCCTTTAGCTAGACAGTACACCAGGGAAACTGAGTAGTTTCCACATATGTGCAGAAGGTCAGATAGATTGACCAAGATTCAGCATTAATGTAATCACGAGGAAATCTGCAGATGCTGGAATTTCAAGCAACACACATAAAAGTTGCTGGTAAATGCAGCAGGCCAGGCAGCATCTGTAGGAAGAGGTGCAGTCGACGTTTTGGACCTCTTCTCACCCTGTCTCTTGCAAAAATGCCATCTCCTTCTTGCAATTCCTCCGTCTCCACCGCATCTGCTCTCAGGATGAGGCTTTTCATTCCAGGACAAAGGAGATGTCCTCCTTTTTTTAAAGAAAGGGGCTTCCCTTCCTCCACCATCAACTCTGCTGTCAAACGCGTCTCCCCCATTTCACGCACATCTGCTCTCACTCCATCCTCCTGCTGCCCCACTAGGAATAGGGTTCCTCTTGTTCTCACCTACCACCCCACCAGCCTCCGGGTCCAACATATAATTCTCCGTAACTTCTGCCAACTCCAACGGGATCCCACCACTAAGCACATCTTTCCCTCCCATCCCACCCCCCGCTTTCCGCAGGGATCGCTCCCTACGCAACTCCCTTGTCCATTCGTCCCCCCATCCCTCCCTACCGATCTCCCTCCTGGTACTTATCCTTGTAAGCGGAACAAGCGCTACACATGCCCTTTCACTTCCTCCCTTACCACCATTCAGGTCCCCAGCCAGTCCTTCCAGGTGAGGCGACACTTCACCTGTGAGTCAGCTGGGGTGATATACTGCGTCTGGTGCTCCCGATGTGGCCTTCTATATATTGGCCAGACCCGACGCAGACTGGGAGACCGTTTTGCTGAATACCTACGCTCTGTCCGCCAGAGAAAGCAGGATCTCCCAGTGGCCACACATTTTAATTCCACATCACAGTCCCATTCTGACATGTCTATCCACGGCTTCTACTGTAAAGATGAAGCCACACTCAGGTTGGAGGAACAGCACCTTATATTCCGTCTGGGTAGCCTCCAACCTGACGGCATGAACATTGACTTCTCAAACTTCAGCTAATGCCCCACCTCCCCCTCGTATCCCCTCTGTTATTTATTTATTTATATACACGTTTTCTTTTTCTCTCTCTCTCTTTCTCCCTCTGCCCCTCTCACTATACCCCTTGCCCATCCTCTGGGCTTCCCCCTCCCCCTTTCTTTCTCCCTGGGCCTCCTGTCCCATGATCCTCTCATATCCCTTTTGCCAATCATTTGGCCAGCTCTTGGCTCTATCCCTCCCCCTCCTGTCTTCTATCATTTCAGATCTCCCCCTCCCCCTCCCACATTTAAATCTCTTACTAGCTCTTCTTTCAGTTAGTCCTGACGAAGGATCTCGGCCCGAAACGTCGACTGTACCGCTTCCTATAGATGGTGCCTGGCCTGCTGCGTTCACCAGCAACTTTGATGTGTGTTGCTTCAGCGTTAATGCGTTTTGTTTTCCTCGGGTCGGCCAAATACATTTTTTGTACATCATCTGAAATCCACTCCCTTATCACTGGTTCTATCTCCTCCTCTGAATGTTGAATCAGAGTAGTTGCAGCCGTTAATCCTGAACTGAATTTCAGATTTCCGTTCCTTTCTACCACGCACAATGGCACAGCTAGAAGAGCCGCTGCCTGTCAGCCCCATTGAACCAGACTCGATCCTGACCTCCGGTGCTGGCTGAATGGAGTTTGAATTTATTTCCTACGACCTGATGGTCTTTTGCTGGGCTCTCTGGTTTCTACTACATCGTAATAATATGGGTTGATATGTTAATTGCTAACTGTAAATTGTCCCACGTGTGTAGGTGAATGGTGGAATCTAGGTGGGTGGGGAGTGGGTAGAGTTATCAAGTTGTGGAGAGAATAAAATGGGTCAGTATAGGATTATTGTGATTGGGTGATTTACTGTGGGCTGAAGGGCCGATTTCTGTGCTTTGCCTCTCCAGGGTTTGACCACGTTCTCTACCCGTTACCTGCTTCTTCATCCTGTCATCTCCTAGAGTTATCCCTTCAGGCTTCTTTTGATCCTTCAATTTATTCTGCCTCTTGTAGTTAATTCTGCACCACCTTGGTTTGTGTCTCATGTTAAAAATGTGATGTAAAAGCATGGATTTGTATTACCTACATGTTGCCTGAAATTATTTGAATTGAAGTTTTGATTAGTGGGTTTTTTTTTGAAAATTGAAACTAGGTGGAAATGAACCATCTTTGACATCTTACTTTGTGAAGTACCAATGCCAGGTATACCAGCCCACATTGTCAGTCAAGATATTAAATGAAACTGTTTGTCCTGTTGTACTGAGTAATGAACTGAATGGAAAGGAAAGTGAATCGTGTAGCTCTCAGGAATTCCTGGACTGGCTTGGAGCAGCATTCAGTGACATTAATTGGTGAGTTAAAATAGTCACTTGTTTTGCAGCTGTAAACTAGTGTACTGCCACAGGTTTTTATAGCTTCCTTTAGTCTGATTTAGCAGTAAAAGGTAAAGATGTTAACTTAGTTTATTGTTTGATGTAAAGAATAACAGCGCACCCTTTTCTCTGCTTGGTCCTGCAGTATTCTGTGCTTTTTACCTGGTACAGTAATGGTAGGACCCAGCAGTTATCAGCTTTGGTCTACACCAGTTTTTCCCAACCTTTTAGCCTTGGAGGAACCCTTGAAATAATTTTCAGGTCTCAGGGAACCCCTGCGTTTAAAAAAAAGAAAGAAAGAAAGAAGTTACTAATCAACAACATGAGTATTAAGTTGTAGATATGATAATCTAAAAATAATTATCAGTACTCTTTTGAGTAGAGAATGGATTTTTAGCCAACCTGTCTTGGGGAGGGGGGAGGGAAAAAGGTACTATGTTTACCTTGCCTTTTTTGAAAATAATCTTCCTTTTCATTTCATAAATTTTAAAAGCTCATAAGGCAAACATAATAAATTTCTGATTTCAATAAGACTTTTTCCTCCCTCTCAATCCCAAGCAGCAGTAGAAACATTTCAAGACTTCCTTTTGCAACATGATCTTTCCAAAGATTGTTTCTTTTTAAATCCAAGACTCTTGTCACTTGAAGTCAAAACATTTTCTCCAGAGCCTTGCAGAGACTTGTTCAACTGGTTCATATGATGAAAAATAGCTGCTAAGTAGTTTCTGCAGCCATTCTTCATCTTCAAAGCACTCACCAACATCTGGCCTACTGTTTTCTTGCAAGTACCCCTTCAATTCACCTTTCAGCTCAAACATCCTGTTGAGAATTCTTCCTCTGTTAAGCCACCGGATTTCTGTATGTAGCAGGACATTGGTGTGCTCTTTGTCCAGGTTTTCACAAAGTTTTTTTTAAGCATTCTTGAGTGAACTGGTCTTGGTTTAATAATGTTAACCATTTTTGTAGCATCATCCAGAACATTTTTCATTTCATCTCCAAAAGTTTTTGACATCAGCACCTCTCTGTGAAGAAAGCAGTGTATTGTGACAATGTCAGGATTTTTTTTTTAGCAAGAGAAACAAAACCTTTCATGGAGCCAGCCATTGATGGGGCACCATCAGTACAGACGCTAACACAGTTCCCCCAAAACATACCTTTTGTTTCCAGATATGAAGACAAAACATTAAATGTATCATCGCCTTTGTTTCGGGCATCTCTGCAACAGAAAAAGTTTTCTTGAATTTCACCATCATTTACAAATCTTCAAATGCTACAACAAGACATTTATTGATGAAATCTGTTGACTTATCAACCTGGATAAAGAAACTGTGGTTTTCAGTTTATCGCACAAAGCTTCTTCAGCATCATGTGACAAGTCATCAATATGTACTGTTCGAGAGTGAAACCTTTTCAATTTCTCATACTGAATCTTGTCCTATCATGGGGGTTAATAAAATATAAAAAAGAATGCAAAATAAATAACTAAACAAAACCACAAAAAATACTAAAACCTAACAATACAATTCTCTTCTAACCTACGCAATTCTCTTTTTGCAATATTAACAAAAGCAGCAAAATGGCAGGCTAGCAACCGAGTCGTTGCGCATAAAAATTCCTTCTTTAGAATGAAAATTTCGTTCCAATTTTCTACTACACCAGTAGAGTTTGTTTGTTCGCTCCCATAAGTCAGTCAGCAGCACATAAGGGGAAGTTGGGGGAGGTAATTCGGGAGGGAGAGGCTGAAGTCACAGCCCAAGTTGGGCAAGTCCATTCAATGCTTGAAAAAACGCCCTTCATGTTCAACAGCCTACTGACCTCTCCTCCGTGTAATACAGTGCTCGCCAGTTATCAGCCTACTGTCCTCCCCTCTGTGTAATACAGCGCTCGCCAGTTATCAGCCTACTGTCCTCCCTCTGTGTAATACAGCGCTCGCCAGTTATCAGCCTACTGACCTCTCCTCCGTGTAATACAGCGCTCGCCAGTTATCAGCCTACTGACCTCTCCTCCGTGTAATACAGCGCTCGCCAGTTATCAGCCTACTGTCCTCCCCCTGTGTAATACAGCGCTCGCCAGTTATCAGCCTACTGACCTCTCCTCCGTGTAATACAGCGCTCGCCAGTTATCAGCCTACTGACCTCTCCTCCGTGTAATACAGCGCTCGCCAGTTATCAGCCTACTGACCTCTCCTCCGTGTAATACAGCGCTCGCCAGTTATCAGCCTACTGACCTCTCCTCCGTGTAATACAGCGCTCGCCAGTTATCAGCCTACTGTCCTCCCCCTGTGTAATACAGCGCTCGCCAGTTATCAGCCTACTGACCTCTCCTCCGTGTAATACAGCGCTCGCCAGTTATCAGCCTACTGACCTCTCCTCCGTGTAATACAGCGCTCGCCAGTTATCAGCCTACTGACCTCTCCTCCGTGTAATACAGCGCTCACCAGTTATCAGCCTACTGTCCTCCCTCTGTGTAATACAGTGATCACCAGTTATCAACCTACCGTCCTCCCTCTGTGTAATACAGTGTTCACCAGTTACCAGCCTACTGACCTCTCCTCCGTGTAATACAGCGTTCACCAGTTACCAGCCTACTGACCTCTCCTCCGTGTAATACAGCGCTCGCCAGTTATCAACCTACCGTCCTCCCCTCTGTGTAATACAGCGCTCGCCAGTTATCAGCCTACTGTCCTCCCTCTGTGTAATACAGCGCTCGCCAGTTATCAGCCTACTGACCTCTCCTCCTGGTAATACAGCGCTCGCCAGTTATCAGCCTACTGACCTCTCCTCCGTGTAATACAGCGCTCGCCAGTTATCAGCCTACTGACCTCTCCTCCGTGTAATACAGCGCTCGCCAGTTATCAGCCTACTGTCCTCCCCTCTGTGTAATACAGTGATCACCAATTATCAGCCTACCGTCCTCCCCTCTGTGTAATACAGTGATCACCAGTTATCAACCTACTGTCCTCCCTCTGTGTAATACAGCGTTCACCAGTTACCAGCCTACTGACCTCTCCTCCGTGTAATACAGCGTTCACCAGTTACCAGCCTACTGACCTCTCCTCCGTGTAATACAGCGCTCACCAATTATCAACCTACTGTCCTCCCTCTGTGTAATACAGTGATCACCAGTTATCAACCTACTGTCCTCCCTCTGTGTAATACAGCGCTCGCCAGTTATCAGCCTACTGTCCTCCCCTCTGTGTAATACAGCGCTCACCAGTTATCAGCCTACTGTCCTCCCTCTGTGTAATACAGCGCTCGCCAGTTATCAGCCTACTGTCCTCCCCTCTGTGTAATACAGCGCTCACCAGTTATCAACCTACTGTCCTCCCCTCTGTGTAATACAGTGATCACCAGTTATCAACCTACTGTCCTCCCCTCTGTGTAATACAGTGCTCACCAGTTATCAACCTACTGTCCTTCCCTCTGTGTAATACAGTGAATACCAGTTATCAACCTACTGACCTCTCCTCTGTGTAATACAGCGCTCACCAATTATCAGCCTACTGTCCTCCCCTCTGTGTAATACAGCGCTCACCAGTTATCAACCTACTGTCCTCCCTCTGTGTAATACAGTGATCACCAGTTATCAACCTACTGTCCTCCCTCTGTGTAATACAGCGCTCACCAATTATCAGCCTACTGTCCTCCCCTCTGTGTAATACAGTGCTCACCAGTTATCAACCTACTGTCCTCCCCTCTGTGCAATACAGCACTCACCAATTATCAGCCTACTGTCCTCCCTCTGTGTAATACAGTGATCACCAATTATCAACCTACCGTCCTCCCCTCTGTGCAATACAGCACTCACCAATTATCAGCCTACTGTCCTCCCTCTGTGTAATACAGTGATCACCAATTATCAACCTACTGTCCTCCCTCTGTGTAATACAGTGATCACCAATTATCAACCTACCGTCCTCCCCTCTGTGCAATACAGCACTCACCAATTATCAGCCTACTGTCCTCCCTCTGTGTAATACAGTGATCACCAATTATCAGCCTACTGTCCTCCCCTCTGTGTAATACAGCGTTCACCAGTTACCAGCCTACTGTCCTTCCTTCTGTGTAATACAGTGATCACCAATTATCAACCTACCGTCCTCCCCTCTGTGCAATACAGTACTCACCAATTATCAGCCTACTGTCCTCCCCTCTGTGTAATACAGCGCTCACCAGTTATCAGCCTACTGTCCTTCCCTCTGTGTTATACAGTGATCACCAATTATCAGCCTACTGTCCTCCCCTCTGTGCAATACAGCGCTCAGCAATTATCAGCCTACCGTCCTCCCCTCTGTGTAATACAGTGCTCACCAATTATCAGCCTACCGTCCTCCCCTCTGTGTAATACAGCGCTCACCAATTATCAGCCTACCGTCCTCCCCTCTGTGTAATACAGTGATCAGCAATTGTCAGCCTACTGTCCTCCCTCTGTGCAATACAGCACTCACCAATTATCAGCCTACTGTCCTCCCTCTGTGTAATACAGTGATCACCAATTATCAACCTACCGTCCTCCCCTCTGTGCAATACAGTACTCACCAATTATCAGCCTACTGTCCTCCCCTCTGTGTAATACAGCGCTCACCAGTTATCAGCCTACTGTCCTCCCTCTGTGTTATACAGTGCTCACCAGTTATCAGCCTACTGTCCTTCCCTCTGTGTTATACAGTGATCACCAATTATCAGCCTACTGTCCTCCCCTCTGTGCAATACAGCGCTCAGCAATTATCAGCCTACCGTCCTCCCCTCTGTGTAATACAGTGCTCACCAATTATCAGCCTACCGTCCTCCCCTCTGTGTAATACAGTGATCAGCAATTATCAGCCTACTGTCCTCCCCCTGCGCAATACAGTACTCACCAATTATCAGCCTACTGTCCTCCCCTCCGTGTAATACAGCGCTCATCAGTTATCAGCCTACTGTCCTTCCCTCTGTGTTATACAGTGATCACCAATTATCAGCCTACTGTCCTCCCCTCTGTGCAATACAGCGCTCAGCAATTATCAGCCTACCGTCCTCCCTCTGTGTAATACAGTGATCACCAATTATCAGCCTACTGTCCTCCCCTCTGTGTAATACAGCGTTCACCAGTTACCAGCCTACTGTCCTTCCTTCTGTGTAATACAGTGATCACCAATTATCAACCTACCGTCCTCCCCTCTGTGCAATACAGTACTCACCAATTATCAGCCTACTGTCCTCCCCTCTGTGTAATACAGCGCTCACCAGTTATCAGCCTACTGTCCTTCCCTCTGTGTTATACAGTGATCACCAATTATCAGCCTACTGTCCTCCCCTCTGTGCAATACAGCGCTCAGCAATTATCAGCCTACCGTCCTCCCCTCTGTGTAATACAGTGCTCACCAATTATCAGCCTACCGTCCTCCCCTCTGTGTAATACAGCGCTCACCAATTATCAGCCTACCGTCCTCCCCTCTGTGTAATACAGTGATCAGCAATTGTCAGCCTACTGTCCTCCCTCTGTGCAATACAGCACTCACCAATTATCAGCCTACTGTCCTCCCTCTGTGTAATACAGTGATCACCAATTATCAACCTACCGTCCTCCCCTCTGTGCAATACAGTACTCACCAATTATCAGCCTACTGTCCTCCCCTCTGTGTAATACAGCGCTCACCAGTTATCAGCCTACTGTCCTCCCTCTGTGTTATACAGTGCTCACCAGTTATCAGCCTACTGTCCTTCCCTCTGTGTTATACAGTGATCACCAATTATCAGCCTACTGTCCTCCCCTCTGTGCAATACAGCGCTCAGCAATTATCAGCCTACCGTCCTCCCCTCTGTGTAATACAGTGCTCACCAATTATCAGCCTACCGTCCTCCCCTCTGTGTAATACAGTGATCAGCAATTATCAGCCTACTGTCCTCCCCCTGCGCAATACAGTACTCACCAATTATCAGCCTACTGTCCTCCCCTCCGTGTAATACAGCGCTCATCAGTTATCAGCCTACTGTCCTTCCCTCTGTGTTATACAGTGATCACCAATTATCAGCCTACTGTCCTCCCCTCTGTGCAATACAGCGCTCAGCAATTATCAGCCTACCGTCCTCCCCTCTGTGTAATACAGCACTCACCAATTATCAGCCTACTGTCCTCCCTCTGTGTAATACAGCGCTCACCAATTATCAACCTACTGTCCTCCCTCTGTGTAATACAGCGCTCAGCAATTATCAGCCTACCGTCCTCCCCTCTGTGTAATACAGTGATCAGCAATTATCAGCCTACTGTCCTCCCCTCTGTGTAATACAGAGCTCACCAATTATCAGCCTACTGTCCTCCCCTCTGTGTAATACAGAGCTCACCAATTATCAGCCTACTGTCCTCCCTCTGTGTAATACAGTGATCACCAATTATCAGCCTACCGTCCTCCCTCTGTGTAATACAGTGATCACCAATTATCAGCCTACTGTCCTCCCCTCTGTGCAATACAGCGCTCAGCAATTATCAGCCTACCGTCCTCCCCTCTGTGTAATACAGCACTCACCAATTATCAGCCTACTGTCCTCCCTCTGTGTAATACAGCGCTCACCAATTATCAACCTACTGTCCTCCCTCTGTGTAATACAGCGCTCAGCAATTATCAGCCTACCGTCCTCCCCTCTGTGTAATACAGAGCTCACCAATTATCAGCCTACTGTCCTCCCCTCTGTGTAATACAGAGCTCACCAATTATCAGCCTACTGTCCTCCCTCTGTGTAATACAGTGATCACCAATTATCAGCCTACTGTCCTCCCCTCTGTGTAATACAGCGCTCACCAGTTATCAGCCTACTGTCCTTCCCTCTGTGTTATACAGTGATCACCAATTATCAGCCTACTGTCCTCCCCTCTGTGCAATACAGCGCTCAGCAATTATCAGCCTACCGTCCTCCCCTCTGTGTAATACAGTGCTCACCAATTATCAGCCTACCGTCCTCCCCTCTGTGTAATACAGCGCTCACCAATTATCAGCCTACCGTCCTCCCCTCTGTGTAATACAGTGATCAGCAATTGTCAGCCTACTGTCCTCCCTCTGTGCAATACAGCACTCACCAATTATCAGCCTACTGTCCTCCCTCTGTGTAATACAGTGATCACCAATTATCAACCTACCGTCCTCCCCTCTGTGCAATACAGTACTCACCAATTATCAGCCTACTGTCCTCCCCTCTGTGTAATACAGCGCTCACCAGTTATCAGCCTACTGTCCTCCCTCTGTGTTATACAGTGCTCACCAGTTATCAGCCTACTGTCCTTCCCTCTGTGTTATACAGTGATCACCAATTATCAGCCTACTGTCCTCCCCTCTGTGCAATACAGCGCTCAGCAATTATCAGCCTACCGTCCTCCCCTCTGTGTAATACAGTGCTCACCAATTATCAGCCTACCGTCCTCCCCTCTGTGTAATACAGTGATCAGCAATTATCAGCCTACTGTCCTCCCCCTGCGCAATACAGTACTCACCAATTATCAGCCTACTGTCCTCCCCTCCGTGTAATACAGCGCTCATCAGTTATCAGCCTACTGTCCTTCCCTCTGTGTTATACAGTGATCACCAATTATCAGCCTACTGTCCTCCCCTCTGTGCAATACAGCGCTCAGCAATTATCAGCCTACCGTCCTCCCCTCTGTGTAATACAGCACTCACCAATTATCAGCCTACTGTCCTCCCTCTGTGTAATACAGCGCTCACCAATTATCAACCTACTGTCCTCCCTCTGTGTAATACAGCGCTCAGCAATTATCAGCCTACCGTCCTCCCCTCTGTGTAATACAGTGATCAGCAATTATCAGCCTACTGTCCTCCCCTCTGTGTAATACAGAGCTCACCAATTATCAGCCTACTGTCCTCCCCTCTGTGTAATACAGAGCTCACCAATTATCAGCCTACTGTCCTCCCTCTGTGTAATACAGTGATCACCAATTATCAGCCTACCGTCCTCCCTCTGTGTAATACAGTGATCACCAATTATCAGCCTACTGTCCTCCCCTCTGTGCAATACAGCGCTCAGCAATTATCAGCCTACCGTCCTCCCCTCTGTGTAATACAGCACTCACCAATTATCAGCCTACTGTCCTCCCTCTGTGTAATACAGCGCTCACCAATTATCAACCTACTGTCCTCCCTCTGTGTAATACAGCGCTCAGCAATTATCAGCCTACCGTCCTCCCCTCTGTGTAATACAGAGCTCACCAATTATCAGCCTACTGTCCTCCCCTCTGTGTAATACAGAGCTCACCAATTATCAGCCTACTGTCCTCCCTCTGTGTAATACAGTGATCACCAATTATCAGCCTACCGTCCTCCCTCTGTGTAATACAGTGATCACCAATTATCAGCCTACTGTCCTCCCCTCTGTGTAATACAGTGATCACCAATTATCAGCCTACCACCCTCCCTCTGTGTAATACAGCGCTCACCAATTATCAGCCTACCGTTCTCCTGTGTAATACAGCACTCACCGATTATTAGCCTACTGTCCTCCCTCTGTGTAATACAGTGATCACCAATTATCAGCCTACTGTCCTCCCTCTGTGCAATACAGCGCTCACCAGTTATCAGCCTACTGTCCTCCCTCTGTGTAATACAGAGCTCACCAATTATCAGCCTACTGTCCTCCCCTCTGTGTAATACATTGCTCGCCAATTATCAGCCTACCGTCCTCCTTCTGTGCAAACCAGCCCTCACCAATTATCAGCCTACTGTCCTCCCGTCTGTGCAATACAGCACTCACCAGTTATCAGCCTACTGTCCTCCCCTCCATGTAATATAGTGCTCACCAGTTATCAGCCTACTGTCCTCCCCTCCATGTAATATAGTTCTCACCAATTATCAGCCTACCGTCCTCCCCCTGTGTAATACAGCGCTCAGCAATTATCAGCCTACCGTCCTCCCCCTGTGTAATACAGTGCTCACCAATTATCAACCTACCGTCCTCCCTCTGTGCAATACAGCACTCAGCAATTATCAGCCTACTGTCCTCCCCTCCATGTAATATGGTGCTCACCAATTATCAGCCTACCGTCCTCCCCTCTGTGTAATACAGTGCTCACCAATTATCAGCCTACTGTCCTTCCCTCTGTGCAATACAGTGATCACCAATTATCAGCCTACTGTCCTCCCCTCTGTGCAATACAGCGCTCAGCAATTATCAGCCTACTGTCCTCCCCTCCATGTAATATAGTGCTCACCAATTATCAGCCTACCGTCCTTCCCTCTGTGCAATACAGTGATCACCAATTATCAGCCTACCGTCCTTCCCTCTGTGCAATACAGTGATCACCAATGATCAACGGCCGCCCTTATCTCACGTCAAAATATGAGAATGGACTCAACCAAATAAACAGGTTCCTACTGCGCCCTGCCACACTGGGCTGAGGGACTGCTAATGAGATTGCTAACAGGGCTGCTTGGTCACTGCACACCACTGCAAGCATAGGGTTGCATGAGGTTCAAAACCTATGTTTTTTTTTGTTGGCGCGTGGCCAAGTGGTTAAGGCGTTGGTCCAGTGATCTGAAGGTCACTAGTTCGAGCTTCAGCTGAGGCAGCGTGTTGTGTCCTTGAGCAAGGAACTTAACCACACATTGCTCTGTGACGACACCGGTGCACAACATCGGTGGCATGGAGAGGGGAGACTTGCAGCATGGGCAACTGCCGGTCTTCCATACAACCTTGCCCAGGCCTGCGCCCTGGAAACCTTCCAAGGCGCAAATCCGTGGTCTGACAAGACTAACGGATGCCTATATGTTTATTTTCTAAATCACAATCTCTCTTGCAACCCTTGGGTTCCATGAAGCCCCGGTTGAGAAACCCTGGTCCACACTAACAAAAGCTTTGTTCCTGTAAGCAATAAAACAGAAAATGTACCCTGATCAACTACAAAATGGCAAAAATATTTTAAGATAGATGGATAGATGTACTTTATTAAACCCCAGGGAAATTTGGTTTCGTTACAGCCGCACCAACCAAGAATAGAGTGTAAATATAGCAATACAAAAAACCACAACAATCAAACAATAAAATGCAAACTATGCCAGATGGAAAATAAGTCCAGGACCAGTCTATTGGCTCAGGGTGTCTGACCCTCCACGGGAGGAGCTGCACGTTCGATGGCCACAGGCAGGAATGACCTCCCAAGTGTTGTATCATGGTGGAATGTGGCCGAAGTCCAACAGTAAAAAGTTCAATATCCAGTCTGCAAACACGTTCCTCGATCGTAATATGCCCCAGATTGCACCATCCGTTGTTAGCCAGAACAGTAAGCACCCAAGTCCTTTACGCCGCTCACTGCTCTCAGTGCACTTCTGGTCAGCCGGAACGGTATTACCCACCGAACTCCTCTTCTCCAAAAGTCTGTTGTCTCGACCCGGTCCTCTTTCCTCGGCTTTGTGATCCCCCTCTGCATCCTCTGTGTGGTTTCCTCCGGATTTCAGCAGGGGTGTCCACCGCTCTGCTCGCTAAACCGGCCAGCATTTACTGGTCCGTGGAATACACAATGCGACCTTGCTTCTGTCCCGCGTGTCGGGATGTAACCATTTCCAGCGCTAAAGAAAACCCAAATAAAACTCTCCCTACCAGCATGTTAGAGAGGGTGCAGCTTCAACGTGTTACCATGAGAAAAAAAATACAAAAAAAACCGTAAATTAAAAAGTAAGAAGAAGAAAGTAAGAATAGATCGGAACGGCTGTACCAGGCTGCATGCACGACCGGCGCATGCGCACTAAGGCAAATGGAGGATATTAGATCAGTGATCTGATTCTGTCCAATTTTTGACATTTTGAACTTATAGTTCATTTTAGTAATTCCTAACTATCATTGGGTATGAGAAGATCACAAAGTATTCAGATCCCTTTCCACAGATTCATCTTCCAGCTGGTATCTAGAGGACATTTTAGGCTGGCATTTCTGAGTGCTCTTCTGTGATCTTGTCATCACAAACATACAAATAATTCCATTTTCTTTTTATTTCCATCAGTGTTCTTTGATGCATAGTCACTAGAGGAATGGATGAAATAACAGGCAGAAAATCCCTTGTATTTTGCAAATTGACAGAATCCTAAAGTTTACGAGTACTTTTGTAAAATTATGCTAAAAATCTAGTTATAAGGATGTGTGTTTTAATCAATCTCTTTCTCTCATAGCAATAATCAGGCAGACAGCTTTCTGTCTTCCTACTGCTGTCCTGAACCCAACACTGTCTTGGATAAGGCATGCCTTTGTACCATTTCCGGCTTTATAATTCCCGAAGGAATAAATCAGTTATTGGACCAGCTTAGGTAAGCACCATTGTAAATGCTATTCTTTGTTCTTGATTGCTCAGTCATGGAAGCATAAAACCAGCCTTCAAGTTCTGTTAAATTAGCTGGGATATCGGTCACCACCAGCTCTACTGGAGTCTTGAGCATTCTAAGTTTGAACTTATCTGAAGTGCTCTGAGGCCCAGTGCTATGGATTCCATTCCAAAACTACTACTATTTCTCCTCCTTCGAGGAGTTCCTTAAAACTGTATTGGTCGCCTTACAATGTGTAGTCTTATACAACTGTTCTCTTACAATGTAGTCTGATACAACTGTTCTCTTACAACTGAAGAAGAGAAATGCAATAACAAGGAATAAGGAAATAGCAAAATTGCTAGACAAATACTTGGGACATAGCACAGCAGAGTACCATGATATTGTGCTGACCTTTTAACCAACTCCAAGATCAATCTAACCCCTCCATTTTCCTATCACCCATATACCTCTAAAGTCTCTTATATGTCCCTAATGTATCTGTCATCGATGAAAATAAAATAACTGGGCCTAGAACACACAGACGCTTACAAATCAAACATATCTTTATTTGACTTCTACACAAGGAGAGCAACATGGCCCCTGACACTCTGAAGCCAGGACAGAAAACTCCTATTTATATACAGAATTGGCTTATCAGTACAGACATTGACCTAGTAAATGTATGTATTTGAATTCCTTACTTTTTGTGAATCACCATTCACAATGCAGGTGTTAGTAGAAACTACAAGCTGACAACCAGTAACTCCTCGAGGTTAGTAAAGCAATTGTCCCTTAGTTGTTGGGTCTGTTTCACATTTTCCTGTTATTCCTATCTCAGCTGTCTCTGGCACACCCTATTGTGTAAAGGGAAAAGGGAAACTAGGTTGATTACATGCTGCCACAGTCATTCTCACCTGCCTGCCTGCCTGCAGTGAGCAAATTTGGCTCCAGTGGCCTGGCTTCAAATGACTGCTTTGTCTGGTTTAACTGCACACTGCTGTAGTCTTTAACCCTTGTCTTACCACAACTTCCACACTCCCTTCTCTTTGTCCTGTAGAAGACCATGGAGTCTCAATAGTGCAATCTCTGAAACTCTGTGATAGTTGGTCATTGATATCAGAGACGTACGTGTAACATTCCAGTCTAATAACGGCATGTGTACCACCTCTCTTGGACAACAAAATGTCTAGTACTAGTCAATTTTGAAGGCCACAGTGTGGATTGCCAGCATTTCAGCATTGATGGCCTGGCTTGTATAAGATAGTGCCAAGGTTACATCATTAGCCAACTTCTTCAGCAGTACCTAGGCCACCATGTTAATACTTCCGTGAGCCAGTCTGACAGGTTCCCAGAACAGGAACACTACAATCCACAAACACTCTGTCTCCATAGTTCTTCGATGACAGCTCCACATAGTAAGATGGGGGGTGGGGGGGTGCGGGGTAGGGAGAGGGAGAGAGAACGAGAGAACATAGGTGGTACATCTGTGGTACTACATAGGCCAGATAACAACAATGCCTCCATGGCTTTGATTCAGGCCAAAGATCCCACTTTAGAAGGGGCATCCCTAGCAGTCTGGGATAGGCCTGTTGGCCATATACCCAGTAAATACTGTTAAAGGGATTCAGAAGGTCACCAGTAGTGTAGACATTGCACATGCCAAGTCCAGTCCTGCCCCTTTACCCCTATCCCCATAAAGCTGCTTTGGAGTGGGGGGTGTCGGGGGTGTTGTGCAATCATTGTAAATAAAACAGTTGCAAAAAGAGTAATTCCTTTGGGCAATGTAGTCTCGCGTTCTAGCAACACACAAAAGTTGCTGGTGAATGCAGCAGGCCAGGCAGCTTCTATAGGAAGAGGTACAGTCGACGTTTTGGGCCGAGACCCTTCGTCAGGACTAACTGAAAGAAGAGCTAGTAAGAGATTTTGAGAGGGGGAGGGGGAGATTCAAAATGATAGGAGAAGACAGGAGGGGGAGGGATGGAGCCAAGAGCTGGACAGGTGATAGGCAAAAGGCATATGAGAGGGTCATGGGACGGGAGGCCTAGGGAGAAAGAAAGGGGGAGGGGGGAAGCCCAGAGGATGGGCAAGGAGTATAGTGAGAGGGACAGAGGAAGAAAAAGGAGAGAGAGAAAAAGAATATATATAATAATAAATAAATAACGGATGGGGTACGAGGGGGAGGTGGGGCATTAACGGAAGTTAGAGAAGTCAGTGTTCATGCCATCAGGTTGGAGGCTACCCAGACGGAATATAAGGTGTTGTTCCTCCAACCTGAGTGTGGCTTCATCTTTACAGTAGAGGAGGCCGTGGATAGACATATCAGAATGGGAATGGGATGTGGAATTAAAATGTGTGGCCACTGGGAGATCCTGCTTTCTCTGGCGGACAGAGCATAGGTGTTCAGCAAGACGGTCTCCCAGTCTGTTTTGGGTCTCCCCAATATAAAGAAGGCCGCATTGGGAGCACCGGTTTTGTTATCAAAGTAAAACAGAATCAAACTCACTACAGTTCAGTGGTATCGGCTGTATTGAGCCACCTTTCGAACGTGTGGAAACTCTGGAGCACACCCAACACCCTGACTGCTTTGGATGTGACGCATATTCTTAACTAAGGCAAAGACAAGTGTTAGAATTACTAATGTTAGGAGATACTTCTGTGTTTAGACAGGAAATAGATGTCCAGATTACACAAAACTTATAATGCATAGCGATTATGGAAGCAAAAAACAAAGATGAAGCATCCAATCCATCAGTCCTTGTCACCAACATACTTCTGACCTAAAATTCATTCCCATTTTAAACAATTCACTATTGGTGTCAATTTCCACACATTTTACTTTTTAATTACAATTGATTCAATTGCCCCAATCTAGATAATTTCCTCCATAAATCCCTGCCTTTCTCTTTGTTTCCTTTTATGAAACTTCTTCACCTGTCTCTTTGATCATCTTTTTGGTTATGTGTCCTGATGTTTCTATGGATCAATGTTAAATTTTAAATTTGTAACACAGTATATGGTAGAGAGCTATTTTAACGACACTATCCAACAAATTTACATTTTTTTTCTATTCATCATACATACATACATACATCAACATCATCAGGTGCCAGTTTGAGCTTTGACTGCCATGGCCCACACTCTCCTGTTTCGGGCCAAGTGGATCAAATCATTGGTATTCATTTCCAGTTCTTTGGCTGCTGTCTCCGTCATCATTTGTCTTTGTCTTCCTCTTGCTTTCTTCCCTTCAATCTTCCCCACAATTACCATGCATTCTAACTCCTCTTTCCTAATTACATGTCCACTGAAGTCACGTTGCCTTTTAATGATCTCATACATTATTTCTCTTTTTGTGTTTGCTCTGGTCATGACATTAGATATTCGTTTCGTCCATGATATTCTTTGCATCCTCCTCAAAAACTACATCTCTGCTGCTACAATTCGTTTCCTCATGTTACTAGATATTGTCCAACATTCTGAGCCACATAACATAACTGGATAAACGTAACATTTCAGTACTCTGAGGTGGATTGTCATGCCTAGTTTAGTATTGGTCAGTATACTCTTCATTCTCTTAAAGGTGTCTTTTGCCATCCCTATTCTTCTTTTGATGTCCAAGTTGCACCTGCCATCTGATGTCACCCAGATTCCTAAGTAGCAAAAGTTCTGTACTTGTTTTATGTCTTCCCTGTTTATTCTCAGCTTGCAGACAGAATTCTCCTTTTTGGATATCACCATACATTCTGTCTTTTTGCAATTGATAGACCCATTTTTTCACTTTCTTCAACAACTATATTAATTAAGTTTTGTAGTTCTTCTTCCATACTTAGTGTCATCTGCATATCTGAAATTATTAATGTTTTCACCGCCAACTTTGATTCCCAAGATGTCTTATTTTTGTAATGTTGTTTCACTCTACACATTAAACAAATCAGGGGAGAAAACACACCCTTGTCTAACGCCTCTCTTGATTTTCGTAAACTGACTCACCTCTCCATCTATTCTTAAAGCGACAGTTTGTTCCCAGTACAGATTTCTGGTTAGGCGGAGGTTTTTCGAACCTAGACCTAGAGTTTTCTGTAATATTTCAAATAACATACATATCTCCCCAAGATTTTATTACAATATTTACAATGTAAAAACATTGTACAATATTTCTGTTAATGTACTTTATTAATCTGTAATTTATTCTAACAGTTCAGATTCATGCTGGTCAGTTTTATTTTAATAGCATAATGTAACAAGATGATATAGCTATAGTTCTCCGAAGTGAATTGAAATAAACTGAGGATAGATCAATTTACAAATTAATTTGTAGGAATGGGCTGTTGCTGGCAAGATCAGTGCTTATTTTTTTCTTGTCTGTTGTGGAGATGAATTAATAGATAACCACATTGTTCTGGGTATGAAGCTAGTTGAAGGCCAATCCTAGTGAAAATCCAGATTATTTTCACTGAAGAAACATGTTTAGAAACATAGAAAACCTACAGCACAATAGAAACATAGAAAATAGGTGCAGGAGTAGGCCATTCGGCCCTTCGAGCCTGCACCGCCATTTATTATCATGGCTGATCATCCAACTCAGAACCCTGCACCAGCCTTCCCTCCATACCCGCTGATCCCTCTAGCCACAAGGGCCATATCTAACTCCCTTTTAAATATAGCCAATGAACTGGCCTCAACTGTTTCCTGTGGCAGAGAATTCCACAGATTCACCACTCTCTGTGTGAAGAAGTTTTTCCTAATCTCAGTCCTAAAAGGCTTCGCCTTTATCCTCAAACCGTGACCCCTCGTTCTGGACTTCCCCAACATCGGGAACAATCTTCCTGCATCTAGCCCGTCCAATCCCTTTAGGATTTTATACGTTTCAATCAGATCCCCCCTCAATCTTCTAAATTCCAACGAGTACAAGCCTAGTTCATCCAGTCTTTCTTCATATGAAAGTCCTGCCATCCCAGGAATCAATCTGGTGAACCTTCTTTGTACTCCCTCTATGGCAAGGATGTCTTTCCTCAGATTAGGGGACCAAAACTGCACACAATACTCCAGGTGTGGTCTCACCAAGGCCTTGTACAACTGCAGTAGTACCTCCCTGCTCCTGTACTCGAATCCTCTTGCTATAAATGCCAGCATACCATTCGCCTTTTTCACCGCCTGCTGTACCTACATGCCCACTTTCAATGACTGGTGTATAATGACACCCAGGTCTCGTTGCACCTCCCCTTTTCCTAATCGGCCACCATTCAGATAATAACCTGTTTTCCTATTTTTGCCACCAAGGTGGATAACTTCACATTTATCCACATTAAATTGCATCTGCCATGAATTTGCCCACTCACCCAATCTATCCAAGTCACCCTGCATCCTCTTAGCATCCTCCTCACTGCCACCCAGCTTCGTGTCATCTGCAGACTTGGAGATGCTGCATTTAATTCCCTCATCCAAGTCATTAATATATATTGTGAACAACTGGGGTCCCAGCACTGAGCCTTGCGGTACTCCACTAGTCACTGCCTGCCATTCTGAGAAGGTCCGGTTTATTCCCACTCTTTGCTTCCTGTCTGCTAACCAATTCTCTATCCACATCAATACCTTACCCCCAATACCGTGTGCTTTAAGTTTGCACACTAATCTCCTGTGTGGGACCTTGTCAAAAGCCTTTTGAAAATTCTGTGAGATTCACCAGACATGATTTTCCTTTCACAAATCCATGCTGACTTTGTCCGATGATTTCACCGCTCTCCAAATGTGCTGTTATCACATCTTTGATAACTGACTCCAGCAGTTTCCCCACCACCGACGTCAGGCTAACCGGTCTATAGTTCCCTGGTTTCTCTCTCCCTCCTTTTTTAAAAAGTGGAGTTACATTAGTCACCCTCCAATCCTCAGGAACTAGTCCAGAATCTAACGGGTTTTGAAAAATTATCACTGATGCATCCACTATTTCTTGGGCTACTTCCTTAAGCACTCTGGGATGCAGACCATCTGGCCCTAGGGATTTATCTGCCTTTAATCCCTTCAATTTACCTAACACCACTTCCCTTCTAACATGTATTTCGCTCAGTTCCTCCATCTCACTGGACCCTCTGTCCCCTACTATTTCTGGAAGATTATTTATGTCCTCCTTAGTGAAGACAGAACCAAAGTAATTATTCAATTGGTCTGCCATGTCCTTGCTCCCCATAATCAATTCACCTGTTTCTGTCTGTAGGGGAACTACATTTGTCTTTACCAGTCTTTTCCTTTTTACATATCTATAAAAGCTTTTACAGTCAGTTTTTATGTTCCCTGCCAGTTTTCTCTCATAATCTTTTTTCCCCTTCCTAATTAAGCCCTTTTTCCTCCTCTGCTGAACTCTGAATTTCTCCCAGTCCTCAGGTGAGCCACTTTTTCTGGCTAATTTGTATGCTTCTTCTTTGGAATTGATACTATCCCTAATTTCTCTTGTCAGCCACGGGTGCACTACCTTCCTTGATTTATCCTTTTGACAAACTGGGATGAACAATTGTTGTAGTTCATCCATGCAATATTTAAATGCTTGCCATTGCATATCCACCGTCAATCCTTTAAGTATCATTTGCCAGTCTATCTTAGCTAATTCACGTCTCATACCTTCAAAGTTACCCCTCTTTAAGTTGTGCCGAACATGTATGTCCCTACCTTAGAAATTACTAGGCTTACCTATAGCCCTCTTTTTTTCTAAGCTCCATGTACTTATCCAAAAATCTCTTAAAAGATCCTATTGTATCCGCCTCCATCACTGTTGCTGGCAACCCATTCCACACACTCACCACTCTCTGAGTAAAAAAACTTACCCCTGACATCTCCCTGTATCTACTGCCCAGCACCGTAAACCTGTGTTTTTTTTATTGCAACTATTTCAGCCCTGGGAAAAAGCTTCTGACTATCCTCACAATCGATGCCTCTCATCATCTTGTACACCTCCATCAGGTCACCCCTCATCCTCCGTCGCTCCAAGGAGAAAAAGCTGAGTTCACTCAACCTATTTTCATAAGGCATGCTCCCCAATCCAGGCAGCATCCTTGTAAATCTCCTCTGCAACCTTTCTGTGGTTTTCACGTCCTTCCTGTAGTGAGGCAACCAGAATTGAGCACTGTACTCCAAGTGGGGTCTGACCAGGGTCCTATATAGCTGCAACATTACCTCTCGGCTCCTAAATTCAATTCCACGATTGATGAAGGCCAATGCACCGTATGCCTTCTTAACCACAGAGTCAACCTGCGCAGCAGCTTTGAGCGTCCTATGGACTGGGACCCCAAGATCCCTCTGATCCTCCACACTGCCAAGAGTCTTACCATTAATACTATATTCTGCCAGCATACTTTACCTACCAAAATGAACCACTCCACACTTATCTGGGTTGAACTCCATCTGCTACTTCTGAGCCCAATTTTGTATCCTATCAATGTCCCACTGTAGCCTCTGACAGCCCTGCACACTATCCACAACACCTCAACCTTTGTGTCATCAGCAAACTTAGTAACCTATCCCTCCACTTCCTCCAGGTCATTTATACAAATCACGAAGAGTAAGGGTCCCAGAACAGATCCCCGAGGCACTCCACTGGTGACCAACCTCTGTGCAGAATATGACCCATCTACAACCACTCTTTGCTTTCTAAGGGGAAGTCAGTTCTGGATCCACAAAGCAATGTTCCCATGTCTCCTTACTTTCTCAATAAACCTTGCATGGGTTACCTTATCAAATGCCTTGCTGAAATCCATATACACTACATCTACTGCTCTTCCTTCATCAATGTGTTTAGTCACATCCTCAAAAAATTCAATCATGCTCGTAAGGTGCGACCTGCCCTTGACAAAGCCATGCTGACTATTTCTAATTACCAATCACTGAGGTAAGACTCACTGGTCTATAATTTCCTGGGCTATCTTTACTCCCTTTCTTGAATAAAGGAACAATATCCACAACCCTCCAATCCACCAGAACCTCTTCCGTCCCCATTGATGATGCAAAGATCATCACCAGAGGCTCAGCAATCTCCTCCCTCGACTCCCACAGTAGCCTGGGGTACATCTCATCCGGTCCCGGCGACTTATCCAACTTGATGCTTTCCAAAAGCTCCAGCATATCCTCTTTCTTAATATCTACATGCTCAAGCTTTTCAGTCGGCTGTAAGTCATCATGACAATCACTAAGATCCTTTTCCATAGTGAATACTGAAGTAAACTATTCATTAAGTACTTCTGCTATTTCCTCCGGTTCCATACACACTTTCCCACTGCTACACTTGATAGGTCCTATTCTCTTAAGTCTTATCCTGTTGCTCTTCACATACTTGTAGAATGCCTTGGGGTTTTCCTTAATCCTGCCCACCAGGGCCTTCTCATGGCCCCTTCTGGCTCTCCTAATCTCCTCCTTAAACTCCTTCCTATTAGCCTTATAATCTTCTAGATCTCTAACATTACCTAGCTCTCTGAATCTTTTGTTAGCTTTTCTTTTCTTCTTGACTAGATCTATTACAGTCTTTATACACAACGGTTCCTGTACCCAACCATAACTTCCCTGTCTCATTGGAACGTACATATGCAGAACTCCACACAAATATTCCCTGAACTTTTGCCACATTTCTTCTGTACTTTACCCTGAGAACATCTTTCCAATTTAAGCTTCCAGTTTCCTGCCTGATAGCCTCATAATTCCCCTTACTCCAACTAAGTGCTTTTCTAACTTGTCTGTTCCTATCTCGCTCTGTTATTGTAAAGGAAATAGAATTATGATCACTATCTCCAAAATGCTCCCCCACTGAGAGATCTGACACCTGACCAGGTTCATTTCCCAATACCAGATCAAGTACAGCCTCTCCTCTTGTAGGTTTATCTACATATTGTGTCAAGAAACCTTCCTGAACACACCTAACAAATTCCACCCCACCTAAACCCCCTGCTCCAGGGAGATGCCAATTGATATTTTGGAAATTAAAATCTCCCATCACGACAACTCTGTTATTATTACACCTTTCCAGGATCTGTTTCCCTATCTGCTCCTCGATATCCTTGTTACTATTGGGCGGCCTATAAAAAAACACCCAGTAAAGTTATTGACCCCTTCCTGTTCCTAACCTTCACCCACAGAGACTCCGTAAACAATCCCTCCATGGCGTCCACCTTTTCTGCAGCCGTGACACCATCTCTGATCAACAGTGCCACGCCCCCACTTCTTTTGCCTCCCTCCCTTGCATTTCTGAAACATCTAAAACCCAGCAATTGAAGTAACCATTCCGGTCTTTATTCTTTGGAGCGTAGAAGGTTGAGGGGGGACTTGATAGAGGTGTTTAAAATTATGAGAGGGATAGATAGAGTTGATGTGGATAGGTTTTTTCCATTGAGAATGAGGGAGATTCAAACAAGAGGACATGAGTTGAGAGTTAAAGGGCAAAAGTTTAGGGGTAACATGAGGGGGAACTTCTTTACTCGGAGAGTGGTAGCTGTGTGGAACGAGCTTCCAGCAAAAGTGGTTGAGGCAGGTTCGGTGTTGTAGTTTAAAGTTAAATTGGATAGATATATGGACAGGAAAGGAATGGAGGGTTATGGGCCAAGTGCAGGTTGGTGGGACTAGGTGAGAGTAAGAGTTCGGTATGGACCAGAAGGGCCAAGGTGGCCTGTTTCCGTGCTGTAATTGTTATATGGTTATATGGTCCCTGAGCCATCCAAGTCTCTGTAATGGCCACCACATCATATCTCCAAGTACTGATCCACGCTCTAAGTTATCTGCTGTGTTCACAACACTCCTTGCATTAAAATAGACACATCTCAAACCTTCGGTCTGAGCGCATCCCTTCTCTATCACCTGCCTATCCTCCTTCTCACACTGTCTACAAGCTTTCTCTATCTGTGAGCCAACCTCCTCTTCCCCAGTCTCTTCAGTTCTGTTCCCACCCCCCAACAATTCTAGTTTAAACTCTCCCCAGTAGCCTTAGCAAATCTCCCCGCCAGGATATTGGTTTCTCTGGGATTCAAGTGTAACCTGTCCTTTTTGTACAGGTCACACCTGCCTCAAAAGAGGTCCCAATGGTCGAGAAATCTGAAAACAATCCCTCAGCCACACATTTATCCTCCACTTCATTCTATTCCTATCCTCACTGTCGTGTGGCACAGGCAGTAATCCCGAGATTACTACCTTTGCGGTCCCTGCTTCTCAACTTCCTTCCTAACTCCCTGTACTCTTTTTCAGGACCTCTTGCAAAAAAAATGTTTATTTTTGCAAGAGTGAAGCAGTTTCTTAGTCACCATTACTGGGGATTTATTCTAGATTTAATTAACTTAATTTAAATCACTTATCTTTTGTGCCTCATCTTTTATTCAGATTCCCTACCATTAAATTTATGGAATCTAAGGTTAACTGTGTTCTTTCGAGCCCGTGTATGTTGAAATTGTCGTTCTTTTTGCCTCAGCTGTATCATTGCCGTAATCTGTCTTCCCTTCTTCCTCAGGTTGTACTTTGAGGAACCGAAGCTGGCCCCGTGGGTCAGTATGACAGTTCATGGCTTTGCAGACAGCCCAGTATCCTGGGCACAGAGTGAACATGGCTACCATAAAGGAGGAGAGAACCTCTACAGTTTTGTTCTGTTCAGGAACCAGGATTACTGGTTGCACATGGCTGTGGGGACTCATAGTAACTGTCCACCATAGCATCTACCCCCGAGCCACAGCTTGACCTTTGAAGAGGAGTTTCAGGATTTGACTTATTAATAAATGCTCTATACAAAGGAAACTAACATATATTCAACTCAAAAATTAAGGTGTACAAAATGCTTACACTACTATTCTAAAATATTTAATGTTTTCTCTGTTTTTTAAATGGTCTTCATCATAAGGTTTCATAAGAGAACTTGTTTATGAATAGGCTTTCAACCTTTCATTTCAGGGAAGCATTTTCAGTTTGTATTGGGATTTGCCAAAATTATGGGTATGAAGAAAAATTTAGTTAATAAGGTAAGATCAGCCTCAATAGGCATGACTAATAAAGTGTGTATTGGTTTGTACACTGAATCTGCAGCTTGCATGGTGAAGCTGTTCTGTGTCTTGAAATCTACTTATTCATGAAGTTGCTTTATACGAAGGTGCATAATGTGGAAGGAAACCTACAGTGCAATTTAGCACCACAAGTGATCGATTAACTTTCAAAGTTTCTTTTGTTTTCCCAAGACTACTAGGTGCCTGGTCAGAATGAGGACACTGGAAGTCATCTTGGAATAACAAAGGCTAAGAGGGGATTTGATGAAGGTGTGCAGGATCATATTAGGAGCAAGTATGGCTAATGGGTACCTGGAGATGTGAGGATGGAGTTAATTTCAAAACTTAGTGCAATGTTAGTGAAACAAAAATCAGTTCCTTCAAAGGGAATAGAATAGGCACTTAAAGAAAATATTTTCAGATCCATGAGAAAAGAGCATTTTCAGGATTAGAGGCGTGAATTCAGTAGTAGCCTTCTGTACTGTAAGTATTTACGATTCTAGGTATAGTGCAAGACAATTCGATAGAAGAATATCAATTTTTTTTAAAGTTTTGCAAATTACAGAGCTGGAATTGAGTTAGTTGGCACCGTGTACCAAATGGCCTTCAATGCTGTCCACCAATGAAACAGTTTATTACAAAAATCTAATGTTGTACAGTCACTAAAAAATCAACAGGACATCAACAGTAGAAAAATTTGCAGATGCTGGAATTCCAAGCAACACACCTGGGATTGGGAAAAGATAATCAATTCTTTTTTGACCGGCTCAACTACAGAATGCTTTTGGAGAAAGCTGGGGATAGAAATTTAACTTTTTTTTGTTTAAATGCATACAGTTCAACCAAAGACAGTAAAATCTACAGAATTCCTGCTTAACATTTCAATTAATCATCTTTTGTGCCCATCCAGAGATTTTGGAGAGAACTCAATGTAATCATCAAGAATTCAAGTATAGATTTTAAAAACTGGGTTATTCGCTAGTAGATAATAATTCTAATGTAGGTCGTATCAGAAATTTTTCCAGGTAGCGAACAACTTCCTCCCACGCCGTTCTGACGTAGTTAGAATTCGTGTACGAGGCAACTTACAGCAGTGGTTTGCCACTGCCTTCTACCGGGTGAGTTTTTTTCCAAAGAGATCACCAGCTGTTAGCCCCGCACAGATGGAAAGTGTGCCGGGGGGAGCCAACTGGGTTTGAACTCAACTCCGTCCCACAGTCCAGCACTGATGCCACTACGCCACCAGCTGGCTACTAGTAGATGATAAATAGATATAAAATACATACTATATGATAAACCAATTTTTATCTTCATTCATGAAACTGTACCAAGCAATCACTTTTAACTATATCTGAAAATTAAAGCAGTATTTTCCACATTTTGAAGCACAGCCTGTTTGCTGTAGTCAGTGGCAAACAGCTTCAGTGGAGATTCAAGGGGGCAATGAGGAGAGGTGAAGGACATGAAATGACAAAATTTAGAAATGAGATTCTGCAGATGCTGGAAATCAAAGCAATTTAACACTGGAGAGGAGTAAGCAGTTGCTCTTTGGTGCCGAAGCCTTTCATCAGCTTTGAAGAAGGTCTCAGCAGTTTCCCTCTCCATGGGCACAATTTACAATCTACCTTGCACCTAGTTTACCATTCAAGCCCAATATTTTGAACCATGCAGGAAATTGTCGAGCCCTTTACTGAAGTCCAAATATTTCACAAGATTTCACTACTACTTTGCCCTCAACAATACTTTATCTTCAAAACATTGATCAGATTAGAACTGCCATTAGGAAAACCATGTGGCCATCTTTAATTAGTCCCTGCTTTTTCAAATTATTATTAATCCTATCCTTTCCAATATCTTCCTTACCATTGATGTTAGGCTCACAAGTCTATGGTTACCTGCTGCCTTTCTTAAAAAGGGGGACCCTGTTTGTTGTCCAGTCGCCTGGCACTTCATTTGTGTCCAGCAAAGATTTAAAATTCCCAGCAATCATTGATAATGCAAAGTGTCAACAATGGAAACTAACAGATATAAACTGCCTCTTGGTAAGAAATAAGTTCAGTTTTTATAGACAATTTTGACTTAAGTTGGAAAACACAAAAATCAGTTGATATGTGTAACCATATCCCCACAGTATTGTGATAAATTGCATCAAAAGTTGATAAGACTGATATTATTGAAAGTGAAGCTGTTGCTAAGCAAACATCACATGTTGTCACTACTTCCCAAGGAGGAGCAAGTGAAACAAAATGTACGTTTTTTAAACATTGGATGCCTTAGTAGTGCGTTTACAGGGGATAGTAAACAATGGTTGAACTTAATATTTGATATTTAAGGTTATGTTATTGAAACAAGTGAAAATGTTTCTCAAATTCCAAGACATGATTTAACTAAGCATATACCAGAGGACCCTCCGGATGTCATAAATCCAAGCCACAGTGTTTCCAATGTCCTGCTCCATGTTCTGTTGCAGGCACAGCATCTTTTGTGTCTAATAAGTTCTCTGTGCATATTAAAACAGGCTGATTTAGCTGCATTAATCGCATGTTAGTGATTATTGAAGGACAAATGTGCTGGAAGATCAAGAGGAGCAGATGGAAGAGCAGCTACGAAAAGGAAGGAACAGGTTAAGTTGCAGGAAGAAATTGCCGTACAGATGTCCAAAGTTAATATGCAAAGGATTTCAAGAGAGGCAAGTACTGAAAGTGTTCTAGCAGGACAGTCCAATGGTATGAGTTCCTACAGTATATTGATAGGGGTCACAGAGAAAACCCACACGTTCAATGTCAATGTTGATTCATATGTTCCTTAAGTGTCTGTGAAACATGAGTTAGACCCTCAAGAGGTAGTTCAGGGCTTAGCTGGCTCTAAGGATACTCTGAACCTACGGTACGTCATATCCAGCAGCTCAAAGTGTTCATGTGACTGCCAGCATGGAAACACAATTGTTTTAGATTATAGAAATCTGAGTAGTACTACTGATAATATAAGGAAGCAAAATGAAATAACAACCTTAATTGTATAACAGCATCGCATCTTATCTTTTCCTAAAAGAAAGATTCAAATCTTTGAAGGCAATCTATCGCAGTATTGTGCATCCACAAGGGCTTTCGTTAGTATAATGGTTCGTATCCCCGCCTGTCACACAGGAAACCGGGGTTCAATTCACCGACAGGAGCCAAAAATATAGTGGTTACTTGAAAACAAACCAAAATCGCTCAGAGACTGAGCACTGGGTTTGACACTGTATGATATGCTTTCCACCATAACCAAGTTTTGAAGGTTCAAAGAGTCCATTCAATCTTTATGAAGAAACCAGCAAAGACGAACAATCTTGTAGTGATTCGCAGAAAGAGGTCTGAGAATCAGAGCGGGAGTGCAGTGGAAGCCATATTGAATTTTTCATTTTTTACTTTGGAGTTCAGAGAGGCGGGACTGCGCAGGCGTGTGATGTCGGGCAGTGAAGCGCGGAAGATTTAAAAGGAATACAGCTTTATACAGCGGGTGGTGGAGAGAGCTGGGAGCAGAGTGAAGGCTTAAGGGCTTTGGCTCAACGGGCTTAGGTGGAAACGGGCAAGGCAAGGAAGGTTTGGTATTCATATTTTGTTGTTTGAGGAGAGGGGGAAGTATGAGTGTGAGGGCAGCTTGTTGTTCTCTGTGTGGGATGTGGGAGGTCCTGGAGTCTCCCAGCCTCCCGGACATTCACATTTGCACCAGGTGCGCCGAGATGCAGCTCCTAAGGGACCGTGTTAGGGAACCGGAGCTGCAGCTCGATGACCTTCGTCTGGTCAGGGAGAGTGAGGAGTTGGTAGAGAGGAGTTACAGGCAGGTGGTCACACCAGGGCCACAGGAGGCAGACAAGTGGTCACGGTTAGGAGGGGGAAGAGGAAGAGTCGGGTACTAGAGAGTATCCCAGTTGCTGTGCCTCTTG
Source organism: Mobula birostris (assembly GCF_030028105.1). Classification (NCBI taxonomy): domain Eukaryota; kingdom Metazoa; phylum Chordata; class Chondrichthyes; order Myliobatiformes; family Myliobatidae; genus Mobula; species Mobula birostris. Next base: position 59,479,113 of record NC_092388.1, read on the forward strand.
ACAATAAGTACTCCTGTTTGAGTACTGTTGGGGGGACAGCTTACCTGGGGGAAGCAACAGTGGCCGTGCCTGTGGCACAGAGTCCGGCCCTGTAGCTCAGAAGGGTAGGGGAAGGAAGAGGAGGGCAGTTGTAACAGGAACTCGATAGTAAGGGGGTCAGATAGGCGATTCTGTGTACGCCGTCAGGAGACCTGGATGGTAGTTTGCCTCCCTGATGCCAGGGTCCGGGATGTTTCTGATTGTGTCCAAGATATCCTGAAGTGGGTGGGAGAAGAGCCAGAGGTCGTGGTACATATACATAGAATGACATAGGTAGGAAAAGGGAGGAGGTCCTGAAAGGAGAATATAGGGAGTTGAAAAGGAGGACTGCAAAGGTAGTAATCTCGGGTTTACTGCTTATGCCATGCGACAGTGAGAGTAGGAATGCAATGAGATGGAGGATAAATGCATGGTTGAGGGATTGGAGCAGGGGGCAGAGATTAAAGTTTTTGGATCATTGGGATCTCTTTTGGCACAGGTGTGACCTGTACAAAAAGGATGGGTCGCACTTGAATCCTAGGGGGACCAATATACTGGTGGGGAGATTTGCGAAGGCTACTGGGGAGACTTTAAACTAGAATGGTTGGGGGGTGGGAATCAAATTGAAGAGACTAGGAGAGAGGAGGTTAGTTCACAAATAGAGAAAGCTAGTAGACAGTGTGAAGGAGGATAGGCAGGGGACGGAGATCGGGGGAACTCAGACCAAAGACGTAGGTGAGAAGGAAGAAAAAGATAACAAAGTTGTTTGCTCCATTAAGGATAAACAGAGTAAGAGGTGGAGAGTTTCTCAAATGCATCTATTTTAATGCTAGGAGCATTGTAAGAAAGGTGGATGAGCTTAGAGCATGGATTGATACCTGGAAATATGATGATGTAGCTATCAGTGAAACGTGTTTGCAGGAGGAATGTGATTGGCAACTAAATATTCCAGGATTTCGTTGCTTCAGGTGTGATAGAACAGGAGGGACAAGAGGGGGAGGTGTTGCTTTGCTTGTAAGAGAAAATATAACAGCGGTGCTCTGGCAGGATAGATTAGAGGGCTCCTCTAGGGAGGCTATTTGGGTGGAATTGAGGAATGGGAAAGGTGTAGTGACGCTTATAGGGGTGTATTATAGACCACCTAATGGGGAGCGAGAATTTGGGGAGCAAATTTGTAAGGAGATAGCAGGTATTTATAGTAAGCACAAGGTTGTGATTGTGGGAGATTTTAATTTTCCACACATTGACTGGGAAGCCCATTCTGTAAAAGGGCTGGATGGTTTGGAGTTTGTCAAATGTGTGCAAGATAGTTTTTTGCAGCAATACATAGAGGTACTAACTAGAGAAGGGGCAGTGTTGGATCTCCTGTTAGGGAATGAGATAGGGCAGGTGATGGAGGTTTGTGTTGGGGAGAACTTCGAGTCCAGTGATCACAATACCATTAGTTTCAATATAATTATGGAGAAGGATAGGACTGGACCTAGGATTGAGATTTTTGATTGGAGAAAGGCTAACTTTGAGGAGATGCAAAAGGATTTAGAAAGAGTGGATTTGGACAATTTGTTTTATAGGAAGGATGTAATAGAGAAATGGAGGTCATTTAAAGATAAAATTTTGAGGGTACAGGATCTTTATGTTCCTGTTAGGTTGAAAGGAAAGGTTAAAAGTTTGAGAGAGCCGTGGTTTTCAGGGGATATTGGAAACTTGGTTTGGAAAAAGAGAGGGATCGACAATAAATATAGGCAGCTTGGAGTAAATGAGGTGCTCGAGGAATATAAAGAATGTAAAAAGAATCTTAAGAAAGAAATTAGAAAAGCTAAAAGAAGATATGAGGCTGCTTTGGCAAGTAAGGTGAAAATAAATCCAAAGGGCTACTACAATTTTATTAATAGCAAAAGGAGAGTGAGGGATAAAATTGGTCCCTTAGAGAATCAGAGTGGATGGCTATGTGTGGAGCCAAAAGAGATGGGGGAGATTTTGAACAATTTCTTTTCTTCAGTATTCACTAAGGAGAAGGATATTGAATTGTGTAAGGTAAAAGAAACAAGAAGGGTAGTTATGGAAAGTATGATGATTAAAGAAGAGGAAGTACTGGTGCTTTTAAGGAATATAAAAGTGGATAAGTCTCCGGGTCCAGACAGGATATTCCCTAGGACCTTGAGGGAAGTTAGCGTGGAAATAGCAGGGGCTCTGACAGAAATATTTCAAATGTCAATAGAAACGGGGATGGTGCCAGAGGATTGGCGTATTGCTCATGTTGCTCCATTATTTAAAAAGGGTTCTAAGAGTAAACCTAGCAATTATCAGCCTGTGAGTTTGACATTGGTGGTGGGTAAATTGATGGAAAGTATTCTTAGAGAAGGTATATATAATTATCTGGATAGACAGGGTAAGATTAGGAACAGTCAACATGGATTTGTGTGTGGTAGGTCATGTTTGACGAATCTTAATGAATTTTTTGAAGAGGTTACTAGGAAAGTTGATGAGGGTAAAGCAGTGGATGTTGTCTATATGGACTTCAGTAAGGCCTTTGACAAGGTTCCACATGGAAGGTTAGGAAGGTTCAATCGTTAGGCATTAATATCGAAGTAGTAAAATGGATTCAGCAGTGGCTGGATGGGAGATGCCAGAGAGTAGTGGTGGATAACTGTGTGCCAGATTGGAGGCTGGTGTCTAGTGGTGTGCCTCAGGGATCTGTACTGGGTCCAATGTTGTTTGTCGTATATATTAATGATCTGGATGATGGGGTGGTAAATTGGTTTAGTAAGTATGCAGATGATACTAAGATAGGTGGCGCTGTGGATAATGAAGTAGGTTTTCAAAGCTTGCAGAGAGATTTAGACCACTTAGAAGAGTGGGCTGAAAGATGGCAGATGGAGTTTAATGCTGATAAATGTGAGGTGCTACATTTTGGTAGGACTAATCAAAATAGGACATACATGGTAAATGGTAGGGCATTGAAGAATGCAGTAGAACCGAGGGATCTAGGAATAAAGGTGCATAGTTCCCTGAAGGTGGAAGCTTTTGGTATGCCGGCCTTTATAAATCAGAGCATTGAGTATAGGAGTTGGGATGTAATGTTGAAATTGTATACGACATTGGTAAAGCCAAATTTGGAGTATTGTGTACAGTTCTGGTCACTGAATTATAGGAAAGATGTCAATAAAATTGAGAGAGTACAGAGGAGATTTACTAAAATGTTGCCTGGGTTTCATCTCCTAAATTACAGAGAAAGGTTGAATAAGTTAGGTCTTTATTCTTTGGAGCATAGAAGGTTGAGGGGGGACTTAATAGAGGTATTTAAAATTATGAGGAGGATAGATAGAGTTGACGTGGATAGACTTTTTCCATTGAGCGGGAGATTCAAACAAGAGGACATGAGTTGAGAGTTAAAAGGCAAAAGTTTAGGGGTAACATGAGGGGGAACTTCTTTACTCAGAGAGTGGTAGCTGTGTGGAACGAGCTTCCAGCAGAAGTGGTTGAGGCAGGTTCGATGTTGTCATTTAAAGTTAAATTGGATAGATATATGGACAGGAAAGGAATGGAGGGTTATGGGCTGAGTGCGGGTCGGTGGGACTAGGTGAGAGTAAGAGTTCGGCACAGACTAGAAGGGCTGAGATGGCCTGTTTCCGTGCTGTAATTGTTATATGGTTATATGATTTTAAAAAACTGACGAAACTAAAACTAACGTTACAACGAAATATGAGGTCTAATAACGATATTATGGTGATCTAATGGCAGCATTGCCGGTCAGCGAAAAAATATAATTCCATGACCCTCTACCTGGGCTACACTGAACTTAGACAAGCTGAACACGTAACTATACTAATTAGCTTCTACAACGAACCAACCAACCCACTTGACAAATTACCCATAATAAATGCGCAGCACAAAATACAGACAAATTAAATACAAGGCTCCTACGGAAAGTACAAAGATAAAGGAAATTAGATCTGTTGTTCATAAGAATGAATGTTTGCATGTCAAACGTCTGAATTTAATAATATTATGGGAACTTGTTTATATGTAATTTTCCCACAGGTTAAGGGTTTGTAACTCAAGACTGGCCAATAATGTACTCAAATTTAGTGGTTAGAATAATTCCCTTTTCACTGCAGCCTCTTTTCAGGGGGCTGAAAACAAAATGAGGTTCCAATGACATACTAGAGACAACGAATAACCAACAATGTAAAGAAAACTACAGCATTCACTGAAATTGAATGATCTTGAAGTGGTTTTGGCCAGTGAATCCTGCTGCTGCTTTCTATTTCCTTAATTATAATTGTAGAATAGGACGGCGGCAGTTGAACACAAACATTCACACACACCTGCAGTCTCATGGCTTCCTTATGGAAAAATTAATATGCTTTCATTGCTCATTGGAGTTGGTTTCTGAGGGTTTCTAGTTTTACTGCCTTCAAAGTATTATAAAAGCATATAACAATGATTATTTTTTAAAAACACTGCTCACTGACACTTTCAATGGCTAACTTCTACAGCAGTCATTGTATTGATTCTGTAAATACATCCAGTGTCAGTTTATTTTACCCTGGAAGCTCCAGCTGAGTACATTTAAGTCTGGCAGCATAAAGGAGGAGAGGAAGAAACAGTTTATAAAGCCTGTTAGATATAGAGGGAATGGCCACATTGAACAGGGCAGTACAAGGTAGAGGTGCTATGCCTGAGATTCAAGAGTGGAGTCTTTGCTAAGGGAGACTTTGGCAAGGAGGCTGAGCAGTGACAAGGTACAATGAGCCAAGGTGAAGTCTTTCTTATTCTTTCTTTGCAGCTAGTAGAAACAAATGATAGGAATGGCAATCAGTGGGGTGACATTCTCCTCTTATGAAATGTGGGAGATGAAAGAAAGGTCGGATGGTCTTCGATGACTACATTTGCAGGTGTGTCTAGGTGCATCTCTTATTAGACTGTGTAATGCCCTGGTTCACATCTTTACTGTTGTGCTGTAGGAATTTCATTTAGCAGTTCTGTAAGAGCTGTCTGTTCTGCTTCCAGCCTGTTTGGGTTATTGTTGAAGATAACGGATGATGAGGAATGTGTGCCATCCAATTAGGTTGGTGGAACCAGGGAGAGTTTTTTTTTTGGTGAAGGACATTAATGTTGGTTTTGGGTCTTTTTTTTCAGAGGGAGATGAAGAGAGAAGATGCTGGGGAGAACTGGTCGTAGGATACGACCTGGTGGGAGACCCGTTTGTCCGAGATGGATTGTGAGTGATGATCGGAAGGTGGTGTGTGCAGACCGAGGGCCCAGCGTGTGAGTGACAGAGGTTCAAGATGAGCTCCAACTTGTGCACATTTGACTGTTTGAGGCATAGGCACAGTCATTTACCAGTTTCTATTTCCCATGATAGGGGTGTCTAAAACCGGACAGCATAGGTATCGGGTGAGAGAGCAGAGGTGTGAAAAGGATCTGCGGGGTAAATGTTTCACACAGTGGTGGCAGCAACAGCATTCGAGAGGCATTTGAATGAGCAGGGCATAGAGGTATATGGAATTAATGTAAATAGGCAAAATGGTTAACACAGATGTGGCGGGCCGAAAGGCCTGTTTCTATGTTGTACAACTCCATGATTCTAAAGACAACACCTATTTACATAGGAGATTATGAAATTGACATAGCGACCTATCCATACTGACCCTCCCAAGGAGCATTTCAGCCTGTATAGGAACACTGGTATCTCACTTTGAGCAGCAACCCAAGTCACACTGCCAGTCTCATCCTGGGCAATAGTAGATCTAGCGCTGACAGTGCTGGACGAAAACTTATTCACACTTTTTAAATGGATGTGGAAAGATTGCTTAGCTTTGACCTCTTCTGTTAATGTACAGTAATGTGTGCCCCTAATATCTGTCGATGGGCTAATGGCTGTGATTGCAAATTGAAAGTCTGTTTATAGACACTGGGACCACTGCTTAAAGCGGCTGTGGCTGCATGGCTTTCATAGTGGAGGGCAGCCAGATTTGGAGTCTCCTGCAGAGCCTGCGCACAAGATGCAGACATTTTTTTCCCCAGCCAAGGGTGTTATTAGCTAGGAAAAGGGGAATACTCATCACGTTTAGAAAGAACTTCCAGAATGGTTACATCCCCAGAAATCGGTCAGGGTCTATCCAAACCAGAAACCCTGGATCAACAGTTCCGTCCGCACAGTACTCACCACGAGAGACAGAGCTTTCGCTGCCGGTAACCACCAGGAACTCAAGAAATGCAGCTATAACAACAGGGACAAGATCCAGACACAACTCTCCACCAACACACGCAGCTTATGGCAAGGTCTGCACACCATCACAGACTTCAAAGACAAACGCAACGGAGTTTCCTACATTGCTGCCTCTCTCCCAGAAGATCTAAATCTTTTTTTAAAATGCTCGGTTCGAAGTCGCCGACACTGAGCCGCTAAGGAGTGCCGCCGATGCTACCTTCACCTTGGTCATCTCTGAGGCAGAAGTACGCAGGTGTTTCCAACGAGTGGACAGTAACAGGGCTGCGGGCATGAACGGCGTCCCAGGGCGGGTACTCAGGATGTGCGCGGCACAACTAGCAGATGTGTTTACAGACATTTTTTTTTATCTCTCCCAGTGTAGAGTGCCCTCCTGCTTCAAAACATAAAGACCAAGGTAACATTTATGAACGACTGGCGTCCTGTCGCATTCGCCTCAATAATAAACAAATGCTTTGAGAGGCTGGTCAAGGACTACATCTGCAGCTTGCTACCACACACTCTGGACCCCTACAATTCGCCTACCGACACGAAGGGTCTCGGCCCGAAACATCGACTGTACCTCTGCCTAGCGATGCTGCCTGGCCTGCTGTGTTCACCAGCAACTTTTATGTGTGTTACCGACACAACTGACTGACAGCCACAACCCCACTCTCCGTCCTTACACATTTGGAGGACAGGGACGGGTATGTGAGAATACGGTTCAGCATTCAACACCATAATTCCCGCCAGGCTTGACAAGAAGCTCAGAGGCCTCGGCCTTCACCTCATCTTCATTTTTTTTTTGAAAAGAGAAACCACAGTAGTCGGTATCTAGTCTGACCTATATTTATTTCAAGTTTGATATCAATTCTAAAATGCAGGAAATTTGTATTGCTCTTCAACTAAACCATAGTTCATCCTTTTTTAAAGCCTTATTAATCTGCATTCATGGTTTATCCATTTTTACTCACAGTCATAGTCATACTTTATTGATCCCAGGGAAATTGGTTTTCCTTACAGTTGCACCATAAATAAATAGTAATAAAACCATAAAGTTAAATAGTAATATGTAAATTATGCCAGGAAATAAGTCCAGGACCAGCCTCTTGGCTCAGGGTGTCTGACCCTCCAAGGGAGGAGTTGTAAAGTTTGATGGCCACAGGCAGAAATGACTTCCTATGACGCTCAGTGCTGCATCTCGGTGGAATGAGTCTCTGGCTGAATGTACTCCTGTGCCCAACCAGTACATCATGTAGTGGATGGGAGACATTGTCCAAGATTACATGCAACTTGGACAGCATCCTCTTTTCAGACACCACTGTCAGAGAGTCCAGTCCCATCCCCACAACATCACTGGCCGTACGAATGCCAGGAAGCCCTTGATCATGCAGACTACTTACTTTTCAAGTTCTTCCTCCCAAGCCTGCCCCAAATTTAGCCATCCACAAGTTGAGATTGAATGTTTGAAATCTAGGCCAATAACATAAATTGAAAACATTTGTCCCTGCACTGAACACGGTGAGTCCTTTAACTTTACTTTGCTCTTTTTACTAAAGAAATTACAAAACCCATTTTACTGCTTGTTTAGATTCAATGTGCTGTGGCCTTATTTAATAATTTATTATGTGGCATTACCACTGTTCACTCTATTATCTCTTTCTAGAATTCAATCAAGTTGTTCTATTTTGAATTCCATATTGACCATTCATTATGAAAACAGTTTCTATTAATTTTCCTATCAGCCACATCAACTACTGTAAGATGAAGCTGAGAAGAAATTGTGTAACTTTGGTAACAATAAAGCTTCATTCAGGTTTTGAACAAATTTGCTTCAATGCCTTTCATTTCTGATAGAATCTGTGATACTGTCTTGGAAACAACATTGTAATGAACAAAAATTCTGTAGTAGCTAGAGATAAAGGCAACTTCTGTGGAAAGAGAAAAATACTTCGAACTGGCTTTAAGAAATATTACATTTAATGTTTTTCTATATGGGGGATTTACAAACAAGATTGGTTCTCTACTGGATAACAATGAACAGTTCACATAATTTGAGCATTACTTCCTATTCAGCCAAGCTGGCGCATGTTGTGGAATTGACAGTACCATGGGAAGATGGTGTCAAAGAAGCTTATGAGAGGAAAAAAAAAACAAGTACTCTGAACTGGCAACTGTAGCTGCTCAGAATGGCTGTAAGACCAAGATTTTCCCTGTAGAAGTGGGATGCAGGGATTCGTTGCTACATCTACGACCAGTCTATTGAAGAAGATGGGGGTGAGGGGTCACTCCTTCCAACAAGCAATCAAGCCCTTGTCAAACACAGCAGAAGAAAGCAGCAATTGGATTTGGATTAAAAGAAAAGACAACAACTGGGCTGCAAGATGAAGACAGGAGGGTATGGAACTGAGGGGGGTGTATCTGGGATGCCAGGTAGCACCGTTGAGCCCTCTGGAGACGTCGTGGGCTTATCAACGAAACGTCAAAGAAGGAGGGTGCCCACCTGATGACCCTGATGACGTACCTACCCTCCCTCCTTGTCACCACTCCAAACCCACTGCCAACATCGAAAGTGCCAACTTACCATAGGGAACTGAGTCCTAGTAGCTAGTCATAGTCATACTTTATTGATCCGGGGGGGAAATTGGTTACTACTTTCTGTATTTTACCCGACTTCATACATAAATAAAACAGCTTGTCCTTTAATGATCTATGTGTCTAATGAAGACTAATGCAGACTTTGAGATTATTAATAGCCAATGAGAATGGACAGATAATTTGGCAATATAGAAACAAAGTAATATGTTGTGGAAGCAGTAAACCTGTCAAACTTGGTAGGACTTCTCCGAGCTCATAGTTCTTCTAAGGGAGATCCACTTCTCTTACATATCGCTGATTGATGTTAATCACCATGTTACCCTATGTTGCTGCCAGAAGTCCTTACCTGCACCTCTTTTCCACTTTCTTTAAATCAAGCTTCCTATGCTTATGATTATTTCTAAAATGCAAAACATACTAAGCAAAATGGCAGCATGGTAGGATAATGTTAGTGCAATGCATTATGGCACTTGTGACCTGGGTTCAATTCCTGCTGTTGTCTGTAAGGAGTTTGGATGTTCTCCCTGTGACTACATGGGTTTCCTCCCACATTCCCAAGATGTTTGGGTCACATGGGTGTAATGAACCCTGATGAAGGGTCTCGGCCTGAAATGTCAACTGTTTGCTCTTTTCCATAGATGCTGCCTGGTCTGCTGAGTTCCTCCAGCATTTTGAGAGTTACTTGGGTTTCCAGCATCTGCAGATTTTCTCATTTGTGTTTCCAGTACATTCAGTTCCCTCAATTTGCTTAATATCCAATTTTGTGTTAGCATCATATTTCCATATCACTGATCTCAATTCCCAAATCCTTATCTGTACAATTCCATCAAAGTGTATACAATTGTATCATATTTATCCAATTTAACTAATTCTGAAAAGATTAATGGTATTTTACATGGATGCTTTTCGATGTGCATTTAACAACTGCTGGCTTAGTATCAATAAATTTGATTTATTCCAAATGACATGAAATGGCTTCTAATAATCTTTTTTTAAACAAAATAGTTTCCGTTGAAGTCTAAATAAATAATTGAGAGAAAACCTGCTGGCAGATTACTGGTGAAAAAGTTCAGTTCTCTTGGTGTGAAATGGGAATATGCTGTAAGAACTTCTTAAACAATTTCTAATAAATGGAATGCACAGTTGGACCAACAGGTTATTTTTGGGATTTGTTTAAACTGTGATAATGAAGAAAAAGTGGAACAGATTTTGAAAACTATGATTTATTTAAGTTATCAGAGGACAGGCTGGCACCAACTCTAAGTGTTGTATCCTGATATTGGCAGAACCAAAAGCAACATTCAGATTCCACATTTAATGTAAACAACCTGTAGCCAAGGCTTTATACTTATTTTGATCTACTCAGCTTTAGACAAAAAAGTCATTCCATACAATACGGTATCCTTTGAAGCAGGAGTGTAATCAACCTATAGAATAACAGATGCATGAAACTAATAGACAAAATTGAAATGAATGGCAGACAGTCTTTCTTTATCTTACCACACTGCATTGTTAAACAAATGATCTACCACAAATTGGCTATACCGGGAAATTATACAAATTATCAAGAATTGGTGGATTGTTACAATACCTTGGCTTGCATAATGACAAATGAAAAAGACTCTTATTAGTATAACACCCTTGCATGTCCTTATTAGGATCTCCAGTGCTTGGCAACTAATTGAGTACTTCTGAGGTTCAGTCATTGCTAGACTTAGCTGCAGTTCATCTACAGGCACAATTTGGGACTTGGGGTCTAGAAACTAGACCAACAACAGGTTTGAAATGGTTACAATTATTGCTGACCTATTTTTTGTTCTAATTTTATTCTAAACAACTAGGGCATCTGCCTTTCCTTCCCTGAATCCAGACATCCAATTCCAATCACTGTCCCATGAAAAACTAATGTGTTTGATTTTGCCTAAACTTAATTTTAAAATTCTTTAAAATTAGGCTATGATTATTTTTACACAGTATTGATTGTCTCATTTAATTTATCACATTTCACATGGGTCATAGTAAGCTGACATGCAGGAAAAGACCGCCTATTCATGAACTTGTTCTCACCATTCTCAATCATCAGAGCATCATGATTTGCTCACATTTCATGTACTTTTTGTCTCATTCCTCCTCTAAAGAACAAACTGCATTTAAACAAAGTCTTTATTTATTATGCTTCACTATTACAGTGGATTCTGGTTAATTTGGACACATTTGAACCAGTATATTTTGGCCCAATTAAACAGCTGCCCCAATTAATCAAAGTTTCATGGAAATAGTTAAAAAGATCAAGCTACAATTTAACTGAGCAACAAATGATGTATTCGAATGAAGAACTAACTTGAACATTACTAATATTACTACAGTACTATAAAACTGCATTTTCCTAATAGTTATTTACAGAGAAAGTCATTCAAGATTGTTTAATGACTTTTCCAGTACACAAAAAATGTAAAGGAGAATGAAACAATTGTTACTCTGGATCTGATGCAGCACAAGAAAAAAACCCAGTAAGATAAAGAATGCAATAATTTAAAAAAAAACAATAAATATAATACATAGATTGTTTGCATGCCCAGAGATGTTAGGCACAGGAATGTCTGTACATAAGGTGACTGAAAGGAAATGATAAACCATTGGTGTTGGTGGGGGGATGGATTTATGGTTGGAGGTCTTGATCAGCCTTACTGTCTCGGGCAAATATCTGCTTTTGAGCCCAATACTCCTGGTGTGGATGCTACATAGCCTCCTCCTCCCTAATGAGGATGGGACAATCCATGATGTTACTGGCTCTTTTCCTGCACCTTTGTGTGGGCACGTGGCCAAGTGGTTAAGGCAGTGGACTAGCGACCTGAAGGTCGTGAGTTCGAGCCCCAGCTGAGGCAACATGTGTTGTGTTCTTGAGCGAGGCACTTAATCACACATTGCTCTGCGACGACACTGGTGCCAAGCTGTATGGATCCTAATGCCCTTCCCTTGGACAACATTGGTGTCGTGGAGAGGGGACACTTGCAGCTTGGGCAACTGCTGGTCTTCCATACAACCTTGCCCAGGCCTGCGCCCTGGAGAGTGAAGACTTTCCAGGTGCAGATCTATGGTCTTGCAAGACTAATGGATGTGTATACGCATCCTTGATGGTGGGTAGGCTGGTGCCAGTGGTGTTGGACTGTTTTGGCTATCTGTCCTACACCCAATGTATGCTGCCATGTTCTTTTGATTGACTGTAATTGAACAAGATCAGCACAGATATCTATTGTAGATACAGTAGATGTCATGGCATCTTGATAAGTGTCTGAACATTTTCAAAGGAAAAATAATAAACAAAAGTATCAAATGGATAACATAACACAAGCACATGCAACTGATGCTATTTAAAAACTGCTCAAAGTGCGATGTAGCGTCTAACAGCCACACAAGTGCACACAACGAACTCTAGTTAGGAACTGTTCAGCAACAGTCTCCTGTCCAAATTAAGTAGCACAATGCCCGAAATAAATTAAGGGAATCACGGTTACTTTCTCAATTAGTTTTGTTTTTACAGAATTGTTCCAAATAAGCAGCTGCCTAGATTACCCGGTGGCCCAATTAACTGGAATCAACTGTCATTGCTAAGTTGCTAAGTGAGTGTATCTGATTGCCAATTTGTGTTTCAAAGTCACACCAACAAGAAATAACTAAGCAGTTATTCAGTTTTGGTGATGGTAGTAAATAACCTGGATCTTGCCATTCACTTGAACAGCATGCTGGCTTGTTGACAGTAACATCTTATTCCTAAGGCAGCACCTCATTTGAAAAACAACACTACTTTTAAGTATCAGTTGGTTTTAGATGCCGTAATTCGTATGGGTTTGGGTAATAGGATGAGTATTCAGTTAATTAATACTTCTCCAGCTTTAAGTTACAGTGCCTAGATTGCAATTCTGTTTTCATTGAGAATAGCTTGCTTGTCATAAGTTGTCATACAGAAATAAAAAAATAAAACCCCAGTACCAAAATACATTTGAAATTTGAGTCCATTTAGCATATCTATACAAATAATTTGGTCAAATATCAGACTTTGATTCGTAATGTTAAGATGCAACTTAGTTCACAGCATCTCATCTGAAATATAATAAGCTGACATACAAAAATGCCATTGCTCCTGCACAGCACTCACTCAGTGACGTTAACCACTATAATCAAAATTCAAAAGGCTTAAATTTCAGAATTTAATTAATTCTTATGGATTATTTATTTCTATGCATTTTGTTCACCAAACAATTTTAAATTGAAATCATTAATAAAATCAAGACATTATATCTCAGTAAGGTGTTGCATAATTAAGATAAAAAGCTAATATCCCCCTCACTGTGTCCATGTGTCCTGACTGGCACATATTTGCTGAAATTAGTGTGTAGATTATTTTCCTTAAAGCTCGGCTGTTACAGAATATGTAAAACATGAACCTTTCTGTTCCTGCTCTCTGTCAATTTACTGGCTTTACTCATGACTGTTTCTAGGCCAGTTCTCACAACTATAATGCACATGTACGCTGTGAATATAGGGCCAGAACTGGTTCAATAAGCTTTACAATTTGGTGTGCTTTGAATATGAAATATTAGTTTATTTTATCCAGATCTTTTCACAGCTCATTTTAATTAATAACCTATAAAACTTTACAGATTGTACAGTTTATAATATAGTTTAAACTACTGAACAAAAAGTAGGTCCCACAGATGCAAAAATACTGTACCAATCCAAAGTAAAGGCAGATTTACACAATGTACAGCTCTCCACTAGGAAGGGAGGTGATCATTTCTAAGTACAAACAAATAAACTGTACAAAAATAAGATTTAATTTCCATTAATACATTCAGAGAAGATTGCAAGTGCAGATAACCATATCCAGTGAGATATCTGCAAACAGGAATTAATTACCACTCCTAAAAGGAATGCACAATACTACTTATCTGGGGCACCATTAAGAACATGTCATAGTGTAACATTTAAACAAAAAGATACAAGAATTACCTACTTTTAGGATTTTTTTGAATTTTTTTTGAATAGTGTGCCAAAAGGAATTTCTTAAAAAATCTTATTAAATTAAGAAAATGTTTCTAAAGTGGTACTAAAACCATAGTTATGAATTCATAAAGCATTTTTGGTGTAATACATTGTAACTGGCAAAGAAACACAAGCTCTTTCTATAATTTATATTCACCCAGAAACAGAAGTATATGGTATTTGATTAAAAAAAATGGAAAAACCCACACTTTATAAAACACTAAAACTAATCTTTAACTTATGTTGTTTCCTTATATAAGATTCACAAAGAATCACTAATACTGCAAGGCGAGCTTTTCTTAAGGAGCCAGTGGTTTCTTCATGCTTATTGGATAATATACTAATAAATTCTGGAACTGGGTCAAACGTTTAATACACATCTCCTGAGCACATTTAACATGTACACACAGACTCTTTGAAGGGATATGTATAGTCTTAAGGATTTATGTTAGAGATTGGATCCACTGTCAGAAATCACTTCTCTTTTTTTCTTCTTTTTTGTTGTTGAGGTAATTGTAATCCTCTTCCCCAAAGCAATATACGTATGACCTTTCTTTTTTAGGATTTTTGAGAGTATGTATATTTTAATTTAAACCAGCCTCATTACTCTCTGGCAGTGAGAAGGGGGCCAGTTAGTACCCGTTTTCTTTCCTCCCATTTTTGAAGCTGAGTGTTTTTCAAACTTTCCTGTCACAAACACACCATACAATGCATTTGGATCTGGAAAGCGCAATAGAGTGCAGTAACTGTAAAGGACAAAAGCTACTGGATAAGCAAAGACAATTGCAAAGTTTGGTAGTGCACACCAATCATTAACCTCTCACAGCTTTCTCTCCTGTTGAGATTTTGACTAATGAACATCTTCAGCTTCCACCATCGATGCTTGCTTCTGAGCAGATGCCACTCAAGAATGTGTCTTTTGATGGTTTCTCTTGTGCCTTGCGAGGGCATTCTGAAGCCAACAGGCAACCCAGCAGGAAAGAATTTTCCAATGACAAAAGCATTTTCAGAACTCATCAATTTTCTTCTGTAGGTACTTCAGCATAGAGTCCATCCCCTGAGAAGAGCTCCAAATTTTCCTTAGAACATCAGATTCATTTTCATTGGTCTGTTCCAAATCACCCTTCATGGCATTTCGAACAAGAGCTTTGGATTCTTCAAGTACCTGAGTAAAGTAAACAGATTCTTGTTAGGATTATAAAACCACTTTACTGCAGATAGGCTACAGGAGTCCGTGGTTCAGCAAGTTGCAGCGTACTTTGCAACTCTAGACAGTCAACTCAAACGTCTGATCAGCATGACACTTTCAAGGCAAGGTTAGAGCTTGTGCCAAAATGGGAACTTGGGTGACCATTCCCCAAAGACAGAATATAGGGGAAAAAGCATCATAGTTATGGATGGCATAACAAATAAAATAATTAAATTCTGTTTATTTAGATGCAACACTGAGCATAAGTCATTCCTGCCTGTGGCTATCAAACTTTAGGCACCCTGAGCCAATAGGCTGGTCCTGGACTTATTTCCATCTGGCATAATTTATATATTATTATTTAATTATTTATGGTTTTATATTGCTACATTTTTACTCTATTCTTGGTTGGTGCAACTGTAACAAAACCCAATTTCCCTTGGGATCAGTAAAGTATGTCTATCTATCTATCTATTTGCAAGATAGAATTCAATAAAGAAGCTTTAAGTAACACCTTAGTCCCCTATCCAATGAAGTGGAGAAGACAATAATGGACACATAAATGTTGGCTAATAAAGTAAAGAACTAGTTTGTTTTGGTAAAAGGACATACAAATAATTGGCAATTAAGAGTTAAAAAATTTGCCCCATTATTGTTTATTTTTTTAAAATAGGTTCTACTTCATAAAACATGAGTTCATGTGTGTTGGAACTATATTAAATGTATACAAAATTTAAGATTCTAATGATAAATACCTACATTATTTTAATTGGCATTTTAGTTCTTTTTCCACATTCCAAAATTCTACTTCATAAAACACAAATGATTTAATTACACTTTACCATAACCCTTCTTAAAAGGGATTTTAAAAAAGTAACAATTTTACATTTTATTGACAATAAGGAATGTTGATAGTGAGGATTCTAGAAAGTTACAGTTCCTGACTTACAAGGGAATTACATGTGACTAGTTCCTTAATGCGGACCATAACTTCCTGACTGAATGTTCCGGGCCAGAAAACCTGTGATACCAATCCTTTAGCACATGCTTCCTGTGCAGTCAACTTTCGTCCACTGAATAGCATTTCATTCGCCTGTAAAAAAAAACACAAAATCTTAGAGCATAAATGGGAAAAAAAATCCTAACGTGTGAATGATCTATTCATGTACAAGGCTTTGACTGTCTCATGTTTTCAATTGAGACAGAACTTCATTTTAGAAAAGACAGTTTTATGACTTACATAATTTACCAATAATGCAATCATAGAATGACCATACGAAACAATGAGAATTTTTTTTGCAATTGGGATCATCAATAATTATTTTGGGAAATAAATTATGAAATTTAGAATTAGATCTATTTAAACTTCTGGAGGTCTCTGTCAACCTACAGCTACAGGAGTTTGGGTGAAAGGCGCACAGCCATTCCTCCCAAAATAGCTTTGCACTGTTAAATACTATGAGTGTAGCTTCTGCATAAAGTACATCTTGTCTGTAATAAGTGACACATATCAGTTCATTTCTGCTTTAAAAAGTTGTGGTTATCATATACGTAAGCAGTGAATTTTTGCATATCACTCTATGTTTTTATAAGTAATTTCAATCTTCATTCCAAAATAATCTCAATTCTGAATTCTGGAAAAAAAATAAGTTACTGAAACACTAGAAGGTTCAAGCATGCAAAGGAAATTTCTAAATTTCACCTCAATGAAAAGCCAACAACAGTAACTTACTTTTATGGAGCCTCTGATGTTGAAATCCATGAGGCAACTCATGCTTTGTGAAGGGAACCACATTTTATTTATTTACTTTGGAGATTCCATGACTAGTGGTAATTTCAATAGAAATGATAAATTACTTATAACTAAGATGAAAAGAACATCCAAAGGTTTATGAATCTCTAGAATATCGACTTCTGGAAAATGTGAACATGTTTGAGACAAAATAACAGATTTTTGTGCACTTAGGCCTCCAGGGTTGACATCTGGCAGGTATATAGATGAAGCAGTGGATCAGGCATGATCTTATGGAATGACAGGGCAGACTTAACCTTGCTCCTACTCGTTATGCTCTAAAGGTGGAGTTAAGCAAAGCTGGACTCACTTGGCTAGACAATGGCATTTGCAGGGAGATTGTAGGCTGACCTGTGCACAAGTCTACACAGGTGCAATAGAAAAATCACCTGCAGCAGCATCACAAGGCACACAGCATTATATAAGCAGCATCGACAAGAAAATCATGATGCAAACATAAATTATACATCTTTTTACATGGAAACAGAATTAGAACAAAAAAGTCAATTTTAGTGCAAGATAGCAAAACTATTTATAGTGTTGTGAAACTGTAGTGATCAGGGTTTTGCAGTTTGGTTCAAGAACCCAAAGGCTGAAGGCAAGCTCTTGAACCTGGTGTTGTGGGACTTCAGGCTTCTGTACATCTTGCCTGTGAGCAGCTGTGGAAAGGTGGCATGGCCCAGATGGTGGGGATCTTTGATGATAGATGTTGCCTTCTTGAGGCAGTACCTCCTGTGGATAAGATCAATGGAATAGAGAAATATACTAGCCATTACGCTCTGCAGCTTCTTATGTTCTAGTACACCTGTAAAGTTTGTTAGAACTTTTGATATCCAAACTTCTTAAGAAAATTAAGATGCTGAAGCACTTTCCTACAATTATACCTGCTGTATATACTGGGCCTAGGACAGGCTATCCAATGTTTACTGCCCAGGAATTTAAAGTTGCTGACACTCTCCTCCACCAATTCCCCCAATGTAGACCGACACATGTATACCCTTCCCTTACCTGGGCAACAATCAGCTCTTTATTTTTGCTGACATTGAGCAAGACATTGTTTTTGTGGCATCATTCATCCAGCTATCCTATCTTGCTCCAGTAATCTGACTCATTGCCACCTGTGATTTGTCCAACACCAGTAGTGTCACCTGCAAGTTTGAAGATGGCATTGAAACTGTGCTTAGTCACACAGCCATATGCATAGAGCAGGATGCTAAGCAAGCAGCCTTGAGATGTGCCTGTGTTTATGGTCAGTGAGGAGGAGACGTTGTTGCCAATCCTCATTGATTGAGGTCTGCTGATGAGGAAGACAGGTATCCAGTTGCAGAAGGAAGGATAATTGAAAGGGAAGTTGAAATCAAAGGATAAAAAATCTTTCTGAGGAAATGAAACTGCTTCAGCAAGAAATCATGGCCGGAGACCATGAAAGCCTCTGCAACTGAGGGAGAAGATTTTATTGGAAAACTGAGGAATAAGGTGAGCTGCTTGAAGAAGATTCCATGATAAGAAACCAATAAAGAGCAGCTGGTGGAAAAAAACAGTCAGCTAGGAAAGCTCTGTATGTGGAAAAGGGAATTTCTGATTGGCAAATTTATTAAGCTTCAAGAACCTCTTACATAGGCATCCGTTAGTCTCATGAGACCATGGATTTGTGCCTTGGAATGTTTTTTTTTCAGGGTGCAGGCCTGGGCAAGGTTGTATGGAAGACCAGCAGTTGCCCATGCTGCAAGTCTCCCCTCTCCACGTCATCAATGTTGTCCAAGGGAAGGGCATTAGGACCCATGCAGCTTGGCACCGGTGTCGTCGCAGAGCAATGTGTGGTTAAGTGCCTTGCTCAAGGACACACACGCTGCCTCAGCCAAGGCTCGAACTAACTACCTTCAAATCACTAGATGAATGCCTTAACCACTGTGTTGGCATACAGCCAAATGGTTAAGGCATTGGTCTAGTGATCTGAAGATCGCTAGTTTGAACCTCAGCTGAGGCAGCATGTTGTGTCCTTGAGCAAGACACTTAACCACACATTGCTCTGCGATGACACCGGTGCCAAGCTGTATCGGCCCTAGTGCCCTTGGAGTGCTTAATGAAGGACGTGAATAGTTATAAAGTGCCAGCTATGAAACAATTCAATTACTCAGACATATTCTACTCACAATAAATTCCCTCTGATTCATTATTCAGCTTCAGTTTAGTGCAAATGATAAATAGAAACCTAAAGAAAGAACTGTTCTCCCTTACTACCTAAGGTAATGGCAAAAACAAAGGACAGAAATTGGCCTAACACCTTGGGCCAAGTTTAAAACAGCCTCTGTTGAGCAACCAAAAATAAATAACATTTTATCATAATAAATAGTAACAAAACATGACAATCCATAAAACATCACAATCTTATTACAGAAGTTGCAATAAACATTAATAAACAAGATAACCTATGAAATAACAACTTCTAATTCAAAAGAGAGAATGCCATTCACTGCGCCACATTGTAGTTACTGTCGTATGTTGCACAGCATCTATTTTTGATATTGTGATTATGTAGTCAAATTAGAAAGAGGAAAACTACAGCAAGCTGATGAAAGATTGAGAAGCAAAACAGATATCCAAGGGCAATAAAACATTATACAATGATTCTTTTTTCCTTTTTAATATCGCTGTCATTATCATTTCATAAACAATAAAATGCTTCATCCTCAAAATCTACTGTCCCAATTGCACCTCTCCCACTCTCCCCTTATTTGGACCAAGGAATGGTGATACAGAAATTAAGTTGCCAGTCACCCACTGAACTGATTTGGATTGACAATCCAAAGACAACACTTCAAATTCCATCTCAACACTTAATTAATTTAAATTCAGATTATTAAATAATCTAGAATTTGGAAGGGTAGTCTAAGTAACGAAGGCCATTAAATTATCAGATTACAGTAAGAAAAACCTACTGGGTTCACCGATGCCCATTAGACCTAGTCACACCTAGGACAATGTAGTTTATTCTTCACTACCTTTGAAATTAGGTTAGCAAGTCACTCAGTTAAGCAAAATAGATTATGCTAAATGGCAAGAACCAGCTAGCATAAACCCTGTACTCAACAAAATTTAATTATGTAACTCAGTTTCACAAACATCATGGGACTGATGTCAAAACTGTTGTACAGACTAGTCAAGCTATAGCCCGACAATAAGTTCTCAGAATCATACCCTACTATCTTAAACATTTATTCTCTCCATCACAAATGCACCATAAACACAACGCACTGCCATTCCAAGTACATAGCTTAAAACTGCAATTTCTGTAACTGAGATGTACAGGTGCATGAAAACTCCATTATCTACAACTTGCTTCCAAGTTGATCATTATCATTCTGGGAAATAGAAAGCCAAGCTATGACCTTACAGTTTCTACAGTCAGGAAGACAGTTCCAGGATACAGGCCTAGCAACAACTTTGTGAGAGTAGTTGCAGAAGCAGGACTGCAGCAATTCAAAAATCCGGTTCTCTGCAATCAGGATAGGTATAGCAGATGTAAAATGCTAACTTTTCCAGCAATGTCCATACCATTGAATGAGTGAATAAATAGTCTTCATGTCTCTAGGAATTGTTAAAGTTGTTTTGTATACTGCTGCATTCTGTTTTGATTGTGTAACACCCTGGGAAAGGTTTCACTACTGATGTAATGGTCTTTCAGTAGAAGCAGTGTTTGGGTTATGGTTAGTGATAACAGGTGCTTTGGAATGTGAGCTGTCCAATGAAGGGAGCGTGCCTGACACTGAGGTGATCTGGGTCTTTTGTTCGGAGAGATGGAAAAGAAATGGCTAGAAAGGAGAGATCGTAGATGCCAGAAAGGAGTGGACTTGGAGTGGAGTTGGGAGTTGAGAAATTGTTGGAGGATCAGTGAAAGGGAAACCATGAGCTCCAACTTGTGCACATTAGGCTGTTTCATTGAAATGGGCCCTTTTCTTTTTGTTATTTCTTTACTAACCCTTTAGTCAAATTAAGAGTTATAAAGCTAAATTGTCTAATTGATATGGTGTACTGTCTGTTATTTCATGGTACTGATTTGTAACAGGGTAACAAGTCACGCAGCATCCACACAAACAGGAGGTTTTGCACCTCAATCTCACATGTTTGGCAGGGCCAGAGATTGCCTTCCCTACACTTACTCAGCCGACAGAACCAGAGTGTTACAATTGTGGGGGCTCTTCCGGGATCGATTTTGTTGGATCCTGTGTGATTACTCTGAGCATTGAACCAAAGTGTTACAATTGTGGGGGCTCATCTGGGATCGATTTCGTTGGATGCTGTGTGATTACTCTGAGCATTGAACCAGTGGGTTGTGTGTTTAAGTCTGTGTTAAACAATTTCCAGTAAAGTGATTACGATACGTGGGTATGGATGCTGCTGGGGTTGAGTGGTGGTGTGAATCCATGAGGTTTCTGGTAACGGATGCATGCATGTTCAGGGGAGTAGATATTCGTACTCCTGATAAATTGTTAATTTGACTTTTAAGTACTGTTTAAAAGCCGTAGGAAAAGTTACAATTGTGGGGCAGAGGTTCAATCAACTGGTGAGCAAAGACTTTGTTTCAGTTCAGACTAGTGTTGGCGTAATGGCAGTGGAACTGCCTGGTACTATTAGGATCCCAGGAGAGGGGGGCCGTGGACTGATCATACTTTGTGCGAAAAGCAGTTTATAGGGGAGTAGGCCAAATCGCAAGTTGAGTCTCCAGTCTCTGGGGGCAGAAACTTCAAAGACAGGGTTCTTTCATTTCTGTGGAGCGAGGGGAAGGAATGGTCTGATTTGGAATGTCTAATGAATCCCCGTCCCCCAGTGAAGAGTGAGAAGTCTGAGTTAGTGTCAGTCCTTACCGCTGTAGTGAATAAATGGCCCAGTGCACAGGCAGAGGGTCAGAAGCTGCAAATGTTCTCTGGAGTAAAGCCCACCCCCGAGGGGCAAGAGGAGTATGAGACCTCTCAGTTGTTAGATGAGTGGCAGTGGTCTGATGATGTAAAGAGACAGCGATTGGTTGAGAGTTTGAGAGGGTGGGTTGCTGACATTGTGAGAGCTGTGAAGTCACAGCACCCGCTTGCCACTGCTGTGACGTACATGCAGGCACTGGAAAAGGCATTTGGCACAACAGTTAGTCCAATAGAGCTCATGATGAGCTTTCAGAACATGCATCAGGAGAAGAGGGAGAAGCTTTCTGCCTACATCTTTCGGCTAGAGAGGCAGCTAAATTGCTTCCAGTGCCGAGAGGCCATTCAAGCAGCTGAGCTGGATCAGTTAAGAATGGACTAAATAGCGAAAGGTACCCAGTGCCAGGGCCTGATCACTTGGGGTCTCCAACTGTCTTGTGAGATGCGCCCCCCCTCCCTCGTTTGTTGAGCTGATCAGAGAAGTACGGGAGGAGAAGAACGCTTCGAAGGCATAGGAGGGCTCTATCAGCAGGGTACAGTCCTCGGTAGCAGCCCCCTGTGTTGAAGTGACCACAAATAGCCCAACCTGGGGAGTGGTAAAGAAGCATCATGGCAGAGTTGAGAATTGAGATGTCCCGGTTGTTATCAGCAGGTGTGGACACCCCTGTATGATGGAACTGATAAGGAGACGGACACTCTAAGGGAATGGACTATGCAGAGGGCTGCTAGTGGCCGGGGTCCCGCCAGAAGGGGAGCGGCTGGTATTGTCTGTTATAACTGTGGTGAAGAGGGACACTTCAGGCGGGAGAGTGAACTACGGGAAACCCCTCGGAGACCCAGTGAGGGAATGGCATGGCATCTCGGGGGAACACGTTCCCAGCAACATATCAAGGAACACTCAAAAGCAAAAACCCCTATTCCTGAAGATTTAGTGGGGCCAAGCTCCAATGTATCACTATGGATAGAGGGTATTTATGCCAGAACCATACTTGACACAGGGCTGCAGGCCACTTTGCTGTACCATTCATTTTACAACTGTTATCTAACGCATTTACTATTGACGTCACTCAGTGTGCTAGAGATCTAAGGTCTTAGTGCGGGTGATTATCCGTATGATGGTTATTTGTTGTTGAAACTGGAGTTTTCAGAGGCTGACGTGGGAGTGGCTCAGGTCCTTGATACATCAGCACTGGTTTGTCCGGACCCCGTTGAGAAAGGCGGCATTTCAATTCTTGTGGGGACCTACACTCCTTTTGTGAGGAAGCTCATGGGAGCCTGCAAGGAGAAAGCTGGAGAGAACTTTCTGGGAACATTGTCCATGCACCCGGTGTTTCGAGCTGCTTTTGAGGAAGTGCATGGCTGCATTGGGACGGATAATGAGTTTAGACAAGGGACTGTGGTTCACTCGGTCCAAGCCAATCGTGTTACACCCCGGGGAAGTAGCAGGAATAATGGGAAATCCCAAATTTCTCGGAATGCCCGAGGGTGAAGCCCTCTTGGTGGGTGCTCCAGAAGACCACAAAGAGGAGTTGGGATTTCCTGCTGGGGTACTGGTGAGGCCTGAACTGCAGAAGACCTTGGTTGAACAGGATGGCAGTGATTGTCATGAACACTACAGACAGGAAGGTCACCTTCAAGCAGAGGATGCCTCTGGTGCATCTTTTCCCAGTGATGGTAATGTCTAACGTCCCTGTGAGACAAGCTGGGGAGAAACTAGCTGTGAAAAGGGGAAAGTTGATCACTGAGTCATTCAACTTTGGGGACTCCCCAGTACCTGCGGGTTGGAAGAGGAAGTTGACAGAGATGTTGAAACTGGAAGGTGTCTTTTCCACTGACGAGTTTGAAGTGGGTTACTCCAAGAGCACTTATCACACTAACCGGGTGCCCAAAGACACCTGTTTAGAGAAAGGTCACAGTGACTGGCCCCTGCGGAGGTGGAAGACGATCAACAGCATTTGTGCAAATTGAAGGA
This sequence comes from Mobula birostris, assembly GCF_030028105.1. Lineage (NCBI taxonomy): Eukaryota > Metazoa > Chordata > Chondrichthyes > Myliobatiformes > Myliobatidae > Mobula > Mobula birostris. Next base: position 59,502,852 of record NC_092388.1, read on the forward strand.
AGCAGGGATCATCACTGAGTCCAGAAGCCCCTATGTGTCCCCAGTAGTCGTGGCCAGGAAGAAGAATGGGAAGGTACAGATGTGTGTGTTTTCAATAGGACTCTGAACAAGCGTACCATCCCCAACCAGTCTACAGTCCCAAGGATTGAAGACGCGCTGGCCTCTCTGAGTGGTGCGAAGTGGTTCAGTGTGCTGGACTTAAGGATTGGGTATTATCAGATCCCCATGAGTGAGGCTGACAAAGAGAAGACTGCATTTATATGTCCACTGGGATTCTTTCAGTTCGAGACGATGCCCCAAGGTATATTAGGAGCCCCTGCGATCTTCCAGCGCGTCATGGAGAAAATGGTGGGGGATATGAACTGCTTGAGGTATTGGTGTATCTGGATGACCTCACGGTGTTTAGGCCCACCTTGGAAGAACATGAAGTGAGGCTACTGAAGGTGCTGGGCAACCTGAAACCTGAAGGGTTGAAACTTTCCCTGGACAAGCGCCAGTTCTGCAAGATGTCTGTCAGCTATGTTGATTAGCCACAGATCCCTCCAAGATAGAGGCAGTGACCACATGTCCAAGGCCCCCAGACTGTGAGCACTTTGCGCTCGTTCCTTGGGTTCTGTGAACACTACCAAAGATTCGTGAAGGGCTACGCGGAAGTGAGGGGGACAAAAGGAGAGGAGGGTGAAGAGTGTTTTACCCCTTCAGAGCTGTTTGGAGCGAGGTGGGATGTGAAATGTGAAGAGGCCTTTCAGTTGCTGAAGGAGCTGCTGACACAGGCACCTGTGCTGGCTTTTTCAGACCCCCGATTGCCATATGTACTGCATACAGATGCCAGCAGGGAGGGCTTATGGGGGCGTCCTGTTGAGACCTGTTGCATTTGTCAGCTGGAGTCTATCACCCTCTAAGAAAAACTATCCCATGCACAAGTTGGAGTTTCTGGCATTGAAATGGGCTGTGGTGGATAAGTTGAGTGACTACCTCTGTGTGGTGCCAAGTTTGAGGTCAGGACAGACAACAATCCCCTAACTTATATCCTGACTCTGGCGAAATTGGATGCCACAGGTCATCGGTTGTTGGCAGCATTGTCTGCCTATGATTTCAGCCTGAAGTACCAGTCAGGAAGTAGGAACATTGATGCTGAGGCTTGTCCCCATGTGTGCAGGAAGGGCTGGACTGGGACAAAGAGTGGGAGAGTGTTCCTGCCCTGGGAGAGAAAGCCCTGTGACAGTTTGCCATCACAGTGAAGGCAAGGGCGGGATCGAGTGGTAGATCAATTGAGAGTTTCTGATGGCGCTGTTCCATAAGCTTACTGTAACCTGATTACTCTAAAGACAAACCAGTTACTGGGATTGAGTCCGAGGGAAGTGGCAGTTGCTCAGCGAGATGACCCAGGTATCTGTACCATTTGGTCAGAGGTCGAAAAGGGAGACATGGCTCAAGCGGAGAAGACAAAACATGCTGTGGTGCCTCCATTACTGAGAGAATGGCCCAGATTGGAGTTGAAGAACCAGATCCTATACCGGGTCACATTGCCTCCGGACTGGCCTCAGTGCTCCCAGCTGGTTCTCCCTGAGAAGTTTCGGAGGATTGTGCTGAAGTCACTTCATGATGATTCTGGACATTTGGGACCTATGGATTGTTCAGAGATCAGTTCTACTGGCCGTGAATGAAGCTGGAGGTCAAAGAATACTGCACGTCATGCATTCGATGCATTCAAAGGAAGATGCTGCCTATGAGGGCAGCTCCATTGTCCCACTTGCAGAGTGCGGGGCCCCTTGACCTGATGTGTATGGATTTCCTGTCAATAGAGGCAGATGGCAGCAACATGGCGAATGTCTTGGTCATCACAGATCACTACAGCAGATATGCACAGGCTTTCACTACCAAGGATCAGAGGGCGTCCACGGTGGCCAAAGTGTTATGGGAGAAGGATTTCATTTATTATGGCCTTCCCAGGTGGATACATAGTGATCAGGGATGGGAGTTCAAGAGTAGGTTCATACATGAGTTGAGAAGTGGAGGACGACATCTTATCACCCACAGGATGATTCCCAGCCCAGGAGGTTGAATTGGACCTTGCTAAACATGCTCGGAACCTTGGAAATCAGCAAGAAGAACAAGTGGAGTCAACATATTGGACATCTGGTCCACTGCCACAACTGTACACAAAATGAAGTCATATCTGATGTTTGGGTGCAAGGCGAGGTTGCCCTCGACCTTTGTTTTGGGACTAGTGAGGAAGACCTACCACTGAAGACTTATTTGAAGTATGTGTCTAATATGAGAAGGGAGCTGAAAAAGGCTTATGAATTAGCTGAGGTCGCGGCTGCAAAGCAGAAACAAGGAAATAAGAGGAGGTATGATCAAAAGGTTAGGTTCTCCAAACTCATGCCGGGAGACCGAGTCCTCAAAGAATTTGGGGCTACTTGAGAAGCATAAGTTGGCTGACTGCTGGGCGGCTACGCCCTAAGTGGTGCAGAGTCAGATGCCAAACATACCAGTTTTCTAGATGAAACCAGAGGATGGGAATGGGTCTGTCAAGATTATCCATCGGAACCACCTTCTGGGTGTAGGTTGACCCAGAGCCTGATCTGGAGCTTACACCTAGCTCCGGGGGGGGGGGGGGGGGGCTATCTGTGGACAGACTGGGTTTCAGCAGGACCCTGAAAGGGATGAAGTGGGGCCCAGCCTAGGGACAGAGGGGTTCAAGTTGCAGGAGGGCACGAGTGATAGACCGGGGGAGGCCTCGCTACGTAGACCAGAATTATCCTAAGGAGTATTGGAACCTGAAGAAATAGATGAGGGGGCAAGGGGATAAGGGGAATCAGGAGACCACAGGATAGGCTGGCTTATGTAGCACCAGGGGAACAGAGTCTGGCACCCGTCGCCTTGGGGAGCTATGGCACTGCCTTTTACACCTGGGTTGGACTTTGTGTGAAGGGTTGGCAAATTATCTCAATGTCATGAGGATATGTCTAATTTTGGTGGGGGGGGTGGGTAGAGTATAACACCCTGGGAAAGGTTTCACTGCTAATGTAATGGTCTTTCTGTAGAAGCAGTGTTTGGGTTATGGTTAGTGATAACGGGTGCTTTGGAAAGTAAGCTGTCCAATGAAGGGAATGTGATTTCATGCTGTGTGCCTGACACAGATGTGATCTGGGTCTTTTGTTTGGGGGGGGGCAATGGAAAGAGAAGCAGCCAAAAAGGGGAGATCATAGATGCCAGAAAGGAGTGGACTTGGAGTGGGGCCAGGAGTCAACCTAGCATGGAGAAATCGATGGAGGATCGGCAAAAGGGAAACCGTGAGCTCCAACTTGTGCACATTAGCCTGTTTCATTAAAATGGGCCCTTTTCTTTTTGTTTTTTTTTTTTTTTTACTAACCCTTTAGTCAAATTAAGAATTATAAAACTAAATAATTTAATTGTATATGGTGTCATCATCATCAGGTGCCATGCCCAGTTTGAGCTTTGACTGCCATGGCCCACACACTCCTGTTTCAGGTCAAGTGGATCAATTCATTGGTATTCATTTCCAGTTCTCCGGCTGCTGTCTCCATCATCATTTGTCTTTGCCTTCCTTTTGCTTTCTTCCCTTCAATCTTTCCCATAATTACCATGCAGTCTAACTCCTCTTTCCTAATCATATGTCCAATGAAGTCACGTTGCCTTTTCATGATCTCATACATTATTTCTCTTTTTGTGTTTGCTCTGTTCATAACATCCTTGTTAGATATTCGTTTCGTCCATGATATCCTTTGCATCCTCCTCAAAAACCACATCTCTGCTGCTTCAATTCGTTTCCTCATGTTACTAGATATCATACAACATTCTGAACCATATAACATAACTGGATAAACGTAACATTTCAGTGCTCTGTGGCAGGTTGTCATGCCTAGTTTAGTGTTGGTCAGTGTATTCTTCATTCATATGGTGTACCGTCTGTTGTTTCGTTGTACTGATTTGAAATAAATTAACAAATCACGCAGCATCCACACAAATGGGGTTTCAGAGATTTGCACCTGAATCTCATACGTTTGGCAGGGCCAGAGACAGTCTTCCTTTGATTTACGCAGCTGACAGAACTAGAGTGTTACAATTGTGGGGGCTCATCTGGGATTGATTACGTTGGATGCTGTGTGATTGCCCTGAGCATTGAACCAGAGTGTTACAATTGTAAGTGATTTATTCACTGAATGATGTTAACGATAAGCAAACTGTGACAGTGCGTCTTTTTCATAATGAATTAAAGACGAGAAAACGTGTTGTATTAAAGAGTTGTGTGTAAAAACCAGAGGCAACAGTTAAACTAGGGAAAAAAAGCCACCAGGAATACGAGGGGTGATTGATAAATTCGTGGCCTAAGGTAGGAGGAGTCAATTTTAGAATACCTAGCACATTTATTTTTCAACATAGTCTCCGCCTACATTTACACACTTAGTCCAGCGGTTGTGGAGCATACGGACCTCTAGAAAGTGTCCACAACAGGGGTGATTGATAAGTTTGTGGCCTAAGGTAGGCGAAGACGATGAGTTACTAACTTCAAACTTTCTGCATAATCACTCAAAGAGTTGAACTGCATATGCATGTAACGAGTTGTATAACTCATCTCCTTCTACATTAGGCCACGAACTTATCAATCACCCCTGCCGTGGACACTTTCTGGAGGTCCAACATCCATATGCTCCATGACCGCTGGACTAAGTGTGTAACTGTAGGAGGGGACTATGTTGAAAAATGAATGTGCTAGGTTTTCTAAAATTGACTCCTTCTACCTTAGGCCACAAACTTATCAATCAACCTTCGTAAACAAAGCATTCCAGAAAATACATTTAAGGACAGAATGACTTTGAACTTTACAAACTGAAATTCTCAGAATTTACACACACACACAAATACATTTGATGATTTGAAAATACATGCAAACTTACTGATGCTAAACCCATTATTTTGGGAAATGTCAGAGATGAGCACCCATCTGGAGTCTGTCCAAATGTAGTATAAGGAGTCTGAAACCATGCTTTCTCATTGGCCCATACCACATCACAAAGGGGTAAAATGGAAGCTCCAAGACCAATTGCAGGACCATTCACAGCTACTATGATTGGTTTCTTAAACTGAATGAAAGTATTGACAAAACTCCTAAAAGTGGAAAAAAACAAGCATCAAACTGAATTCCATTTAACATCACTTTGTTAGTCAATGTTAAACATAAATATGTGGCACAGAAGTAAAGATTAACAAAACATTATATATTATTCAAAATATCTCTCGGCTCTACATAACTAACAAAGATTTCAGATGTAGAGCTAAACAGCTGTGACCCATTGTTGGTAACTTGCGTATTACAATAGACCAATTTTACAGTTAATCTTTATATAATTTAGTGAGTCTCACAATCTGCTTTCAAAATATAAATAATTTCAAACAAAGCTATTATTTGAAGCAATGGGTGGTCAACATTTTGGGTTGAGACATTGAACGAGTTCTGATGCAGGGTCTCAATCAAAAACATCAATATCTCTTTAGTTCCACCGAGAATGCTTGCTCCATTGAGTTATTCCAGCAGTTTGTGTTTTGCTTCAGGTTCCAGCACCTGCAATCTCTTGAATCTCCTAAACTATTAATTACTTTAGTTTCCTATCAATTTTGATGATATATAGGGGTAAAAAAAGGCTACCTGGCCCATAGAATCTCCTCAGTGATTAATAAGCTAATGGTTTTTCTCGTGGATCAGTTTCATTGATACACTTTTTTCAGATACATAATGAGCAAAAGAGGGGCATGGGTGGATATCAGACCATTAGAAAATCACACTAGATCGGCAAAGAAATTGTGGGTGAACTGAATAAATATTTTGTGTTGGTCTTCACTGTGGAAGAAACCAACCGCATCCCAGAAATTCAGGAGTGTCAGGGGGCAGAAGTGAGTGTAGTTGCTGCAACTGAAGAAAAGGTGGTTGGGAAGTTGAAAGATCTGAAGTTACATTAGACACCCGGACGAGATGAACTACATCCCAGGGTTCTGAAAGAGGTAGCTGAAGAGACAGCAGAGGCATTAGTGGTGATCTTTCGAGAATCACTAGACTCTGGAATGGTTCTGCATGGCTGGAAAATTTCACTCCACTTTTAAAGGGAGGAAGGAAGGCAAAGGACAAGAAATTATAGGCCAATTAGCCTGACTTCAGTGGTTGGGAAGGTGCTGAGAGCCCATTATTAAGGATAAGGTTTTGGGGTACTTGGAGGCACAGGATAAAATAGGTCAAAGTCAGCATGGTTTCCTTAATGGGGAAATATTGCCTGACATATCTGTTGGAACTTCGAGGAAATAACAGGCAGCATAGACAAAGGAGAGTTACAGGATATTGTTTACTCGGATTTTCATAAGGCCTTTGACAAGGTGCTGCATAAGAGGCTGCTAACCAAGATAAGAGCCAGTGATATTACAGGAAAAGTACTATCATGGACAGATTAGTTGAATTTCAGAAGGCAAAGAGTGGGAATAAAGGCTGCGGGTGACTAGTGGCGTTTCGCAGGTGTTGGTGTTGGGTCCACTACTTTTCATGTCATATGTTAATAATCTGGACAATGAAATATGGCTTTGTGGACATATTTGTGAATGATACAAAAGTATATGGAGGGACAGGTAGCATGGAGGAGGCAGGGAGTCTGCAGAAGGCCTTGGACAGATTAGGAGAATGACTAAACAAATGGCAGATGAAACACAGTGTGGAGAAGTGTATGGTCATGCACTCTGATAGAAGTGCAGATTATTTTCTAAAAAGGGGTGCAAGTCCCCAAATCAGAGGTGCAAAGGGACTTGGGAGTCCACGTGCAGAATTCCCTAAAGGTTATTTGCAGGTTGAAATAGTGAAAAGGAAGGACAAGTGCAATGTTAGCATTCATTTTGAGAGGACTAGAATAAAAAAGTAAGGATGAGCTTTATAAAGCATTGGTCAAACCCCAATTGTAGTATTGTGAGCAGTTCTGGACCCCTTATCTAAGAAAGGATGAGCTGACATTGGAGAGGTTCCAGAGGAAGTTCACAAGATGATTCCAGAAATGGAAGGGTTACCATATGAGGATATTTGATGGCTCTGGGCCTATACTCAGTTTAGAAGTATGATGGTAGGGGTGGGGAGAGAGGGAGAGAGCAAATTGCCTTCAAACCTATCAGATATTGTAAGGCTTAGATAAAGTGGACGTGGAGAGGATGTTTCCTTTAGTGGGGGATTCAAGGACCAGAGGACACAGCCTAAGAACAGAAGGACATCCCTTTAGAACAGAGATGAGCACATTTTTTAGCTAGAGAATAGTGAATCTGTTGAACTCATTGCTACCAATGGCTGTGGAGGCCAAGTAATTGGGTATATTTAAAGCAGAGGGTGACAGGTTCTTGATTAGTAAGGGTGTCAAAGGATATGGGAAGAAGGCAGGAGAATAGAGGTGAGTGGAAAATCAATCAGCCATGATGGAATGGCAGAGCAGACTTGATGGGCCGAATGGCTTAGCTGTGCTCTAATATCTTATGGTCTTATGGACAACTGGCAATTAGTATTAATCTAAATGTACTTTTGTTGTTATGAATACAACAGACCAAAAACACTGCTTTCAGAACTACACATTTTTAATGACTCATCTGAAAGTCTCAGATTTAATTTTTGAGCAAGATTCCTGTTCCCAACCATTTCTACCCCACACCTCACAAACATGTTGGAATACAGAAAGACCTTTTATGATTTTTCCTGATCTCATTACCACCCTATTTTGCTTTGCACCATTATCCTTATCATTTCATAACACTGAACTGTCATTTTCCCTGACACTGGCTTAAAAAAACTTATCTTCCCAATTCTCTGGAAGGTCCAAGAAACTGAAGCCATAGCTGTTTCCTTCTCCACTGGTACCACCTAACATACTATTTCCAGCAACGTTTCAATTTTAGAAGATGCATACCTGATAGACTCTGTCATTTTAATACTTTCTCTTTTTCGATCATCTGTTAGTCGTCGAATGAAATAAATAAAATCAAGACCACAACAAAAGACACTTCCTACGGCACTTAGCAAAACCAATTTACTATCATCAGCTGCTGCAGTATTCAGAGCACTCTGCATTTCCTTCATAACCTGTAAAGAAAACAATTAAAATGATTACAGATTCAGACTGAATTTTGCATAGACAAAAAAAAAACAATTCCAGATCTGTTTCAATATATTCTTTGGTTTCAGAACTTTCCTTGTTATTCATCTTTAGTCTGTCTCTAATTAACCAACAAATTAGGTTGCTGATCAATCAATTTTAAATGTCAGTTAAGAGTCAGCCACATTTGTGGGTGTGGAGTTACGTACTAACCAAACCAGGCAAGGAAGGCAGAAATCCTGTAGGGGTAAGCAGACTAAATGCTATTCGATCTGCATCAACAATTTGGCTGAGTTCTAAGTTATCTGACGACACAAAACCAAGTGAAATTGTGCAGTGAGCAGAATGTAAAGGGGCTTCAAGAGGATACAGACAGATGATATAGAAATAATTGAGTCAGCAAGAACATGACTGTAATGTGAAAAAAGACAACGTTGTCAACTTTGGTGCAAACAACAGAAAAGCTGAAGTCTTTGAACCTTTTAAAAATATTCAATGTCACTGAAGGGCCAAATGAAGGTGAAGCAAGCAATTAAGTATTTTGGCTTTTTACAATGATGGGATTTGAGTACAGGAGTAAAATAATCTCATTACAATCATATGGGGCTTTGGTGAGACCACTTCTTGAGCACTGTGTCCAGTTTTGATTTCTTTAAAGAGGAAAGATACACTTGTCAGAGTCAGCGAATCAAAAATTTACTATATTGGTTTCTGTGGTTTTGCCATACGAGAAGAGATTGAGTAGACTCTGGCCTCAAGGTAAGAAGAATGAGAGATGATCCTCCTGAACTGTGACAGGTTGGTTGTGAATCAGGGATCACAGTCCCAAAATAAAAGGCAAGGCTATTCCGAACTCAGAGGAGCTGAATGTTTCTACACTCAGAGGTGACAAATCTTTGGAATTCTCTACCACACAGGGCTGTGGATGCTCAGACACTGAGTTAATTTAAAATAGAATAAATTGTTGGATAGTAAGGGTACCAAGGGAAGGATTATATTAGCCATGATCCTGACAAGAGCAGACTTGAGGGGTAGATGACCTCCTTCTGTTTCCAACCCTTACATTCAAGTATAGCTGGGTGTTTTGCAACAATTATGTATTTTAATCATTACTATTACTGATACTGTCATTTTATTCCAGATTTATTTAGTTTCTTAAATTAAAACATCCCATCTTTAATGGTAGTATTAGAATAGACCTTTGATACAGGAACTTAAAACACAATGTTACCCATACAGTTAATGAATCAGTAAACTGATGCCAGAAGCAAAACAAGATTCACCACCTGCCACCAACCAGAACTATGCTACCTGTCAGGAGTTATTGTAGCATAATGGTTGCATTACTTGGATAACAATCCACCATTAGTCCAAGGAAAGAACTAAAATTCCATCTTGCTGGTTTGAATATCTTAAACCTGTTAACAGCTTTCATCATTATCTTGTATGACATTTGTCCCCTAAAAACATATCTGTGTCAGCCTGGCAAACCACTCAGTAAAAGTAACCAGGGACCAACAATAAATACGCTGACCTGCCAGAGATACACATATCTAGAAATTCAAATTAACAAATCTCTCACTTGGGTAACATTCATTTTTTCCCCAGTCAGAACAGTAAAAGGATAAGCAGTAATTATTCCACTTTCTGCTCTTCTAGTTAGTAATAGCTTTCTTCAACTCAAAACATTGATTCACATCTGAATCAGGAACCCCAATAGGCACATTTCAATTTGATCTGTGTACTCCAATATTTCATTTGATTATTGCTTTAAGCACTCTTTATATTTCATAATCTACACCTCATATGTAAAGCTCAAAGTTTAAATCTGTTTTTTTGCCCCACCAGCCAAGTTCAGATTTTGTAGACCAACCTTCCTTTATTGATAATGGTATTTCTTTCTATCTTACAAAGTTCTGAGCTTATTATTCTTCAATTTCTTCTTATTCTTTCATCCTTTGCTCTAAAGTTCTCCCAGGATTTCATTTTCTTCTGGACACAGTCCTCAGAAGCAACTTACCACCTGAAGAACCAGTGAAGAGAATTCTTAACCTACTGCTTCCTGGCAAAGTGAAAACCAAAGCAACAATTAGCCTGTGCTCCATGCAAGGTCAATGGTCCAAGCATAATAGCTTAGCAGTCAGTGTAACACTATTACAGTGCCAGTGACCTGAATTCAAGTCCACTGCTGAATGCAAGGAGTTCGTACGGTCTCCCTGTGACTACGTGAGTTTCCTCCAGTTGCTCTATTTCCTCCCATATTCCAAAGATGTAGCCTGGGGCTTATTGATCTGGAAGGGCCTGTTACGTTACTATATCTCTAAATAAATAAAATAACCATGCATCTTAGAAACTATTTGGATTTCTAGGACTTATCTTCACTTTCAATCCAGGCTAATGGGATGTAAATTTCACATCTGTGCATAGAATCGATACAAAATTAGTCGAACTGATATCAATTCATTCTCTAGGGGATGTAAACTTGAAGCATAAAATTGATCTACTGGCAAACCAGGCCACATCATGTTATAATTAAGATTCAGGGCATGATAGAGCCACTCTGAGAGGGCTGGTAGTGCAGGCAGGTACTATAGAGGTGCTTAAGAGACACTTTTATAAATGACCTAGATGAAGAAGTAGAAGGGTGGGTAAGTAAGTTTGCTGATGACACAAAGGTTGAGGGTGTTGTGGATAGTCATGAGGGGTGTCAGAGATTACAGCAGGACATCGATAGGATGCAGAATTGGAGAAGTGGCAGATGGAGTTCAACCTAGTTAAGTGTGAAGTGGTTCATTTTGGAAGGTCAAATTTGAAGACAGAATACAATAGTAATGGTAAAACTCTTGGCAGCGTGGTAGATCAGAGAGACCTTGGGGTCCATGTCCATAGGACAATCAAAGTTGCTCCGCAGGTTGACAGTGTTGTTAAGAAGGTGTATGATGTGTTGGCATTCACCAAATATGGGATTGAGTTCACGAGCCATGAGGTAATGTTAAAGCTATACAAGACCGTAGTTAGACCCTACTTGGAGTACTGTGTTCAGTTCTGGTCACCTCACTACAGGAAGGATGTGGATACTATAGAAAGAGTGCAGAGGAGATTTACAAGGATGTTGCCTGGATTGGAGAGCCTGCCTTATGAGAACAGGTTGCGTGAACTTGACCTTTTCTCCTTGGAGTGATGGAGGATGAGAGGGGGCCTGATAGAGGTGTACAAGATGATGACAGGCATTGATCATGTGGCTAGCCAGAGGCTTTTTCCCCGGGCTGAAATGGCTAACACAAGGGGGCATAATTTTAAGGTGCTTGGAAGTAGGTACAGAGGGGATGTCTTTCTTCAAAAAGGAACTAAGTAGAATTTTGACCCCCGAAGCTGATTCACGTCATGGAGGAATATGGAAGAGATTGATCAGGTCTGGGTGAAAGGCCCTCAATTCCACCATGAAGGTATAGAATCCTGATGAAGAGAGTTTTCACAGAGTCCTTTGTGAAGTAGAGGCTGTCATCCAATTACTAAAGCATCCTCCCATTCCAGTGATTTGGAAGCACTAACACCAAACCATCTGTTAGTTCTGAAGTCCTCACCATCCTTAACATTAGTAGGAGAGTTCCAAAAGAAGGATGTTTATGCACATCGTAGATGGAAGCAGGGCCAATACATAGATACTGAGATTTACAAGATGGCACCGGTATCTGGCAACTCAGCGCATGCTCTCCCGAGCAAACTGACCTCTACACTATCCTATACCTGAGAAACCCTTCTTAACCTCCAATCTGCTACATCTAGCAAGATCAACAACACCCTGGCAAAGCTACTGACCCAGCTGGAGACCACCGCGCCAGAATTGCTTCTTCAACTCCGGACCACACCTGGACCCGACCAGCGAGGTCTGGTCCGAGGCCCACCATGTTCCCGGAGATCTGCGGCCTGCTACTGTGCCAGAGAGCTTGGAGACGCAGCCATTCCGACCAGCACGTCTCCGGAGCAGACGACCACACAGAAGTGACGTCGGAGAGCTCAAGGTGCCCCAGATGCTTCCCCAGAGCGACCACCGTTGGTGGACATCTACAGCTGCCGGAAGTGAGGCCTCCACTGCCGACCTTGGAAATTGAGCCTGAGGCTTGGCCGGAGCGGAGGCCTCCACAACTGTGACTCAGCTCACGGACTTGTTTCAGCCAGGAGCCCGGCCCTCCGGGATTAAATGTCGGCTTCGGGGCCCGACCCAATCGACTGCCCAGGACCCCGTCACTCAGCCTGACCTGGAGTGCCCGATGATGCGACCTGCCAATCAATCCCCGCAGGACGCGTCCACCAACCTCAAAGAGCTGCCAACACCACACTGTATCGATGGAAACCTGGAAAGATGCACTATTTACCAAGGAAGCATGAGAAAAGAACTGGGCTGCTGGTCAGATTGAAGCTGAGGGGCTTCAGGGTCCCTATGACCACCATCCTACTAGCTAATGTGCAAGCCATAGAGAACAAGGTGGATGATCTTAAAGGGAGACTCACCTACTGCAGGGAGATGCAGAACTGCTGTGTATTTTGTTTCACCGAGACCTGGCTCTCCCCTGCCACTACTGACTGTGCCATCCAACCGGAGAGATTTTTGATCCATCGGATGGAGCGCACGACATCTTCGGGCAAGATGAGGGGAGGTGGTGTCTGCCTAATGATCAACACTGCGTGGTGCTCGGACACAGTGGCACTGACAAGCTCCTGCAGCCCGGACCTGGAATACCTGTCGGTGAAGTGTCGTTCCTACTATCTGCCACGGGAATTCACCTCAGTCATACTGACAGCGGTCTACATTTCCCCTCCAGGCGGACGTGGAGTGTGCTCTGAACATACTGTATGCCAACATCAGTGAACTTGAGACCAGGTATCCGGAGGCTTTGCTCATTACAGCCGGGGAATTTAACCAGGCCAACCTCAGAAAGGCACTGCCAAAGTTATACCAACATGTCTCCTGCCCCACTAGAGGCCCGAATATACTTGACCACTGCTACGTAGCAGTCAAGGATGCCTACCGTTCCATCCCATGACCTCATTTCGGAAAATCAAACCATCAGGCCATACTTCTCCTCCCGGCTTACAAACAGAAACTGAAGCGAGAGGTCACGGTGTCAAAAGTGGTGTCACGTTGGACGGAGGAAACAGATGAGGTCCTCCGTGACTACTTTGAAACGGTGGACTGGTTAGTATTCAAGGACTCGGCAGCTAACCTCGATGAGTAGGCCTCAGCTGTCATGGACTTCATCAGGAAATGCACAGAGAACTGTGTGTCTCGCAAGACGATCCGGGTATTCCCTAACCGGAAACCTTGGATGAATTATGAGGTCAAGTCCCTTTTGAAGGCAAGAGCTGCGGCTTTAAGGTCCGGGGATACCAGTCGCTACACGGAATCCAGGCGTGAACTCCGGAAAGCCATTAAGGGTGCCAAGAGGCAGTATTAAGCTAAGTTGGAAGCCCAAGCTAACCAGAGGGATGCCGGTAGACTATGGCAGGGTCTAAATGAAATCACTAGGCGCAAAGAAAAGGCTGGGAATATCAATAACTGTGGCGCTTCTCTTCCTGATGAACTTAACGTATTCAACGCAAGATTCGAACAGAAGAGGAGCGTCCCGCTCCCTCCGGATGAACCGGACCTGGTGGCATCGAGATTCATCGTCACTGAGGAGGATGTTAGAAGGGCCTTCCTGAAGATAAATCCAGGGAAGGCAACGGGCATAGATGGCGTCCCAGGACAGGTTCTCCGGGCCTGTGCAAGCGAGCTAGCTGGAGTGTTTGCTGACATCTTCAACTGCTCCTTGCTTCAGTCTAAGATCCCCTTATGTTTTAAGAAGGCAACGATAATCCTGGTGCCGAAGAAGTGCAAGGTGGCATGCCTGAATGACTATTGACCTGTGGCTCTGACATCAATTACTGAGAAGTGCTTCGAGCGATTGGTTATGGCACACATCAACCACAGCCTAACAGTCAACCTCGACACTTTGCAATTCACCTACCAGAGCAACAGGTCAATGGCAGATGCCATCTCTCTGGCCCTACATTCCTCCTTAGAACACCTGGAGAATAAAGACAAATATGTAAGGCTCCTTTTCATTGACTACAGCTCTGCCTTAAATACCATCATTCCAAATAAACTGATTCCTAAGCTCCGGAACCTGAGCCTTAGCACTCAGATCTGCAGCTGGATCTTCAACTTCCTCACAGACAGGACCCAGGCTGTAAAAATAGGGGACAAGCTCTCCTCTACAATCACTCTGAGCACCGGTGCCCCACATGGCTGTGTACTCAAACCCCCTGCTGTACTCACTGTACACCCATGATTGTGTAGCTAAGTTTCCATCGAACTCAATATATAAGTTTGCTGATGACACCACAATTGTAGGCCGTATCTCGGGTAATGATGAGTTTGAGTACAGAGAGGAAATTAAGAACCTGGTAGCATGGTGCGAAGACAATAACCTATCCCGCAATGTCAGCAAGACGAAGGAATTGGTTGTTGACTTCAGAAGGAGTAGTGGACCACATGACCCCATTTACATCAGTGTACCACAAGTGGAACAGGTCAAAAGCTTTAAGTTCCTCAAGGTCAATATCACAAATGACCTGACTTGGTCCAACCAAGCAGAGTTCACTGCCAAGAAGGCCCAACAGCACCTTTACTTCCTGAGAAAACTAAAGAAATTTGGCCTGTCCCCTAAAACCCTCACTAATTTTTATAGATGCACCGTAGAAAGCATTCTTCTAAGGTGCATCACAACCTGGTATGGAAGTTGTCCTGTCCAAGACAGGAAGAAGCTGCAGAAGATCTTGAACATCACACAAACTAATCTTCCATCCTTGGACTCACTTTACATTGCACACTGTTGGAGCAGTGCTGCCAGGATAATCAAGGACACGACCCACCCAGCCAACACACTTTTCGTCCCTCTTCCCTCCGGGAGAAGGCTCAGGAGCTTGAGGAATCATACAGCCAGATTTGGGAACAGCTTCTTTCCAACTGTGATAAGACTGCTGAACGGATCCTGACCCGGATCTGGGCCGTACCCTCCAAATATCCCGACCTGCTCTCATTTTGTTTTTGCGCTACCTTACTTTCCCTTTTCTATTTTCTATTTATGATTTATAATTTAAATTTTTAATATTTACTATCGATTTGAACTCCAGGGAGTGCGAAGCACAGAATCAAATATCGCTGTGATGATTGTACGTTCTAGTATCAATTGTTTGGTGACAATAAAGTATAAAGTACGTCAGGAGTAAGTTTCTCACACAGAGCATGGTGGGTGCATGGAATGCACTGTTGGTGACAGTGGTGGAGGCGGGTACAATAGGATCTTTTAAGAAACTCTGAGATAGGTACATGGAGCTTAGAAAAATAGAGGACTATGCTCCAGGGAAATTCTAGGCAGTTTCTAGAGCAGGTTACATGACCAGCACAACATAGTGAGCCGAAGGGCCTGTAATGTGCTGAAGATTTCTATGTTCTATGATAGCCACATGAATATACCAAGATTGGAGCTATAAAGACATGTGCAAACCAAAGTGACTGGTTTAGTAGCCTTTTAAATTCAAATTGTATTGACTGGGCACAACAGTGTGGACCAAAGGGCCCGCTCCATACTGTACTCTTATATGTTCTATGTACAACATAGCTAACGCATGGTAAAGAAAGCTTTACCACCTTGACCATGCCTCACTTCTCCATTTTCAGGATAAAACTCTGTGCCATTATCTTTATTGAGCTGATAACAATTTGACTTAATTCTGCGAACCAGACAGCAAGACAGAATGCAGCCTATGCTGGATAAGTGTGAGGTGATGTAATCTGGGAAGTCAAATAAGGGTAGAACTTAAACAATAAATAAGATGGCCATAAGGAATGCTGATGAAGAGAGACATTGTGGTACAAGTCCAACATTGCATGAAAGTAGCAACATAATTGGTAAGGTTGTGAAGAAGGTATATGGTATACTTGTTTGTAGTACCTAGGATATAGAATATAAAAGTTGGGACGTTATATTGCAACTTCACATGACATACATTAGGCTGTACTTGGAGTATTATATGTACTCCAGTTGCCACACTATAGGAAGATGCAGTTGCCTTGGAGAATGTACAGAGGAAATTAACCAAGGTATTGCCTGGATTGGAGGATACTTGTTATAAAGCAAAATGGCATAGGTTGGGATTGTTTTCCCTAGTGTCAACTGTGAGAGCTGACCTTAGAGGCATATAAAATTAAGAGGCATAGCTTTGGTAGATAGAATAACCTTTTTGTTGTAGAATTATCAAAAATACGAAGACATAGGTTTAATGTGAGGAGGTGGCGATTTAAATGAGATCGGAGGGGAATATTTTCCATACAGCAATAGGCTGGTATCTGGAATGCACTGTCAAAAACCGTTGTAGGAGACACAATTACAACATTCAAAAGACATTTAGACAGGCACTTGAAAAGCCAAGACATGGAAAGATATGGACCTAATGTGGGCAGATTGACAATAGACCATAAGACAAAGAAGCAGAATTAGGCCATTCAACCCATCGAGTCAGCTCTGCTATTCCATCATGGCAGATTGATGATATCTCTCAACCCTATACACCTGTCTTCTCCCCGTAACCTTTGTTGCCATTACAAATCAAGAACCTATCAATCTCCAATTTAAATCTGCTCAATGATAAGGCCTCCTGCACTTCCTGCAGCAAATAGTTTTCCACAGATTCACCACCCACTGGCTAAAGAAATCCCTCCTCACCTCTACTCTAAATACATCCTCATCGTTACTCCGAGGGCATGCCCCTACATCCTTTCTTAGATAAGGGGCTCAAAACTGCTCACAATACTCCAAGTGCAGTCTGACAACTGCCTTATAACGTTTTTGCATTCCATCCCCGTATTTATAGTCCAGTTCCCTAACATTATATTTGCCTTTCTCACCACTGATTCAACCTGCACCAGGACTCCCAAGTCCCTTTGCATCTCCGATTTCTGAATTTACTCCCCATTTGGAAAATAGTTTACCATTTTATTTCTTCTATCTACCAAAGTGCATGACTGTACACTTGCCTAAACTGTATTCCATCTGCCACTTCTTTGCCCATTCTCTTATCTGTCTAAGTCCTTCTGCAGACTCAACACTTCTTCAACACTACCCTCCCCTCCAGGCCAGGCAGCATCTCTAGGAAGAGGTGCAGTCGATGTTTTGGGCTGAGACCCTTCGTCAGGTCTCGGCCCGAAACGTCAACTGTACCTCTTCCGAGAGATGCTGCCTGGCCTGCTGCGCTCACCAGCAAATTTGATGTGTGTTGCTTGAATTTCCAGCATCTGCAGAATTCCTCCTGTGTACCTCCCTTCCACCCATCTTTGTATCGTCTGCAAACTTGGATACAAAGCTATCAATTCCCTCATCCAAAATCATTGACATAAAACATGAAAAAAAGTTATCCCAACATCGACCCCTGCAATCATCAACAGCGAACCACAAAAGGCCCCTCTTAATGTCACTCTTTACGTCCTGCCAGTCAGCCAATGCTGCCTCATGTGTGGCACCTTGTCAAAAGCCTTCTGAAAATCCAAGTAGACAACATCCAATGACTCATTTGACTGTCCTGTCTGTTGTTTCTTAAAAGAATTCCAACAGATTAGTCAGGCAAGA
Organism: Mobula birostris; assembly: GCF_030028105.1. Lineage (NCBI taxonomy): Eukaryota > Metazoa > Chordata > Chondrichthyes > Myliobatiformes > Myliobatidae > Mobula > Mobula birostris. Next base: position 59,520,655 of record NC_092388.1, read on the forward strand.
TTTTCCCCCTTCAGGAAACCATCCTGACTTCAGTCTATTTTATCACGTGCCTCCAAGTATACCAAAAACTCCACCATCTTACCAACCACTCACATCAGGCTAATTGGCTTATAATTTCCTGTCTTTTGCCTCTCTCCCTTCTTCTGTACTGGAGTGACATTTGCAATTTTCCAGCCCTCTGGAACCATCCAGAATCTAGTGATTTTTGAAAGATCATTACTAATGCCTCCACAATCTCTTCAGCTATCCCTTTCAGAACCCTGGCATATAGTCTACCTGGTCCAAGTGATTTACTTGAAGATCTTTCAGCCTCCCAAACGACTTAGCCATAGTAATAGCATGGCTCATACACTCACTTCCTTCCCCAATCTTCTTGAATTTCTGAGATACTGCTAGTGTCTTCCATAATGAAATCTGACATAAAACAATTTAGTTTGTCCACCTTTTCTTTGTCTCCCATTTCTACCTCTTCAACGTAATTTTCCAGTGTCCTGATATCCACTCTTGCTTCTCCTTTACTCTTTGTATATCTGACAAAAACTTTTAGAAACATAGAAAACCTACAGCACAATACAGGCCCTTTGGCCCTCAAAGTTGTGCCGAACATGTCCATACCTTAGAAATTACTAGACTTACCTATAGCCCTCTATTTTTCTAAGCTCCAAGCTCCTATCCAAAAGTCCCTTAAAAGACCCTATCGTATCTGCCTCCACCACCATTGCCGGCAGTCCATTCCACGCACTCACCACTCACTGTGTAAAAAACTTACCCCTGTACCTACTCCCCAGCACCTTAAACCTGTGTCCTCTTGTGGCAACCATTTCAGCCCTGGGAAAAAACCTCTGACTATCCACATGATCAATGCCTCTCATCATCTTATACACCTCTATCAGGTCACCTCTCATCTTCCACCACTCCAAGGAGGAAAAGGCCAAGTTCACTCAACCTATTCTCATAAGGCATGTTTCCCAATCCAGGCAACATCCTTATAAATCTCCTCTGCACCCTTTCTATGGCTTCCACATCCTTCCTGTAGTGAGGCGACTGAAACTGAGCACAGTACTCCAAGTGAGGTCTGACTAGGGTCCTATATAGCTGCAACATTACCTCTCGGCTCCTAAATTCAATTCAACGATTGATGAATCGTACGCCTTCTTAACCACAGAGTCAACCTGCGCAGCTGCTTTGAGTGTCCTATGGGCTCAGACCCCAAGATCCCTCTGATACTCCACACTGCCAAGAGTCTTACCATTAATACTATATTCTGCCATCACATTTGACCTACCAAAATGAACCACTTCACACTTATCTGGGTTGAAATCCATCTGCCACTTTTCAGCCCAGTTTTGCATCCTATCAATGTCCGCTGTAACCTCTGACAGCCCTCCACACTATCCACAACACCTCCAACCTTTGTGTCATCAGCAAACTTACTAACCCATCCGTCCACTTCCTCATCCAGGGCATTTATAAAAATCTTGAAGAGTAAGGGTCTCAGAACAGATCCCTGAGGCACTCCACTGTTGACCGACCTCCATGCAGAAAATGACCCATCTGCAACCACTCTTTGCCTTCTGTGGGCAAGCCAGTTCTGGATCCACAAAGCAATGACTCCTTGGATCTCATGTCTCCTTACTTTCTCAATAAGCTTTGCATAGGGTACCTATCAAATGCCTTGCTAAAATCCATATACACTACATCTACTGCTCTTCCTTCATTAAAGTGTTTAGTCACATCCTCAAAAAATTCAATCATGCTCGTAAGGCATGACCTGCCATTGACAAAGCCAAGCTGACTATTTCTAATCATATTCTACCTCTCCAAATGTTCATAAATCCTGCCTCTCAGGATCTTCTCCATCAACTTACCAACCACTGAGGTAAGACTCACTGGTCTATAATTTCCTGGGCTATCTCTACACCCTTTCTTGAATAAAGGAACAACATCCGCAACCCTCCAATCCTCCGGAACCTCGCCCGTCCCCATTGATGATGCAAAGATCATCGCCAGAGGCTCAGCAATCTCCTCCCTCGCCTCCCGCAGTAGCCTGGGGTACGTCTCATCCGGTCCCGGCGACTTATCCAACTTTTCCAAAAACTCCAGCACATCCTCTTTCTTAATATCTATGTGCTCAAGCTTTTCAGTCTGCTGCAAGTCATCACGACAATCACCAAGATCCTTTTCCATAGTGAATACTGAAGTAAAGTATTCATTAAGTACTTCTGCTATTTCCTCCGGTTCCATACATACTTTCCCACTGCCACACTTGATAGGTCCTATTCTTTCACGCCTTATCCTCTTGCTCTTCACATACTTATAGAATGCCTTGGGGTTTTCCTTAATCCTGCCCGCCAAGGCCTTCTCATGGCCCCTTCTTGCTCTCCTAACTTCCTCTTTAAGCTCCTTCCTATTAGTCTTATAATCTTCTAGATCTCTAACATTACCTAGCTCCTTGAACCTTTTGTAAGCTTTTCTTTTCTTCTTTACTAGATTTATTACAGCCTTTGTACACCACAGTTCCTGTACCCTACCATAACTTCCCTGTCTCACTGGAATGTACCTATGCAGAACTCCACAAAAATATCCCCTGAACATTTGCCACATTTCTTCCGTACTTTTCCCTGAGAACATCTGTTTCCTATTTAAGCTTCCAATTTCCTGCCTGATAGCCTCATAATTCCCCTTACTCCAATTAAATGCTTTTGTAACTTGTTTGTTCCTATCTCCCTCCAATGCTACTGTAAAGGAGATGGAATTATGATCACTATCTCCAAAATGCTCTCCCACTGAGAGATCTGACACCTGAACAGGTTCATTTCCCAATATCAAATCAAGTACAGCCTCTCCTCTTGTAGGCTTATCTACATATTAGGTCAAGAAACCTTCCTGAACACACCTAACAAACTCCACCCCATCCAAACCCCTTGCTCTAGGGAGATGCCAATCGATATTTGGGAAATTGAAATCTCCCATCACGACAACTCTGTTATTATTACACCTTTCCAGGATCTGTTTCCCTATCTGCTCCTTGATATCCCTGTTATTATTGGGCGGCCTATAAAAAACACCCAGTTATTGACCCCTTCCTGTTCCTAACCTCCACCCACACAGACTCCATAGACAATCCCACCATGGCGACACCTTTTCTGCAACCATGACACTATCTCTGATCAACAGTGCCACGCCCCACCTCTTTTGCCTCCCTCCCTGTCCTTTCTGAAACATCTAAAACCTGGCACTTGAAGTAACCGTTCTTGTCCCTGAGCCATTCAAGACTCTGTAGTGGCCACCACATCCTCTCTCCAAGTACTGATCCATGCTCTAAGCTCATCCATTTTGTTCACAACACTCCTTGCGTTAAAATAGACGCATCTCAAACCTTCGGTCTGAGCGCATCCCTTCTCTATCACCTGCCTATCCTCCCTCTCACACTGACTACAAGCTTTTTCTATTTGTGAGCCAGCCTCCTCTTCCCAAGTCTCTTCAGTTCGGTTCCCACCCCCCCCCCCAATAATTCTAGTTTCAATTCTCCCCAGTAGCCTTAGCAAACCTCCTTGCCAGGACATTGGTCCTCCTGGGTACCCTTTGGTACCCACTTTTATATTATTGGTTAGATTAACTTCATATTTCATTTTTAGTCTTACTGATTTTGTAGTTGCCTTCTGTCGGTCTTTAAAAGCTTCCGGTTAGAGTATATTCAGGAGTTATATGAATTTAGCAGATATTAGTTCAAACAAGAAACAGGTTTAAGTTCTTATTGTAAACGTAAATAAATTCGGGAAGCTTACAACGAGCCTTCAATTGTTATTATAACTTGCAAGTAGTATATCGAAGTTAAAATGGCCCAAAGACCAAGAGATTGCATATGCAAGAGCCAAATGTTAAGACAATGGTGTTGTGTTAATTGGCTTGCATCAAATTAGGCAACACAGCTAAGTTATTTACACCACTGTTTTAAGTTCAAGTTTGTAGACCAGATGGATGTTGCCACTTAGCATATCAAACATGGTCACAGGTATAGTGTTTTTATGTATTTACCATATTTGTGTACTCAGAGGCAACCGTGACAACATTGATTTTGGTGTCTGGGTCTCTGTCGTCAAAAGTTTTGAGAATAATCATCTGCTGTTAACTTTGATCCTAAGGATATTAAAATGTGATATATCTTTGTGTTTGAGCCTCTACCAAGAGTGTCTCCAGAATGATGCTTGCTTGTTATGACAAATAAAGACTTCTACATCATCAGCTTCAGTGTCTCTCCAGTGACTTTGATCATAGTCACACACATCCACAAAATTTTGCTATATTATATGCCCTTTCTTTTACTTTACGCTTTCTTTTACTTCCCTTTGAAAATCTGGCTGAGTGGTGCCATGACAACAACCTCTTACTCAATGTCAGCGAGACCAAGGAGCTGATTATTGACTTCAGGCAGGAAAGCCAGATGTCCATGATCCAATTATCATCGGATGATCAGAAGTGGAGAGAGTCAGCAACTTTAAATTCCTCCATGTTATTATTCCTGGGTCCAGCACACAAGTGCAATTACGAAGAAAGCAAAGTGGTGCCTCTACTTTCTTAAGAGTATGCAGAGATTCAGCATGACATCTAAAACTTTGACAAACTTTTACAGATGTGTAGCGGAGAGTATATTGATTGGTATGGAAACACCAATGCCCTTGAACAGGAAATCTTACAAAAAAAATAGCAGATATGGTCCAGTCCATTATGGGTAAAGCCCTCCCAATTACTGAGCACATCTACATGAAACACTGTTGCAAGAAAGCAGCATTCATCATCAGAGATCCTGTCCACACCCAAGGCATGCTCTCTCCTCACTGCTGCCATCAGGAAGAAGTTATAAGAGCCTTCGGACTCATATCACCAGGTTCAGAAATAGTTAGTACCCCTCAACCATCAGGCTCTTAAACCAATAGGGGACAGAGACAGCTTTACTCAACTTCACTTGCCCTATCACTGAAGTGTTCCCCAAACCAATGGACTCATTTTCAAGGTCCCGTTATCTCATGTTCTTGATATTTATTGCTTACTTATTAACTATTTATTACTTTTTGTATTTGCACAGTTTGCTGTCTTTTGCACACCGGTTGAAATCCCAAGTTAGTGCAGTCTTTCATTGATTCTATTATGGATTTATTGAGTATGCCCGCAAGGAAATGAATCTCAGGGTTGTATATGGTAACATACAGTGTGTGTACTTCGATAATAAATTTACTTTGAACCTTGTCAAAACACGGTTGCGTCATCCTCCTTTAGAGTACTAATAGAAACATAGAAAATAGGTGCAGGAGTAGGCCATTTGGCCCTTCGAGCCTGCACCGCCATTCAGTATGATCATGGCTGATCATCCAACTCAGAACCCTGTACCTGCCTTATCTCCATACCCTCTGATCCCTTTAGCCACAAGGGCCATATATAACTCCCTCTTAAATATAGCCAATGAACTGGCCTCAACTGTTTCCTGTGGCAGAGAATTCCACAGATTCACCACTCTCTGTGTGAAGAAGTTTTTCCTAATCTCGGTCCTAAAAGGCTTCCCCTTTATCCTCAAACTGTGACTCCTCGTTCTGGACTTCCCCAACATCGGGAACAATCTTCCTGCATCTAGCCTGACCAATCCCTTCAGAATTTTATACATTTCAATCAGATCCCCTCTCAATCTTCTAAATTCCAACGAGTATAAGCCTAGTCGATCCAGTTTTTCATCATATGAAAGTCCTGCCATCCCAGGAATCAATCTGGTGAACCTTCTTTGTACTCCCTCTATGGCAAGGATGTCTTTCCTCAGATTAGGGGACCAAAACTGCACACAACACTCCAGGTGTGGTCTCACCAAGGCCTTGCAGTAGTACCTCCCTGCTCCTGTATTCGAATCCTCTTGCTATGAATGCCAGCATACCATTCACCTTTTTCACCACCCGCTGTACCTGCATGCCCACTTTCAATGACTGGTGTATAATGACACCCAGGTACTACTACTTCTTTCAGATATATTTATCCTGCACCTTCTGAATTGCTCACAGAATCTCTAGCCATTTGTTGTTTTGCCATCATCCCTGATAATGTCCCCTTACAGTCAACTTTGGCCCGCTCCTCCTTCATGCCTCTGTAATTCCCTGTATTCCACTGTATTACTGATACATCTATATGATACATACATGATACATCTGACTTTAGCTTCTTTATCTCAAACGGTAGGGTGAATTTTATAATATTATGATCACTGGCTCCTAAGGGTTCATTAACCTTAAATTCCTTAATCAATTCTGGTTCATCACACTACACCCAATCCAGACTTGGGCTCAACCACATGGTATTTTGAAAAGCCTTCTTATAGGCATTTGGCAAATTCCTTCCCCTGGAATTCAGCACCAACCTGATTTTCCCCAATCTACCTGCATATTGAACATCCCATAAGCATTGCCCTTATTATGTGCCTTTTCTATCTGCTGTTGTATATCTTGGCTACAATTCGGAGGCCTGTATGTAACTCCCATTAGTATCTTTTTACCCTTGTAGTTTCATATAACACTACCCTCAAGGATTCAACAGTTTCATAAGTCACCTTTAAGGATTTGGTTTCACTTATTTACCAGACCCACTTCACCCCCTTGCCTACCAACCTGTCCTCTTGATACAATGTGTATCCTTAGATGTTAAAGCCCCCAACTCTGATCTTCTTTCAGCCACAACTCAGTGATGTCCACAACATAACTATCAATTTCTAACTGCACTACAAAATCATCTACAATATTCCACATATTGCATGCATTCCTGTATTCATCAACCTTTTCAATTTTGCTAGTAGATTACTGGAAGTTAAATTCTTAACCCCTTTCTAAACTTTTTGACTTCTTATTTATTCTGGAGCCTTCCATTTTCTTTACTTCACTCTCCTTCCCTTTAACTTTATGCTCTCTTTTGAAAACTGTTGACCTGATTTAGTTTAAAGACACAATTCAACCCATCCCACTGACCGTAGTTTTGCTCTATCATATACCCATTCTTCCTCAGACTCATTACATGCTGTATCTATGTGTACCAACTGCTCCATTCTTTGTTCCATCATTCCAGTTCCCAACCCCTTGCCAAATTAGTTTAAACCCTCTAGCAAACCACAAGAGCATCGGTACCCCTATGAGTCCAAGTGTAACCTGTCCTCATGGTACAGGTCATACCTTCCCGAGAAGAGATCCGAATGATCCAGAAATCTAAAACCCTGCCCGCTACACCAGTTCCTCAGCCACACCTTCACCTTCCATATTATTCCATTCTTAACCTCACTAGCATGCGGCTCAGCCAGCAATCCAAAGAGTACTATCCTTTCTGAGGTACTACTTTTTAAAATTTCTACTGAATTCGCTATATTCTCTCTTTAAGACCTCATCCCTTTTTCTACCTACAGTATGTCATTGGTACCAAGATGTACTACAACTTTTGACGTTCACCCTCCTCCTTGGGAATGCTGGGGACCCGATCTGAGACATCCCTAACCAGGCATCTGGGAGCAACATCACCTTCCACATTTGGGTGTTTCTTTCACATCTTCTGTCTGCTCCTCCAACGGTTGCTGTGGCTTTCCCCATTAGTTCTCAATCCCTCCCAACCAGCATCCATAGTGGTATACTTATTATTGGAGGGAACAGCCATAGGAGAAGTCTGCATTGCCGGCCCATTCCCTTTCCCTCTCCTGATTGTCACATTGCTACCTGCCTCCTGCAAGTTAGGGGTGACCACCTCCTTGTAGCTCCTAGAACCTCCTCATTCTCCCGAATGAGACAAAGGTCTTCCAGCTGTGGGTCCAGTTCTCTAACATGGTTTGTAAGGAGTTAGTGTATGAACTTCATGCAGCTGTAGTTATCAGAGGGACTGAAGGTCTCTCAGAATTCCCACATCTCACATGAATTGGTACGTGAGATTAGTTATCGTGTGAAATTCGCATGATTAAATGGGATTAGTAAAGATGAGCACAATGGTCGCTATGGATATATGTGCTGGGTTGAAGGACCTGTTTTTTTGTGCTGTGCAACTCTATTGACTCTCTGAAAGAGCTATGCACTTAGTCCCAAGGTTACTTTGCTATTATCCTAATGCAAATATTTAACAATTTCTCAATTACAAGTTTTATTTCACCACCATTTCTGGTAACACATCCATTACTTAATACCTTTCATTAAAACTTTTAATCTGTTCTTCTGTTCATTTAATGACCTTGAAATTAAGACATTAAACTCATGTTTACAAGCACCAGGAAATAGATCTCAATGAAGAAACTGTAAAATCTGTTCATTTTCAGCACTCCTCAATTTAACAACATTCTATTACAAAGAGTACCGCAGATTCATTATAATCTCTCAAAAGTTGATTCTGTTTTTATCAGTTTAATCACTTCTGTGCTTTCTGATGGCTTTGCACATCTACAATGAGATATTCAGAATGGAACTGCCTTCAAACCTGTCCATGATTTCCATTACTTTACTGTTGCACTTCAATATTTCTTATGAGCCAGATCAAAACATCCATGATCTTCTAAGCCTTTTATATAAAGACAGATTCACTAATTTGTTCATTGAATTTTTAATTATCTGTATAATCCCCACATTCTTTTGCTTAATTATCCCTTAGAGCTAAGATTTCCCCTGATCTTTCATCAGCTCATTTTTCATCTCATTACTATTCGGATGATAACTGAACAGCATCTTTTAACTTGTTCTATGACTCCTGAAATAAATGCTCCCAATATCATGATTACAGTTATTTAATTTCAACAGTGTAATGAAGAATGGAAAAAAAATTTCAAATGCGAGAACATTGAAAAAACCTTTCAAAGCCAGATTCTGTGAATTCATGATGTTTTACAATGTGCACAGGGTCGGATTAACCTAGTAGCAAAAGTAGCATATGCTACGGGCTCCGCATTTTTGAGGGCCCCGCCCGCACTAAATGCTTGCAAGCTGCAGTCTGGTGAAATCGGCATCTCACTGTATTCTCACGACTGTTAAGAGTGAGTTTTGGGTAGACAATTCATTTACACTTAAATAAATGACTTCAGCCATCAGTCTTCTGTTCTTTGACCAAGTACTATGGATTGAGTTCATAACAATGCATTTCCTAAAAGCTGTGAACGCAGTTTCATTTGTAACAATGCATCTCTGGTGCCTCTGAGACAAGAACGCTAAATTTACAGGTAGTTGCGAAGACACCATATCTATGCTTTTTGAATATGAATTGTCCTCTATCTTAGCACGTAACATACCAAATAACGTATTATGGATCTTAACTTGCATTCCTAAAGGCCATGAATGCCAGTTTAGGCATACTGGCACCAGCAGAATGAAGTTAATTAAAAGATGTGAAAACTTCAAAGAATTGTCTATACTTGTAAGTATGAACTGTCCTTTGTGTTTAGCAAATAAACATCGAGCCTCAATCACAAGGTAGTTAGACCTGTTCTGCCAGGGATCTCTGCCTGCTGTAACTTTATTTTGTCGAATAAAGAAACTGCCTTGTACCTACCGGTAACGCAACGCTCTGTGATTTCATCCACGCCACAACAACGATGATCTGGCAACGCTGTTGTTTTCATGTCAGGGAAGCTGCATGCTGCATGGTACAGTATGTGTGTGCAGATTTGCACACAAGGAGATGTTGGCTCCTTGCTGTGTCGTGGTATAAATGCTCATGCAAACCAAGGAAGGGGACATAAATCATACCTATCTAAAACAACATGAGGAATTCATCAATCTGATTGGATCCAGCATACTGGATCACATTATTGGTGAAGTGAAGAAATACAAGTATTAGCCACACACATCAAAGTTGCTGGCGAATGCAGCAGGCCAGGCAGCATCTCCAGGAAGAGGTACAGTCGACGTTTCGGGCCGAGACCCTTCATCAGGACGAACTGAAGAAAGAGCTAATGAGAGATTTGAAAGGGGGAGGGGGAGAACCAAAATGATAGGAGAAGACAGGAGGGGGAGGGATGGAGCCAAGAGCTGGACAGGTGATTGGCAAAACGGATATGAGAGGATCATGGGACAGGAGGCCCAGGGAGAAGGAAAAGGGGGAGGGGGGAACCAACAAACCCAGAGGATAGGCAAGGAGTATAGTCAGAGGGAGAAAAAGGAGGGAGGGGGAGGGAGAGGGAGAAAAAGGAGGGAGGGGGAGGGGGAGGGAGAAAAAGGAGGGAGGGGGAGGGGGAGGGAGAAAAAGGAGGGAGGGGGAGGGGGAGGGAGAAAAAGGAGGGAGGGGGAAGGAGAAAAAGGAGGGAGGGGGAGGGAGAAAAAGGAGGGAGGGGGAGGGGGAAAAAGGGGGGAGGGGGAGGGGGAGGGGGAGAATGAGTGTATATAAATAAATAATGGATGGGGTACGAGGGGGAGGTGGGGCATTAGCGGAAGTTAGAGAAGTCAATGTTCATGCCATCAGGTTGGAGGCTACCCAGACGGAATATAAGGTGTTGTTCCTCTAGCCTGAGTGTGGCTTCATCTTTACAGTAGAGGAGGCCGTGGATAGACATATCAGAATGGGAATGGGATGTGGAATTAAAATGTGTGGCCACTGGGAGACTCTGCTTTCTCTGGCGGACAGAGCATAGGTGTTCAGCAAAACGATCTCCCAGTCTGCGTCGGGTCTTGCCAATATATAGAAGGCCACATCAGGAGCACCGAACGCAGTGTATCACCCCAGCCGACTCACAGGTAAAGTGTCGCGTCACCTGGAAGGACTGTCTGGGGCCCTGAATGGTGGTAAGGGAGGAAGTGTAAGGGCATGTATAGCACTTGTTCTGCTTACAAGGATAAGTGCCAGGAGGGAGATCAGTGGGGAGGGATGGGGGGGGGCATGAATGGACAAGGGAGTCGCGTAGGGAGCAATCCCTGCGGAATGCGGGGGAGGGGGAGGGAACGATGTGCTTAGTGGTGGGATCCCGTTGGAGGTGGCGGAAGTTACAGAGAATAATATGTTGGACCTGGAGGCTGGTGGGGTGGTAGGTGAGGACCAGGGGAACCCTATTCCTAGTGGGGTGATGGGAGGATGGAGTGACAGCAGATGTGTGTGAAATGGGGGAGATGCGTTTGAGAGCAGAGTTGATGGTGGAGCAAAGGAAGCCCCTTTCTTTAAAAAAGGAGGACATCTCTCTCGTCCTGGAATGAAAAGCCTCATCCTGAGAGCAGATGCGGCGGAGACGGAGGAATTGCGAGAAGGGGATGGCATTTTTGCAAGAGACAGGGTGAGAAGAGGAATAGTCCAGATAGCTGAGAGAGTCAGTAGGCTTATAGTAGACATCAGTAGATAAGCTGTCTCCAGAGATAGAGACAGAAAGATCTAGAAAGGGGAGGGAGGTGTCGGAAATGGACCAGGTAAACTTGAGGGCAGGGTGAAAGTTGGAGGCAAAGTTAATGAAGTTAACGAGCTCAGCATGCGTGCAGGAAGCAGCGCCAATGCAGTCGTCGATGTAGCGAAGGAAAAGTGGGGGACAGATACCAGAATAGGTTTGTAACATAGATTGTTCCACCAAGCCAACAAAAAGACAGGCATAGCTGTGACCCATACGGGTGCCCATGGCTACACCTTTAGTTTGGAGGAAGTGGGAGGAGCCAAAGGAGAAATTATTAAGAGTAAGGACTAATTCTGCTAGACAGAGCAGAATGGTGGTAGAGGGAAATTGATTAGGTCTGGAATCCAAAAAGTGGCGGAGAGCTTTGCGACCTTCCTGATGGGGGATGGAAGTATATAGGGACTGGACACCCATGGTGAAAATAAAGCGGTGGGGGCCAGGGAACTTAAAATCATCGAAAAGTTTAAGAGCGTGAGAAGTGTGACGAACATAGGTAGGAAGGGATTGAACAAGGGGGGGATAAAACCGTGTCGAGGTATGCAGAAACGAGTTCGGTGGGGCAGGAGCAAGCTGAGACAATAGGTCTGCCAGGACAGGCAGGTTTGTGGATCCTGGGTAGGAGGTAGAAACGGGAAGTGCGAGGTGTGGGAACTATAAGGTTGGTAGCAGTGGATGGGAGATCCCCTGAGTGGATAAAGTCGGTGATGGTGTGGGAGACAATGGCCTGGTGCTCCTTAGTGGGGTCACGATCGAGGAGTAAATAAGAGGAGGTATCCGCGAGTTGTCGCTGTGCCTCGGCAAGGTAGAGGTCAATACGCCCCCCTTATCAGTGCGTTTAATAGTAAGGTTAGGATTAGTGCGGAGGGAGTGGAGAGCAGAGCGTTCCGAAGGAGTAAGGTTGGAATGGGAACAAGGTGTGGTGAAGTCCAGACGGTTGATGTCCCGTCGGCAGTTAGCAATAAATAAATCCAGAGCAGGCAGAAGACCAGAGTGGGATGTCCATGAAGAGGAGGAGGGTTGAAGACGGGAGAAGGGGTCATTGGTGGGGGTGGAAGAGTCCTTGCCGAAGAAGTAGGCTCGGAGACGGAGAAAGAAGAGCTCTGCATCATGGCGAACGCAGAACTCGCTGAGGTATGGGCGAAGAGGGACAAAGGTGAGGCCCTTACTGAGGACAGAGCGTTCTGCCTCAGACAGTTGAAGGTCGGAGGGGATGGTAAAGACCTGGCGCGGATGAGAGCTGGGATCAGAGGGGGGAGGGGGGAGGCTGGGGGTGTCAGTGGAGAGGGGAGGGTTGGGGTGAGAGGAAGATGGAGCCTCTGAGGGCCCAGGAGCTGACGGTGGGATCTGAGGGAGACAGGGTTGCAGAGTGGTGGTAGGGGAAGGGGAGACGGGAGTCACAACAGCAGCACTCGAAGACCCGGCCTGGAGCTCAAGGCTGGAGTTGCAGTTGGTGGTTGTGCAATCGCTTTGAAGGTGTCCATGGTCATTGCTGGAGTCTGGGTTTTGAATATGCCCTGAGGTGTTGGAGCCGGCAAGATCAATGGCAGGGGCTGCAATCTGAAGTTCATGCCTGCTAGCGTCAGGGCCAGCAAAATACAAGTTTTATTCTGTTTCATTGGATTCTACTTCAGATATATCTAATGTGGACCAGCTGACTTTGACTGTGCGTTATGTTTTGCCGTCTGGCCCAGATGAAAGATCTGTGAAGTTTTTGGATATGGAAAGTCATAGTGCTGAACAGCTCGCTCAAAGTTTACTTGACTTTTTAAAGGAAAATGACATTAATATAAAAGACTGCCGTGGTCAAAGTTATGACAATGCCAGCAACATGAGTGGCAAGTATAGTGGTTTACAAGCACGAATTAAAGAGCTGAATGAGTTTGCGGATTACATTCCACGTTTTGCACATTCACTAAATTTGGTTGGAAAATGTGCTGCTGAATGTTGTTAAGAAACATTAATTTTCTTTCAATTTGTAGAAAGCCTGTACATATTTTTTTCTGCTTCTACTTATCGGTGCGCTCTCCTTTCTGCTGCATTATCTGATGGCAGTGCTCATTTGCCCTTTGTGAAAAGAATATCAGATACCAGGTGGTCAGCTCGTGCAGATGCAACAAAAGCACTTTTACACAGCTTTTCTGCAATAAAACAAGTCTTGGGTGACATTTCAAATAACAATGATCAGAAGGCAGAGTGTCGACAACAGACTCATGGACTACTTTCAACCATGAAGAAGTTGGAAACAGGAATAATGGTCATATAGTGGGATCAAGTATTACAGCATTTTCAAATGACCAGTGTTTCCTTGCAATCTTCTGGCCAAGACTCGAACACAGCTTGTGCACTCTATGAATCCTTGCATGGATATATTTAAGCTATGCAGTCTACTTTTTCCAGACATTAGGCAAAAAGCCAAGGATCTGACTAAGTATGAAGATGATCAACAGCAAACTTAAAGAAAACACAAGCAAAATCGCGTGTATGACGATTTCAGTGGTTCCAGCACTCCCGATCCACTTGTTGAATCTCAAACACCTTCTCAGAAGTTTAAAAGCCCAACGTTTCTTGCCATTATCGACAGCTTGTTTTCTGCCCTGTCAAAAAGGCAGAAAGCTTATCTAAAGGTGAATGGTGTTTTTGGATTCCTTCATCAGTTACAGTCGTTTACACCTGAAGAGATCGTAAAAAGGTCATCAAATCTTATTAAATCATATCCGGAGGATCTGGAAGGAAGTCTTAATGAAGAATTTGTGTAGTTTACTGAACTGTTGAAAACTGATCTTGCTTCTCATATTGGCACCAAACAAGACCTTGTAGAGTTACAGTTGTTCCGTTTGATAACTGACAATTCTTTGGAGTCATGTTTTCCAAATGTAGAAAAAGCCTTGCGCATCTATTCGTCACTCATGGTTACCAACTGCAGTGCAGAACGTTCATTTTCAAAACTGAAAAGGATTAAAAATGAACTAAGGAGCACCATGGGTCAAAACAGATTGAACAATCTCACTCTAATGAGCATTGAACATGAACTTCTGCATGAAATAGACATTTCAAGTATCATCAACAAATTTGCTCATGCTAAATCTACAAAATCTAACTTTTAAATTGTAGTTTTGTTACTTTTGACATTTGAAATTGATACCTACATGTAAGTAATACTATTACTGAAGTGTCAGACAGTTGTCGTATTATCTGGCTGTGTCGCAAATGAAAAAATTGTATTACTTTACTATGCAAGTAAATAATTTATGTTTTAATATTTATGTGCATTTTTAAAAATTTAGGGCCCCTTTATAACATATGCTACAGGCTCTACACTAGCTTAATCCAGCCCTGAATATACAGAAACTAAAGATCCAAGTTAATGCAAAATGCTCCTTTGAATAAAGATAGTAAAACAACGTTTATGAACATGAAACATAAAACCTAGATCTACTCATCACAAAAGAAACCAACTTCAAAATACTAAACAAGAGTGATCAGCATCCTGACGCCATACTTTACCTAAAGTTGAGACTCACACATATTGTCACCGACCTCACCTTTAGCTGTCAGTGTCCAAGCTGTGGAATTCCCTAAACTTCTTTAACACCTCATTGTCTGGCGTGCTGGAGCTGGGAGGTTGGGGGGGAGGGGGTGCTGCTAGAGCAGGGTGGAGGGAGTCGGAAGGAAAAGGAGAATGGGACATATGGTAGAGAAAGTAAAGGGTTGGGGAGTTGAAGGAGGAGGCAGGGAAGAGGGAGTCCATAACTGGGGGTAGAGGGAGCGAGGGTAGGATTCAGAGCTGGGGGGCGATCTGCAGGTCCGGAGAATAGGATGGGACAGGTTGAACTGGGTGGGGGGGGTCGGGGAATGAGTGTGGTGGTGGAGGATAGTAAAGGAAAGGCTACATCCTCGGGCGGAGAGGAGGGAAGGGGTGCAAAGGAGAGCCATGGTGGGGGGGGGGGGGGAGAATACTGAGCCATAGTCCAGGCCTGAGGAGGTGAATGGAGGCTGACCATGAGTCCTTGGGTGTATAGAGTGGCTGGGTAGTTGTTGTAAGCTGCTATTATTCCCGCCCCCTCCCCCCAGTAAGTATGTGGGTGAGGGGGTAGGTCAGCCGAGTCATTTTGCTGGGGGACAGGTTAACCGCGTGAGCTGGCACGGACTAGAAGGGCCGAGATGGCCTGTTTCCGTGCTGTAATTGTTATATGGTTATATGACCAAAACCTAATACAACCAAGGTATTTTTTTAAAAAAAAGAAATCTGCCCAAATACCTTCTTGGTAGAATGGAGTTAGCTATAATCTGATAACACTTCTTTGTGTGATTTTTATGTTAGAGATTCCACACAAGTACCAGATGCTGATATGGTAACAATTTAATGAAAAGAATATTAACATATTCCTGTAAACTGATTTGAAAACTCATGTACAAGAAACAATTGAAAGATTAAGGTCACCACAAATGCTCACTCAGCTTCTGTAAATGTTTTAAAGTGTGAAGATATAAATGTGATGGATAAAAAATTAACTTAATAGAAAACATCCTAAATTTTAAAAATAGAGATTGTTAACAAATCTTTAATACTGCTTTCTTATAATAGTAAAAGTAAAAAAAAATCTAAAAGTAATCTGCATAGGACGTGGAACTCCTTGAACTTTGAGGATGTTACAAAATATAGTTAACTGGAAGGGAAAATTAAAAGCATAAAAACTAGTAAATCACACAATATATCATTGAGGTTAACAGAATGAAAGACAAATTTGCATTTACGTAGAATCACAAACACAAGAAAATCTGCAGATGCTGGAAATTCAAGTAACACACACAAACATTGACTGTTTACTCTTCTCCACTGATGCTGCCTGGCCTGCTGAGTTCCTTCTTCAGCATTTTGTGTGTGCTTCCTATCAGGATGTTCCAAAGCACTCCAGCCAGCAAGTACTTCTGAAATTCAGTCAATTTGCACACAGTAGATTGTCAAAAAAAATGATAATGATAAACACAAGAGACTCTGCAGAAGCTAAAAATCAAGAGCAACACACACTAACTGCTGGAGGAACTCAGCAGGTCAGGTAGCATCTCCAGAAGCGAATAAACAATCGACATTTCGGGCTGCGATCCTTTATCAGGACTGGAAAAGATAGGGTAAGGTGCCAGAATAAAGGGGTGGGGGGGAGAAAAGGAGAAGGAAGACAAGCTAGAAGGTGATAGGTGAGGCCAGGTGGGTGGGGAAGGGAGGATGAAATAAGAAGCTGGGAGGTGATAGGTGGAAAAGGCAAAGGGCTGGTGAAGAAGGAATCTGATAGGGGAGGAGAGTGGATCATGGGAGAAAGGGAAGGAGGAGGGACACCAGGGGAGGTGATAGGCAGGTGAAGAGAAGAGCCAAGAGGCTAGAGTGGGAAATAGAAGGGGGGGGGGCGGATTGCTGGAAGGAGAAATTAATGTTCATGCCATCAGGTTGGAAGCCACCAAGACAAAATATGAGGTGTTGCCCCTCCACCCTCAGAATGGCTTCATTATGGCAGAAGAGGCAGCTATGGACTGACATGTTGGAATGGGAATGAGGATAGGAATTAAAATGGTTGGCCACTTTTGGAGGTGCTCAACAAAGTGATCCCCCAATTTATGTTGTCTCACATATGTAAAGGAGGCCATATCGTGAGCACTGGATACAGTAGACGACTCCAATAGATTCGCAGGTGAAGTGTTATCTCATCTAGAAGGTCTGTTTGGGGCCCTGAATGGAGGTGAATGGGCAGGTGTAGATTTCTGTCGCTTGCAGGGATACGTACCGGAGGGAGATCAGTGAGGAGGGATGTATGGACAAGGGAATCAAGAAGGGAGCAATCCTTGTGGGGAATGGAGAGTGAAGGGGAGAAAAAGGTGTGTTTTCTGGTAGTAACTTGATAATACAATTCTGTGATGTTCAGTGAAGAATAAACCAGAGAACTTCCTTGTTCTCAAAAAACACATCTGTAACATCAGGCCAAGAGAGCAGACAAAGTCTTAAGATTAAATAATGACAATTACAAAGGCACAAAGGAAAAGACGGGTTAGGTGCATTATAAATCCGGATTACAAAGGATAATGATAGCTGACCAGCAACAGACATTTCAAGAAATATTTTGTAGTTATCAACAAAGGTATGCACTTTGAGACTTGATTCAACAAAAGAAAGAGATCCATCTGTAGCTAACCAAAGGGAAAGGAACACCAAGGATAAGAGAACTGGTGTATAATATTGTGAAGAACAGTTGCAAGCCTGGGGTTGGGTATTTATTTTTAAAGGGCCAACAAAGATTAACTTAAAAAAAAATGAGAAAGCAAATAACAGAAGTAAACTTACAATAAATGAAAATAGATGCTAAAATTTTCTATGCTCATAATATACTTGTAGAAAAAAGTACCCCAAGAAGCTGAACTAGGGGAAGTAATTGCTGTACGGGTCATATGCTACTAATATACATAGAATGTAGAATATAATACTACTGTATAGGCCCTTTTGTCCTGATTGCTAAAATTATGCTCCCTTGTATTGGCCATTTCCACCCTGGGAAAATTCTCTGGCTACCCACTCTACCAATAGTGCCTTGAAAAAGTATTCAGCCCCCAATCCTTTGTTCACATAATGAATATTACAACCGGGGATCTGACAATTTTTATTTGTGCATTACATGCTCTTTTTTCACAGTAGAGCCCAAAAAACAGGGAAAATTGTAAAGCATGAAAAGCTAAAGATTCAAAATTAGTGTTAGATTTATGCCACACATACCATTTGGTGTTGAGCCCAAAAAGTTCCACCACAAGACCTTCTTCCACATCTTTACAGCATCTTCTAAGTGACATTTAACAAAGTTGTTATGGTCAAGTATATAGTTTTTATTTTAAGCAGTATGTTTGACATAAATCTAATATTGTGCATCAGAAGGTGGCACATTCCCAGCTGTAAAGTATGGTGGAAGTAGCATCATGCTGTGCTTTTCAGCAGCAAGGACTGGGGTCTGATCAGGATTGATGGGAAGATGAATGATGCTAAATACAGAGAAACCCTGGATAAAACCTGTTAGCCTCTGGCAGAGAACTTAAACTGTTTGTCTTTCAGCGGGACAATGATCCAAAGCACACTGCCAGAGCAACCATGTAGTGGCTTTAAATGAAAGAAATTGATATCCTTGAGAGGCCCAGTCAGAGTCCTGACCTTAATCCAATCAAACATCTCTGGTATGTCCTCAAGATTGCTCTCCATCTCTGCTTCCCTCTGCTCCTCAACTAACCTGGCACAGCTTGAGCAACTTTCCAAGGAGGAATAGGCATTACATTGTGCAAAGCTAACAGAGACTTATCCAAAAAGGCTAAGGTGGTTCAACAAAGTATTGCACAATGAATAGTTTTGAACTGTTCACACTTTAGTTTTTGAATTTTTCATGCTTTACAATTTTCCATTGTTTGGGCTCCACTGTGGAGCATGTGATTCACAAATAAAAATTCTTAGTTAAACTGATCAAAATCCCTGGTTGTAATACTCACTTATGTGAACAAAGGGTTGGGGGATGAATATTTTTTCCTAGGCACTGTATGCCTTATCATCTTGCACACCTCTATCAAATGGCCACTCATTCTTCTGCACTCCAAAGAGAAAAGCTCTAGATCACAGACCTTTTCTTCGTAGGACACACGCTGCAATCCAGACAGCATTCTGCAGCCCCTCTAAAGCTTCCTATAATGAAACAACCAGAACTGTTTTATAGAAGGGTTTTTATAGAGCTGCAACATTACCTCATGGCTCTTGAACCTAATACCCCTACCAATAAGGCAAATACACCATATGCCTTCTGAACAACCTATAAATTTACACGATGTCTTTGAGAATCTGGATCCCAATATCCCACTGTTCCTCCATACTGCTAAGAATCCTGCCATTAATTTTGTATTATGCCTTCTAATTCAACATTCCAAATTGAATCACTTCACATTTTTCCGGGTTGAATTTCATCCACCATTTTTTAGCCGAGCTCTGCATCCCATCAATATCTTGTTGTAACCCATGGCAACCTTCTACACTATCTGCAAACGTACTAACACACCCTTCTACTTCCTCATCCAAATCATTTACAAAAGTCACAAGGAGCAGAGATCTCAGAACAGATCCCTGTGGAACACCACTGGTCACTGACCTTCAAGCAGAATACAGTCCATCCACAACCACCTTCTGCTTTCTATGGGCAAGTCAATTCTGAATTCACACAGCCAGGTTTCCCTGGATCCATGCCTCTTCACTTTCTGAAGGAGCCTATGTTGGAAATCTTATCTAAAATTTGTGAGGCATGACCTGCCCCTCACAGTTATGCTGACTATCCTTAATCAGTCTATGCTCTCCAAATGGTCATAAATCCTGTCTCTAAAAATCTTCTCCAGTAACTAGTCCACCACTGGTTTAAGACTCTATAATTCCTAGGGTTATTCCTACTCCCTTTCTTGAAGGAAGGAGTAAATATTTCTGTGACTCGTGAGAATATAAAGATAGTCGTCAATGGCCCTGCAATCTTCTCCCTTGTTTCCCTGAAGTATATCGTGCCTGACCACAGTCTATCCTAATCGGTTTCAAAAGTTTCAGCACATCCTCTTTCTTAACACTGTTAAGTTCCAGAATATCAGCTTGTTTTACACTATCTTTACAATTGTCAAGGTCTCTTTCACTGGTGAATACTGAAGCAAAGTATTCATTAAAGACCAATCTTTGTGTCCATTTTTAAGCTTCTTCCTGGTGATCTTGTAACTCTCTAGAGCTCTGCCCAATCCTTGTTTCCTAAACCTAAAGTAAGCTACTTTCTTTCTCTTGACTAGATGATATGATTTGAGCTTTTTGAGGAAGGGACAAAAGTGCTCAACAAAGGTAACGCAGACAATGTTGTCTGATAGAAGGGCAGTGAACAAGGCCCCTTATGGTAGGCTCATCCAAATTAAGATTTGGATTCAGAATTGACTCGCCCATATGAAATAGAGCAGGGGCCCCCAACCTTTTTTGCACTGCGGACCGGTTTAATATTGACAATATTCTTGCGGACCGGCCGACACGGGGAGTGGGGTGGGGGAGGTAGGGTAGGGTTGCCAACGGACAAGACTAGCAGCCAAAAAAAAAGTTGTGTTTACCCCGAGAAAGACTACAACAACCATGAAGCCTTGCGCAGGCACCAGTGCACATGCATGTACCTGCCGATTTTTTTCTCTGCAAATCGTTTTTGGTGATTCTGTTCGGGGGGGGGTGGGGTGTTAATCATGACTGGAATATAGGTGATAAGGGGCTAATACACTCAATTTCACTTCTAAAAGGATTTATCTAACGAATTTAATATTAAACACATAGCGCATATTTTCCTCGCATGAATATAGTGATAAGTCAATTATCAGGGGAGGACAGGGGAGCTTGAAGTAAGTATTGAACGAACTTCCAGTAGAAGTGGTAGAGGCAGGTTCGATATTATCATTTAAAGAAAAATTGGATAGGTATATGGACAGGAAAGGAATGGAGGGGTATGAGCTCAGTGCAGGTTGGTGGGACTAGATGAGAGTAGCGTTCGGCACAGACTACAAGGGCCGAGATCCGTGCTGTAATTGTTATATGGTTATACAAGTCACTATCAGTCAATAGCATCATAACAATTTAAGTGACATTTGGATATTAAACACACAGCACATATTTTCCCCGTATGAACATATAAAATCATTGCAACACACCAATATCGCTGAATTAGTGGGAGCTCTGGGTTTGTTTTCCTGCAACAAGATGGTCCTATCGAGGGGTGATGGGAGACAGCGATACTCGAAGGGGGTTCCTTATGTCCAGTCTATTCCGCAATTTAGTTTTCGTTGCATTCATTGCAGAGATATGTTAGAAATGGAAGCAACGTTTTCAGTGCTTTCGTGGCTATCTCAGGATATTTAGCCTTGACTTTGATCCAGAATGCCGGCAGAGATGTTATGTCAAACATACTTTTCAGCCCGCCATCATTTGCAAGCTCGAGGAGTTGATCTTCTTCCCGCTCTGACATGGATGATGTGCGCGTAATGACCTCGCGTGTGTTCAAGCTCAACAGTGCATGACAGGGAATGAGGAAAGGTGCAGCTGACTCATATCGCCAAATCATATTGTTTCCCCGCGGCCTGGTAGCGCATGCTCTGCGGCCCGGTGGTTGGGGACCGCTGAGATAGAGGGTAGTGGTCGATGCACTTTACTCAGATTGGTGATCTGCTCCAAAGAGATCCTTACTAGGACCTCTGCCTTTGAGATGTGTGTGTTTACACACCTTAAATGTGGACATGAAAGGGATAGGTAGAGAGTAAATTTGCAGATGACACAAAGATTGGTGGAAATCTGCATTATTTAGAATGCCAAACTATACTGTGGAATATAGGTTGGCTGCACATATGGGCGGAGAAATAACTGGAGTTCAATCCAGGCAAGCTTGAGGTTATATTTTAGGAGATCTAATGTAAACAGTTAATGGCAAGACATTTAACAGCACTACTGTGCAGAGGGAACATGAGACACAAGTCCAAAGTTCCCTGAAAGTGGCAACATAAGTGGATAGGGTGGTAAAGAAGGTACATGGATGGCATGCCAGCCCTCATTAATCAAGGCATTAAGTTCAAGAATCAGAAAGTTATCAGCAGTTTCATAAAATTCTGGTTAGGGTGCATCTGGAGTATTGCATTTAGATTCCATTGCCCTATTCTAGAGAGGTTGTGGACACTTTGGAGAGGGTGCACAGCAGGATGCTACCTGGATTAGAGTGTATGCGTCTTAAGGAGAGATTGAAAAACTCTAGCTGCTTTCTCTGAAGCAGCAGAGGCTGAAGGGAGACACAACAGTAGTTTATAAAGTTATGAAACGCATTTACAAAGTCAGTATCTTCCTTCCAGGGTCAAAATGTCCAATACTAGAGGGTAAGTGTATATGGTGGTAAGGGGTGGGGGACTGCCAGGGCTGGTGGAGAAGGTAGATACAATAGAGGTATTTAAGAGGCCCCTTGATAGGTGAATAGACAGACATGGATTATGTGCAGGCAGAATGGATTAGTGTAATTAGACATAATTAACTTAATTAGTTTGGCCAACTTTGAATGCCTTTTCCTGCACTGTACTGTTCTAGTTTCATAAAGGATACAAAAAAATGAATTAAGAATAAGATACCAGGAAGCACAAGAGAGGGAGGAACTTAAAAGCAAATAGCTGAAAACCATGCATTAGGAAAAGTAATAGAACTAAAAGTTAACTTGAACCTCAAGGTCTATTTCCAATGATTTTTAAGGAAGCTATTACAGGAGATGTTTTGGCCCTGATCTTTCAATACTTCCAGGATTTCAGAAATGTTCCAGTAAATTGGAAAACTACAACCATTCCATCAATTTTCAAATGAGAGAGCCAGAAAGCAGAGCAGTATAGCATAATCAGCCTTGCATCCATTATTGGGAAAAATGATAGAATCCATTATTGGGAAAAATGATAGAATCCATTATTGAGGACATGACTACACATGAAGTGTTCTGAATTCTAAAATGAATTCACTGAAGTGCCATATAAAGCAAGGTAGGAGCTAATGGTATTTAGAATAATACTGTACATCAACATGGACAGAGAAGTAGCTAGTTTGTACAAAACTGAGATTAGGAAGTGTTATTTTCAAGTGGAATGTCAAATGGATCTGTGCTGGATCCCCAGCTGTTTACCATTTGTAATAATAGTCATAGTCATACTTTGTTGATCCCAGGGGAAATTGGTTTTCGTTACAGTTGCACCATAAATAATAAATAGTAATAGAACCATAAATAGTTAAATAGTAATATGTAAATTATGAAATAAGTCCAGGACCAGCCTATCGGCTCAGGGTGTCTGACCCTCCAAGGGAGGAGTTGTAAAGTTTGATGGCCACAGGCAGGAATGACTTCCTATGACGCTCTGTGCTGCATCTCGGAGGAATGAGTCTCTGGCTGAATGTACTCCTGTGCCCACCCAGTACATTACGTAGTGGATGGGAGACATTGACCAAGATGGCATGCAACTTAGACAGCATCCTCTTTTCAAACACCACAGTGAGAGAGTCCAGTTCCATCCCCACATCACTGGCCTTACGAATGAGCTTGTTGATTCTTTTGGTGTCTGCTACCCTCAGCCTGCTGCCCCAGCACACAACAGCAAACATGATCGCACTGGCCACCACAGACTCACAGAACAGCCTCAGCATCGTCCGGCAGATGTTAAAGGACCTCAGTCTCCTCAGGAAATAGAGACGGCTCTGACCCTTCTTGTAGGCAGCCTCAGTGTTCTTAGACCAGTCCAGTTTATTGTCAATTCGTATCCCCAGGTATTTGTAATCCTCCACCAAGTCCACATTGACCCCCTGGATGGAAACAGGGGTCACCGGTACCTTAGCTCTCCTCAGGTCTACCACCAGCTCCTTAGTCTTTTTCACATTAAGCTGCAGATAATTCTGCTCACACCATATGACAAAGTTTCCTACCGTAGTCCTGTACTCAACCTCATCTCCCTTGCTGATGTATCCAACTATGGCAGAGTCATCCGAAAACTTCTGAAGATGACAAGACTCTGTGCAGTAGTTGAAGTTCGAGGTGTAAATTGTGAAGAGAAAGAGAGACAAGACAGTCCCCTATGGAGCCCCAGTGCTGCTGATCACTCTGTCGAACACACAGTGTTGCAAGCACACATACTGTGGTCTGCCAGTCAGGCAATCAAGAATCCATGATACCAGGGAAGCATCCACCTGCATCGCTGTCAGCTTCTCCCCCAGCAGAGCAGGGCAGATGGTGTTGAACGCACTGGAGAAGTCAAAAAACATGACCCTCACAGTGCTCGCTGGCTTGTCCAGGTGGGCGTAGACATGGTTCCAGAACGAGGGGTCACAGTTTGAGGATAAAGGGGAAGCCTTTTAGGACTGAGATTAGGAAAAACTTCTTCATACAGAGAGTGAATCTGTGGAATTCTCTGCCACAGGAAACAGTTGAGGCCAGTTCATTGGCTATATTTAAGAGGGAGTTAGATATGGCCCTTGTGGCTAAAGGGATCGGGGGTATGGAGGGAAGGCTGGTACAGGGTTCCGAGTTGGATGATCAGCCATGATCATACTGAATGGCGGTGCAGGCTCGAAGGGCCGAATGGCCTACTCCTGCTCCTATTTTCTATGTTTCTATGTTTCAGCAAGTAGATGATGGCATCCTCAACTCCTAGTCGGGGCTGGTAGGCGAACTGGAGGGGATCTAAGTGTGGCCTGACCATAGGCTGGAGCAGCTCCAGAACAAGTCTCTCCAGGGTCTTCATGTTGTGGGAGGTCAATGGCACCGGTCTGTAGTCATTGAGGCCGCTGGGGCGTGGCATCTTCGGCACAGGGGCGAGGCAGGACGTCTTCCACAGTACAGGAACCCTCCGGAGCCTCAGGTTCATGTTGAATACATGGCGAAGTACTCCACATAGCTGAGGGACACAGGATTTGAGCACCCTAGTACTGACACCATCCGGTCCTGCAGCCTTGCTTGGGTTGAGACGTTTCAGCTGTCTTCTCACCTGTTCAGCCGTGAAGTCCACCGTGGTGGTTTTGTGTGGGGGAGGGGTATAGTCATGAGAGCAGGGTGGGGGACTGTGAGGAGGGGTAGGAGGGGAGAGTGGAATATGTGTTGGTTGGGGGCCGACAATAGATGGCTCATGTGGGGTATGGGCAGGGGTCACAATGTCAAATCTGTTAAAGAACAGGTTAAGTTCATTGGCCCTGTCCACGCTGCCTTCAGCTCCTCTGTTGCTGGTTTGCCGAAACCCAGTGATGGTCCTCATACCCCTCCAGACCTCTCTCATGTTGTTCTGCTGGAGTTTCCACTCAAGCTTCCTCCTGTACCTGTCTTTAGCCTCCCTGATCCTGGCTTTCAGGTCCCTCTGTATTGCCCTCAGCTCCTTCCTATTTCCATCTCTAAACACCCTCTTTTTAGCGTTCAGGATGTCCTTAATGTCCTTTGTCACCCATGGCTTGTTATTTAAATAACAAAGGACAGCTCTTGTCGGAACATTGCAGTCCACACAGAAGTTAATGTAATCAGTGATGCATTCTGTGAGCCCATCAATATCCTCTCCATGTGGCTCACAGAGTGCCTGCCAGTCTGTCACCTCAAAACAACCCTGGAGTGCCTCATAAGCCTCCTCCGACCATTTCCTCACTGTCCTCGAGGTTGCAGGTTTACTCTTCATCAGAGGCATGTAGCAGGGTTTTAGATGCACCAGGTTGTGATCTGACCTTCCCAGTGGGGGGAGGGAAGAGGAGCGAAATGCATCCTTAACGTTAGCGTACATCAGATCCAGAGTCCTCTCCCCTCTGGTTGTACAGCTCACATACTGCGTGAAGTTGGGCAGTGTTCTAGCCATGGCAACCTGGTTGAAGTCACCCGAGATGGTAATGAGGGCACTCGAGTGCTGGGTTTATAATCTGGCTATCTGGGTTTGTGATGCCTTGGATAATGGGAACAAGAGTATTTTATCATGTTTGCAGGCTCTATTGATTCAGAGCTGAAGCAGACAGATTCTTAGACATTAAAGTCATCGACATTCTAGGACAAGGAGTCTTGGCATTATGGCAAATCTAAACAGCTCCTTATGATGCCGAATTTGTAAATTTTCAGTGGATTTAAAGCCAAGACTATAGTGAACAGCTGAGCAAACTTGATAAGTCAGGTAGCGATCACCTCATACAATTAGGAAAATAGTTTGCAATTAGTGCAAGTCCTCATCAGATTTCTAAAGATATTTCTAGATTCACTTTGTTACTGCAAGATTAAAGTCAGGAATTAACCACAAGAAACTTAGCTACTAAATATTTTGGAGTTATAAATATTACTTTAATGTTTCAATAGCACAGTTTGACCTTCAGGTGGCACACAACCTCAAGTAACTAAACAGACAAGCCCTTCAGTTTATAGTGCCATTCCATTTCTCTTATTTCAAACTGACTCATTTTTGGTACATAGTTTCATGGAAACAAACTTAGCTAACAAGAACTCAGTCGGAAATACAAAAATTACAAATGAATGTGGATTCAATTTCTATCTTTCAATTTGCATTCTGCTCACAATTAAGCATGCAAATTTCATGCTAGTTGTCAAGATAACAATTAACAAATTAAAATCAATTCTTCAGAGAAAAGCAACAAAAGAACTACTTACCTCTGGATTTAGGGAATTATTTTCTGATGATTTAGTAGAAAGTAAAATGTGTGTAAACCCATCTTGTTTCCTGACAACAATATCCCTATATCGGTAGGCACTTTCAGTTTGTCTCACACTGAACCTTAATCTCTTATCAAAAGGTTGGTCCCGTCTGTCATCAATAAATTTCCTTTTGTTTCCCGTAACTCCTGTTACTGAACTTTGAATAGTCGTTGTACCATTAGCCCCCAAAGTGTCCAAGAAAGTAGGAGTACCTGCAGGATGAAGAATGAGATTTTATGCTTTAAAATCCATGAGAGGAGCATGCAGTATTCTCTATAAGTTAATTGTCCAATCAGAATGTGAACTTAAAACCACAGATTGGCAGTCTTAAAAAGATTAGTAAAAACCAGTAATAATATTCAAAATAATATATTTTAGTCCTCAAGGAATATTTATACCAGAGTGCAGAAACCATGGGATGGAATCCTTGCCAGCATATGCTCTATGTACAGGAGGCTCAGTTCCAGGAGCACAGAGCATGTGCAGTGAAGCCATATGCTGTATAATATTATCAGAAATTATTTCTGCTTTTAGTAATAAGATCACTAATAACAAAAAAGGGATCCTTAACCAGAGTGTTGCGCCTGCTGCAGCATTATAGGATTTAGCTTTAACTGAACTGGTGCTGAACCTGAGATGGCTGCCTTCCTCCAGGTAGCATGTCCTTTACTTTTCTGTCTTGGAGATAACTGTATTCTTGTCCAACTGATACTAATCCCATTCCCAATTGCTTCTGTCACACCCACTGTGTCAAACCTCTGATTTCCTTGCCACATTTCCTAGAAAAATAGAATTTTCACATAACTCAGGTCTCGATCACCCAATCTCTATCTAGACCTTCTGATGCTCTTCTATCATTCCAAGTCAAAAGATCAGCTCTTCACTTGTGTTCCCAGGTATCAGTTCCCAGATCTCCTGGCCCCTCCCTCAACCTTTCCTTCACAAACTTGACATTCTCCACAATGGCAGAAGATCATAGTGGGTCTCCTAAATGGTTTAGCATTGGGGCTTGTTCAAACCTAACCAAGCACTGCTATAGTTTTGCTTGCAATATTCAATTGTGTTTATTTGGTATAATGTCCAGTTATTTCATTCTTCCAATGAAGCATTTAAACTTCAAAGTTTTGTAGAAATAATGCATTCTAATTCAAAAGGTCAAACCAATCAATATAAGCACAAATTATGATGACTCTAATGTGCACAATCCCAATATCAAGTTATTTGATGTATTCAAGCTCAAGAAACACAACCCCCAGGCATACACAGGAAGTACTTATCCTCTACTAGATTAACTTAATTTATTTATAATAAAATTGTCTTCCAATATTTTAATGAACACACAACTGACCCTCTCCTACCAAACAACTTGTCTGAAAGGAAGTTTCTTGCTTAATCTGCTGAGCAATTTGGAGCTTGGTGCTTTCCTGAAAGAAAACATATTGAACATTCATCTCCTAAGGACATAACTTATTTTCCAGGATGCCTTGAGCTCTCAAGTATCTTTCAGAGAGTGGACACTTTATTTCATCAATATACACGGAATACAAAAGAAGAGTTTTATTTTCAATATACAAATGAAAGGAGAAATTATGTGCTGCAAGTACAAACATCAAGTTTATAACGTCATGCTGTTTACCATATGAGATCATGAATGAAGTGTTGCTGGGATAGCAATTCCCATTGAAGACTAGCAACTTTAACCTGAAAGAGAACTTCCCAAACTTATATTGTTAGACGAAGATCCTCATCATCAATGTAGCATGAGTACTTGCAACATGATTACCTCTGCTTTGTGACTTAAGGTCCTAAAGGTTACAATGAAAAGTAACATGACTATTGGAAAAATGAACTTCAGACATGACTTCCTATCATTTTTGAAGGTGTACTTATTTAAAATTTATCTCTTCAATTTCTACCAGTTGCCACTTGAATGGAAACAACTTGCACTGGAAATCCCTCAGTTGAGGTAAACCTGACAATAGGAGGATACCCCTCAACCTCTGATGCTCCAGAGAAAACAATCCAAGTTTGCCCAACCTCTCTTTATAGTTAACACTCTCCAATCGAAGCAACATCCTGATGAAGCTCCACTACATCCACTCGAAAACCTCCACATCTTTCCTTTTATGCAGTGACCAGAACTTGCACAATACTCCAAAACTGGCCCATCTACAATTTTATACAGCTATAATATGACTCACCAACTTTTACACTCAATGCACCAACTAATGAAGGTAAACAGGCCATATGTAATAAGCTGTTTGAGTGAAAAGAGAATGCCAGGTGAAACCCAAGCAGTGCCTAAAAAAAAATTAATACCAATCTGTCAAAGCTACATGTATACAGCAGAAGCAGTATACTACAAAACCAAAGACAGACTATGGATCTGACCAAAGCTCCTGAATCCTGCAACACCCAGTTGTGAGTAATGATGAACTCCTCCCAATGGGACGAGGCAGCTTCATGAACATTCCCATATTCATTTTGCTTGTGTGCAACAACCAGATACTGAAACAAATAATGAGCTTGAGAACACAGTGTTGATGGCCTTCTTGAAATATTGCAGTACTTCATGTCACATTAGGAGTCTGGAATTTTGATCAATGAATAATGAAGAATGGTAATATGTTTTCCAGTTAGGTTGATACATGTTCTGTACAGAAACTACTGTTGCTGATTTTCCCTTGTCCCTGAAATCCTTCACTTTCTCAAGTTATGGTTTTGGGAGGTTTTATAGGTGGTTCAGCCATCTGGCACTGGTAGTAGAAAGTGACGAATGTATACTAGTCAAGCAGTGTGTTACATTATACCGTTGCCTTATGCCTTAGAGATGTTGTCAGGTGTGTTGTAGCTACCTTGCTTAATTATTTTAGGGCCAGTTCTCACCGTGCTTCATTTGTTTAGTTGCTAAGAAAATAATCCCATATTATACAATCATTAATCAACATCCAATTTTTGACCTAATGGAAAAGTCATTGAAAAAGCAGTTGAAGATATTTTGACCTCGAACACCATTTTCTAGAATTACTGCAGTAATGCCCTAGGGCTGGCCTCCAACCAGAAGACCAGATCACAACAGAAGAAATGATTTTCTTGAAAGGGCATTGACATGAACATTAAAATTATTTATTCTTTCTCAGATATGGTTATGGAACCATGCAGCAGAGAAGCAAGCCCTTTAGCCCATTATATCCATGCTGACCATTAAGCGCCGATGTATACAATTCCAATTTACTAGCACTTGATCCATATCGTTTAATTTCTTGGTGATTCAAGATTAAGTACTTTAATATTGTAAACACCTCCTTCCATCTCTTCTTAGGTAATGTTTTTAAGAATGCAATCATCCTTTGTGTTAATTTCTTTCCCCTCAAATCCTCTCTGTTACTCCTCACCTTAAATCAATGTCCTCCAGTTTTATGAGAAGTTTCTAATTATCCATGCCATCTATGTCTATCATAATTTTGTATACTTCAGTTTGGTTTTCCCCCCTCCCATCCTTCTATGATCCACAGAAAATAAATCTAGTCTATCCAATCTTTCTTCAAAATTGAAATGTTCCATCCCAGGCAACATCCTGATAAGTCTCAGCACCTTTTGGTACAATCATGTCTCTTCTATTGTATGGTATGTTGAACTGGCCATTTTCCATCTGTAGCCTAACTGAAGTGTTATGAACTTGTAACTCATCTTCATGCTCTTGTATTCAATGCCCTGGCTAATGAAGATCAGCGTCCTATGTCTTCTTCACCATCTTATTTACCAATGTTGCCAATTTCAGTGATCTATGGACTTCTACTCCAAGTTGACTCTCTTCTCCATTATTCCTCAGGGCTCACAACTCATGGTATACATCTTACCCTTATTAAGCTTCACGAAATATATCAATAAGTACTACACATGCTCTTACACTTCCTCCCTCACCACCATTCAGGGCCCCAGACAGTCCTTCCAGGTGAGGCAACACCTCACCTGTGAGTTGGCTGGTGTGATATACTGTGTCCGGTGCTCCCAGTGTGCTCTTCTGTATATTGGTGAGACCCGATGCAGACTGGGAGACTGTTTCGCTGAACACCTACGCTCTGTCCGCCAGAGAAATCAGGATCTCCCAGTGGCCACACATTTTAATTCCACGTCCCATTCCCATTCTGACATGTCTATCCATGGCCTCCTCTACTGTCAAGATGAAGTTACACTCATGTTGGAGGAACAACACCTTATATTCCGTCTGGGTAGCCTCCAACCTGATGGCATGAACATTGACTTCTCTAACTTCCATTAATGCCCCTCCTCCCATTCTTACTCTATCTCTTATTTATTTATTTCCCCCTTGTTTTCCTCTCTCTATTTTCTCTCTCACAATAACTCCTTGCCTGCTCTCCATCTTCCTCTGGCGCTCCCCTCCCCCTTTCTCTCCCCCTGGGCCTCCTGTCCCATGATCCTCTCCCTTCTCTAGCCTTGTATCCCTTTTGCCAATCAACTTTCCAGCTCTTAGATCCACCCCTCCCCCTCATGTCTTCTCCTATCATTTCGGATCGCCCCCCCCCTCCCCTTCCCCCTTTCAAATCTCTTACTATCTTTCTTTCAGTTAGTCCTGATGAAGAGTCTCGCCTGAAACGTCGACTGTGCTTCTTCCTATGGATGCTGTCTGGCCTGCTGTGTTCCACCAGCATTTTGCGTGTGTCAACTCATACCTGTTGGGCTTAGATTCTATAAGCTATTGCTCCATTAAACAGCCCATCAATAACATACTGTAGCCCAAGGCTATCTTCCTGTCTATAAACAACATCAATAAATTTCATGTCATCTGAAAAAAATTACTAATTATTCCTCTTACATTCATATCCAAAACATTAACGGATATGACTAACAGTAAGGACTGCAGCACTGATCCTTATGGTATGTCATTGATCACAGGGTTCCAATCACAAAAGCAACAATCTACTATCACCCCAACTCCTGTCAACAAGACAATTTGCTTGGATCCCATGGAAACTAACCTTCTGGACCAACCTTCAAGGTGGGACCTGGTTAAAGATCTGCTGAAGTCCATAAAGACAACATCAATAGCATTAATATTTTGTTACTCTTTCAAAAATCTCATCCAAATTACATCAGACATGAACGCTCACCAAAAAGGCATCCTGATCACCCCTGATCAAATCTCATATTTCCAAGTGTAGATTAATCATGTCCCTCAGAACATTTTTTCCAATAATTTCCTCACCACTTAAATTAGACTTAATAATTATCAGGCTTATCTCTACACCCCTTAATGAATAAAGGTACCACATTTCCTGCCTCTAGTGACCTAGTACCTTCCTTACAGCTGAAGATTCAAAGCTCCATCAGACAATCTTCTCACCTGCACCACAGCAGTCTAAGATGCATCTTATTAGGTGCTTGTGCTTTTTTGCTACACACCTGCTAAGAAACGTAATATGGAGGCACAAGAAACTGCTGATGCTGGAAATCTGGAGCAACAACAAAAAGTTGGAAGAACTTAAAGACATGTAATAATGAAGATATATAACACATCCACTTTTAAACTTTAACATTCTCAGGAATATTCTTGATATCTGCAATTACAAGGCCTTTCTTTTTTTTATATAAATATACAGTGTCTATAAAAAGTATTCACCCTCCTTGGAAGTTTTCATGTTTTATTGTTTTACAACACCGAATCTCAGTGGATTTAATATGACCTTTTTTGACACAGATCAACAGAAAAAGACTCTTTCACGTCAAAGTAAAAACAGATCTCGACAAAGTGATCTAAATTAATTACAAATATAAAACACAAAACACAAAGTATTCACCACCATCAAGTCAGTATTTGTAGATGCACTTTTGACAATTACAGTCTTGAGTGTGTGAACAGGTCTCTCGCAGCTTTGCACATCTGGACACTGCAATTTTTCCCCATTCTTCTTTACTAAACTGCTCAAACTCTTGTCAGATTGCACGGGGACTGTGACTGAACAGCTCTTTTCAAGCTCAGCCACAAACTCTCAATTGGATTGAGGTCTGGAGTTTGACTTAGCCACTCCAGGACATTAACTTTGTTGTTTTTAAAGCATTCCTGTGTCACTTTGTCTTTATGCTTGGAGTCATTGTTTCGCTGGAAAACAAATCTTCTCCCAAGTCGCAATTCTCTTACAGACTGCTCAGGTTTTCCTCCAGGATTTCAAAGTATTTTGCTGCATTCATTTTACCCTCTACCTTCACACACCTCCAGGGCCTGCTGCAGTGAAGCTGCCCCATAACACAATGCAGCCACCACCATGCTTCACAGAATGGATGGTGTGTTTTTGATGATGTACAGTGCTTGGCTTATGCCAAACATATTGTTTAGTCAATGGCCAAAAAGCTCAATTTTGGTTTCAACAGACTACAGAACCTTCAGAATCTCCCACATGCCTTCTGGCAAAGTCTAGCCAAGATT
This sequence comes from Mobula birostris, assembly GCF_030028105.1. Taxonomy (NCBI): domain Eukaryota; kingdom Metazoa; phylum Chordata; class Chondrichthyes; order Myliobatiformes; family Myliobatidae; genus Mobula; species Mobula birostris. The sequence goes on from NC_092388.1 coordinate 59,553,701, forward strand.
TCATGTTGAGTTTTTTTTTCCCAGCAGTGGCTTTCTCTTTGCCACTTCCATAAAGCTATGACTGGTGAAACACCCAGACAACAGTTGTTGTATGCATAGTCTCCCTCATCTCAGCCACTGAAGCTTGTAACTCCTCCAGAGTTGTCGTAGGTCTTTTTGGTGGATTCTCTCACTAGTCCCCTTCTTGCACTGTCACTCAGTTTTTGAGGATGGCCTGCTCTAGGCAGATTTACAGCTGTGCCATATTCTTTCCATTTCTTGATGATAAAGTGATATTCGGTGTCTTGGAAATTCTCTTGTATCTATCTCTTGACTTGTGCTTTTCAATGACCTTTTCGCAAGTTGCTTGGAGTGTTCTTTTGTCTTCATGGTGTAGTGTTTGCCAGGATACTAACTCACCAGCAGTTGGACCTTCCAGATACAGGTGTATTGTTACTACAATCAATTGAAACACTTGACTGCACACAGGTCTTCAAAAACAGATCTCTATTTAACTAATTATGAGTCTTCTAAAACCAATTACCTGCACGAGTGATAATTTGTTGTGTCGTATTAAGGGGGGGGGGGAGATACTTATGCAATCAATTATTTTGTGTTTTATATTTGTAAATAATTTCGATCCCTTTGCAGAGATCTGTTTTCACTTTGACATGAATGAGTCCTTTTCTGTTGATCAGTGTCAAAAAAGCCAAATTAAATCCATTGTGATTCAATGTTGTTAAACATTAAAACATGAAAACTTCCAAGGAGGGTGAATACTTTTTATAGGCACTGTAGATGAAAAGAACTCACTCACATTCTTTGGCTCCACACGCCGATTGTACTTTCAGTCCCCAAGGAACCCTACTTCTTTCCTAGTTACTCTTTTGCTCAATATTATAGATTAATGAAAAAAAAATCAATAAAACAGTGATATTTCACGGCCCTTTTTTGCCCTCGAATTTCTTTTAAATTTAAGTATACTCCCAGCACATACTGAAATTAAAGGGCTTCATCTATTTTCAGTACCCACTACTTGCCATTTTCCAAATATATTCAAAACCTCACTGCCTCTTGACATCTCAGGTTCTCCAGAATCAACTTTAACTTTTCACACCTGAAGGAACATGTTGGCCCTGAACGCTTGCTATTTCACTTTTAAAAGACTTCCAGCTATGAATGTAAACTTACCTGCTAATAGCAGCTCCCAGTCTATTTTTGCCAGATCCTGTCTTATGACATTGAAATCTAACTCCATTATTACAGCAAGTCTCTTTAATTAATATTATGTTGTCCTTTCTTCTTCATCTTCCTTATCCATCAAGGTTGAAGCTTCTGTATACATCAAATTTTAAGTGGACTGTCTTGTCCATCTGTCAACCATGTCTATGAATGCAACACCAACATATTCCCATGTGCCGATCCAAGTTTCAAGCTCATCTGCTAGTCCAGTCATGAATTAAGATAGATGCAATTTAGCCTTACAAACCTCCCATGCACTTATGTCCACTGAACAGGCAGCTTTTCTTCTGTATTTAACCGTACCTTCAGAGCTCCCCAACTCCAGCAAAAATTGTACAGCTGCTCTGTCCCCTAACTTCTTGCCTAATTAGTTTAAACTCTCCACAGTAACACAAGCAAACCTTCCTTCAAGAATGCTGGACCAGCACTGGTCCATGCACAACCTATCCTGCTTGAATAATTCCTATCTTCCCTTTAGCTATTAAATTATTGGACTATTCTTCTATTTAATTACACCTTAGCATTTAGTAACAGAAGTAAACCCAAGATTACAACCTTAGGGATCCCTGCTCTTCAATCTATGGGCAATTTCTCTAACCTTGTGTTGCAGGACCACATTCTTTTTTTTAAACATATATCGTTAGTACCAGTGTGGATCACAACCTTTTTACCTTCTCCTTCTAAAGTGACCTATATATATTTGCATAAAGACCCAAAGCACTAGGAAAGCAACATACCATGCAAGAATTTAACTTATCATAACAGAAAAGCCAGTCATCTCTTAGAATCAAATTACCTATCACTGTGAGCTCTTCTAGTTTTCATTTCCCCAGCTTACTGTGTGTCACAGTACAACAAACTTGCCTGTTGGTACTTTCCTCTGAGATGACTGGGAGAAAATAACACTGACTGCATCATTTTTCTTTTCGATTTAGGATACGTTATTTGTATTCTGAAAATAATGTAAATAAAATATCAAGAGATGTATTTGATTCATATGTAGGAGATATGTAAAAATAGAAACCAAGTAGAGGCTATCAACTGTTGTCAGTAACCTTGTAGCAATGAAGGTTGAAAGGAAATTTTCAAGAGGTATACACACTTTAGATAGAGTAAATAGAGGATTGAGGATGCGATGTCTGCAGCAGCTATGTGAACCAGAGTTTTCCAAGGGAATTGATTTATTTATTTAGAGATGCAATGTGGAACAGGCCCTTTTGGTCAAACAAGTTGTACCACCAAGCAACCCACCTATTTAACTCAAGCCTAATCACAGAATGATTTACAATGACAAATTAAAGTATTTGGAATGTGGGAAGAAAGCAAAGCACCCAGAGGAAACCCACGCGTTCATGGGGAGGACATACAAACTCCATGCAGACGGTATCAGAATTGAACTCCAGTGCCGAGCTGCAATAGCATTGCGCTAACAGGTACACTACAGTGACACCCTTATTTATTTGCAGGATCACAATGAAAGCTGGGGAACATAACAGAATTGATTGTTTTACAAATCTGTTGTCCTTCCAGTGTGTATATGGACCCATTGCAATTTGCCTATCGCCACAATAGGTCAATGGCTCTCCACACTGCTTTAGACCACCTGGACAACACAAACACCAATGTCAGGATGCTGTTCATCGACTATAGCTCAGCATTTAATACCATCATTCCCACAATCCTGATTGAGAAGTTGCAGAACCTGGGCCTCTGTACCTCCCTCTGGAATTGGATCCTCGACTTCCTAATCGGAAGACCACAATCTGTGTGGATTGGTGATAACATATCCTTCTTGCTGATGATCAACATTGATGCACCTCAGAGGTGTGTGCTTAGCCCACTACTCTACTCTCTATAGACACATGACTGTGTGGCTAGGCATAGCTCAAATACCATCTATAAATTTGCTGATGATACAACCATTGTTGGTAGAATCTCAGGTGGTGACGAGAGGGCGTACAGGAGTGAGATATGCCAACTAGTGGAGTGGTGCCGCAGCAACAACCTGGCACTCCATGTCAGTAAGACGAAAGAGCTGATTGTGGACTTCAGGAAGGGTAAGACAAAGGAACACATACCAATCCTCAGAGAGGGATCAGAAGTGGAGAGAGTGAACAGTTTCAGGTTCCTGGGTGTCAAGATCTCTGAGGATCTAACCTGGTCCCAATGTATTGAAGTAGTTATAATGAAGGCAAGACAGCAGCTATTCTTTATTAGGAGTTTGAAGAGATTAGCACTCAGCACACTCAAAAACTTCTATAGTTGTACCATGGAGAGCATTCTGACAGGCTGCATCACTGTCTGGTATGGAGGGGCTACTGCACAGGACCGAAAGAAGCTGTAGAAGGTTGTAAATCTAGTTAGCTCCATCTTGGGTACTAGCCTATGCTTCCTTCAGGGTTTTAACTGCAGAAATTTAAGTAAAATACATAAATTTCGTGCTGCTGAATATATTATTAATTGTTCTTACAATTGGTGTTAACCAAGGTAATACACACACATAACATTCCTTCATTGTAGTGTAGTCCTCTGTATAGTCCAGAGTGAACTCATGGTGCAACAATAACTTAATAGTGAGAAATGATATGATAATTCCTTCAAAATACATCTACTAAATGTTCACCAATATTAACAAAACTTAAAGCTCACAGGTTTTCTTGTCTCAAGGAAAAATGAAGGGTGACTAGAGATGGATGTCTTTCTACCAAATGTGCTTCAAGTTGAAATCTAAATTAATCCACGCAGGAAATGATGTAAAAAAAAGACAACTTGCATACAGGAAGTGATGTTCATAAGAACTGCATACAAAACAAATTGCACCTCTAAGGCCAGAACAACAAAGAACCAACAAACTCAGAGGGTCAAATAGACTCTTGCAAAACCATAACAATTTTATGTTCCTATATCTTAGTCACACATGTCCACCATCCATTCAATTCATTGATAATTTGAATCTCTATTGCCGATGCTTTTCTCTATACCGTCTTAAAGAAACATACTGATCTCAGTCCTGAATAATACAATGGTCTCAGCATCCAGTACCTCTTGAAAGACAGTTCTCCAGATCTCCAAATATGCAAATATTCTGCCAAATCATAATATTAATAATATACAACCACAGCTGTGGAAAGAATAAAATTTCAGTAAATGTGATTGCTGAAGCAGCAAAGAATGCAATTCTGACATCTGATTGGCACATCCTTCCTAACGGTAGTTATGTAGTTTTTTATTTGGGGTTAGATGAATGGTGTGGGGATAATGCATGCATGCTTTTATAGAACAGAGTTCATGAAAATACAAGCAGAAAAAGAGTGACTACAAAGAAGAGAAAACAAATCCACCAATATGTCACATTTCCAGAGTGAATTTGAAATGGCTCACCAGGGTGATCATCTATTTAAGAAATAACAGAAGATTTGATTATGCTCATCACGTTGTTTAATAGTCTACTGGAAAGAAAATACCTTTCTAATTGTGAGCATAATATGATTGAATTTAATATTAGCTGATGGAGATTCAAAACCTAGGATTTCAAGTTTGGAAAAGGCAGAGTTGAGAGGCTAAAAAAAATAAGTTGATCATAGTCTGGGCTCTCACCTGGAAGTACATTCAGGAGTACAATACAAATCCACAGCGGTTAGAAATGTTCCACTTTTGCAAATAAGTAATGATGAACAGATTGTAAAAGACAGTTTCAAGTTAAATTAAATGATTTACATAAAGGGGAGAATTCTTTCAAACAGGAACAGAAAGTAATAAGAAATGAAAATGAATAGCAAGTACAAGGATATCAAAAATGTTTTATAAATATTCAATGATAAATAAAATTGGTTAGTACCAAAGTGTAGAATTAAAGAATGACAGATGAGAGAAAAATGGACAACAGGAAAAGATTGTATTTACAAAATGAATGTTTTCACAGTTGAGGAAAAGAATAAATTCGTCATATTTTTCGCATGGGGGAGGGGGATGACCTATGTATTTCTTTGTTCGAGTTACTTCCACAGTACTTTGTGTTGCAGTTGTCTGTAGGGAAGACAAATTTCAGGTTGTATGCTGCATACATGGTTTGTTAATAAATGGACTGTACTTTGAATTTGAATTGTAAGAGGATCTAAAAAAAAGTCAAGGCAAGAACTGATTACATTTAATGCATTTAAAAATGATGTACAAATAAGGCTTAATGCAGATAAATCACCACACATCAAATTTGCTGGTGAACGCAGCATCTCTAGGATCATGGGACAGCAGGTCCAGGGAGAAGAAAAAGGGGGAGAGGGGGAAAACCCAGAGGATGGGCAAGGGGTATAGTGAGAGGGACAGAGGGAGAAAAAGGAGAGTGAGAGAAAGAATGTGTATATAAATAACAGATGGGGTACGAGGGGGAGGTGGAGCATACCTCCCCCTCGTACCCCATCTGTTATTTATATATACACATTCTTTCTCTCACTCTCCTTTTTCTCCCTCTGTCCCTCTCACTATACCCCTTGCCCATCCTCTGGGTTCCACCCCCTCCACCTTTCCTTCTCCCTAGGCCTCCTGTCCCATGATCCTCTCATACCCCTTTAGCCAATCACCTGTCCAGCTCTTGGCTCCATCCCTCCCCCTCCTGTCTTCTCCTATCATTTTGGATCTCCCCCTCCCCCTCCCACTTTTAAATCTCTTACTAGCTCTTTCTTCAGTTAGTTCTGACGAAGGGTCTCGGCCTGAAACGTCGACTGTACCTCTTTCTAGAGATGCTGCCTGGACTGCTGTGTTCACCAGCAACTTTGATGTGTGTTGCTTGAATTTCCAGCATCTGCAGAATTCCTCGTGTTTGTGCAGATAAATCACTATGACTTGATTATTTAGAAATAGTTATTTTACAAGATATGAAGAAACTGCAGATGCATTAATCCAGAGGATGTACATTTTTTTCCTGATTCAAGTGCTGTGCCTTTGGATTGGAAAATTACAGAAGACCATCCATTATTTAAGAAGGGAGGGAGAAACTAGGTTATTAAAAGCCAGATAGAATATCAGCTATGTGGTTGCAAACGGAACATATCAGGTACAGAGCAAATGAGGGTCAAAGTGAGTTATCATCAACTTGTGAAAAGTAAATTATGGCTGAATAATCCATCTGATTTGTCGACTGGTCACAAACACGGTGGCTATATGAAAGTGACAAAACAATGACAGTTCAGTACTGCAGAAAATTTGGAGGATAATAGAAAGTCAAAAGGAAAGTAGGAAGAACAGAGTGCATAAAAGATTTCTTGCAAGTAAAATTAAGTTCTAAGTTGTTCTATTATTGTTTGAAATGAGAGCAAGTCATGACAGATCAAAATGGTAGGTTGAGCATGATGGGGAAGATGTTTACAAAGCTCTTAATGAATAGTTTACATTGTGGCTGTGAGAAAATAGGCATGACAAAGGCATTGATGTTAATGAGCAAGAATGAAGTATTGTATGTGAGAAGCGAGAGAGATGGGGAAAGGCACGCGTTCAGTCAAGGACAGTAGCATACATTTGTTTAAAGGCAGGTGACATCAGATAAATTTAGTTTTTTTTGAGGAGACAATAAATACAATGAAAGTAGTTCATTTAATGTAGAATACATGATTCAGATTATAATAAATACCCATGTGGTAAAGGGAAAATGACAAGTTAGATTCAAAATGGGCTCAGTGGGAGAAAGCAAAGAATGGTAGTGAACAGGAGTTTTAATAACCGAACGATTGCATACATTGGGTTCTGCAGATATCAGAACTAAGTTTTTCAATTTAGAAAATTAATGATTTGGTCAACTGAGGGAGGCACAATTAAAAAGCCTGGCAATCTTACTGAAATTGACAGTATTGTTGAAAGTGAGCAGGAAAATTATTGACTGCAGATAGATTTCAATAGACTGGTTCAATCTGAGCAGATGTGGCAGATGAAACTCAGACTGTCAAGTGAGACAAAGCTTTTTCTGTGGGTAAAAAAAAAACAGGGAAATACAGAATAAATAGCAAGATATTTAGAGGGCTCTTAAAATGCAAGTTCACAGTTCTCTTAAGATTTACCAGTTCTGCTGAGAAGGGATATAGAATACTTGCATTGTATGCCTTAGCCTGAAAAGGCAAGAACATGGAAACCAGGCTACAATATATAAAAAAAACTAATTAGGCCAGAGGTAGAATTAGCACTGACTGGTCACCAGTGTTTACAGCAAAGACTGACAAAAACTTTGCCAAGGCTAGAATATTGTTCAGGGTAATAAAATTGGTGAAAATGTACATAATTCACAACCATCGACATTGAGTTGGGGTTCACTTTAAGAGGTGGGTTTGACGTAATAACATGAAGTTCTGGTTCCTAAGGTTGCCATAGCCAGGGGTGGTAGTGGTGATAAGCTCCCACTACCTATAAAGTGCTCCAAATGGTGTGCAACTCTGACACAGCCTCTGACAACCAAGTCCAACTCTTAGCCTCTTAGCTACTAGGCCCGGCGGAATTGTTTTTACTGACAAGAGAAGGGGCAAAGACGGACCACTGGCACCTGAAAACCAGTTGCTTTGGGCAGGTGGGGCTCGTCAGCCTTAGATGGCAGACCGCCTAGGGGAAGGAAGATTCTGATTTTAAACCTCAGCTGCCTTGCAGCCATACCCACCCACGGGAAAGACTTCAGGAGTAAACTCCGAGGAAGAAATCCGGAGCCAGGGTCCCTAAGGCAGTTTGATGTTGTTTACAACTTCACTCTGGCAACGTCTGCGACGACACTGGTGCAAAGCTGTATTGGAGCTTGCCCTTCCCTTGGACTACACCAGTGACGTGGAGAGGGGGAACCTGCTGCATGGACAACAGCCGGTTCTTCACATCTTCCCGCTTAGGCTTGAGCCCTGGAGAGTACACAGTCCACCAGAGACGCAAACCCATGATCCCCTGGGATTGACGGCTGCATACTACTGCTTCTACTACTACATGAAGTTCTGTTACCACACTTTGCGTTCAATGTAGGGAGTATAATAAATGAGTTATGTTTTTTTCTTAAACATAAGATACTTCACGTTGTTTTATTTGCGAAAGCCTACAATTGTAACTATAAGACTGATTAGGCTGGGGTTCGTTTCTATGGAATAAAGGAGATTGATGGGAAATTTGATTAAAAGTGTAAAATTATGAGAGATCCTTCACTGGAAAAACAGAAATGATTTACTTTCTCAAAGAAAGATAAACAACTGGATGGCATAGATATGTTGTCACAGAAGGATTAGGTAGGAGTTAAAGATAAATATTTTGGATGTTCTCTGAAAGGGTAGAGGAACCAGAAACCTGGATAATGATCTGAAAAGCCAGGCAATGTATTAAAAGCAGGGAAGCAGGATTAGAATAAAATCTATTTTTGGCAAATACACAGTGGGCTGACCTCACTGCTTCCATGTCAAAAATTTGATGATTTTACAATTTTAACAAAATACCTGATCAAGCTTCTCACAAGATATTATCAGAAAAATAAGTCTTCAGCAGTAGAAGCAACCTTATGACATCAATTAACAATAGTTAGGACAGCTGGGAAGTTAGTAACAGTCAGGTTGGTAAAGAAGGTAATTTGACAGACAAGTTTTCACTATACCGTATATTTCAATACCTTGGAGGCAATTGTCATGTATAATGTTTGCAGATTAACATCAAGTTAGGAAGCAGTAAATTATGTAGGTTGGAACAGAGGTAGACTACTCAGTGGATAAAAATATTACATCTAGAGTTCAATGTGGTTATGAGGGCATCAACTTTGCATCTAAAACGTAAAATGGAATATTTACTTAATGGCAAGGGATAAATAGTTGTACAGAACTTACAGGATTTAGATACCCAAGTAAACAAATCACAAAAATACCACCCAAAATTACTTTCAGAACTTATTTACAGAAAGTAATTTTAAAACTGCAGTGGTAACATGATAATAGCTATCAATAAGCCATTTCTAGGAATACATTGGGTATAACAATGTACAAGAATGCATTGAGACAGGGTCTGAACAAACCCTCTCTAGAACTGAACTTCTTCATGTACTAGACCCCTCTGAGATAAAGGCTACCATTCCCTTAGTTTGCTGTCAAAATCAATATTTAGGCATCCTCTGTTAATAACAGCTATACATAGTGCATTCAAAGTAGCTAAAGATTCCAAGGATTTCTCAGGGCATTAAATGATGATGAGAAATTGACAATGCCGCTAGCTACCATTCTTCTCTCAACTGATGCTCTGGCGAAACACCAGAAATCAATCTTACTCAATTCTGCAAGGCCATTTTGGGCCTAAAATAGCTACTGGATGAGCCTGAGTAATACTTGTCGTACATTTCAATTGAAATGTTTAGAGACATAATGAAAATGTGGAAAATTGTACATTTACTTTTCTTTGCATCTTCCTTCTGAAGTTCAACTGAATAATTGTTCAACTTACACCTGGATGGCCATCAATTTGTCCAATGGAAATAAGACCACACCATGCTCATCTGGAACGCAGTCCCTGCTGGTAACGGTCCTTACCTAGATGTACCTGTTACTTTGCTCAATTCACTACATTCACAGTGATTACAGAATTATAACTTGGGGTTCTGAGTAACACACACAAAAAGCTGGAGGAACTCAGCAGGCCAGGGAGCATCTATGGAAAAGAGTAAATAGTCGATGTTTCAGGCTGGGATCCTTCAGCGGTACCGGAGGGGAAAAAGATGAGCAGTCAGAGCAAGAAGATGGGGGCAGGGGAGGAAGAAATACAAGGTGATAGGTGAGACGGGAGGGGGAAAGAGTGAGGTAAATAGCTGGGAAGTTGAATGGTAAGAGAGGTACAGGGCTGGAGAAGGGGGAATCTGATAGGAGAGGGCAGAAGGCCATGGAAGAAAGGAAAAGGGGGGGGGGGGGGAGCACCAGAGGGAGGTAATGGGTAGGTAAGGAGATAAGGCAAGAGAGGGAAAAAGGAATATGGAATAGTGAAGGGGGGGGGGCATTACCTGAAGTTCGAGAAATCGATGTTCATGCCATCAGGTTAGAAGCTACCCAGACAGAATATAAGGTGTTGCTCCTCCTCACCAAATGTGGTCTCATTGTGACAGTAGAGAAGGCTATGGACTGACATCAGAATGGTAATGGGAAGTGGAATTAAAATGGGTGACCACTGGGAGATCTTGCTTTTTCTGGCAGATGGAGCATAGGTGCCAAGCAACATGGTCTCCCAATCTATGTCAGGTCTCACTGATATACAAGAGGCCACTCTGGGAGCACTGCATATAGTAGGTGACCTCAACAGACTCACAGGTGAAGTGTTGCCTCACCTGGAAGGACTGTTTAGGGCCCTGAATGGTAATGAGGGAGGAGATGTAGGGGCAGGTCTAGCACTTGTTCCGCTTATAAGGATAAGTCAGCAGGTGATCAGTGGGGAGGGATCCCTGACGAAAACAAAAAATGGGAGGAGGGAAAGATGTGCTCAGTGGTAGGATCCCATGGGAGTTGGCAGAAGTTACGGAGAATTATGGGCTGGATGCGTAAGCTGCTGAGATAGTAGGTGTGGACAAGAGGAATCCTGTCCCTGGTGGGGCAGCAGGAGGATGGAGTGAGGGCAGACATGTGCAAAATGATAGCAATATTGCTGAGGGCAGTGTTGATGGTGGAGGAAGGTAAGGCCCTTTCTTTGAAGGAGGACATCTCCTTTGTTCTGGAATGAAAAGGGTCACCCTGAATGCAGAAATAACAGAGATGGAGGAATTGAGAGAAGGGAATGATATTCTTACAAATAACAGGGTGGAAAGTGGTACAGTACAGGTAGCTGTGAGAGTCAATGGGTTTGTAATAGACATCAGTAGATAAGCTGTCTCCAGAGACAGAAAGATCAAGAAAGGGGTGGAAGGTGTTAGAAAAGGACCAAGTAAATATGGAGGCATATGAACACACTTCACCTGGGAGTCTGTTGGCGGTTATCTACCATATCCGATGCTCCCAAAGTGGCCTCCTGTATAGCGGTAAGAACTGACATAGATTGGGAGACCGCTTTGCTGAACACCTGTGCTCCATCTGCAAAAAAAAAGGGATCTCCCAGTGGCCACCCATTTTAATTCCACTTCCCATTCAGATTCTGACATATCAGTCCATAGCCTCGTCTACTATCGTGATGAGGCCACATTCAGGTTGGAGGAGCAATACCTTATTTTCCACCTGAACATCAATTTCTTGAACTTCCAGTAATGGTCTCCCACCCCTCTACCATTCTCCATTACCTTTTCCCTCTCTCACCTTATCTCCTCATCTGCCCATCACCTCCCTCTGGTACTTTTCCATGGCCTCTGTCCTCTCCTATCAGATTTCCTCTTCGCCAGTCCTGTATCTTTTTCACCAATCAACTTCCGAGCTCTTTACTTCATACCTCCCCACTCCCGTTCCACCCATCACCTTGTGTTTCTTCCTCCCCTCCCACCTTCTTCCTCTGACTCCTCATCTTTTTTTCTCTGGTACCGATAAAGGATCTTGGCTCGAAACGTCAACTACACTCTTTTCCATAGATGCTGCCTGGCTTGCTGAGTTCCTCCAGCATTTTGTGAGAGTTGCTTGGATTTCCAGCATCTGCAAGCTTTCTTTTGCTTGAGCCTGGGTTCTAGTACCTTTGCCAATCATCTTAAGTTATCTTTGAACATGGTTGATGCTGATAATAATCAGTGGGGGTTGAAAATTGAAACTTTCTAGCACCTCTAGGAGTTCCATCCTTCCCTTCCGCATTCAACAGGTCACAATATCACTGCTGCATGATACACATATTCCTCACTTCTCCCTTTTCAGCACTTCAAAGGGCCGAATTCCCCAGCCTGCCATTCCTACCTACCACCCCCCATCATATTGCTCTTCCACATGAAACTGCAGGCGATGCAACAACTGTTCTTCCCTTCCCACCATCCAGGGATGCAAAAGACTTCCTAGTTAAAGCAGCAATTCACTGTACTTTTACCAGTACAGTGCACTGCATTCAGTGTTCACAGTATGGCCTCCTCTATAACCAAGTGCAGATTGGAGATCACTATGTAGAGTACCTATGTTCAATTTACAGGGTGATCTTGAGATTTCCATCGCTTGCCATCTTAGATTCACCACACCTCTCTGACCTCTCACACCTAAGGCTCAAAACAAGCTCGCAGAACATCACATCATCACACTGGTCACACTGCAGGGCTCATTACCGACTTCAAGAAACCTATGAATGGTCAAGCACTAGTAAGTAGAACTTGAAGTGCCATTTCATACTAATTGCATACTAATTACCACTAACTTTAGACACTGCTCAACTCAACACGATTCCAGTATTTCTCTAACATGCTTCATGATGCAATACTTATACACCACTTCCATTTGCTTTAAAAACCCTCAAGCACTCCGCACTGCTGCAAACTTTGTACCCATATCTCAAATCACCATCACACCACAATGTCCATGCATGCCACATCACTCAAGCATATGGCTTGATACCCAGGGCACATTTCCCTCATGTGGTGGATATCCAGAGGCAGAGACTAACCATAATTATACAGACATGTCCAAAGATCCATGAGACAATGCTATTAGAACAGCTACCATTACCACCATAGTCAGACAGCTGAATAAGAAAGGGTAAAATTGTCATGTTTACTTCATCTTCTCAGATTTGCATGCAGCAGTTTGCCACAAATACCAATTTTAAAATCAAATAGTACTTCTTAGTCAATATTCAAAATTATTCTTTATATCTCTTCAAAATAGAGCCTGAAAACTTTTATATTCATATGAATCACCAACAGGGGCCTTGGTGTAATGTCTCAATTTAGAGCAGGAGAACCACAATTTTAGGCCTGCATTTTCATGACCAAATTATCGGAGAAGGGTTTGAAACAGCACCCTTAAATCTGAGTGCATTCCCTTTATACATTCAATTCCTCCCCATCTAATCTACATAATTTAAAACTGCCTTATTGTTTGAGTTCTGACAAAGGGTCTTCAATCTAAATGTTAATTCTATTTTTCTTTTCACACATGCTGCCTGACCTGCTGGGTGTTCCCAATGTTCAGTTATTTTTTTTAAGTCTCAGAAGGGCAAATGCAATCACTGAGCTAGAACTGCTATCATAGGCTTGATACTTCTATAAACAAGGAGCACTTGGGATTTAGACCTGGAGATCACAATGGCATAGGATTTTGTGCAGTGTTTGGACTAGATCTTTGACAGCATGAAATGATGGCTAACTCTGTGTTTGTCAAACGAGTGACTCCCAATCCTGCAATGATTCAATTCTAAAATCCTCATTTTTAATCTCAAGTCTCCCCATGCCTCTCCCTTTACTCATCCAATTGCCTCCAGTTCTAAATCTGCTGCTATTAGCATTCCTCTATTTACATCCCATTGAACACCTGTAGCTTTAATTTCTCCAGCATTGGGTAGCAGTAAGCCAAAGTCCCAAAATCTGAAAAACAATACCACACCTCCATGGCTCTCAACATCTTTTTGCTTCCTATAGACTTGCCTCTGACCAAAATTTTTGTTTGCTACTTCAAAATTCTTCCTGGTTTAACAACATATCCGTGCAGCACTTTGGGAAGTTGAACTAAGCAAAAACAGCAGTACAGATACAAAAGGTTGTTGTGTTTGAATTCCTATTGAAAAATCCCCATTCTTTTAAAATACAAGTGTAAAAGCTCCGAACTTGTTTGTACTTATTAATATTTGGAATCAACTATGACTTTAAGCATGAATTTAAATATTTCATTTCACATGAATGTTAGATGCTAATTATATTTTGCTTTGGAATTTTGGTGGATCATTTATTCAAAGCAACTACTGAAAAAACTGATCTTGACTAAGGCAATTTCCTGTCAAAACATCATCTTCCTTCTGGTTCAAATCCTTTTGGTCATTCCATAAGACCATAAGACATAGGAGCAGAATTAGGCCATCTGGCCCATCAAGTCTGCACTGCCACTGAATCATGGCTGATCCTTTTTTTCTATCTCCTCCTTGACCCCAGTTCCTGGCCTTCTTCCCACAACCTCTGATGCCATGTCCTATCAAGAACCTATCAATCTCTGCTTTAAATACACCCAACGACCTGGCCTCCACAGCTGCATGTGGCAACAAATTCCACAAATTCACCATCCTTTGGCTAAAGAAATTTCTCCGCATCTCTGTTTATAAATTTGCTGACGATACAACCATTGTTGGTAGTGTCATGTATCCCGTGATGGGAATAAAGAACCAGCAGAAATAGAAAACACTTTGGAGTCCAGTATTGCTATAAACTAATAATATTTATTAGTAACTACGCAATACTGTAATATAAATGTAGATAAACCAAACAGGTTAGCAATGATTATAAGTACAGTATATCAGTAAGTGTGGAAATATATGTATGAAAAACCAAGCTTCTTTAAATCTAGGAGTAAAAAGATACAGTCTTACAATGATGAATGATGAGTAAAGTTCAGTTGTGGTATTCAGTTGAGGGGAGAGGGGAGGGGGGAGGGGGGAGGGGGAGAGGGGAGAGGGGAGAGGGGAGAGGGGAGAGGGGAGAGGGGAGAGGGGAGAGGGGAGAGGGGAGAGGGGAGAGGGGAGAGGGGAGAGGGGAGAGGGGAGAGGGGAGAGGGGAGAGGGGAGAGGGGAGAGGGGAGAGGGGAGAGGGGGAGAAAAAAAAAAAAAAATATATATATATATATATATAGATAGATAGATAGATAGATAGATAGATAGATTTGAGTCTTCAGGTGAGCTGATGCCGTCCATCTTCTCGTTGTCCTTCGAAATCTTTTAGAAGTCACCGACTGTGCCTTTAGCAAAGGGGACTAGTTTTCTGTGGTGGAGCTATCCCACAGCGAGGGTGGACACATGGACAATGCTCCACCAGTCAACCCTTTTCCTCTTTCCACTGCAAGAGTGACTGATCGATCCACTTAATCAATCCTCCAAAACCCACTTTTTCTGTGGGCACAACAATGCTCAGTGTCCAGAACATGTGTCTGAGGTCTATCATCTGACCTCCTATTTTATCTTCCCGTGCCGAAAATCAACTGTCATTCAAATAACTCCTCCTTCCTCTCTCTGTCAAAGAAATGCAAGCAGGGAAAAGTCCTTGAGAAATATCAACAACCTGCCGGAAAAATCATAACATCAATTGTCCATTAAATAACGTCGCCTTCGGTCACCATAGCAACTTATGAGCTGCTCGGTGCCACCTCCAACTCCAACTCAGCAGAAATCCAAAAGTTACTTCCAGTGCCTTAAAGTGATAGTCCAACAGTTAGTCTTCGTCTCTCTCTTTCAAAACAACACGTTGGTGTTAAATAACACTCTCTCTCTCTTTTCAAAAGCACAGTTCATAAGGGTAATTCAGGACCCCGTTACAGTAGAATCTCAGGTGGTGATGAGATGGCGTGCAAGAGTGAGATATGCCAACTAGTGGAATGATGCCGCAGCAACAACCTGGCACTCAACGTCAGTAAGATGAAAGAGCTAATTGTGGACTTCAGGAAGGGTGAGACGAAGGAGCACATACCAATCCTCAGAGGGATCAGAAGTGGAGAGAATGAGCAGCTTCAAGTTCCTCGGTATCAAGATCTCTGGGGATCTAACCTGGTCCCAACCTATCGATGTTGTTATGAAGAAGGCAAGAAGTGGCTATACTTTATAAGGAGTTTGAAGAGATTTGGCATGTCAACAAATGCACTCAAAAACTTAAATAGTTATACCGTGGAGAGCATTCTGACAGGCTGTATCACTCTCTGGTATAGAGGGGTGCTGCACAGAACCGAAAGAAGCTGCAGAAGGTTGAAAATCTAGTCAGCTCCATCTCGGGCACTAGCCTACCAATGTACCCAGGACATCTTTAGGGAGCGGTGTCTGAGAAAGGCAGCGTCCATTATTAGGGACCTCCAGCACCCAGGGCATGCCCTTTTTTCACTGATACCATCAGGTAGGAGGTACAGAAGCTTGAAGGCACACACTTAGTGATTCAGGGACAGCTTCTTCTCCTCTGCCATCCAATTCCTAAATAGACATTGAAGCTTTGGAGACTACCTCAAATTTTTTAATATACAGTATTTCTGTTTTTGCACATTCTTTTAAATCTATTCAATATACGTAATTGATTTACTTGTAATTTATTATGCTTTGTTTTATTTATTATTAGTTTTTCTCTCTTTGCTAGATTATGTAATGCATTGAACTGCTGCTGCTAAGTTAACAAATTTCACGTTACATGCCGGTGATAATAAACCTGATTCTGATTCTGAAATGGCACCTCTCCACTCTGAGGCTATGGGCTCTTGTCCTATAGTCTCCCACCATGGGAAACATCCTTTCCACATCTACTCTGTCTAGGCCTTTCAACATTCAAAAGGTTTCAATGAGATCACCACCTGCCCCCCCCCACCCCCCCACCTTCATCCTTCTGAATTGCAGCAAGTACAGACCCTGAGCCATCAAACACTCCCTTTCATTCCTGGAATAATCTTTGTGAACCTTCTCTGGATCCTCTCCAACACCAGCACATCTTTTTAAGATGAGGGGCCCAAAACTGTTCACAATACACAGTTACAGAGAAAGGTTGAACAAGTTGGGTCTTTATTCTTTGTAGCATGGAAGGTTGAGGGGGGACTTGATAGAGGTATTTAAAATTATGAGGGGGATAGATAGAGTTGACATGGTTAGGCTTTTTCCATTGAGGGTGGGGGAGATTCAAACAAGAGGACATAAGTTGAGAGTTAAAGGGCAAAAGTTTAGGGGTAACATGAGGGGGAACTTCTTTACTCAGAGAGTGGTGGCTGTGTGGAACGAGCTTCCAACAGAAGTGGTTGGGGCAGGTTTGATATTGTCATTTAAAGTTAAATTGGATAGATATATGGACAGGAAAGGAATGGAGGGTTATGGGCTGAGTGCAGGTCGGTGGGACTAGGTGAGAGTAAGAGTTCGGCAGGGACTAGAAGGGCCGAGATGGCCTGTTTCCGTGCTGTAATTGTAATATGGTTATATGGTTATAATACTCACAGTGAGGCCTCACCAGTGCCTTATAAAGCCTCAGCTCTTCGCTCTTATTTTCTAGACTTCTTGAAATGAATGCTAACATGGCATTTGCCTTCCTCACCACCAACTTAACCTGCAAGTTAACCTTCAGGGTCTTCTGCACAAGGACCCCCAAGTCCCTCTGCATCTCAGAGTTTTGGATTTTCTCCCTGTTTAGAAAATAGTCCATACATGACCCTGCATTTTCCAACACTGTATTTCATTTGCCACTTTCTTGCCCAGTCTCCTAATCTAAGTCCTTCTGCATCCTTCCTGTTTCCTCAACACTACCTGCCCCTCCACCAATCTTCGTATCATCTACAAATTTGGCAACAAAGCCATCTATTTCATCATCTAAATCATTTATACACAGCATAAAAAGAAGCGGTCCTAACACCGACCCCTGCGGAACATCACTAGTCACTTGCAGCCAACCAGAAAAAGATCTTTTTATTCCCACTCGCTGCCTCCTACCAATCAGCCAATGCTCTAACTATGTTAGTAACTTTCCTGTAATATCATGGGCTCTTAACTTGGTAAACAGCCTCATATGTGGCACCTTGTCAAAGGCTTTCTGAAAGTCCAAATATACAACATCCCTTTATTTATCCCACTTGTAATCTCCTCAAAGAATTCCAACAGGTTCATCAGGCAGGATTTTCCCTGAAGGAAACCATGCTGACATTGTACTCTCTTGTCCTGTGTCACCAAGTACTCCAGCACCTCATCCTTAACAATTGACTCCAACATCTTCCCAACCACTGAGGTCAGGCTAACTGGTCTATAATTTCTTTTTTGCTGCTTTCCTCCTTTCTGAAAGAGTGGAGTAACATTTGCAATTTTCCAGTCCTCTGACACCATACCAGAGTCCAATGATTTTTGAAGATCATTTCTAATGCCATCACAGTCTCGAACACTAGTTCTTTCAGAATCCCAAGGTGCAGTTCATTTGGTCCAGGTGACTTATGTACCTTTAGGTCTTTCAGATTTTTGAGCACCTTCTCTCCTGTAACAGTAACTGCACCCATTTCTCTTTTTTCACACACTATAACATCAGGCATACTGCTCGTGTCTTCCACAGTGAAGACTGATGCAAAATATTCATTTAGTTCATCAGCCATCTCCTCATCCCCAGTTATGATTTCTCCTGCCTCATTTTCTAGTGGTCCAATATCCACTCTCATTTCTCTTTTGCTTATAACATACTTGAAAAATCTTTACTATCCACTTTGATATTATTTACTAGCTTGCTTTCATTTTCATCTTTTCCCTTCTAATGTGAAGAGCAAGAGGATAAGATGTGAGAGAATAGGACCAATCAAGTATGACAGTGGAAAAGTGTGCATGGAACCACAGGAGATAGCAGAGGTACTTAATGAATACTTTGCTTCACCATGGAAAAGAATCTTGGTGATTGTAGGGATGACTTGCAGCGGACAGAAAAGCTTGAGCATGTAGATATTAAGGAAGAGGATGTGCTGGAGCTTTTGGAAAGCATCAAGTTGGATAAGTCACCAGGACCTGATGAGATGTACCCTAGGCTACTGAGGGAAGTGAGGGAGGAGATTGCTGAGCCTCTGGTGATTATCTTTCCATCATCAATGAGGACAGGAAAGGTTCCGGAGGATTGGAGGGTTGTAGATGTTGTTTCCTTATTGAAGAAAGGGAGTAGAGATAGCCTTGGAAATTATAGGCCAGTGATTGGTAAGTTGAGGGAGAAGATCCTGAGAGGCAGGATTTATGAATTTATGAACATTTGGAGGGGCATAATATGATTAGGAATAGTCAACATGGCTTTGTCAAAGGCAGGTCTTGCCTTATGAGCCTGATTGAATTTTTTGAGGATGTGACTAAACACATTGATGAAGATCGAGCCGTAGCTGTATTGTAAATGGATTTCAGCAAGGCATTTGATAAGGTACCCCATGCAAGGCTTATTGAGAAAGTAAGGAGGCATGGGATCCAAGGAGACATGCTTTGTGGATCCAGAAATGGCTTGCCGACAGAAGGCAAAGAGTGGTTGTAGATGAGTCATATTCCGCATGGAGGTCGGTGACCAGTGGTGTGCCTCAGGGATCTGTTCTGGGACCCTTTCTCTTCGTGATTTTCATAAATGACCTGGATGAGGAAGTAGAGGGATGGGTTAGTAAATTTGCTGATGACACAAAGGTTGGGGGTGTTGTGGATAGTGTGGAGGGCGGTCAGAGCTTACAACGGGACATTGATAGGATGCAAAACTGGGCTGCAGATTGAGTTCAACCCAGTTAAGTGCGAAGTGGTTCATTTTGTTAGATCAGATATAATGGCAGAATATAGCATTAATGGTAAGACTCTTGGCAGTGTGGAGGATCAGAGATCTTGGGGTCCAAGTCCACAGGACACTCAAAGCTGCTACGTAGGTTAACTCTGTGGTTAAGAAGGCATATGGTGCATTGGCCCTTATCAACCGTGGGATTGAGTTTAAGAGCTGAAAGGTAATGCTGCAGCTACACAGGACCCTGGTCAGATCCCACTTGGAGTACTGTGCTCAATTCTGGTTGCCTCACTACAGGAAGGACGTGGGAACCATAGAAATGGTGCGGAGGAGATTTACGAGGATGTTGTCTGGATTGGGGAGCATGCCTTATGAGAATAGGTTGAGTGAACTCAGCCTTTTCTCCTTGGAGCGACGGAGGATGAGAGGTGACCTGATAGAGGTGTATAAGATGATGAGAGGCATTGATCGTGTGGATAGTCAGAGGCTTTTTCCCAGAGCTGAAATGGCTAGCACGAGAGGACATAGTTTTAAGGCGCTCGGAAGGAGGTACAGAGGAGATATCAGGGGTAAGTTTTTTTAAAAATGCAGAGTGTAGTGAGTGCGTGGAGTGGGCTGCCAGTGGCGGCAGTGGATGCGGAAATTATAGCGTCTTTTAAAAGGCTCCTGGATAGGTACAAGGAGCTTAGAACAATAGAGGGCTATGAGTAAGCCTAGGTAGTTCTAAGGTAAGGACATGTTCGGCACAGCTTTGTGGGCCAAAGGGACTGTATTGTGCTGTAGGTTTTCTATGTTTCTAATGATTTTTTAGTTGCTCTCTATAGGTTTTTTAAAAACTTCCCAATCCTGTCTTCCCAGTAATTTTTACTTTGCTGTATGCCCTTTCTTTTGCTTTTACAATAGGTTTGACGGTTTGACTTCCCTTGTCAGCCACGATTGTACTATTTTACCATTTGAGTATTTCTTCATTTTTTGAATACACATGTCCTTCACCTTCCTCATTTTTCCCAGAAACACACGCCATTGCTGCTCTGCTGACACCCCTGCCAGCAGCTCCTTCCAATTTACTTTGGCCAACTCCTCTCTCATACCACTGTAATTTCCCTTACTCCACTGAAATACTGCTACATCAGACTTTACTTTCTTCCTCTCAAATTTCAAGTTGAACTCAATCATATTGTGACCACTGGTTTCTAAGGGTTTTTTTTTTACCTTAAACTCCCCAGTCCCCTCCAGTTGATTACATAACACCCAATCCAGTACAGCTGATCCCCTAGCAGGCTCAATGACAAACTGCTCTAATAAGCTATCTCTTTGGCATTCAATAAACTCACTCTCTTGAGATCCTTACCAACCTGATTTTCCCAATCAACATGTTAAAATCTCCCATGACTACCATAACATTGCCCTTTTGACTCGCCTTTTCTATTTCCTGTTGTAACCTGTGGTCCACCTCCCAGCCACTATTGGGAGCCCTGTATATAACTGCCATCAATGTCCTTTTACCCTTGCAGTTGTTTTTAAACTCAACCCACAAGAATTCAACATCTTCCGATCCTATGTCACATCTTCCTACTGATTTGATGCCATTCCTTACCAATAGAGCCACACCACCCTCTCTGCCTACCTTCCTGTCCCTCCGATATAACATGTAACCTTGGGCATTCAACTCCCAACTACAACCATTCTTTAGCCACGATTCAGTCATGGCCACAACATCATTCCTGGCAATCTGTAATATTGCAACAAGATCATCCACCTTATTTCTTATACTACGTGCATTTAGATACAACACCTTGAGTACCGTATTTGATGCCCTTTCTGACTCTGCATCACAGACTGGGACATATTCAAAACAGCAGCCTCCTATGACGACCATACAGACATTGAGGAGTATGCGGAGGCAGTAATCAGCTACATAGCCAAATGCACGGAGGATGTCACTGTGATGAAAACCTTCACCGCACGTGGTTATAAAAAGCTATGGATGACAACAGCGGTGCGTTCACTACTGAAGGCTCATGACACAGCCTACAGATTGGGGGACAGGAGTGCGCTTCGCTCAGCCAGGTCTGCGCTTTCACTAGGGATCAGGAAAGCGAAAAGGGCCTACGCGGGCAAAATACATGGACACTTCTGTGACACAGGCGGATGTGGCAGGGAATTAAAGCTCTGACAGACTACAAGATCAGGCAGAAAACTGATGACAGCGACACCTCTCTACCAGGCAGGCTTAACAATTTCTTTACCCGCTTCGAAGCATCAAACACTACAGCAAGGGGGAGAGCCAGTCCCTTTTTACCATCTGACCAGCCGACTCCAATCATTGATCCAGAGCAACACGGAGGACCCTTGCCAGGGTCAACCCACGAAAAACGGGAGGTCCCAACAACATCCCTGGACGTGTGCTCAAGGAATGTGCTGATGTATTAGCAGATGTCCTGACAGACATTTTCAACATCTCTCTTAGTCAAGCTATTGTCCCCAGATGCTTCAAAACCTCCACAAATATTCCCTGTAGCAAAGAAATCAGTTGTAGCCTGTCTGAATGATTACCGTCCCGTTGCCCTGACCCCCACAGTGATGAAATGTTTTGAATGGCTTGTCAAGCCTCATATCACAGCCAGCCTCCCCTCATCGCTGGATCCTCTACAGTTTGCTTATCGTCCAAGTCGCTCTACGGAGGACGCAGTATCCACCACACTGCACACAATTCTCTCTCACTTGGACAACAAAGACACTTACGCCAGAATCCTGTACATTGATTTCAGTTCAGCGTTCAATACCATCATCCCGCAGAGACTAGTGGAGAAACTATCGCTGCTTGGCCTTAGCACTGCCATGTGTCGCTGGATTCTGGATTTCTTGACAGAGAGACCACAGTCAGTCTGTGTTGGCAGGAATATCTCTGACTCCATCACACTGAGCACTGGATCCCCACAAGGCTGTGTGCTTAGCCCATTGCTGTTTACACTGCTGACACATGACTGTGCAGCCAGATTCAAGGAGAACCTGATCATTAAATTTGCAGATGATACCACAGTGGTGGGGCTCATCAGCAAGAATGATGAAACTATGTACAGGGAGGAGGTCAAACACCTAGAGAGCTGGTGCAGGGATAACAACTTGATGCTTAATGTCACCAAAACCAAGGAGATGATCGTCGATTTCAGACGATCAGCATCAGCGGCTCCACAGTGGAGAGAGTGGAAAACATCAAGTTCCTTGGGGTGCATATCTCAGACAATCTCACCTGGTCCAGGAGCACCACTGGGATTGTGAAATGGGCCCAGCAGAGATTGCACTTTGAGGAAGTTTAAACAAGCATCACTCCCCACTAACATCTTAACTACATTCTGCAGAGGCGTGGTTGAGAGTGTGCTGACCTTTTGCATCACAAAAAAGCCTTGCAAAGGGTGGTTAGGGGAGCAGAGAAGGTTATTGGGGTCTCCCTACCTTCTGTCCGAGACCTCTTTCAGAGTCGATGCCTCCAGAAGACACAGTACATCATTAAAGACCCCTCACATCCTCTCCATGAACTGTTTGTTCTTCTGCCATCAGGCAAACGTTATAGGAGCATCAAAACTAAAACCACAAGGCTACTAAACAGCTTCCTCCCACAGGCAGTCAGACTGCTAAATAGCTGCTCTACCTGACTCTGCTTTGGACACTTCTAACTTGCACTGGACACTTATAACTGATTTTAACTGACATGTGGCTGTTGTGTTTTACTATTTATTGTTATGTTTATTATTTAGTGTTGCATTTGTATGTTATGATTGCACTGCCCCTGAGAAATGCTGTCCTCATTCTGCCCTGCAGAGCTGATGTATGGTTAGAATGACAATGAAGTTTTTTGAATCTTGAATCTTTGAATCTAATGATCTGATTCTCAGCTTGTTGGCTGCAACAAAGTCCCATTACCTGCCTGCCCTTCTTGACAATCTGACTGCAGGCTATCTTTACTTTTTTTTAAAACTATCCATCCTTTCCGGTTCCCACCCCCTGCCAAGTCAGCTTAAACCCTCCCCACAGCTCTAACAATCCTTTAACTGAAGTTTAACAGAGCTCAGTACATTGTGCTGCCTTCTACCCTTTTGATAATCCTGCCTGATTAAATGCAGATCATCTGCACCCATCCTGCCCAATATTTGCATTCCCTTTGCCAGTGTAGTGACCCAGTAAGTATATTTTATCACTTCATTGTTTTCAGGGCTCAACAAAAATGTTTACTTTTAGTGCTTCTAATTAATTTATTCATGTTTTTCATTCTACCATTCAACAGCCACAAACATTGATCTTTAATCTCATTTAGTCCTTCATTTGTGTTTTGGTTGATGCATTTTCCATCAAAAACATTCTTATAAACACATAATGGTAAACATTAAGCCACTTTCCCCCCAGGCTTTAGTTTGATGAAATTTCCTGAAGGGTATCATGGTGTGTAACATTCAGCCTCTTATGTTCTAAATTGCTGTTGCAACTGCTGCTGTCTCAGTGTTTGTGGTTTGGCAGATATCCTTGAGTTGAGTCAGATATCAAAATCTTACAGGATTTGTGCAAATACATTTTTGATTGCTGGTTCTTTCCAAGTTTAACAAATAGTTATGGAAATTCACCATAGATTCTGGTCACTGTTTTCTCTAAAAGAAATGAATTAATCGGGACTGAAGCTCTCAAAAATGAACAGCCAAATCTGTTTCAAGTGTTGAAACTTCAAGAAAACTTTTAAAGCAGAGTCATAAAGTCATAGCGATATTCCATAGAAAACTCCCTTCAGCCCACCAAATCTGCACCATCTATTAAGCATCTATTTACACTAACAGTATTCTAACTGATTTTATTCTCCTTACATTCCTTTCAATTTGCAACTACCCTCCAGTCAGATTTTCTGTTTCATTTATAAATAACTGCCCACTGTAAATTCTCCTTATACTCACAAAACCACACATTTTTGTATTGTGGGAAGATACCAGAACACCCAGAGGAAATCCTTTAATTACTTTTTATAACCACTTGACCACTGAAAACTTAGGCCAATGTCTATTGATAGTAATGTTCTACTACTGTCGAAGGACAGGAGGAGCATGACATAGGGAAATCAAAAGGTGAAATACTGTCTCTTTTTTCTCTAGCACTGTTGCAAATTAACATGATTTTCTGCAATTCAAACAGGCTCTGTGTCATGGGGAGGTTGTGGGGAGAGTATAAATAAGTGACTAGAAATAGGTATACTTTAAATTTTAGCTATTCTGCTTTCCGTAACAGTCAGAGCCAAAATCTGGATGAGGTTTATGTTTTTTTAAAGAAAATAACGTGCAGTGAAATGTGCAGTCTGGGGTATTGACTGGCAACTTTGGAACCATTATGGCAATTCAGAAAGCCAATGATGAAAAAGTATGTACTCCTAGGAACAATAGTACTAATGAAATCAGTGCTAAGAGGAGATATAAAGACAGATACATCACTGACAGCCGTGATTTTGTCAGGAACCTGAGGTACAGTATACATTATGGCCTTCTGGTCCTTGAAACCTGGTCAAGGGGTCAGCACCCAAATCCCACCTTCAATTGTGACTTCATCTAGACTTCTAGAGTGAGAATTGGTACTGATAAGTTGTACAGCCAAACAAAAGGGAAGGCAGCAGCTTTCAACACATCCACAGGAATAAAGACATCATTGGATTTGAGTGGTCTGTCAACAGATGGAACAGCATCTGTCAGCATCCTGCACCACGGCAGTGAGTATCTGTACTTCTTGCTCCAGCTGACCCAACACCAGCTTTCAGACAGCCCCTGCACATTATTTTTAGTGGTTCATTCCTGAATGAGTCATGAAACAACATAATTCTTGTTTCACTACTGCATGAGCACAAGGCTCCTAGAACAGCAGTGCACAGCCAGACAGACATCAGCTTTGAAATAGTGATTCAGGTATTGACAAGCACTTATACTTCAGGACCAAGAACACAAGAGCAAACCAGTGCTCAGTGAGGTATGGATAAAGTGAGACAATCCTGCCACTATAGGTCATTGCTGCAAGTCCAGTAGAAATCGTGAATACAGTTCCAGTCGCTGCAATACAATAATATTACTGCCAATAAAAGGAGGCAAAAAAGAACAACCAAGATGACGAAGACAGAAGCAAAATTATAGAATGTATTAATGAACCCCTGTATAAGTGAGAGAGAGAGTGAGAGGGAGCGCGAGAGAGGGAGAGCGAAAAGAATTTCCTTCCAAAATAGGAGCAGCAGTAATTGACCTATAATTAATTCAACTCCCCCACTAAACTTTTCCTCATAAAGGTGGAAAGATTGCTGTTTCAGGGTTCAAGACAGACTGGATAATACAATCCATGACATACAGTCTCACCTAGCATAGAACAATTGGCGAGAATGGATACAGTCAAAGGGAAAGTATTCAACAGTATGGTGAGCAAATCAATCTACTGAACAGGTTCCCTGGGGAGATGGTGAAAGCATGCAAAACTGATTAATTCAAACACAAATGTCATCAGTTTTTTTTCCAAAAAATATCTAACTGTCTCATGCTGGCTCAAAATCTCACCTAAAAACATTTTGGAAACATGCTTACAACATGCTCATTTGGAACAAATGCAGGCAGTTTATTATTACCTTCCCAAAGAAATTATGGAAAGACATTAAATGATAGTTCTGAAAGAAGTGTCCAGATCAATTAATTTAAAACATGCTAGTCTACACCCTTTATACAAGGGGAAAATGTTTCTGACTGAAAAAAATGCGCATGGAGGTTCTGTCTAAGGAGGACATAAATAATCTTCCAGAAATAGTAGGGGACAGAGGGTCCAGTGAGATGGAGGAACTGAGCGAAATACTTGTTAGTAGGGAGGTGTTAGGTAAATTGAAGGAATTGAAGGCAGATAAATCCCCAGGGCCAGATGGTCTGCATACTAGAGTGCTTAAGGAAGTAGCCCAAGAAATAGTGGATGCATTAGTGACAATTTTTCAAAACTCGTTAGATTCTGGACTAGTTCCTGAGGATTGGAGGGTGGCTAATGTAACCCCACTTTTTAAAAAAAGGGAGAGAGAAACCAGGGAATTATAGACTGGTTAGCCTAACGTCGGTGGTGGGGAAACTGCTGGAGTCAGTTATCAAAGATGTGATAACAGCACATTTGGAAAGCGGTGAAATCATCGGACAAAGTCAGCATGCATTTGTGAAAGGAAAATCATGTCTGACGAATCTCAGAATTTTTTGAGGATGTAACTAGTAGAGTGGATAGGGGAGAACCAGTGGATGTGGTATATTCGGATTTTCAAAAGGCTTTTGACAAGGTCCCACACAGGAAATTAGTGTGCAAACTTAAAGCACACGGTATTGGGGGTAAGGTATTGATGTGGATGGAGAATTGGTTAGCAGACAGGAAGCAAAGAGTGGGAATAAACGGGACCTTTTCAGAATGGCAGGCGGTGACTAGTGGGGTACCGCAAGGCTCAGTGCTGGGACCCCAGTTGTTTACAATATATATTAATGACTTGGATGAGGGAATTAAATGCAGCATCTCCAAGTTTGCGGATGACACGAGGCTGGGTGGCAGTGTTAGCTGTGAGG
This sequence comes from Mobula birostris, assembly GCF_030028105.1. Lineage (NCBI taxonomy): Eukaryota > Metazoa > Chordata > Chondrichthyes > Myliobatiformes > Myliobatidae > Mobula > Mobula birostris. The sequence goes on from NC_092388.1 coordinate 59,580,800, forward strand.
AGGATGCTAAGAGGATGTACAGTGACTTGGATAGGTTGGGTGAGTGGGCAAATTCATGGCAGATGCAATTTAATGTGGATAAATGTGAAGTTATCCACTTTGGTGGCAAAAATAGGAAAGCAGATTATTATCTGAATAGTGGCCAATTAGGAAAAGGGGAGGTGCAACGAGACCTGGGTGTCATTATACGCCAGTCATTGAAAGTGGGCATGCAGGTACAGCAGGCTGTGAAAAAGGCGAATGGTATGCTGGCATTTATAGCAAGAGGATTTGAGTACAGGAGCAGGGAGGTACTACTGCAGTTGTACAAGGCCTTGGTGAGACCACACCTGGAGTATTGTGTGCAGTTTTGGTCCCCTAATCTGAGGAAAGACATCCTTGCCATAGAGGGAGTACAAAGAAGGTTCACCAGATTGATTCCTGGGATGGCAGGACTTTCATATGAAGAAAGACTGGATGAACTGGGCTTGTACTCGTTGGAATTTAGAAGATTGAGGGGGGATCTGATTGAAACGTATAAAATCCTAAAGGGATTGGACAGGCTAGATGCAGGAAGATTGTTCCCGATGTTGGGGAAGTCCAGAACAAGGGGTCACAGCTGGAGGATAAAGGGGAAGCCTTTTAGGACCGAGATTAGGAAAAACTTCTTCACACAGAGAGTGGTGAATCTGTGGAATTCTCTGCCACAGGAAGCAGTTGAGGCCAGTTCATTGGCTATATTTAAGAGGGAGTTAGATATGGCCCTTGTGGCTACGGGGATCAGGGGGTATGGAGGGAAGGCTGGGGCGGGGTTCTGAGTTGGATCATCAGCCATGGTCATAATAAATGGCGGTGCAGGCTCGAAGGGCCGAATGGCCTACTCCTGCACCTATTTTCTATGTTTCTAAACTGTGAACTCATATCAATGGATTGAGTAAAATGCAGAAGTGAAATTACTTCAATTTTTCTGGTCTCCACATGTATTGCTCAACTTGTTGGATATTTCTCTGCAACTTTAAACATGTTTGCTTGCTAACTTTTTGCTTTCTGATGAAAGGTCTTCAAGCCGAAATGCTAACCATGACTCTCCTTACAGGTTCTGTTGGACATGCTGAGCATTTTCAGCACTTGCTGTTTTTATTAACATGCAGATTATTTAACGTATCCAAAAGCGAAATGTTATACACACATGAAACCTAAAATAAAACAGAAAATTCTAGCAATACTCAGCAGGATTGGTAGTACAGAAAGAATAAGATAATGTTTTACATTGCTGGATCCAAATAATGCCCGTGTTTTTATGGGATACATAAAACATTCCTTGATTCAGTCCTACTTAGGTTCATCTTCGACTCAGTTAATTGTATCAGTTTCACTCCTTGCTTTTACACTCTACGAGAAAGTTTCATCATCTTTGCTGCCAGTTTCAACACTGTCCATAAATTAGTGACTTCTATCAGCTATAAACCATGACTATACTTACTTTCTTCCATTCCATTCTCCTGTTTTCCCAATTAATCTGGGTTAATGATCCCAGGTTCCATAATCAGAAAATCCACCATCTTCTTCCTCCTCAAATATTCATTCACTTCCACCATAGCTACCAGAGACCTCAAACATATTGTTCCACTTCTTATACTTCTGCTTTTGCTGATTGTCCTCCCACTCTGAACATTGTCATTATCTGTCCCATTTAGCTCCACATTCAATAATCCTCCATAATTTCTGAAATTTCTGAAGTGTTACGATCAAGACAACTTCTCTTTTCTTCTGAAATAGTGAAAGGGGTTGTTCCTGCCAAGATACGTCGATGCACTCTTCCATCTCCACCAACATGGCAGCTTCTTTTACCTCTTTCCTTCTCACTGTCTAAAACCACAAATATTCCTTCTAAGTGAAGCAATGATGCCGGTACTTCTTATGTGCTGTACACATTGCTTACAATGGGATCTCCTCTACATTAGGTAAACCAAATACACTGATAAAGGAAACAATATGAAGATCTCAAGATTTGTTGTCTTCAATTCTTTAGCCCCTTACACTTTCCCAATGACTTCCAATATTCAACTCAAGGAACACCACCATTAACAAATTTTGATCAACCATTGTCTGATCAGGAACACAGCAGCATTTCCAGACTCAAACCTGAATTAAATGATTTCAGGTAATCAGTAATTTGCTAACTTTTGTATTTCCTGTTTTGAGCATTTTTTTCTCTCTTCTGATATAATTCCCCCCCCCCCCCCCCCATCTATACCTGCTCTAGATCCAACCTTAATTAAAAATATCTTTACCAACCTTTCCACTCTGGTCTACCTCATCCTTTTTGTCACAGAAATCTTACTTGCCCTCTATCACATTGGTGATTTTTCATTATGTTCTCTCAACACATCACTCCTTGTCACCATCTTGCTTCCTAACTTGCTGAATATTTTCACATATATGTTTTCAGTTTATATTTGTTGTTAGCTTGTTAATTAATATGGATTATCAATCAAATATATTCAAAATCATAAGACATATCTATCAAGTATTAAAGGATTGAAGACTGTACTAATTGGACAACATGTGACTGTAGAGTCATTGAGTACTACAGCACAGAAACAGGCCTTCAGCCTATCAAGTCTATGCTGAACTATTATTTCTTGGTTTCATTGATCTGCACCTGGACTGTAATCCCTCCACATTCCTCCCATCCATGTACTCATCGAAACTTCTCTTAAATGTTGAAATCTAAATAGCTTCCACTGTCAACTTGTTCTATACTTGCACCATCCTCTGAATGAAGTTCCTCTTAAACATTCCATCTTTCACCCTTAATTTATGACCTCTAATTCATAATACAGGATTAATAACTTGCTGAGATTCCTGATGCAATTTGCACTTACTCTATCTATACCCGTCAACTTTGTATGCCTCCTTCAAATCTCCCCTTACCCCTCTGCACGCCACTGAATAGTCCTAAACTATTCTAGGCTTTCCCAAAAACTCAGGTGATCAAGACCTGGCAACATGCTTGCAAACTGTCTCTGTACTCTTTCAATCTTATTGATAGCTTTCTGTTTGCTAGGTGACCAGAAGTGCTCTCAAATTAGGCCTCACCAACATCCTATACAACTTGAACATAATATCCTAACTCCTAAACTCAGTACTTTGATTTATGGTCAATGTGGCAAAAGCTCTCTTTACAACCAAATCTACTTGTTACACAACTTTCAAGAAATTGCGGACTTGTGTTCTCTGTTCTATTGCACTCCTCGGTTAACTACTGTTCATTGTGTAATTTCTACCCTGGTTTGTCCCCCCAAAGAGCAGCACCTCACACTTGTCTGCATTAAATTCTATCTGCCATTTTTTCAGCCAGTCCAGATCCTGCTACAAACTCTGATAGCTTTCTTCACTGTCTACCACACCCCCAAATCTTGGTGTCATCCACAAGTTTGCTGATACAATTTACTACATCATTCAGATCGTTCATATAGGTGATAAACAACATTGGACCCAGCACCAATACCTTTGGCACATTATAGAAAGGATTCCCACTGGTACCTCGTTTAGCTTTCTGGATGTATTCTAAAGAATCAGGGCTAAGGGGTTATTATGGCATGGTACAGGATCCAAACCAGTCTTTCCTTTGGTGCAGTGTATTGTGCTAGAAATGTGGGATGAATGTTGGCAAATAACTATCCATGGTTTCCTTTGGAGAAGCTATCCGAGAAGGTGGGCAAACACCGTAGAATCAGCAATGAAATGACCAGCTTGGGACAGCACCTTGACCGCAAGGCCTTTACTAAGTCAGGTCACACTTCTCCATGTGCTGACAAACTGCCCAAATGCAACAGCCACTCCATCATTGGTAGAAGTGATGGAAGCTGTTGTCTCCTCCTCTCTTTAGTTGTCCAGCTCTCCTGAAACCAGCAATCTTTCTATGATTATCAATTGATTTTGAACTTGTACAATAAATTGAATGGTGGGGCTAACAGTTCCTATCATATTCAGCAGCTGGTGATGAGCAGGATGCAAAGACCTATCTGAAATGTAAACAGTTGCCACCACACCCCAACAATGGCCCACACTTACCACGCCATCCAGTGTGCAGCCCTGACCCACATTGCTGACTGGTAATGCCATTCTCTTCAGCCCATACACAGCTCTTACAGGAAGCCTCACCACAAGCTGAAACTGATTTATTACTGTGAGAGCACTAGAGAGATTTGTGCCAGATTCACAGAACAGCATAGGGGGAGGGTACAGATTCACAACAGAGAGGAAGGGGGGGTGGGGGGTGGAGAGAAGGAGGAAATATGGGAGAAATAAAGGAGAATGGCATGGTAAGAGGGCAACCACAAAAGGCCTGAAATAATTAATTCTAGCGATAACAGTGACTTCATTGCAACATGGCAGAAGATTCAGATAATGTAATAGCTGTGGAAATATTAGTCTTGGTGATGGAGGGAACAGATATCTAGGGGAAGCTTAACTGCTCCAATACAATACCAAGGATAAAAATGGAAGTTTAGTTATCATTCAGGGAGATAGAAGGATCAGTGGCTGAGTAATGGGAATTGTGGCAGGAATTAAAGCAAATTATGGATAATTTCTTGCCATGATCACAGTTAAAAGAATATCATTTTTGTCTTTGTTAAGGATATTTGTAAGTATCATGACAGAAAAATAATTGGATAAAATCAAATTAAGATGTTGTGGACAAGATTGGTATGCAAGCTGTTAAGTGCATAAGGAAGAATTTAACAGAAGAGTTCATGTAAAGATTTTTGATTAGGGATTTTTGTTTTCAGTGGCAGAACCCAGGCATGTATATTTGATGTAAATGGCAAAACAAAAGGGCAAAGGATAAATGTTCAATAAATATGCTGTATAGTTGCATAGTTGTGGATTAAAGGAAGAGAGGCAGGGTTTAGTGGAAAAATTAGGACAATGGGATAAGCTTGCAAACCTTTCTGAAGAGTTACTCATTTATAATGTGTGACTCTTTGGACAAGGTCACTATTTTATACATAAATTGCAATTGCTGTGGACATTGCGATGATGAAACATTAATCTAAATCACTACACTCCACTTGACCACAAGACATAGAAGCACAATTAGGTCATTCAGCCCACTGAGTCTGCTCCATCCCATCACGGCTGACTTATTATCTCTGTTAACCCTATTCTCCTGTTTTCTTCCCATAACCTTTCATCCCCTAACTAATCAATAACCTATCAGTGCAGCAGACACAAAATGCTGGAAGAATTCAGCAGGCCATGCAGCATCTATGGAAAAAAGCACAGTTGACACTTCAGGCCAAAACCCTTCGGCAGGACTGGAGGAAAAAAAAAGCTGATGAATAGATTTGAAAGGTGTGGGTAGGGGAGAAAGAAACACCAGGCGATAGGTGAAACTTGGAGGGGAAGGGAAGATGTGTTTGAAGGTGGGATCCAGTTGGAGGTGGTGGAAGTTTTGGAGAATTATGTGCTGGACATGGAGGCTGGTGGGGTGGTAGGTGAGGACAAGAGGAATTCTATTCCTGGTAGAGTGGCAGGAGGATGGGGTAACAGCAGAAGTGTGTGAAATGGAAGAGATGTGGTTGAGGACAGTGTTGATGGTGGAGGAAGAGAAGATAGTTTCTTTGAAAAAGGAGGACACCTCCTTCATTCTAGAATGAAAAGTCTCATCCTAAGAGTAGATGTGGCGGAGACGGAGGAATTGAGAGAAGGGGATGGCGATTTTACAAGTAGCAAGGTGGGATGAGGTATAGTCCAGGTAGTTGTGAGAGTCCGTTGGTTTATAATAGATTGGCGGATAAGCTGTCTCCAGAGGTAGAGACAGTGAGATTGAGAAAGTGTCGGAAATGGACCAGGTGAATTTGAGGACAGATGGAAGTTGGAGGGAAAGTGGATGAAACTGACGAGCTCACTACTGGTGCAGAAAGCAGCACAAATGCAGTTGCTGATGTAGCGTAAGAAAAGTGTGGGACAGTCGCCAGTGTAGGCTTGGAACATAGACTGTTCCGTATAGCCAACAACAGGCAGGCATAGCTAGGACCCATGTGAGTGCCTCTGGATATCCCTTTTGTTTGAAGGAAGTAGGAGGAGCCAAAGGAGAAATTATTTAGAGTGAGGACAAGTTCTGCTAGGCGGAGGGCAGTGGTGGTGGAGGGGAACTGCTTGGGTCTGGAGTCCAGAAAGAAATGCAGCTTTGAGGCCTTCCTGTTGGGGTCCAGAACAAAACAGAGAGCTTTGAACCTATCAACCTCCATTTTAAGTATACCCAAGAAGTTGGCCTCCACAGAAGTCTATGGTAATTCCACAGATTTACTAGCCTCTGGCTAAAGAAATTCTTTCTCATCTCTGCTCCAAATGGATGTCCCTGTATTCTGAAGCTGTCCCCTCCCACACTATAGGATACATCCTCTCCACATCAATTCTATCTAGGCCTTTCAATATTCGCTATGTTTCAATGAGATCCCACCCGCACCCCCCCCCCAACATTCTTCTGAAATCCAGTGAGTACAGGCCCAGAGTACAGGCTCCTCATACTGTACGTTAACCCTCATTCCTGAGATAATTCTCGTAAACCTCCTCTGGACCCTCTCCAATGCCAGCACATCTTTTCTTAAATAAGTGGCCCAAAACTGCTCATAATACTTCAAGGGTGATCTGACCAATACCTTATAAACCCTCAGCATTAACATTCTTGCTTTTGTATTCTACGTCTTTCAAAATAAAAGCAAACATTGCATTTGTCTTCCTTACCACCAACTCAACCTGCAAGTCAACCTTCAGCGAATCCAGCATGAGAATCTCTGATTTTTGAATCTTTCCCCCATTTAGAAAATAGTCTGTGCCTTTATTCCTTCGATCAAAGTGCTCTACACTATATTCCATCTACCACTTTATCCATTCTCCCAGACACCCTACTTCCCTAACACTACCTGCTCCTCCACCTATCTTTGCATCATCTGCAAACTTGGTCACAGAACCATCAATTCCTTCATCCAAATCATTGACTATAACGTGAAAAGAAGTGGTCCCAACATTGAGCCCCAGTGGAACACCACTAGCCACTTGCAGCCAACAAGAAAAGGCTGCCTTTATTCCTACTGTTGGCCTCCTGCCAGTCAGCTAATTTTCTGTCCATGCTAGTATCTTTTCTATAGTATCAAAATTTTAGCTTGTTAAGCAGCCTCATGTGGGGCAACTCGACAAAGGCCTTCTGAAAATCCCAACAGACAATATCCACTTACTCTCCACTGTTCACCCTGCCTGCTATTTCCTCAAGAAATTTCAACATATTTGTCAGGCAAGACTTTTCCTTAAGGAAACTTTTGGCATTTTCACTCAGGGTTGAACTGCACGTGCATGTAATGAGAGTTGTATAACTGATCTTCTTCTACATTTGGCCACAAACTTATCAATCACCCCTTCTGTGGACCACCTGGAGGTCCAAGATGCTCTTGTTACATGGACGTGCAGTTCAACTCTTTGAGTGATAATGCAGAAAGTTTGAAGTTAATAACTCATCTCCTTCTACTTTAGGCCACGAAGTTATGTCGGTTCTCACCAATATACAGGAGGCCACACTGGGAGCACCAAACACAGTATATGACCCCAACAGACTCACAATTGAAGTTAATTCACATCTTTGCCTCACTCCCCACTTTCTGTTTTCTGCAGGGATTGCTCCTTACACGGTTCCCTTGTCCATTCATCCCTCCCCACTGATCTCCCTCCTGGCATTTATCCTCGTAAGCGGAACAAGTGCAACACCTGCCCCTACACCACCTACCATTCAGGGCCCCAAACAGTTTTTCCAGGTGAGGTGACACTTCACCTGTGAGTCCGTTGGGATCATTTTACTGTGTTCAGTGCTCTTGGTGTGGCCTCTTGTATGTCGGTGAGACCCGACGTAGATTGAGAGACTGCTTTGCAGAGCATCTACGTTCTGTCTGCCAAGCGCGATCTCCCAGTGGCCATCCATTTTAATTCAACTTCCCATTTCCATTCCAATATGTCCATCCATGGCCTCCTCCATTGTCTGCATAAGGCCACACTTTGGTTAGAGGAACAACACCTCATATTTCATTTGGGTAGCCTCCAACCTGATGGAGTGAACATCAATTTCTCAAGCTTCAATTCATGCCTCCCCCCGCCCCCGCCACCCTTCTAACCATTTCCCATCCCCTTGTCCCTCTCTCATGTTATCTTCTTGCCTGCCCATCGTCTTTCTGTGGTGCTCCCCCTCCCCATTTTTTTCTTTCTTCCATGGCCTTCTGTCTCTTTCACCAATTAACTTCCTAGCTCTTTGCTTCGTCCCTCCCCCTCCAAGTTTCACCTATCGCTTGGCACTTCTCTCTTCCCCCCCCCTCACCTGCTGAAGCGTTTTGGCCCGAAATATCACCTATATTTTTATCTCCCACAGATGCTGCCTGGCCCCCTGAGTTGCTCCAGCGTTTTGAGTGTCATATCATTTGCCAGTCTAAAGTATTGAAGCAAATAGTATCACTGTAACTATTGAAATTGTATTGAATCATCTACTGTTACCTTTGATCTTAAGGGTATAAACATGTGATGTACCATTGGATTTGAGCCTTTACTGACTGTCTCCAGAATCATGCCTGCTTGTTGTGAAGAATAAAGATTTTCATATCACCAGCTTCAGTATCTCTCTGGTTACTTTGATTACAGTTACAACAGGAATACTTATTAAAATGGCCACTGAGTGTATATCTCCCCTTCCACGACCTTGTCCATATCCTTTTGGAAACAATGAGGACTATGCTAAATTCTTGTTTTCTGTACATTTGGAAATTTGCACAAAAGGACCAAGTTCAACATTTTATTATGCATTAAAACACCAGGTCTTGCGGAGAACACCACCACATACTCTCCTTCAGTGTGAGAAACAAACATTCCTTATTACTCTGTTCCTTCTGTCATTTAGTTAAGTTTCTTGTATTCTTGTATTTCTTGTACGCCATAAGCTATAAATTGACACAATCTTTGAAAGCCTTTTCTAAGTTCATACATATCACACCATATTTCTGTAGCGAACTTTCTTTGCTGATTCATCAAAAACGAACAATCAAATTAGTTAAACTTGCCTTTATCAAATCCATTCTGGTTTTCTAATCAATCCAGACTTCTCCAAGAGTCTGCAAATTCTGCACCCTGTAAACATTTCTGGAAGTTTCCCCACTACACAAGTCGAACTACAGGTTTACCTTTGCATCTTTCTCCAGGTGTAATCCTTCTATCCAGAGATGTTTGGAAGATTATGAGCAACATTTACAATTTCTACCCTTAAAATTTTCAGCAATAAAGGGTTGCCGATTTATCCATTTTAAGTGCACCTAACCTTTCTAGTACCTTATCAAATTTTACCTCATTCAGTATATCAACAACACTGTCCTTTGCATGGACTCCAGCAGCTTCGTTCCCTTTGATAAAAACTGATGTGAAGCACTGCAGGCATGCTCACTGCCTCCATGAGTAGAATTCCATTTTGGTCATGGAACTCCCACATCTTCTTACTGTTTACATATCTATAGAAGATTGTTGCATTCCTTTTGTATCTACCACTAATCTTTTCTCATTCTTTGCACATTTGTTACCTCATATGGTAGTCACTAGTGACCTCAAGGGGTAAAGGATGAGACTCTTATTCAAAATTTATGTATTTAATTCTCACCTGAAAGTCACAACAAGCTTAAGGTAATGTTCACCTGACCGACTAGTCCAGAATAGAAAAGGAAAATTTGTACTGTTTTTATACATTTAAAAAGTCAAATAAAATTCAATTCAATTGGATTTATCAACATACATCCTTGCTTTGGTCATTGGCTCCTTAGTTTATCAACATAAATTAAAAATATTTGTGACCACATTTAATGAACAGTATGGTTGTCACTTCTGTAAACTACAGTACTGTGCAAAAGTCTTAGCATCCTAGATTTTTTATATAAATTTTGTTTTAGGTGTTTAGTTTTTGTCTTCTGCATTAGTGTGTCAGTAGAAAATAGCAAATTTTAGATTTCCAAGCATTTATTTTCCACAAAATTACATGTTGCAGAGAAATGTTTGTATCTTGTTAAAGAAAGTAACATATTAAGTAATAAACCACATTTTAAATAAAAACCTGATTACTTTGTAGGTATATACCCCTGCACATGATTAAACAAAGAAAACCAACAATTGCTAATGATCAATGACATAATGAGGTGAATGAACTAAACTGATTAACTAAAGCAGCAAATATTGCAGCAGACAGGAGTTTCAAGATGTGGTGTCCAAGTTCTTCTGAAGAAGGTCAAAGAAACAGGCGAGGTTGAGGATTAGAAACACAGTGGTTGGCCACGGAATCGAGGTGCAGCAGATGAGAGATACATCAAATGATATCCCTTCTAAATCAGAAGTGGTCCAGCTCTGAACTGACGGAAACCACTGGAACCCAAGTACACCCCACTCAGCTACGACAAAAGCATGTGGATGAGGGTGCTGAACAATGGCAGCAAGAGCTCTGAACTGATAAGTCAATATTTGAAATTTTTGTCTCAAACTGGAGGCAGTTTGTCCATAGAATAGCTAGAGAGCACTACATGGATGAGTGTTTGCAGCCTACAGTGATGCAGGGTGGAGGTGCCTTGCTGGTTTGGGGTTGCACTTTGAATAGAGTTGATGATCTGGTCAGAATTAATGGAATCCTCAGTGCTGAGAAATACAAGCAGATTCTCATCCATCAGGGAGGCATCTGATTAGTCCTAACTTCATTCTGCAGCAGGACAATGACCCCACACACAGGGCCAAGTTCATACAGAACTATCTTCAACAAAGAACAAGGACTTCTACAAAGATCAAAGGTTCATTTATTATCAAAGTATACAACCCTGAAATTATTCTTAACCATGAAACAAAGAAAAGAAAGGCAGCACAATCATCAACCACGAGACTCCCCTCACTGTACAATAAAACAAAACAGAACAGGCACCTCACCCAGATATCCCCCTCCTTGCACTAAACAAAAATGAGGAAGATCAGGCAAAAAACAGAATATGAAAAACTGTAAGGCTAAAAAAAAGTCTACAGCCCAGGTCTATATCCAAAATGCAGAAAACCTGGCCAACATTCTCTGGACTTAGCAGCAGGCTCTCCACTCTCTGGTAGCAGAGCAATCAAAAGACAGGCAGCCCATGTTCATCACCCACTTTTGCCTCAATGTTCCATTCTTCCTCATTGCTTTAATCGGCACACAATGGAATCTTTAATCAACAAAATGCACCCTGCCCACCATGAGATTTGTGCACACTGCCTGTCTTCCGTAATCCTCTCGGAGACGGCAGAGTGCTGAAAGACCCAAACAGTCTCTAAACAGCAAATCACAAGATCCAATAGTTTCAGAGCCACAACCAAGCTGAAAAACAAACGTAAAAGACATAGAAGAAGTGAAGTACATGGTTTCATGATCTATCCAGAAGATGTTGACCAAGGAGCATTGTACGCAGGTGCTACCTTGACCGGACGTCATTACAGAATGTTATTACAGATATGGCCTCCACAGAGCCCTAATTTCAACATCATTGAGGCTCTCTGTGATAGAAGTGAGACAGCCAAAGTCCGCAAAAGAACTGTGGCAGGCTCTCCACTATGCTTGGAGCCACCTACCAGCCAATTGTCTTGCAAAACTACATGGCAGTGTACTCTAAAGAATTGATGCAGTTGAAAAGGCAAAGGGAGGTCACACCAAATATTGATATGATGTAGTTTCCCCCCCCGCCCCGCTTATTGCTCTTTATAATAATTTTTTGATATTTAGAAACTTTTCTATTTCATTATTTTTGAAAGCATCTTTGCTTTACATAATTTTTTTTACATTTGCCTAAGACTTTTGCATAGTATTGCAAATACTTGAACTCTGTTGGGATTGGAATATTGTTGTCACATGTAACAAGACAGTGAAAATCTTGTCTTGTGTACTCTTCATTATAAATCAAATCATTGGAATATTAAGCAAGAATGTGAATGATGAACGATGAACTTCAAGCTTCCCAAAATGGGATTACTTCAACATTTAATATAAATTCAGTTTTGCATAACAAACCACATCCAACCTGGACCCAGGAAATTTTTATTCCATCATGAATTTAAATCAAGAGTTTGAGGAAGGGTTTGCAGTTTGACAAGGAGAGAATGTCAACTGAAAATTATTCATAGTATTGAAAAATATTTTTAGTTAAGCCAAGTATGCACACTTTATTCTTACACCTACATTTTAGTTACTATTAGTAAACAGAGAAAAATAAATTCTGCAAATTGGAATTCCAACTTTAAAGAACTCAGACATCTGCAGGCTATCACAATGAACATTAGCAAAAAGGCTGTCAGGCTTTGTATAACAAAAGGGCAGAGAAAAATGAAAACAAAATATCTAAAAAATATAAAAACACAAAATGTACAAAAGAACTAGTGATACAAAGAACTCAGAAAAGTGACAATCAAGCTGGTGAAATCAGAAAGAAACTTCAAATTCAAATACTTATATAAACTACAACAAAAACAAGTTCATTTATACAATGTCTTCAATGTAATAAATGCACCCAAGGATTTTCACAGTAACATTAACAAAGAGACATCAATTATATTATGAGATTTTATACAAGATGACCAAAGCCTGGGCAAAAATCAATCATGGAAGACACTCAAACCACTGGGAACACAATTTTAACTTGTATGTTTCGATCTGTAGGCCAGGCTAAATTGGTACCCAAACTGTCATAATTGAAAGTTCAAGATAGCCTTACTTTATAAGAAACAAAGGGTGATAAAATTCATGAACATATTTATGTAGATGCCTACATAAAAGTGGTTTCTTGCCCAAAAACTAAAAATTCCAGATTATTTTATCAAATATGGAGATACTGCTTCCTTCAAGATCATTAAAAAATGCAGTGGTTAATTCTCATTTCACTCAAATTTTTGGCAACTAGTAATTTGATAAATGGAATTGGATGCAAAATTTGGCATACTCTAACTGAAACCTTAAAGGGCTGGAATTGCCACTGCACTATCTTAAAAAAAACATACTGAGTGTAGCCCATCACCATTCAAGTAAAGGTTTATCATTCAATACAGGGAAATACATAATTTCAGGCTATCAAAATGACCAGTGTATATAAAGATTATACAAAGAAACAGGGAAAACAAAAGAAGCACAACTTAATGAATGCTAGATCTTTTTTCTGTTTAAAACTGTATTCCATATGGAGAAACATTTTTTTAAAACTTCAAAATATGTCGCTATCACTCTGGATAATAAGAGATAGGGTGTGAAACTACAAGATTTCATGAACTTAATTTCATTGCATTGTAGCTCTATGGAACATAATATTCAGGCTTTACGATGACCAATAAACCATAAGGAATTGTGTAATAATAATTTAATGGATAATTATTCTGCTTTTCTTAAAATAAGTAGTAATGGAAACGCATTCAAACTTACCTTTTCCATTAAATGATAATGCAGAAGCCATGGCCCCTGTGACTGGAAGTGGCAGCTGGGGTGATGATGGTTGCGTTCTTGGCCTGGTTCCCATTCTCGCTCTCTCTGTTCCAGGGACAAGCAAAGTCCCAAATGGCTTTTCAATAGCCAGGTCTGGTGCTACAGAGTCTGGATTCTGTGCCATTTGATCAAATCTATCTGATGAATTATCCTGAAAGCCATCAACCACTATCCTATTCTTTAGAGGGCTTCTGGGAACCAGGATTTTGATGCCTGATTTAGTAAGGTCCATTGTCTTCCTACTGGATAGAGTTTGAGAGCTGGTTTTTCGGAATTTCTGGTGACTTGACAAAAACTGGCTGGAGTTTTTTGAGTCAGTGTCTTTACCAATTCCTGGTGATCTGGGAGAAGACTTTGACAGAGAACTGTTGGTCGACCTGGAAATTTGTTTGCGAGCATTGTTTAAAGAATGTTTGTTTGCTCTGGAAAAAGGTCCATCTTTTTGCTTATCACTGTGCTGCCTGTTAAACTCCAGAATATACTCCTCACAATTCACCAGATGATGTTCTGGTTCCCATGTGTCATCATCACTGTCATAACCTTTCCATCGGACCAAGTACTCTGTTCGCCCCTTTTTATTTTTCCTCTTGGCCACAATTCTCTCTACCTATTAAATCAGGAAACACAGGAATCAGTGACACAGAACTTGCTGTGAATTATGCTCTAAATTATGAATGTTGTATCTACACTACTAATTTTAAAGGAGTAAGTCTAAAAACTTAGCAACACACAAAATGCTGGAGGAACCCAGAAGGCCAAGACCCTTCATCAGGACTGGGTCTAGTCTAGTAAATGACCAGTCTTGGATCACGTTTGCTCTTACTTAATACTTCCACGAAGAATATAAGGAATATAACCTATGTACTGTTAAAGCTGATGTCACATCTTTACGTAACAACATGCATGGGAACCACAGCAGCTTACAGGAGCTGTAGGAATGTTAGTGACTATATTGTCCAATGAAAAATGTACTCTAGCAGCAGTAAAAGACTGAAACCCAGAAAGGCCCTTCTGATAGATTGCAACTTTACTCACCCATCTTAGACAGCAAAATATTGTGGAGATCTAGAACATAATTCCACGTAGGCTCTGCCACAGTGATGTATGGTGGTAGGAAAAATTCAGTTTCCAGCAAGTTGCTTTTTGAACATTTATGATAATTGTATCATTAGCCCTGTCTATACCTTTTATCAGGCAATCTTTACCTGATATAACATTGAAAAGTAGAAGGTACAACTTCACACCAGTACTTGATTCCTTGGCTGTGGTGATTTATAGTAATCATCTGCCAAACCAGTTCTCCTTTAAGCTACAATCAAACTTCCTTAAGCCCCATGGGACACTGATCCCCAAGATTTAAGTCACTTGGCATTCAAGATGAAGAAGTTAATTGAATTCAAATTGGCTTAGCGAGAGAAGCTAGAGAGTGATAGCAAAAAGTTGTTTTGCTGATTTAAAAGTCTGTTACTAGTGGTGTGCCACAGGATTTGGTGCTGGATCTACCATTGTTTATCATCAAATTAATGATTTTAACAGCAGTGTGGAAAACTGGTTCAGCACATTTGCTGATGACAACAAGATCACAGGGTACAGTGAACAGTGAGGAAGGCAATCAAAGCTTGCAAAGTGATCTGGACCAGCTGAGGAAAATGGGCTACAAAAATAGCAGTTGGAATTTAATGCAGTCTAGTGTGAGATGTTGCACTTTGAGAGGACAAACCAGGGCAAGACTTACACAGTGAATAATAGGGACTGAGGTGTGTGGTAGAACGAACAGACCTTGGAATACAGATCCATAATTCCTTAAATGTAGCACCATAGGTGGATAGCACTATAAAGAGAGCTCTTGGTACATTGGCTTTCATATAGCATCGAGTATAGGTGTTGAAGTTGTATTAAGATGTTGGTGAGTTCGAATTTGGAGTATTATGTGCAGTTACTGGTTACTTAACTACAAAAAAGATATCAACAAGCTTGAAAGAGCGTAGAGAAAATTTATAAAAATGTTGCTAGAACTTGAGGACCCAAGTTACAAGGAAAAGTTGAATAGGTTAAGACTTTATTCCTTGCAGCAGAAGAGAATGAGGGGAGATTAGATAGAAGTGTACAAAATTATGAGAGGTACAGATAGGGTAAATACAAGCAGGCGTTTTCCACTAAGGTTGGGTGAGATAATTTAACATCATGGGTTTAGGGTGAAAGGTGAAATATTTAAGAGGGAATCTAAAATGAAATTTCTTCACTCAGAGGGTGGCTAGTGTGAAACGAGCTGCCTGTGGAAGCTGGAGATACGAGTTCAATTCTAATATTTAACAGCAGTTTGGATACATACATGGACGAGAGAGGTATGGGGTGCTATGATATGAGTGTAGGTAGACAAGACTAGGCAGAAGACTGACTGGCATGGAATAGATGTGCTGAATGGCCTTGTGCAGTTGTGCTCTATGACTTTCCTTGGGTCTAAAACACATCATTGCTCTTATTAATAAATTTGTTGATTGTTATATGGCCTTTTTGATTGATAGTCTTGCTCTGCAAATGATGATAACAAGCTACATGAAATAACATAGTAGCATAGTGGTTAAATAACGTTGTTGTAGCAGTTAGCATACCATTATTAGAGCACCAACAAACCAGATTCAATTCCACTGCTGTTGGTAAGATGTTGGTATGGTCTTCCTGTTACTGTATGGGTTTCTTTTGGGTACTCCTGTTTCCTCCCGCATTCCAGACATATAGGTTAATGGGTTAATTGGTTAATTGGTCATATGGGTGTAATTAGTCTGCGCGGGCTTGTTGGGCCGGAAGGGCTTGTTACCGTGTTGAATCTCTATATATGTAAACATGATTTGTAGCATCCACGTTCTTGTGAAAAAAAAAACTTTAAAAATTTCATAGTTATAAATTTACCTTAAATAATCTCTTCACATCTTTCATTAGTTTCTCATAATTGTCACTCCTTTTGGTACTTTGCACACATACCAAACTACTACAGTGTTCCATATAGACCTTGTGGCCACCAGCTCCATTGTAAAGTGGACAAAGTCATTTACCAAAATATGTGTGGATCCATAGTGTCCCCAGAATAACAGGTTCAAAATAGAATGCTCTGCAAAAAAGAATGTGTAATGAATTGAACGAATTTTTGAAGACACAGTAACTGAAGCTATTGCTAGCTTCCTCTGCTATTTTCTCCACCTGCGACTGGGAGAGCAAAATGACAGTGAGGGTAAAGATTAGGACTTGCTTGAAGCAAAGAATATTTAGTAGAATTTATACAGCCATAACACAATGGCCATCAGATGGAAACAGGTTGATTGGCAGTGGTGTGAAAAAGGAACCCAATTTGTAAATAAAAAACATCCCAGAGTACTTTGGCACTGTAACATAATACAGCTGATAATTATACAGGCAATGTAAAACTTACCATAAACTTTTCACTTAGCAAAAAGGTAGTATAATAACTTGTATTAAAACCAGATAATGCTGGATTATGCTTTCATTTAAAAAAAAGATATTAAGGCAGATGGAATCAGAATCAGGATCACTGGCATACATTGTGAATTTGTGAATATAGCAGTAGTAAATGAAATACAGGGTAAATAAATATTGAGTGGAAAAAACAAATTACAGTAAGCATATGTATTAAATAGTTAAAATAAGTAGTGCAAAAAAAGAGAAATGAAGTATGAAGTAGTGTTCACAGCAGGCTCAACGTCCATTTAGAAATCAAATGGCAGAGGGGAAGGAGCTGTTCCTGAATCACTGAGTGTATGCCTTCAAGGAAAGCTGACTAATCGGTTCCAAAACTAACTTGGTGACAGGAGTCAGATGCTTTTCTGACTGGCTGTCTGTGATCAGCAATATACTGCAGGAATCTGTGCTGGGACCCTTGCTGCTTGTAATGTATATTAATAACTTGGATGTTAATATAAGTAGTAAGGTTTAGTAGCTCTAAAGTTTGGAAATAATGTTGCAATTTTACAAAAAAAATTGATTAGACCACACTTGAAATATTTGTGTGTGCAGTTCTGGTCAACATACCAAAGGATGGATGTGCTTTGCATCTTCATCCCCTCCCATAAGACAAAAGATATGAAAACTTGAAAACATGTAACATTCAGCCTGCTGTTATCAAACTTCTGAGCAGCCTTTTCATACAGTAAAGGTGAACATTTGAATTCTCAATCTACCTCTTCACAGCCCTTGTACTTTGTCTACTTGGATTGCATTTTCTTTGTAACTGCAACACTATTCTGCATTTTCCCTTCTACTACCTCAATGCAATTATGCATGAAATAGTCTGTTTGGATGGCATGTACATATTTCATTGTATATCATACATATGACAATGATAAACCAATTACCAATTAGGGAGATAATGCATCACTTATTTAGGGAACAAACAGACCTCATGTGAGTTGCAGTGTACAGTAGGCTGATCATTGGTGAGTACTGTATTGCAAGGAGGAGAGGACTGTAGGCTGTTGAGGAGCATGAAGTGCATTTTTCTAGCATTGAATGGACTCACCCAATTTGGGCTATGACATCAGCCTCTCCCTCCTGAAGTACCTCCCCAAACTTCCTCTTTGTGCTGTTGACCGACTTATGGGAGCAAACAAACGCTACAGGTATAGTAGAAAATTGGAGGGAAATTTCCATTCTAAAGTTAGACCAATGTGGTGATTTTTAAAGAAGACGTGAGATGGAAGATATGGAAGGATTGTGGGCCTAGACAATTCTAATAAGGTTAATGATGAAGAATTCCTATCTTCTGAGTCATTTAATTGCACTAATGCAACAATGAACACAAAAGGTTCATCTTTACAATGAAAGCTACTTATCAAGGGGTTTTACATGGACTGGTGATCCAAGTTGTCCTATTCCATTGTGCCTCATCTGTGACAAACAACTTACGAATATAGCAATGGCTGCAGCAAAATTGAAAAGACACTTAACTACAAATCACAGCCACATGACACTTAAAAGTGTTGATTATTTTAAATGACTGTTGGAATCTCAAAACAAACAGATTAAAGCTTTTGAAAATAAAGTCACAGTCAGTAAAAAGATTCAGGAAGCAAGTTATTTAATAGCTTTAAGACCAGTTCACTTGAGAATGTTTAAAAATAAACTGAAAACTAGGACAGAGAGCACACCAATCTTCTGCTGCATACAGAAATCCAGTGGCTTTGCAGAGAAAAGAGTTGTTAACAGGGTGCTTGAGCTGAAAGGTGAATTGCAGGAGTACTTTCAAGAAAACAGTAGGCCAGATTTTGCCGAGTGCTTTGAACATGAAGAATGGCTGCAGAAACTAGTCTACTTAACAAGTCTCTACAAGGCCCTGGAGAAAGTGTTTTGTCTTCAAGTGACAAGATTCTTGGATTTAAAGGGAAACAATCTTTGGAAAAATCATGTTGCAAAAAGAAATCTTGAAATATTTCCACTGCTTCTTGGGCTTAAGAGTGAGGAAGGATATCAGAAAGTCTCGAGTTTTATTGAAAATCACCTGGAAGAACTGCACATCAAAATTGAACAGTATTTTTCCTCCCTTTCAACAAAAGTGTATGACTGGGTGGGGGACCCTTTCTCTGAATCTTCTGCTCGTCTTGAGAATTGACTTTGAGAGGAGAGGAAGAACCTCATAAGCTGCACTCTGATCATGCACTCAAGAGATTTATTGACCTGCCCCAGACAAATTCTGGATTTCTGTGAAAGAAGAGTATCCTAACATTCATAGGAAAGCAATGAAAATTTTGCTGAAGTTTTCAACTTCTTACATGTGTAAGCAAATTTTTTCTTGTTTAACAAGCATCATGAGTCAGGGCAGAAATAGTCTCCTTTCAGTTGAGGGTGAAATCCATGTGTACCTATCTTAAGTTCAACCCAGAATTGAGAAATTTATAATGTTTGTCTTATAAGTTTTCAAACACTATGAAAGGGAAAGAAAGAGATTAATTTCAAGAAAGGCAAGCTAAAAATTCATTCTCTACTGAAAAGAGCAATGACAATAATTTTTGATTATATCCACAACTTGCTGATCATGCTAATGTACTGTGAGTTGTAGATATAATTTTTATGTAGGAGTTTCCCAAGATCTGAAAATTATTTTGAGGATTCCTCCTGGGCAAAATAGGTTGAGAAAGGCTGATCTAGGCCGTTAAAAATTACACCAACTATTGGCGGACTTACTCTGTTCATTGGACTTTTTTTTCCTATACAAGTTAACATCCAACCCATTATTGTGGAAATGAAGGATTTAAAAAGCTTATCTAAATGTTATGTTATATTCTTTTAAATGAATCTCCCACAATAAAATCAGAAAGTTCACTCCTTTTAAAAATATTTTGCTGTAGGAAAATTGGAGGTTGTTGTGATAATTAAACCTTTACAAACAATTTCATCATATGTTCAGTAAACTATCAAACTGCTGAATTACTTTCCAGATCAATATCTGAGAAACCATTATCTAATATGTCAACAAGTTTCACATCAAAAATGAAACAACTATCTACTGGCACTGTTCATTATTCCTGCTGATAACAAAAACAAATTAATAGACTACTTCAATGCAAATTTATTTACCCACAGTATCAGAAATGTGGCTAATGGTGCTTATCTGATGAAGAGTCTTTAATCTGACACATTAACCGTTTCTCTTTCCACAGATAACGCCTGACCAATTTCCAGCCTTTACTGATCTAATGTTAAATTTCCAAAATCTGCTGTATTTTCAGGAAAATGATAGATGAAGCTTCTCATATACATCAAGTATTTGGAAGTTCAATAGAGCACTGGATACAAGCTCATAATCAAAGCTTCTTCAGATTTTTGTTGAAGCATACTTTCAATTCTCATCACAAATAAAGCAAAAAGTTGGGTGAACACGAATTGCTTAATTTTCTAAATCTTTAATTAGCAGTTTTTTTTGTGCAGTCTTGAGTATTCAATCAAACAACTAACACCTTTAGATAGAGAAAACCAAGAAACATTGTGACTGATAGGATCAATTTCTGTGCTAAAGACCTTTACTGACAGATTACAAATTAGGTTTGCTTTAACCCATGTATGTCTGAATAAAACACTAGCATGATAGACAAAATTCAGTATCTTATTAAAAGCACAGCCAGCCCTGACAGGTGGCATAAAGAGTGCAGGGGTCCAACAGATGCATTTCAAAATTAAGGCAAATTGATTTAAAATTACAAAACGTTGTCATCAGGATTAGTCTGGACATGTAAAATCAGCCCTTGGGGTTATGCTTTGGAAATAGATAAAGGAAATAGCACCCTGTACAATTTCCAAGTAAACCATTACAATATTCCCCCAATTTTCATTCTCATTGTCATGGGCTCATCTTTACAGCTGGACAATGTATCTGAGGGCTTTCATCAAGGTTAGTGGCTTTTTATTTTAATTGCTCGGCATCTATGAAATCAGTCACAAATGATTTTCAAAAACCTATGGCAAACACTTCAGAATCAGAATCAGGTTTAATATTACTGGCATATGCTGCAACATTTGTTGGCAAGCATATAGGAGAATTCTTGTTGAAGGGTTCCTTTTGCACAAAAGCTCACCAAGGACCTCCACATGCTTGATTCAAAACAGGATTTTTAAAATCTGATGTGTAATGTAAAACAGCTGCACCAAAGTTTGACATGGGATTGGCCATATTCATAGAAGAAACAACCATAATCACTTAAAGACTAACTAATTCAGGCTTTCCCTTCAATTTTTCTTTACACTCTCCATTTTTGTATACTTAATTGCCCCATCTTTGGCTTTCACCTTATTTCCAGGATTTGAAAGCCATGTGCAAGAGTCTTAAGGTAAAAGCCAAACTCGGAATGGTTGCCATTTTTTTTTTAAAAACAAAGTACAGCATACTATCAGCCACTCAAGGGGAATGGGGCAAGTGTGTCTGCTGTTTGCATGAATATGCTTGTTACATGAGAATTGCTCAAACATAAATGTACACTACACAATATTCATAAGCATTTAAATAAATTGCACGCTACATGTCATTGCCCTTCTCTTTTTGATAACACTAACACAGGCATTCTATATTTTAAGAAATATGTAAAATAGTGCAAAAATAAATCAAACAAAACACCAAAATGACTACCACCCATTGGCACTGATGCCAATCATGAAGTGCTTTGTATGGCTGATAATGGCACATATCAAAACCTCCAATCCTGCCACATTGGACACACACCAATATGTTTACCAAAAGAACCACTCCATGACAGATGCCATAGCATTTGTCATGCAACTGACCCTGACACACCTGGAAAACAAGGATAGTTATGTCAGAGTGCTATTTTTGGATTTCATTTATGTATTCAACACTATTGTCCCACAGATCTTGGTAAACAATCTCCTACTCCTCAGTATAAACACACCACTGTGCAAATGGATGTTGGGCTTTGGAACCAACTGACCTCAAATAGTCAAGATGCAGAACCGCTCCTCCCTCCCCCATCTTTAACACAGTTACATCCCAGGGATGTATACTGGCCAATGCTGTACATAACTTTTACATACGACTACAAGGCCAAACACCCAAGTAATCATATTGTCAAGTTTGCCAAGTACAATACTGTGGTGGGGCTCATGAGGTGGCCTATAGAGAAGAGGTAGAAGAGTTCAAGGCCTAGTGCTATGACGTCAACAAGACAAAGGAGGGTTATTGAATTCAGGAGAATTCACACACTGCTTTACATTGGTGGCACAGTAATGGAATCTGCAACCAAATTTAGATGAGGACAGCGCATTCAGCTGGATAAGATTTGAGAGATTTAAAAAGGTGGTATGAAAGTTGCAGGCAGATAAATAATGTTGAAGATCATAGATAGAAAATGTTATCCAAGGAAAGAATGCAATGATCAGAATTACAGCTCTCTATCTGAGCACATAGCTATTAAAGAAAATGAAATAATCATGGAACATGACATGAACTCAAAAAACATCTTGCTGTCCTTTGAATATAAAAAAAGTACAAATGGAAAACTAGTTGTTGATAACCTTGTTAAATTTCACTGCACTAACTCTTTAAAGCTGCACCATATCAACAGCTGCAAACCCTGAGGCAGTGTATCCAACCTATACACTAAATATATTGAGATGAATCTGGTGAAGACACCATAAGGAACTTTTTTTTGGTAATAAGTTGCAATGGGATTGATTACATACCCAAAAACTGTTAATGTTAACTGAATCAAAGATCAAATTAACTGCTCTTAAGATCTGAACAATCTGCAAGGTAGTTATAAGAGGGGAATATCCAAATTACTAAGAACTCTCATTATTCTGTTGGAATTGGTGTCTCAAGTGACCAAGACTGTCACAATGATGTGGTCAACACTGCACACTCAATAAGATGGGCCAAGGAAAAGGCAATCAAAAAATTACACACCAATTAGTTTGGCTAACTTGTAGTCACTGCTGAGGTTATTCACAAGCAGTGCAGTTAAACTGCAAGTAAGGTAGCATTTGATCTGATTAAGCAGAGAATAAAACCTGAAGGATACGGACAATGATGTCAACAGTTTACCAGATGGAAATCACATAGGATACTAATGACTAACCAATAATACAAATTCTAGCTACAATTGTTGAAGCACAGGATGATACAGCAGATAGGACATAGAGTCCACTGAGCCTGTGACAATTCTTCAATAGTGCTATCCAACTTGTCACTTTACTACTTCTTCATGCTGCACATTTTACTATTCGCATAAATGGAAAACCTGCTTCCATCACCTTTTCAGGCAGAGGACTTATAATTATAAATTACTACACAGTATTTTCCTTATGCTTTGTTTTATTTGTTTTGACAATATTCCTAAATCAGCATTTTCTGATGAGCTTACAAAAAATAGGAAAATTTATTCTATAAATACTTTTAAACACATCTCCTCTTCACCCCTCCTTTCCAATGAGGATAATTCCAGTTCCTCTAGGATTTCCTGTGGCCGGTCATTTAAATTTCACTTCACAATCTCATACCAATATATCTGTCCACGCTTTCTCTACCACAAGGTTGAGGCTAGATGCATATTAAGAGGAACAGCACCTCATATTCTGCCTTGGTAGTCTCCAAGCTGATGGTATGAACATCAATTTTTCCAGCTTCAAGTAACCACTTCCCTCCTCTTCTCTTTGATCTTCCCCTACCCTCTTGATCTTCCTTCACCTTCCTTAACTCTCCCCTCACCTCTCTCCCATTATTTCATGATCCACTGCCCCCTTCAATCATATTCCAGCTTCTTCAGATCTTTGCCGCTTCTATCAGTCACCTCCCAGCTTCTCACATCATTCCCATTCACTCTCTTCCCCCACCTACCTATCTTCTTCCCTCAACCTGAATTCACCCATCACCTGTCAGCTCTCATTCCACCCTCCCCCACCTTTTTATAGTAGGTATCCTCCCTTTCTTTCCTGTGCGGAAGAAAGGTCACAACTCAGTGTCAACTACCGATTTTCCTCTGTAGATCCTGCTTGGACTGCTGAGTTCCTCCAGCATTTTGTGTGTTGCTTATGACAATCATGCCCTCCTCTGATTTTTTAAAATTCTATACTTGCATAATGAAGCCTAATACTCTGCATCACTTTTCAGTAAAATGCCTTGTGCAATTTTAATAGCATCTTCTCACCTTTTAAACTAAAAATAAATCATTACTTTCCTATGATAAATTTAATGTTTATGTATCTCCCAAATGCCTTTGCCCTCCTTCAGATTTTTACTATGTGCTTCACTGTTTAGTCATCTGCAAACTATGTTTTTTACCCTAAGAGCAGAAGTCTACAACTTAACTTAAATTAGAAGAATTGTAGTCCTAATAAAAACTATAGGATTCTTTTTCACTCTATCTGAAGAATTATGATGTACCATCATTCTCTGCTTTCTATTCCTTAACTAATATTACAGTCGCACTCTTAATTCAATAAGCTTTAGCTTTGTTAATGTCTATTAGTATTCAAGTGCCCATGCAAACAACTGTACTATCTTTCTAAATCTTCTCTGACATTGGTACCGACACAGATATGAAATCACGACACTAAATAGAAATTCTATGAAGGCCGACCTCAGGGTCTCATTTTCCTTGCAAAAGACGATAATTTTACCCTCTTTAGAAACATATAGCGATAAAGCTAGGATAAACATAGCTTTGAAGTACAATAATAATGGCTCCCCTACAACTGTCAAAATATGCTGAATAATAAGACACCAGCATATTTTTAAATGTCAAACCAATCTAGGGGGTCATCCTTGGTCAAGGCACAATTTGTTATCAACAGTCAAATAGCACATTATCTAATCTGCTCTGAGCTTATTCACTCTTTCCTTTCATTAGTAATCTTAGTGTAGGCAAATGAAAACAAGTTCTAAAAGCAGGACTGATCCAAATTCAAGCTCCCTCTGAACTGGTACCATTGCCCATCTGAGTTAAATCCACTGAAATGGATGAACCATATAAAACTTAAAAATAGAATACAAAATGCAGAGAAATTAACATAACATTAAAGAGCGACAAAGAGTTTCACATTTTTAAAAACTACATACAGTATGATCACTGAAGGCTGCTTCTTGACTAAGTGCTTTCCCCTTCTGAAGTATAGGTAGACCACAATTTCACAATACTGCAACTCTTTCAAGGCCAAAAGCTCCATTGTAAACCACAAAAACACTGCAAGCCTCTCAAGAGGATAAAAGCCTAAGAAATAAAGAGTGTCAAAAATATACATCAGTTGGCATTTCAAATAAAATATTTAGACTTAGCCACCTTGCATTGCAAATTAATTCAGAGATCTTTCAAAAGCAGTTTACCTTTAAGAACTGTATGTTGCAATTGGGATATCCATCTGGATTATGGAAATTACCACAATATTTAATTTCCATCTACTTCAGGGAGCACCTTCAAAATTCCTTCTCAGCTAAGGTTGTGACCAATCCAGTAAAGTACAGGACTTCACATATAATAAAAGAAAAATTATCATATATACCCTAGATATGGGTGCCAAGTTTTACTAAAAACCAACAGCAGCCATCGGGAGAAAAGCCGTGATCTTCAATAAGCAACACACATGGTGAACGCAGCAGGCCAGGCAGCATCTCTAGGAAGAGGTACAGTCGACGTTTTGGGCCAAAGACGAAGGGTAATTTGTAAGCTGTTCAAGGTGTCAAACCTACATCACCTTCCATTTTGAAGTTGTGTTTCAACCAGCAATTTGTTTAATCTATACTCAATTACTGTTCTTTGAGAAAACAAAGTTGACCTCATGTTAGTACATAATATTCTTAGGGATTCAGCTAATCTTTATAATTTGTCGCACTAACCTTCATTTGTCAAAAATTTTGCCACTCAATTAGCTTATTTAAGATCTTGAGCAATTTTAAGCCTCCAAGTTATCTGCAAACTTAAGATGAACAAGTTTCTATTCCTTCATTTGTCACTGATATTTATGGAAAAAAGTAAAAGCTAATATTTCTGGGGAACATATTCATATCCCACCAGTATTTCTTGATCACGACTTTACATCAGTTGTCAATCTACAATGTTACTTTCCCCAATAACCTCCAACAAGAACTCATATTGCCTTCATCATTTTTTCGTATCATCTTCTTTCTTACACCAAATATATTATGTTCCTTGTCTTGAATAATTTTAAGATACAGGCATATGACGTCTTTTTCTTTCCAACTGTGTCACTGCTTTTCTTCACCAGGACTATAACACCTTCCCCAATCTTGACTGCATGCCGACTACTTGATAACAATTTAAAAATATTTACATCAAGTTTCTTCATTCTTTTCACATGTTTTAGTTCGAAGGTCTTATCTTACAGCTTTCTTGATTTCAGGCTTTTTTTTACATTTATGTAAACTTACTTTTGGTTTCATGCAGTTTTTAGTCAAAATATTCAAATACAGAACTAAAAATAAAGGAGTTTCCTGCATTTGCCGAAACATTTAATCTGAATATGATAATGTATACAAAGTTCCCTTCCTACTATTTTAACATACATATGTACACTTACTGTAATTCAGCTTAACCCAATATTTACCATGTATTGCATTGTATTGCTGCTGCAAAGTTCATAAATTTCAAGACATATGCCACTGATATTAAACCTGATTCTGATTCATTTTGATGTTGTACACCTTGTTAAAAGAAACACTCCACAATTTAAGAACAGGTAGAATTGAAACTGTCATAAAAGTACAAAAATGGTGTAAATAAACCATTTTAATACAACATTATTATGACATAATACTTCAAGAATAGAATCAATACTTCAGGTCGTCAAATTAAGTCAAGTCCAGCCAAGTCACTTTTCATTGTCATTTTGACCATAACTGCTGGTACAGTACACAGTAAAAACAAGACAATGTTTTTCAGGACCATGGTGCACCATGAACAATACAAAAACTACACTCAACTACATAAAACAACACAAAACTACACTCGACTACAGACCTACCCAGGGCTGCATAAAGTGCACAAAACAGTGCAGGCATTACAATAAATAATAAACAAGACAACAGGTACAGTAGAGGGCAGTAGGTTGGTGTCAGTCCAGACTCTGGGTATTGAGGAGTCTGATGACTTAGGGGAAGAAACTGTTACATAGTCTGGTTGTAAGAGCCCGAATACTTAAGTGCCTTTTGCCAGATGGCAGGAGGGAGAAGAGTTTGTATGAGGGGTGCGAGGGGTCCTTCGTAATGCTGTTTGCTTTACGGATGCAGCGTGTGGTACAAAAGTCTGTGATGGCGGGAAGAGAGACCCCAATGATCTTCTCAGCTGACCTCACTATCCACTGCAGGGTCTTGCAATCCGAGATGGTGCAATTTCCAAACCAGGCAGTGATGCAGCTGCTCAGGATGCTCTCAATACAACCTCTGTAGAATGAGGTGAGGATGGGGGTGGGAGATGGACTTTTCTCAGCCTTCGCAGAAAGTAGAGACACTGCTGGGCTTTCTTTGCTATGGAGCTGGTGTTGAGGGACCAGGTGAGATTCTCTGCCAGGTGAACACCAAGAAATTTGGTGCTCTTAACGATCTCTACGGAGGAGTCGTCGATGTTCAGCTGAGAGTGGTCGTTCCGTATCCTCCTGAAGTCAACAACCATCTCTTTTGTTCTGTTCACATTCAGAGACAGGTTGTTGGCTCTGCACCAGTCCATTAGCCGCTGCACCTCCTCTCTGTATGCTGATTCATCGTTCTTGCTGATGAGACCCACCATGGTCGTGTCATCGGCGAACTTGATGATGCGGTTTGAGCTGTGTGTTGCAGCACAGTCGTGGGTCAGCAGAGTGAACAGCAGTAGACTGAGCACACAGCCCCGGGGAGCCCCCCTGCTCAGTGTGATGGTGTTGGAGATGCTGCTTCTGATCTGGACTGATTTGAGGTCTCCCAGTCAGGAAGTCTAGGATCCAGTTGCAGAGGGAGGTGTTCAGGCCCAGAAAGCTCAGCTTTCCAATCAGTTTCTGAGGAATGATTGTGTTGAATGCTGAACTGAAGTCTATGAACAGCATTCAAACGTACATGTCTTTTTTGTCCAGGTGGGTTAGGGCCAGGTGGAGGGTGATGGCAATGGCGTCGCCTGTTGAACGGTTGGAACTGTACATGAACTGCAAGGGGTCCAGTGAGGGGGGCAGCAGGGTCTTGATGTGCCTCATGACGAGCCTCTTGAAACATTTCATGATGATGGGTGTGAGTGCGACGGGATGGTAGTCGTTGAGGCAGGACACTGAAGACTTCTTTGGAACGGGGATGATGGTGGCAGCCTTGAAGCACATAGGAACAACGGCGCTGCTCAGGGAGATGTTGAAGATGTCAGTGAGAATCTCAGCTAGCTGGTCTGCACATCCTCTAAGCACTCTGCCAGGAATATCGTCTGGTCCAGTAGCTTTCCATGGGTTGACCCTGCACAGGGTTCTCCTCACATCGGCCACGGTAAGACGCAGCACCTGCATTTGGAGAAGCGGTGGTCTTCCCCGCCGCCACATCATTTCCCACCTCAAAACGAGCGTAGAAGTTATTCAACGCATCTGGGAGGGAGGCATCACCAGCACAGGCAGGTGGTGTTGTCTTGGTAGTTGGTGATATCCTGAATGCCCTTCCACATGCGCCCCATGTCACTGCTGTCCTGGAAGTAGTTGTGGATTCACTGGGCGTGTGCACACTTTGACTCTCTGGTGGCCCGGGACAGTTTGGCCAGATGAGAAATGATTTGTGCCCTGCGTTCAAATGGCAGGTCACAATGTGAAGGGACACACCCAAGAGAAGTGCTAATATGGTCAGCTCTAAAATGGTCATTTTTATTAGGGGAATTCGAGAGGATGAGGTGTTTGATAAATAGGCAAAAAAAATCAATGGTGCAATGCACTGCAATTCCAATAGAAAGAAATACTTTACACTTAAATCATTTATCAAGCTCAAAAGATATTAAAACAAAAAGCAATTCATCACTTGAAATGCACTTCTACTGGGAGAGGGTGAAAATGACCAGAATGAAAAAAGGAGACTTTTTTTTCCCCCCAAACTGATTTACCGAGAAAAAAATTAACAAAAAGTTTTTTTAACAAGTTAAGTTTGTGGAGAAGTACTTTAGGAGGTCAAATGCAAGGAAAAGTATATAGTGAATATCAGAACCCTTAGAAAGACAGGTGTTCAGAGGGTCTGAGGATCAACTCTATCACTTCCTGCAAGTGCCAACACAAGTCAAAACAGTTGGGTAGTAAAAACATCAATCAAGATGTTTAATGTAATTTCCAGTACATAAATGTAAAGGAGAATGAAATAATTGTTACTTTGATTCTGATGCAGCACAATAAAAAACAATAATAAGAAAAACACTAAATATACAGGTGACCCCGCTTTTCGAATGTTTGCTTTACGAAACCTCACTGTTATGAAAGACCTACATTATTACCCTGTTTTTGCTTTCAGAAGGTGTTTTCACTGTTACGAAGAAAGGCAGCGCGCGCCCCGAGCAGCTGCTGTCCCCGGGATTCGGAACTGCATTTTCGCCGGCATTGCTTAAACACATGCCTGTGAGGAGTCGTTCGCAAGATGAGTTCTACGGTATCGGAAAAACCTAAAAGAGCTTATAAGGGTGTTACACTTAGCGTAAAACTAGACATAATGAACGCCCACAAAATTTTGCCATATAAATAAACGGTAATTGCTTCTTCGCTTTACGACATTTCAGCTTACGAACCGTTTCATAGGAACGCTCTACCCTCGGATGGCGGGGGAAACCTGTACATAACATATACATACAGTAGAATAATTGTATTGCATGTCCATAAAGTGACACTAGGCACAGGAGTGTCTGTACTTAAGGTGACTGATAGGTTTACCTTCATCAGTTGGGGCACTGAGTATAAGAATGAGGAAGTCATATTACAGCTTTTCTTAGGCTGTATCTGGAGTATTAGGTGTGGTTCTGCTGCCAACTTACTGGAAGGATGTGGAGGTTTCAGAATCGGTATCAGGTTTATTATCATCAGCACGTGTTGTGAAACTTGTTAACTTAGCAGCAGCAGTTCAATGCAACACATAATATAGAAGAAAAAAATTAATAATAAAAAATAAGAAAATCAATTAGAGTATACACATATTTAATAGATTAAAAATAGTGCAAAAACAGAAAAAATATACATTAAAAAAGTGAGGTAGTGTCCCAGGGTTCAATGCCCATTTAGGAATTGGATGCCAGAGGGGTAGAAGCTGTTTTTGAATTGCTGAGTGTGTGCCTTCAGGCTTCTGTACCTCCTACCTGATGGTAACAGTGAGAAAAGGGCATGCCCTGGGTGCTGGAGGTTCTTAATAATGGACACTGCCTTTCTGAGACACCACTCCTTGAAGATGGCCTGGGTACTTTGTAGCCTAGCACCCAGGATGGAGCTGACTAGATTTACAACCCTCTGCAGCTTCTTTTGGTCCTGTGAATAGCCACTCCTGCTCCTAATTTGTATACTTATATTTTGCAAAGAAGAGGTGGTAAGTGATTAGAGTTGAAGTTATTCTGAGATTCTGCAGACATACAGGAGCTAACAACCAAATGATGAAGAGGAGAACAAAAATCAAGTACTATCTCTGGAACTCAATAGAAATGTGTGAGGAGAATATGTAGTAGGTGAGCATAAAATTAGAGTTGAAAGAGTTTAGGTTCAATCATACTGTTAGGTGTGAGACTGACCAGATTTTAAAAAATTGCTAAGTTTCTTAATTGTTGTCATATGAATCAAGGTACAGTGAAAAGCATGTCTTACAAAGACCATGCATGCTGATCAATTATTGTAACATTGAAATGGTAAGAGATAAAATAGTAATAGAATGCAGAACAGCACATTGCAGTTACAGTTTCAGTGCAGATAGACAATGAGGTGCAATGTCATAAAAGGGAGGTTGTGAGGCCAAAAGTCCACCTTATCATATTAGGGTATGGTTGAAGAGTCTCAGAACCTTGTTCTTTCAGGCTTTTGCATCTTCTGCCTGATGGGATGGGGAAGAAGAGAGAACGTCTGAGGTGGCTAGACTCTTTGATTATGCTTGCTGCTGTACCAAGACACAGAAAAGTATAGACAGAGTCCATGGAGAGTAGGCTAGTTTCCATAATATGCTGAGCTATGTCCACAATTTTTATGGTCATAGGCAGAGCACCTGCCATGCCAAGTTGTGATGCATCCGAATAGGATAGATTTTATGGTGCATTAATAAAAATTTGAGGGTCAAAGGGGACTGCCAAAGTTCTTTAGCTGTGGTAGTGAGCTTTTTCAACCATGGCGTCAAATTAGTCAGACCAGGCAAAGGTTATTGGTGATGTTCACTCTTAGCTCTCAACCTTCTTGACAGCACCATATGTAAACAGGAGCATATGCACCACCCCCATTCCTGAAGTCAAATGACTTTGTGCTTTTGCTTTGCTGGCATTGAGGAAAATATTAAGGATGCTGATAACAAAAGCCAAAAGCAGGATTTCAGCAGAAGACACTCAAGGCAGAGGCAGATAGGGCATTATCAGTAAGATAAAAGAAAGCAGTTGTGATAATGGAAAAAAGATGGCTAGACTTACTGAACTCAGATTGAAGTAGGCATATTGAATCTGATCTTAGAAGGGTAAACCTAGATAGAGTGGATGTGAAGACGTTGTTTCCTATAGTGGGCGAGTCTTGGACCAGAGGGCACAGCCTCATAATAGAGGGATTTCTATTTAGAATACAGATGATGAGGAATTTATTTAGCCAGAGGGTGATGAATTTGTGGAATTCTATTTACCGACACACAGCATGGAGTAGGCACTTCCGGCCCTTCGAGCCACACTGCCCAGCAATCCCCAGCTTAATCCTAGCCTAATCATGGGACAATTTACAATAACCAATTAACCTACCAACCAGTCAGTATCACAAACTGCTATGGAAGCCAAGTCATTGGGTATATTTAAGGAGGAGTTTGATAGGTACTTGATCAGTCAGGGCGCCAAAGGTTATAGGGAGAAGGCAGAAGAACAAGGATCAGAAGGATAATGAATTAGCCATGATGGAATGGTGGAACAGACTTGGAACGGCCAAATGGCTCAATTCCGCTCTTACATCTTATGGTTTTATGATCTTATAGTATCCAAGATCATAAAAAGTTTGGTTCAGCTAATGGATGATAAGAGTAAAAGATACAGAAAATTAACACAGGGCAATTGACAAAGCAATGACACTTTGACATTTATTTCAAGGACAATGAAGTACAAAATTAAGGGAACTTGCTAAAACTTTACAGGGTTTCTGGTGTTACCACACGATGCCATGCATAAACCAAGGAAGGATTATAATTTACATTTAGTGCGCTACGGAGATTTTACATAACTTCCAGGGACAAATTGTCGTTGTGCAGCAAAACAGAATGGATACAGGCCCATTGGTCCAACAAATCCATGTTATAGTTCATGGCATCTATAGTGCCCAGCCAGCCAGTCCTGATTTCTCAATCCCAGTACGTATCCCTCTAAGTGTCATCCCTCCATGCATCTATCCAAGTATTTTTAAAATCATACTATCGTGTCTACCTCAACCTCTTCCTTTGGAAGCTTATTTCATATATTTACACCCCCGTGTGAAACATTGCTCCTCAGGGTCTCAACTTGGATAGTCAGGCTAGAGAAGACAGGTATATATACAGGTAAATTTATCAGAGGTTTCAGAAGAATGGCCTTTAGCATTATCATGGAAAAGAATAGAATCAGAGAGGACAGGAAAATTTTTAATTGGGGAAAGGCAAATTATAAGGCTATAAGGCTAGAACTTGCGGGTGTGAATTGGGATGATGTTTTTGCAGGGAAATGTACTATGGACATGTGGTTGATGTTTAGGGATCTCTTGCAGGATGTTAGGGATAAATTTGTCCCGTTGAGGAAGATAAAGAATGGTAGGGCGAAGGAACCATGGGTGACAAGTGAGGTGGAAAATCTAGTCAGGTGGAAGAAGGCAGCATACATGAGGTTTAGGAAGCAAGGATCAGATGGGTCTATTGAGGAATATAGGGAAGCAAGAAAGGAACTTAAGAAGGGGCTGAGAAGAGCAAGAAGGGAGCATGAGAAGGCCTTGACAAGTAGGGTAAAGGAAAACCCCAAGGCATTCTTCAGTTATGTGAAGAAAAAAAGGATGACAGGAGTGAAGGTAGGACTGATTAGAGATAAAGGTGGGAAGATGTTCCTGGAGGCTGTGGAAGTGAGCAAGGTCCTCAATGAATACTTCTCTTCGGTATTCACTAATGAGAGGGAACTTGATAATGGTGAGGTCAATATGAGTGAGGTTGATGTTCTGGAGCATGTTGATATTAAGGGAGAGGAGGTGTTGGAGTTGTTAAAATACATTAGGACGGATAAGTCCCCAGGGCGAGGGAAGAGATTGCTGAGCCTCTGGTTAGAATCTTTATGTCCTTGTTGTCCATGGGAATGGTACCGGAGGATTGGAGGGAGGCGAATGTTGTCCCCTTGTTCAAAAAAGGTAGTAGGGATAGTCCGGGTAATTATAGACCTGTGAGCCTCACGTCTGTGGTGGGAAAGCTGTTGGAAAAGATTCTTAGAGATAGGATCTATGGGCATTGAAAGAATCATGGTCTGATCAGGGACAGTCAGCATGGCTTTGTGAAGGGCAGATCGTGTCTAACAAACCTGATAGAGTTCTTTGAGGTGACCAGGCACATAGATGAGGGTAGTGCAGTGGATGTGATCTACATGGATTTTAGTAAGGCATCTGACAAGGTTCCACACGGTAGGCTATTTCAGAAAGTCAGAAGGCATGGGATCCAGGGAAGTTTGGCCAGGTAGATTCAGAATTCGCTTGCCTGCAGAAGGCAGAGGGTCGTGGTGGAGGGAGTACATTCAGATTGGAGGATTGTGATTAGTGGTGTCCCACAAGGATCTGTTCTGGGACCTCTATTTTTCATGATTTTTATTAACGACCTGGATGTGGGGGTAGAAGGGTGGGTTGGCAAGTTTGCAGATGACACAAAGGTTGGTGGTGTTGTAGATAGTGTAGAGGATTGTCAAAGATTGCAGAGAGACATTGATAGGATGCAGAAGTGGGCTGAGAAGTGGCAGATGGAGTTCAACCCGGAGAAGTGTGAGGTGGTACACTGTGGAAGGACAAACTCCAAGGCAGAGTACAAAGTAAATGGCAGGATACTCGGTAGTGTGGAGGAGCAGAGAGATCTGGGGGTACATGTCCACAGATCCCTGAAAGCTGCCTCACAGGTGAATAGGGTAGTTACGAAAGCTTATGGGGTGTTGGCTTTCATAAGTCGAGGGATAGAGTTTAAGAGTCGCGATGTAATGATGCGGCTCTATAAAACTCTGGTTAGGCCACACTTGGAGTACTGTGTCCAGTTCTGGTCGCCTCACTATAGGAAGGATGTGGAAGCACTGGAAAGGGTACAGAGGAGATCTACCAGGATGCTGCCTGGTTTAGAAAGTATGGATTATGATCAGAGATTAAGGGAGCTAGGGCTTTACTCTTTGGAGAGGAGGAGGATGAGAGGAAATATGATAGAGGTATACAAGATACTAAGAGGAATAGATAAAGTGGATAGCCAGCGCCTCTTCCCCAGGGCACCAATGCTCAATACAAGGACATGGCTTTAAGGTAAGGGATGGGAAGTTCAAGGGGGATATTAGAGGAAGGTTTTTTCACTCAGAGAGTGGTTGGTGCGTGGAATGCACTGCCTGAGTCAGTGGTGGAGGCAGATACACTAGTAAAGTTTAAGAGACTACTAGACAAGTATATGGAGGAATTTAAGGTGGGGGCTTATATGGGAGGCTGGGTTTGAGGATCGGCACAACATTGTGGGCTGAAGGGCCTGTACTGTGCTGTACTATTCTATGTTCTATGACAGATCAGCTCTGTCAGAAACTTAATTTCAAGGACAATCAGGGTAGAGGTCAAGCTATTTCCTTAGCCAAGATAATTTGGAATTAAGGTTATGGGTAGTTCGACGCAGGGAATGTCTATACTTTAAAAGGCCAATTCTCCTGCTCAGAATTTGATTGGGGTTAATTTCTGTGGTCAGGCACCAGCAAGGTCAAGGGTATAGGACTAGAATGTTTCTAACTGTGTAATTATTTGAACTCAAAGTTATGAGGATCTTGGCAGACTCTGACAATAAAGAAATATCCTGGGCAGATAACAAGTGTTCACTCATATGTATGTCTGGATAGTGATAGGAATCAGTGTTTTTTTAAAAACTTTAACAAATTATTTCTAAGCTCAATCCCAAATGATCAAGTTTGTAGTTGACACCAAATTAGGGAGAGACTGTGGATTCAGAATAAGACTGTTCAGCCGATACAGATATGGTAAGTCAAATTGTGGATTCAAAAATATAGATGAAATTGAAACCAGAAAAGCACAAAAATAAACTCATATGCTCACTCAATTCTTAAAGCTGAAATAGCCAAGAGTGAAGCAGAGAAAAGCAGAGTATCAGACATTCTGGTATGCTTAACTGATGCCAAGCAATAAAGCCAACAGAGTGTTGATCTACCCAACCGATCAAGATGATAAATATCAAACACATTTAAAAAAAAATCAAAACATTTGGTTAGGTAGCATGTTAAATAACAAGTACAGTTCTGCACATTGGTAGATATGCCCAAGTTCTGGAGATTGATTTCTTCTCCTAGGTATCTGATATATGAAGAAAACTTCTGGTTTAAGATGGTGCTACCAAAAGTGTGCGACAGCTTATTAGTTGTTTGAAAGCAAAGAAACTTCATTTAAAACATTACTAAAAACACCTTCTTTAAAAAAGTAAATTGTGGCAAACTATCACTGCAAACAAAGAGGTGACTGAAGGCAAAGCGAATTCGAGGGATGTGTTCTGCTGCTGCGCTACAAAATCGACGTGCTTGGAGTTGGAGCCATGCTGGCTGGAGGGAATGATTCAGAGAGAAGAGGAGGCAGAGGAGCTCCAGTGCCTGTCCAACTAACCCAGGTGTGAGGGTGAATCACTCTGAGTACTGAGCTGAATTGGAAAGGTCAAGAACGGCTTCTTTAGCAGTGAAATCTAGGTCCGAGGTGAATCACTGGGCAGTGTGTTCTCGGCCTAAAGTGATTCACTGTGGAAGCGCCTGAGTCCTAATGCAAAGGTACAATTGGGCTTTGTTCCAGGGAAGGTGGGATCTGTTCCAACGGGACGGTTTACACCTGAACTGGAGAGGTACTAACATTCTTGCAGAAAAGTTTGCTAGTGCTGCTTGGGGGGGGTTTAAACTAAATTTGCAGGGGGTAGGGATCCAGAATGTGAGAGAGGATAGCGAGATGAAGTATAAAGGACAGGTGGGGACTACACGGTTCCGGAATATTAAGTGTGAAGTAGAGAAAGGTGAGGCGGAACGAGTGATAAGGAGGATACATGTGAAGAGGGATGGTCTGACGGAGCATGGAGTTAAATGTGCAGAAAGAGTAAGTAAATTTAAGAAGGACAACAAAATTCAAGGGGCATATAGCCCGGTGAGAGTTCGGGGACCTGGGTTATGCACAATAGGCAGCGATTTAAACACAGAGAGGAGAAATGGGTTAAAAATTCTATATCTGAGTGCACGAAGTGTCAGAAATAAGGCGGATGAGCTTGAAGCTCAGGTGCGAATGGGTAACTATGATGTTGTTGGGATAACGGAGACATGGCTGCAGGGGGATCAGACCTGGGAATTGAATGTACAAGGGTATATGTGCTATCGAAGGGACAGAAAGGTGGGCAGAGGGGGTGGGGTGGCCCTGTTGGTGAGGAATGAGATTCAGTCCCTTGCAAGGGGGGGGGACATATAATCAGGTGAAGTAGAGTCAGTGTGGATAGAACTGAGGAACAGTAAGGACAAAAAGACCCTAATAGGTGTTATCTACAGGCCCCCAAACAGTAGCATGGATACTGGGTGCAAGTTGAATAGGGAGTTAACAATGGCATGTAGCAAAGGAAATGTCGCAGTAGTTATGGGGGATTTCAACATGCAGGTGAACTGGGAAAATCAGTTTGGTACTGGACCCCAGGATAGGGAGTTTGTAGAGTGCCTACAGGATGCATTTTTGGAGCAGCTTGTACGAGAGCCGACCAGGGATAAGGCTATTCTGGATTTAGTGTTGTGCAATAAACAGGATTTGATAAGTGATCTTGAAGTAAAGGAGCCATTAGGAGGTAGTGACCATAATATGATAAGTTTTTAATCTGCAAGTTGAGAGGGATAAGGGCAGATCAGAAGTGTCAGTATTGCAGTTGAACAAAGGAGACTATGGAGCCATGAGGGAAGAGCTGGCCAAAGTTGACTGGTCGGATATCCTAGCAGAAAAGACAGTGGAACAACAATCGCAGGTATTCTTGGGAATAATGCACAAGGTGCAAAATCAGTTCATCCCCGGAGAAGGAAGGATTCAAAGGGGGGAAAGTGGCCACAGTGGTTGACAAAGGAAGTCAGAGATAGTATAGCATTAAAAAAGTATAACAGAGCTAAGGTGAGTGGGAAGACGGATGATTGGGAAATTTTTAAGGAGCAACAGAACTTAACTAAAAAGGCAATACGGGGAGAAAAAATGAGGTATGAATGTAAGCTAGCTAGGAATATAAAGGAGGATAGCAAAAATTTTTTTTAGGTATATGAAGAAAAGGAAGATTGTTAAGAACAATGTTGGGCCCTTGAAGAATGAATTGGGAGAAATTGTTATGGGAAACAGAGAAATGGCAGACAAATTTAATAAGTACTTTGGATCTGTCTTCACTAGGGAAGACACAAGCAATCTCCCAGATGTATGGATGGGCCAAGGACATAGGGTAACAGAAGAACTGAAACAGATTGACATTAGGAAGGAAACGGTGATGAGTAGACTGATGGGACTGAAGGCTTACAAATCCCCAGGTCCAGATGGTCTGCATCCTAGGGTACTAAAGGAGGTGGCCCTGGAAATTGTGGATGCATTGGTGATCATTTTCCAATGTTCCTTAGATTCAGGATCAGTTCCTGAGGATTGGCGAATGGCTAATGTTATCCCACTTTTTAAGAAAGGAGGGAGGGAGAAAACAGAGAACTATCGCCCTGTTAGCCTAACATCAGTAGTAGGGACGTTGCTAGAGTCTATTATTAAAGATGAAATAGCGGCATATCTTGATAGCAGTGATAGGATTGGGCCGAGCCAGCATGGATTTACCAAGGGCAAATCATGCTTGACTAATCTATTGCAGTTTTTCGAGGATGTAACCAGGAAGATAGACGCGAGAGATCCAGTGGATGTGGTGTATCTTGACTTTCAGAAGGCATTTGATAAGGTACCACATAGGAGATTGGTGGGTAAAATCAGAGCTCATGGCATTGGGAGGAGGATATTGACATGAATAGAAAACTGGTTGGCAGATAGAAAGCAAAGGGTAGCAGTGAATGGGTGTTTCTCGGAATGGCAGGTGGTGACTAGTGGGGTGCCACAGGGCTCGGTATTGGGACCACAGCTGTTTACGATTTACGTCAATGATTTAGAGGAAGGCATTGTGAATAACATCAGCAAGTTTGTTAAGCTGGGTAGCAGTGTGACATGTGATGAGGATGTTAGGAGAATTCAAGGTGACTTGGATAGGCTGGGTGAGTGGGCAGAAACTTGGCAGATGGCGCTTAATGTGAATAAGTGTGAGGTTATTCACTTTGGGAGCAAGAACAGGAAGGCAGATTATATTCTGAATGGTGTGGAGTTAGGTAAGGGAGAAATACAAAGATCTAGGAGTACTTGTTCATCAGTCTCTGAAGGTGAATGAGCAAGTGCAGCAGGCAGTGAAGAAGGTTAATGGAATGTTGGCCTTTATTACAAAGGGAATGGAGTACAAGAGCAAGGAAATCCTTTTGCATTTGTACAGGGCCTTGGTGAGACCATATCTGGAGTATTGTGGGCAGTTTTGGTCTCCAGGGTTAAGGAAGGACATCCTGGCTGTGGAGGAGGTGCAGCGTAGGTTCACTAGGTTAATTCCTGGGATGTCCGGACTGTCTTATGCAGAGAGGTTAGAGAGACTGGGCTTGTACACGCTGGAATTAAGGAGATTGAGGGGGGATCTGATTGAGACATATAAGATTATTAAGGGATTGGACAAGACAGAGGCAGGAAATATGTTCCAGATGCTGGGAGAGTCCAGTACCAGAGGGCATGGTTTAAGAATAAGGGGTAGGTCATTTAGGACAGAGTTGAGGAGGAACTTCTTCTCCCAGAGAGTTGTGGTGGTGAGGAACGCGCTGCCTCAGAAGGCAGTGGAGGCCAATTCTCTGGATGCTTTCAAGAAGGAGCTAGATAGGTATCTTATGGATAGGGGAATCAAGGGTTATGGGGACAAGGCAGGAGCTGGGTATTGATAGTAGATGATCAGCCATGATCTCAGAATGGCGGTGCAGGCTCGAATAGACAATAGACAAACGGTCTACTTCTCCCCGCAATGCTGCGCTTCACGTCTCTGAACTTTGCAGCGACTTGTCCTGCTAATATGATGAACTGAACACCAAAGGATTTGGGCCTACTCCAGGCTGCTCTGGGGATTTGGATATCAAGACTCAATATGGTTCAGAACGCTGTTGTTCGCTTCAATTGCTTGCACCATTTGTGCTTTTTCTCTCTTTCACTCTGCACATTGGGGGTTGGTTTTTATTTTTTTTAATTAGGCTTTTAGGTTTCTTGCTTTTAGGGCTGTCTGTAAGCAAACAAATGTCAAGGTCATATAATTTAAACACTATTGATAATAAATATACTTTGAATCTTGAAATTTGGAGAAATCTAGGTTTCTCAGTTGGGATCCAAGTGTGAGATGTGGTTCCACAGCAGCACATAAAAGAATTAAGGGAATAGCAAGATAAATCTAAGTTGTAACAATACAGGCAAGAGTAAAAACTAAATACTGACAGACAAAAGGGTACATTCAGATAATTACAGAAAGCAATTCTTCACACAATGAAAAAGCAATAGAATTTCAGTCATTGAAGGGGAGGCTAATAACCTTGGAGGTATTTCTAAATAGCTGTGATATGATGAGGAGAATTCAGGATCTTACTATGTAATTCAATGGACCTGGATTTCAATATTCATAGAAAAATTTCATTCTACATTGGCATGAAACTCACAAATGAAGTTTAACACTGAGGAATGCAGTAGCTGATTTTATAGAATGCAAGAGATGAAACACACAAACCAGGAAACATGTAGCACATATTTATCAGGGAAGAGAACAACGACTTTGGTAGGAAGAATGAGAGGAAGAACTAAATGAAATGGTGTTTGAAAACATAGAAAACAAAAAACCTACAACACAATACAGACCCGACAGGGTTCGAACCCGGGAACCTCCGTTCCAGGGTCCGGCGCTGATGTCATTGTGCCACCAGCTGGCCCGCCTCCTTACTTTCTCAATAAGCCTTGCATGGGGTATCTTATCAAATGCCTTGCTGAAATCCATATACACTACATTTACTGCTCTTCCTTCATCAATGTGTTTAGTCACATCCTCAAAAAATTCAATCAGGCTTGTAAGGCACAATCTGCACATGTGTTCTTCATTTCTCCATTCCTCCATCCTTTCAGCAAAGCCATGATGAAAGGATGGAGGAATGGAGAAATGAAGAACACATGTGCATATTGGAAATGGCAGAACAATTGAGGGAGCAGAGTCAAGATATTAAAAAAAGCAATAAAAATGTTAAATTACATGATAAGCTTCGGACAAGAACAGTACTCTGTACAGGCTAGGACAGTTAGGAAGAATGGCATGGCTCACGAATGATTTGCTAGATTGAACTAGTTATGATTGATTTCAGTTACCTGGAAAGAGAAAAGAAACTAGAAATAATCAATGGGAACATAACAATGTTATTGTGATATTTGACAGAAGTGTTCAAATTATTAGTGTAACTACGGAGAACCTGTTTCCAGGTCTGGATGTACAAGGATCAAGAGTAAAGAAATTTAAAGTGAATAGCAAAAGAATCAAGGCAATATGCTGAAAATTTTCTTCTCAATTAAATTCTCTGGAATGTACTGCTTGAGAACACAGAACAAGACTCGATAATCTGAGAGGAAATCAAATGAGCAATGAAAACAAATCTGTGGGCTATAGCGAGAAAAAGAGAAAAGGGCTGATGTAATAATTATTTCAAAGATTAGGCGAAGTCATAATGGGACAAATAGAAGTCTCCTATGTTGTAATATTCATGATTACCTTTCTCATTCATTACCTTGTGCCATAAATTTTGGAAACAAATGATAACCTGTGTCCAGGCTTTCAATTTTCATGCACTTGAACTTTGGATCAATAGTTTGTATTCATGCTTGTTACTTAGTTCAGCTGGAAACTTCTGGAGACTCTCACATAATAACTATCTTCATTTCAAAAAACCGTTAAGAGCTCCTAAAACTCAGCTCAGTTCCAACATGACTAAGCACAAAAAATATGATCCCTTTATGAACAACCTAACATTATGAAATGATTGCATACTTCCTATGGCACCATATTAAAATGCATACAACCTGACTGAGTACAAGTTTATAATATTCTAGTCGGTACAAGGATCATATCCTACAAATAGTTACATCAGAGTCATATCATGCACATAAAACTTATGATATGATTTTAATCCTTGAGCACAAAAGCATTTCAATAATCTTCACTTTACCATACTCTATAGTTTAATTTGGGTCATTCAGTGAAAGCCTACATTCTTTTGTTTTTTTTTGCTAAGATGCAACAAAAGGATTTATGACGTAAACTATGCATGCAAGGAAATCCCAAATTTCTGTCTATTTCATGGTCCAATGACTGCAAACTATTCTAATAGAGACCTAAAAAATGGGCCAGTTAGAAATCAAACAATCACAGATCCGACGATTATCTACAATCTAAAGGAAATCCTAAGGCTATAATTTCAGATATAATTGTCTGTCTATAAATCAATAAAATAACCACAAAGGACAAAATCTAAATCACACTTGATCTTTCAAGAGATGCATCTTAGTAGGAGCATCTCTCAAGTTTTTATTCCCAGGTAAAACACATTTTCTGCCACAGTAAAGCTTCAATCTTGATTTTGCCTATTTGATGGGTTCAAGTTTTGTCATAAAGTTTTTACAGCTGAATTTCCTATTCTCTTCATAGAGAAACAGGAAATATTCACCTCAGGACAGAAATGAACAAAAATAAATTTGTCAGAGGTGCCCAATGCCTCTGAGGAAATAAACAGTTTCTAGCGATAGATTATAAAAAAGAGTACAATCTTAAATTGAATGTCAAAACATTCAAAATAGATTATTCAATAAAAACAGTTCTCTTGAAGTAAGAATATATCACTGACAGTGACTAACATATTTCTGTGTAATGAGCTTTCTGAGCTTTCCTTACAAACACACATATAAGGAAAGCTGAAAGCTGTTGTCAAAGTCAGTCTAAACAGTGAGTGCCATTTTAACCAAGCACTTTTAAAATGCACCCAGAGCTGACATGAATGCTGTAAAACTAGGAAGCTGTGATGTGATTAAGAGTACAACTTTAACTAAAATTCCAGCAAAAATTTGCAGAGGTCTTGTCAAGTATCATGCTGCCCTAAAGCCCGCAATTTAGCATTGTCCAGCCAAAGAGGGCCAGAAACACACACAAAATGCTGGAGGAAATCAGCAGGCCACACATCTATGGATAAAAGTAGTTGACATTTTGGGCCAAGACCCTTCAGCAGGACTGGAGAGAGAGAGAATAAAAAAGATGAGGAGTTGCTTGGATTTCCAGCAACCACAGATTCTCTCGTTTGTGATCAGACAATCAAGTTGCTGTTTTCTCCCCTTTGTAACAACATACTTTGAGATACCTCAACTTTTATTGAGGTGGTTATAAACGCTTAGGGTGAAAAATGCCAAGGGAACAAGAAATGGAGGAGTTTATTTAGC
Organism: Mobula birostris; assembly: GCF_030028105.1. Taxonomy (NCBI): domain Eukaryota; kingdom Metazoa; phylum Chordata; class Chondrichthyes; order Myliobatiformes; family Myliobatidae; genus Mobula; species Mobula birostris. The sequence continues at coordinate 59,623,785 of NC_092388.1, forward strand.
CACCAAGTCTGTTTTATCATTTGTTCAGACTATGGCCAATCTATATCTCAACTTCATAGAAAATTAGTGCACAAGGGAGCATGCTATTGGCTCACTGTACCTTTGATGTCTGACTCCTTAAAAGAATGTTGTGATTAGTCCCAAATTCCCAGATTTTATCCAAAGTCCCATAAATTTCTCATCGACAAGTACTTCTGCAATTCTGCTTTAAAATTACTTATGTAATTAGCTTACCCCAGCTTATCAGATAATGTGGTGTAAATCCTATAAACACTTTAAAGAAAACATTTCTCCTTTTCTCTCCACATGTTTTGGCCAAATATTATAACCCCTTGGCCTCTAATGTCTGATTCAATTACTTGAAGTAAGTTTTTCTTTATGAGATTTTTCATCATCATCACCAGATCAACTCTTGATCTTCTTTGTTCCAAGGAGCATAGTCCTAATTTTTAAAACCTTCCAGTGTAACCAAAGTTCTTCGGTAGTGTTTAACTGAATCTTTCCTGTGCTTTGATGCCTTAACACCTTTCTTAGTACTTAGTTTTATGTACCACCACCAAGGCCTAACCAGAAATTTATTATATTCTAGTATGATCTCTGTAGTACTACATCTATTGTAAAATCAACAACAAAATTCTGGAGGAACTTAGCAGTTGAGGCAGCATCTGTGGAGAAGAATAAATAGTTGATGCTTTTCGGCGAGACCCTTCAACAGGACCGGAAAGCAAGGGGGAAGAAGCCAGAAAGAGTAAGAACAGAGGTGTCAAGTGATAGGTGAACCCAGGTGAGGGAGAAGATAGATGGGTGGGGAAAGGGTGGATAAATTAAGAAGCTGGGAGTGATAGATGCAAGAGATAAAGGGCTGAAGAAGATTGTAATCTAATAGGACAGGAGGTGGACTGTAGGAGAAAGGGGGAGGAGGAGGAGGAGGGGCACCAGCCCTTTGAGGGTTTGCACTTGAAACACTGACTGCTGATTCCCCTCCATAAATGCTGCCTGACCTGGTGAGCTAGTTCAGTATTTTGCATCATTGTGGGAAAATTTGCCTTTGCCATCAGGGAGGTTTAAACTAGATTGGCAAGGTCAGAACAAAGTGAGAAGACAATATGTGCAGCAACCAAAGCATGTAAGCCTAGCAATCAGGATGCAATAAAAGGACAGATAGGATAACTGCTTTAAGTCACATCTATTTCAGTGCACGCAACTTAACATTGAAATAGCTAGAGATGGAAATCTGATGCATGTTAGATCTGGCAGGGTTTTCAGGCCATTACTTCCTTCAAGGTGAAACCTGGTATCATAAATGGCTGTGATGCTTCACTCCCAGAGGAGATCAACACCCTTTATACACACTTTGAAAGGGAGAATAAAATGATAGCTGTGAAAACGTGCAGCATCTGGAGACCCTGTGATATCTGTCTCAGAGGATGACATCAGAACATCTTGCAAGAGGGTGAACACTCACAAGACATCAGGCTCTGATGGTGTCCCTAATAGGGCACTGAAAACCTGTGCCAATCAACTGGCTGGAGAGTTCAAGGACATCTCATCTCTCACTCCCGCAGTCACAAGCTTCCAAATGGTTCAAAAAACCAATCATACCAGTCCCTAACAAGAGCAGGGTGAGCTGCCTCAATGACCATTACTCAATTCCATTCGTACCTGTGATGAAGTGCTTCAAAGTTCAACATTCAAACTAAATTTATTATCAAAGTACATTTGTCACTATATACAACCTTAACATTCTTGCAGGCATTCACAGTAAATACAAAAAACACAACAGAGTAAGTTAAAGACCACACCCTACAGGACAAAAAACCAATATGCAAAAGACAACAGACTGTGCAAATACAAAAAGAAAATAATAAAAAATAAAGTAAGCAATAAATATTGGGACCATAATACGAAGAGTCCTTGAAAGTGAGTCCATAGATTGTGGGAGCAGTTTAGTGAGGGGCGAGTGAAGTTACCCCTTCTAGTTCAAGAGCTTGATGGCTGAACAGTAATAACTGCTCCTCAAGTTGGTAATGTGGGTCCTGAGGTTCATGTACCTTCTTCCAGATAGCATCAGCAAGGAGAAGCATGGCCTGGATGCTGGTGGAGTCCTTGATGATGGATGCTGCTTTCCTGCGACAACAGTCCATGTAGTCGTGCTCAATTCCATCCTATATGGTGACTCGTTACCAGCTTTGATTCAGCCTATGACAGTGATGTTGTCAGCAAACTTAAGTATGGCATTAGAGTTGTGCTCAGCCTCACAGTCATAAGTATAAAGCAAATAGAGCAAGGAGTTAAGCACATAGCCCTGTGGTACATTTTGTGTTGATGGAGATTGCAGAGATGTTGTTACCAATCTGAATTAACTGGGTCTACAAGTGAGGAAACTGAGGATCCATTTGTACAAGGAGGTACTGAGGCCAAGGTCTTGAAGCTTATTGATTAGTTTTTGAGGGTTTTTATAGAATTAAATGCCAAACCAAATGCCAATGATGTATGCATCTTCGTTGTCCAGTATTTCAGGGTTGAGTGAAGAGCCAATGATATGGCATGATGTGGACCTGTTGTGACAGTAGGCAAATTGGAACGGTTCCAAGTAATTTCTCAGGCAGGAGTTGGTATGTTTCAGTACTAACCTGTCAAAGCACTTATTCACAGAGGATGCAAGTGCTACTGGACAATAATGTTGAGAGGTTTCCAATGCTTTGAGAGGTTGATCATGGCTAGAATTATCTCCTACTTCAGCAAGGACCTCGACTCAATTCCATTTGCAGACCTCCACAATATGTCTACAGTGAATGTCACTGGTTCTCCACTCGGCTTTGGGCCATGTGGACGTCAGCAATACTGATGGCAGGTTATTGTTTATTGATTCCACCTCAGCATTCAATACCATCATCCCCTCAGTACTAATCAATAAGTTTCAAAATCTAGCTTCTACGTTGATCCTTGATCACAGTCAGTGTGAAGCGCAAATAATATCTCCTCCTCTTTAAAAATCAACACCAGTCCACCTCAAGGATGTCTGCTTAGCTCACTGCTCCAGTCTCTCCTCCACCATGACTGTGGTCAGGCACAGCGCAATGCCATCCATAAATTTGCTAAAGCCACAATCTCAGATGGTGATGAAGAGGGGTGCAGAAGAGAGACAGGTCAACAGATTGAGTGATGTTGCAACTCAACGTCAGTAAGGTCAAGGAATTGGGTGTGAACTTCAGGAAGGACCACACCAGTCCTCATCAAAGGGTCATCAGTTGAAAGAGTGAGCAGCTTCAAATTCCTGGGTGACAGCATCTCTGAACATATTGATGCGATTACAAAGAAAACAGACCTGTGGCTATATATTTCATTAGAAGCTGAGGAGATTTGTTATATTGCCAAGATTTCTACTGATGAATCCATGGAGAGTATTCTAACTGGTTGCAACACGGTCTGGAATGGAAGGGCTATAGAACAAGATCAGAATAAGCGGCAGAGGTTTGTAAACTCAGCCAGCTCCAACACAGGCACTAGACTCCGCAGCATTGAGGACACCTTCCAATAGGTGATGCCTCTAAAGGGCAGCGTTCATCACTAAGTGGTCCCACTACCCAGACATGCTAGCTTTTTATTAATACCATCAGGGAGAACGTTCAGGAGCTTGAAGACACATACACACACACACACGCGTTTTAAGAACAGCTTCTTCCCCTCTGCCATCAGATTTCTGAATAGTCCATGAATACTATCTTAAAGTTACACGATATACAAGGAAAACTGGGTCCTCTTCAAGAACATCAGGGTTGCCTATATGTTAAGTTGCAGAAGATGGTAGAGAATTTTACTATTTCTTATTGGTGTTTACCAAGGAGAATATATAATTGACGCTAAAGAAATAAGTGTAGTGCAGGGAGCGATCCATGCGGAAAGCTGGGGGGGGGGGGGGAAGACCCGAAAGTGACTCACTTGTCTATTCATCCCCCCCAATCCCTTCCCACCGATCTCCCTCCCAGCACTTATCCTTGTAAGTGGAACAAGTGCTACACCTGCCCTTAAGCTTTCTCCCTCACCATCATTCAGGGCCCCAGACAGTCCTTCTAGGTGAGGCGACACTTCACCTGTGAGTCGGCTGCAGTGATATACTGCGTCCGGTGCTCCCAGTGTGGCCTTCTATATATTGGCGAGACCTGACGCAGACTGGGAGACCGTTTTGCTGAACACCTACGCTCTGTCTGCCAGAGAAAGCAGGATCTCCCAGTGGCCACACATTTTAATTCCACATCCCATTACCATTCTGATATGTCTATACACGGCCTCCTCTACTGTGAAGATGAAGCCACACTCAGGTTGGAGGAACAACACCTTATGTTCTGCCCGGGTAGCCTCCAACCTGATGGCATGAACACTGACTTTTCTAACTTCCGTTAATGCCCCACCTCCCCTTCTTACCCTATCCCTTATTTATTTATTTATTTTTAATTTTTTCTCCCTTTCTTTCTCTTTCTTCTCCCTCTGTCCCTCTCACTATATCTTCCTCTGGTGCTCCCCTCCCCCTTTCTCTCCCCCTAGGCCTCCCGTCCCATGATCCTCTCCCTTTTCCAGCCTCGTATCCCTTTTGCCAATCAACTTTCCAACTCTTAGCTTCTTCCCTCCCCCTCCTGTCTTCTCTTATCATTTTGGATCTCCCCCTCCCACTTTCAAATCTCTTACTATCTCTTCTTTCAGATAGTCCTAACGAAGGGTCTTGGTCCGAAACGTCGACTGTACTTCTTCCTATAGATGCTGCCTGGCCTGCTGCATTCCATCAGCATTTTGTGTGTTTCTATGTACCTGTGCCGATTTTGTTCATTTAGTCAATCAAAAGAACATGGCAGCACACGCTGGATTACTTCCTCCGTCGATAACTATTAGGAGCCAATACGGTTTTATAGTACTGTAAGTATTGATAGTGTTGCAATTTGCTCTGCTTTTCATTTAAGTGCATAATTTAATGCTCAGATAAACAGTAGTTTTTCTTTTTATACCTTTTAAATTATTTCCATGAAACTTTGGCTAATTGAAGCAGCCACTTAATTGGACCAAAATGTACTGGTCCCACTGTACAATTAACTGCAACCCACTGTAGTTCGTAAGATTTCAACTCATTTATGTGCAAGCTCCTTAGCTGTGGGCAAGTCTAGAGTCCCTACATTTTTAAAATAAAAGACAATCTAAAATTGAGAGTTTTAGAAAAATGTGATTCTTGCTGTGCAGTATCCCTTCAAACCACTGCAGTGCGCACCAGTCCCAGAAGATATTCACTAGGTCAGTGGAGGCCACATGCTCCCTCTCCATGACACCTGGGTACATTTTGTTCCCTGTAATTGTGCCACAGCATACCATTACCCCTTTCATTCCATAAATCTCTAATGTGTAATCTTCATTATGTGTCACTTTTCAGGGCCTTCTGAGAAAAGAAGTTTTTCCAATTATTTCTGCAACTTTTCCTGTTATCAACTGAATTGTTTCTATCTTAAATCATGTCCTTTGTCAGCCAGTGATTTTAGGTCTGTGTGTGCTCTCCCCCCCCTTTGGAGGATTATGCTGAGTTTGCAATTGAACACTCCTTCCTGATTATGCTTCAGTGCACTCTTACTGCTTGTCCTTTAGTGGCCTTGTCTAATACAAGTATGTCCTTCCGCAAATCACTGAATTTAGCTCTTCGAAGAACATTTTTTACCTTTGTTATGTTCTATTCTTTTCCATATTTGCATTAAACAACCATTCTTTGTTTCTGAAATAATTCCAACTGCTCTGCTTCATTTCCCAGACCCAGATTCAATGTTTCCTTCATTGCCTGCAAGAAAATGAATCTCAAGACAGTGCTGTATATGGTGACACATTATGTACTTTGATAATAAACTTACTTTGACTTTGATGGAGTCTGACCAATCTGATTTCTTTTTGAAGGTTACAAACTGTCAGGACAGTACATGTGGTGTTCATGCTCCATATGGGGTCCACGGCAGTTGGCAAATTGGATCCAAAACATGATAGAAGACAGAGGGTCTTGACAAGGGGTGACTTTCATGTTGGATACTTGTGATGTTCCAGAGATCAGTGTTAGGATACTACCATTTGAAATACTGATGGCAGCTGCAAGTGTATCACACATTTCAGCTCCAATTCTTATCTATTGGCACCATGGGAGCAATACGATGGTAGCTGAAGCTCAAGACAGTAGGTAATATCTTTGGGGACAATTCGGGTGGGTAATAATTGTTGTCCTGAGGAAGGACACCTACATGCTGTAAGTGATTTAGAACTGAAGGTATGTGGTCCTGATAAGGCAGCTCATATTCTATCCATGTGCTTCTTTTTAAGACCCCTGCCATGGCAAAGCAGTAGGAATCATGGAGAAAACAAGATGGGAAGAAAGCTTTGAAAAATATCCATTTCATTAGATATTTTTCACTAAAATTTAATATGTTCCAAAAATGATTCAACAAAATCAACCTGATGGCATGAATATTAATTTCTCCTTCCAGTGAACAATTACTGCATCCTCTTCCTCTATTCCTCACTCTGACCTTTCATTTCTTCTCACCTGCCTACTACTACTTCCTGGGTCTCCTCCTCTTTCCCTTTCTCCTATGGTTCACTCCCCTCTCCTATCGGATTTTTATCTTCTCCAGCCCTTGACCTTTCCCATCCACCTGGCTTCATTTAACATCTTCGAGCTAGTCCTCCTTCCACTTCTCTTACCTTTTAGTTCTGGCATCTTCCCCCTTCCTTCTCAGTCCTGAAGAATACTCTTGGCCCGACACATCAGTTTATTCTTTTCCATTGATGCTGTCTGACCTGCTGAGTTCCTCCAGTGTTCTGTGCATGTTGCTTTGCAGTTCCAGCATCTGCAGGCTTCCTTGTGTTTGTGTTCTATAAACACTTGGTTGCAATTCCAGTGACAATGTTGTTGTTTATTTATTGTCAAACTGATAGAGCCCGTAATAAGAGAACTACAACTTTGTTTTCTCATTTGTCTGACTAAAATAACTGACAAGTTAGGACAATGCTAGTGGGCATTTCTCCAAGAAAAGATTCTATCAATGAAATAGACGTACAGACTGGGTGAAGCCTTGGGGATGGTTAGTTTGAGATTTAGATTTTGTGGAACTATGATCCAATGAAGATTAGGAAAGAATGGAATGATGACAGCCTACAACTTGCAATGACATTGAGCACCAGAAGTTTATGAGTCAGCTGAAAATGATAGAAGATGCAATAGGAAATCTTGCTCAGCAGAAAAATGAGGCTGTAAGTTCCTTCTTTAATTCCAGACAATAGTTATGGATAGTTTTACACAATATGGAGAACAATACATCAGTTACAGACTCCTTCAACACACAATGTTGATATCTACCATATCAATCTAAACTAATTTCACATATGGTCTCAATCATTCCATTCCCTGCCTGTTCATGTGCATGTATAAATGCCTCTTTAATGTTGTTATTGTATCTGCTTCCACCACTCCTTCAGCAACACACTCCAGGCACCTATCACTGGGCAAAAAAAAAAGGTCCTTTGTAAATCTCCTTTAAACATTTGCCTTTCGCCTTAAAGCTGTGTCCTCTAATATTTGATATTCACATTCTGGGTAAAAAAAAAATCTTTCTGTACTATCTACACCTGCCATAACTTCATATGCTGTACTTTTACAGATTGCCTCACAGCTTCCAGTGCTCCACAGAAAATAATCTAAGTTTGTCCAACCACCTTATAGCTAATACCCTCTAATCCAGACAACTTTTTGGTGAACCTTTTATTAAATCTCTCCAAAGCTTCCATGTCCTCAAAAGTTTTACACAGCAGCAAATTGATTTCCTGACTTTCATACTCAGCATCCAGTTGATGAAATATGCTGTGTGCCTTCTTGACTACTTATGTTACCACTTTCAGGGAGCTATGAACTTGTACAGAGCTGCATCAACACTCCTTTAAGTTGCTGCCTAATACTGTATACTTGCTTTCTACACTTTATATCCCACATTGCAATGGCACTTGTGTGTTTTGTGGCACTGGAAGAGGTTTACAAAAAATTCAGTGGAAGATAATGAAAAACCAATGAAATTGCAGATGCTGGATTTAAAAAGAAAACAGAAATGGTGGACGAACACCAAGAACGGGAAGAATGTGAGCAACATGATAATGTAGCAGTTAGTGTAATCACATTACAATTTCAGCTATCACCGATCACGGTTTAATTCCCACTACTGTCTGTAAGGAGTTCAGTATGTTCTCCCTGTGAGCAAGTGAGATTCCTCCGGGTGCTCCAATTTCTTCCCATGTTCCTAAGATGTACATTTAGTGTTACTGAATTGTGGGCATACTATGTTGGCAACAGAATCGTGGCGACACTTCCAGGCTGCTACCAACACACTCCCCTGGACTGTGTTGGTTATTGATGTAAAACAACATATTCCACTGCATATTTCGATACACAAAAGATAAATAAAGCTAATCTTAAATCAGCCAGTCAAACAATATCTGTAGAAAGAGGAACATGTCAACATTTGAGATCAGCAATCCTGTAATTTTTGCATGAAAATATTGATTGATTCTCCTCCCACTGATGCTGTTTGACTGACTAAATTCTGCCATTTGTTTTTGTGGCAAAATCAAACAGGAAAACTTTGACACAGAGCAGTCAGCAGCAGGAAATAACTCAACTATGGACAAGGCAGCTGACACATAAAAGCAAAATAAAGGATTAAGATGTGAAAAATAACACTGGGAGCCTTTAGAATACATGTGCAAGTCAATCATGGGAACTGATATGTTGCCAAGAGGCAACACAAACAATTAAAAGAAGAAATTGAAACATAACCCTTAGGGGAGCAACTGTGATGAAAATTGTAAGGCAATACCAAATATTCTCTCTAGAAGAGAATAAAAGTTGGAGCTTGAATAACAATGTGGAACCAACCAAGGGCAAACTGCAGCAAGTTCCTCAAATAAAGCAGGACAATAGTGTTGTCAAATGTCTGATGTCACAGATGTTGAGGATGACAAGAAGAGATCGTGGCATCATAACTAATGTCATTTCAGATTTTAGGCACTTCACTGCTGAGGATCTAAAAAGAAACTAAGATCTGGGAGGCAACAAGCTGAAGAACTTGAGGAGAAACAAAGGTTGATCATGGGTCTTTGAATTTGAATACAATGATTCAAACACATAATAGAAGAACAATTAACATAAAATAAGAGGGTGGGGGCAAATCATTTCTACAGCATGTTCAGGAGAATTCTGTGCCACATGCTAGCAAAGCCAAAACTAGGAAGATCATACAGTTTAACACATGGCTAAGGAGTTTGTGTTGCAGGGAGGGATTCAAATTTTTGGGCCATTAGGTTCTCTTTCGGGGAAGGTGGGACCCGTACAGAAGAGATGATTTGTACCTAAACTGGAGGAGCACTAATATCCTAGTGCGAAGGTTTGCTAGTACAGTTACTGCATAGGGGGAGCTTAAAGTTGCAGAGGGATAGGAACTAGAGTGGCAGAACAGAACAGATAGAATGATTGGGGAGACAGATGTCATTAAGATCTCAGACAAAGTCAAGAATCAAAAGGTTGAGAATGGTGGGATTAATGTTCTGAGTTACGTATATTTCAATGCATGAAGTATTGCAGGAAAGCCATGGATCAACACATGGAATTATGATATTGTTGCCATTAGTGAGACTTGGTTGCAGAAGGGGCAGAACTGGTAGCTCAGTATTCCAGGGTTTCATTGTTTTAGGTGCGATAGAGCAGGAGGGATTAAAGCGAGAGGGTTGGCGCTACTAGAAACCATAGAAAAACTACAGCACAGAAACAGGCCTTTTGGCCCTTCTTGGCTGTGCCGAACCATTTTCTGCCTAGTCCCACTGACCTGCACACGGACCATATCCCTCCATACACTTCCCATCCATGTCTCTGTCCAATTTATTCTTAAATGTTAAAACAGAACCCGCATTTACCACCTCATCAGGCAGCTCATTCTACACTCCCACCACTCTCTGTGTGAAGAAGCCCCACCTAACGTTCCCTTTAAACTTTTCCCCCCTTCACCCTTAACCCATGTCCTCTGTTTTTTTTCTCCCCTTGCCTCAGTGGAAAAAGCCTGCTTGCATTCACTCTATCTATACCCGTCATAATTTTATATACTTCTATCAAATCTCCCCTCATTCTTCTACTAGTCGAGAAAAATGTCACGGTAGTGCTCAGTCAGGACAGACTGGAGAATTTATCTAGTGAGGATTTATGGGTGTAACTGAGGAATAAGAAAGAAATGATCATGTTATCGGGGCCACGTTATAGACCAAAGTCCAAAGTAAAATTTATCAGAGTAAATATACAACCTTGAAATTCTTTTTCCTGCGGGCATACTTAGCAAATCTATAGAACAGTAACAGTAAGCAAGATCAATGAACAACAAACTATGCAAATGTGAATATAAATAAATAGGAATAAACAAGGAGAGCATGAAATAAAAAGTTAAAGAGTCCGTAAAGTGAGACCATTGGTTGCGGGATCACCAGAAATAGAATGTGTGTAGTTACCCCTTTTGTTCAAGAGCCTGATGGTTGAGGGGTAGTAAATGTCCTGAGGCACCTGTACCTTCTATCTGATGGCAGCAGTGAGAAAAGTGCATGGCCTGAGTGGTGAGGATCTTTGATGATGGACGCTGCTTTTCTACCTCAACGTTTCATGTAGATGTGCTCAACGGTTGGAAGGGCTTTACTCGTGATGTGCCGGGCTGAATCTACTACGTTTTGTTTCCATACCAGGCCATACTGCAGCCAATCAGCACACTTTCCACCACACATCTATTGAAGTTTGCCAATGTTTTTGATGACAAGCTGAATCTCTACAGACTCTCAAAATTTTTTTGCAATTATGTTTATACTATTGGTCCAGAAAGGTCCTCTGAGACAGTGACACCCAGGAACGTAAAGTTACTGACCCTCTCCACCTCGGATTCTCCAATGAGTACCAGCTCTTCTGAAGTCTACAATCAGTTCCTTGGTCTTATTGACATTGAGAGGTTGTTGTTACACCATAGTCAAAACCCAACAATCCAGGGATTTAGACAAACAAATTTGTAGAGAATTCAGACTGTTCAAGAAACAAAAGGTTATTATAGTAGGCTATTTTAACCTCCCACATAAAGGTGGCCCCTGTTTTCCAAACGTTTGCTTTACGACACCTCGCTGTTATGAAAGACCTACACTAGTTACCTGTTTTCGCTAACAGAAGGTGTTTTCACTGTTACGAAAAAAGGCAGCGCGTGCCCGAACAGCCAAGCTCCTCCCCCGGAACTGCATTCTAGCCGGCATTACTTAAACATGTGCCTTATCTCGATTTATTTTGTGCATCTGTTAGCAAGATGAGTTCTCGTAAGGGTGTTACACTTAGCATAAAACTAGACATAATAAAGCGTTTCAATCTTGGTGAACGAAGTAAGGACGTTGTCTGCGCGTTGAACTTGCCTGCGTCCACCATTCGCACTATTTATACGCAGAAAGAATTTTGAAAGCTGCCACTGTTACTGTTGGTTCTGCTCGTAGCAAAGTGGTCTCTCTTAGTCGGCATCCAATGATGGATAAAATGGAAAGTCTATTGCTCGAGTGGATTGATGAGTGTACAAAGTATGGTGTTCTGTTAAGTTTTCTAATACTTGAGAAATCAGTCAGTCTTTTTAATAAGCTGAAACAGAAAGCACTGGATGATGGTGATGAAAGTGTTGCAAAAGTGGAATTTAAAGGCAGTCATGGGTGGTTTGATCGATTTCTGAGGCAAGGGCAGCTTCATAGTTTAAGCAGTGGTCCCCAGCCTCTGGACCGTGAAGAATGCAGCGGTGCAGCGGTAGTTGGGACGCACACAGCACATCTTTAAGAAAAAAGCCGAAATAAACAAGCTAATTAATTAGGTGCTACCCCGCACGTAAATGTAGGTCCAGATCGGGGTGATTGCTGATTGCGTCAGGTGGTTATTCGTACAAGTGTCTAACTGTGACAAAACTGCAATTTATTGGAGTCTTCCCGATTCTGGTAAGTGAAACTACACTGTACATACATTATTTCTACTTTATATAGGCTGTGTATTTTTATGTGTTATTTGATATGATTTGGCAGCTTCATAGCTTAAAGGTTACTGGACAGAGTGTTTCTGCCGAGAGCGCTTTCGCGAGATTTTTGCTGTGCTAGACAGCGCTGCAGGGAAGTATTTCTACTTTATATAGGCTGCGTATTTATCATATCATTCTTGGTTTTACTATATGTTACCGTTATTTTAGGTTTTATGTGTTATTTGGCATAATTTTGTAGGTTATTTTTTGGGTCTGGGAACGCTCAAAAATTTTTCCCATATTAATAAATGGTAATTGCTTATTCACTTTACGACATTCCGGCTTACGAACTGTTTCATAGGAACGCTCTACCTTCGGATCGTGGGGGAAACCTGTATTGACTAGACTTCTATACTAAATGTGTTCAAGAACGTTTCCTTAATCAGTACATAGAAGTCCTATCTAAAGAGTATTCAATACTTGATCTCCTATTAGGGAATGAGACAGGGCAGGTGGTTAGAGGTGGAGAAGGTAGAGACTTCAAATTCCTTGGTGTTATTATTTCAGAGGACCTGTCCCAGGATTATGAAGAAAATACAGAAGTACTGCTGTCTCCTTACAAGTTTGCGAAGATGTGGCATGACATCTAAGACTTTGACAAACTTTTATAGGTGTTTGTTGCGGAGAGTATACTGACTGGCTGCGTCACAGTTTGGTACGGAAACACCAATGCCTTTGAACAGAAAATCCTACGAAAATACTCGAGGATATGACCAGTCCACCACAGGTAAAACTCCTCCCACCACTTCACAACATATGCCAGTTATATTAAACCTAATTTTGAGCACATGTACATATGCGTTGTCACAGGAAAGCAGCATCCATCATCAGGGATCCCCATCACCCATGACGCGTTCTCTTCTCGCTGCTGCCATCAGGAAGGTGGTACAGGAGCCTCAGGACTCACCACCAAGTTCAGGAACAGTTATTACCCTTTAACGATCAGGCCCTTAAACCAAAAGGGATAACTTCACCCAACTTCAATTGCCCCATCATTGAAATGTTCCCTCAACCTATGGACGCAAACACGAGGAATTCTGCAGATGCTGGAAATTCAAGCAAACCACATCAAAGTTGCTGGTGAATGCAGCAGGCCAGGCAGCATTTCTAGGCCTGTGACTATTGGTGTGCCACAGGGATCAGTGCTGGGTCCATTGTTATTTGTCATCTATATCAATGATCTGGATGATAATGTGGTAAATTGGATCAGCAAATTTGCTGATGATACAAAGATTGGAGGTGTAGTAGACAGTGAGGAAGGTTTTCAGAGCCTGCAGAGGGACTTGGACCAGCTGGAAAAATGGGCTGAAAAATGGCAAATGGAGTTTAATACAGACAAGTGTGAGGTATTGCACGTTGGAAGGACAAACCAAGGTAGAACATACAGGGTTAATGGTAAGGAACTGAGGAGTGCAGTAGAACAGAGGGATCTGGGAATACAGATACAAAATTCCCTAAAAGTGGCGTCACAGGTAGATAGGGTCGTAAAGAGAGCTTTTGGTACATTGGCCTTTATTAATCAAAGTATTGAGTATAAGAGCTGGAATGTTATGATGAGGTTGTATAAGGCATTGGTGAGGCCGAATCTGGAATATTGTGTTCAGTTTTGGTCACCAAATTACAGGAAGGATATAAATAAGGTTGAAAGAGTGCAGAGAAGGTTTACAAGGATGTTGCCGGGACTTGAGAAACTCAGTTACAGAGAAAGGTTGAATAGGTTAGGACTTTATTCCCTGGAGCGTAGAAGAATGAGGGGAGATTTGATAGAGGTATATAAAATTATGATGGGTATAGATAGAGTGAATGCAAGCAGGCTTTTTCCACTGAGGCAAGGGGAGAAAAAAACCAGAGGACATGGGTTAAGGGTGAGGGGAGAAAAGTTTAAAGGGAACATTAGGGGGGGGGCTTCTTCACACAGAGAGTGGTGGGAGTATGGAATGAGCTGCCAGATGAGGTGGTAAGTGCGGGTTCTTTTTTAACATTTAAGAATAAATTGGACAGATACATGGATGGGAGGCGTATGGAGGGATATGGTCCGTGTGCAGGTCAGTGGGACTCGGCAGAAAATGGTTCGGCACAGCCAAGAAGGGCCAAAAGGCCTGTTTCTGTGCTGTAGTTTCAATGGTTCTATGGTTCTAAGAGGTATAGTCGACGTTTCGGGCCGAGACCCTTCGTCAGGACTAACTGAAAGAAGAGCTAGTAAGAGATTTGAAAGTGGGAGGGGGAGGGGAGGGGATCGCTCCCTACGTGACTCCCTTGTCCATTCATACCCCCCCCCCCACCCCATCACTCCTCACCGATCTCCCTCCTGGCACTTATCCTTTAAGCAGAACAAGTGCTACACATGCCCTTACACTTCCTCCATTACCACCATTCAGGGCCCCAGACAGTCCTTCCAGGTGAGGTGACACTTCACCTGTGAGTCGGCTGGGGTGATATACTGCATCTGGTGCTCCCAATGTGGCCTTTTATATATTGGCGAGACCCGACGCAGACTGGGAGACAGTTTCATTACCTATGCTCTGTCTGCCAGAGAAAGCAGTATCTCCCAGGGGCCACACATTTTAATTCCACGTCCCATTCCCACTCTGATATGTCTATCCACGGCCTCCTCTACTGTCAAGATGAAGCAACACTCAGGTTGGAGGAACAACACCTTATATTCCATCTGGGTAGCCTCCAGCCTGATGGCATGAACACTAACTTCTCAAACTTCCGCTAATGCCCCACCTCCCCCTCGTACCCCATCCGTTATTTATTTACATACACACATTCTTTTTCTCTCTCTCCTTTTTCTCCCTCTGTCCCTCTCACTATACCCCTTGCTCATCCTCTGGGTTCCCCCCCCCTTCTCCCTGGGCCTCCTGTCCCATGATCCTCCCATATCCCTTTTGCCAATCAACTGTCCAGCTCTTAGCTCCATCCCTCCCCCTTCTGTCCTCTCCTATCATTTTGGATCTCCCCCTCCCCCTCCCACTTTCAAATCTCTTACTAACTCTTCCTTCAGTTAGTCCTGACGAAGGGTCTCGGCCTGAAACGTCGACTGTACCTCTTCCTAGAGATGCTGCCTGGCCTGCTGCATTCACCAGCAACTTTGATGCGTGTTGCCTCAACCTATGGACTCACTTTCAAGAATACTTCATCTCGTGTTCTCAGTACTTATTAATTATTTCCTTCTTTTTGTTTTGCACAGTTTGTTGTCTTTTGCACACTGGTTGTATATCCACGTTGGTGCAGTCTTTCACTGATTCTATTCAGGGTTTATTTTGTATGCCCGCAAGAAAATGAGATGTACTTTGATAATAAATTTACTTTTAGCTATTGTGTTTCTTTGTTTTGTGGCTGCCTGCAATAAGACAAATCTCAAGTTGTATACATACTTCGATAATAAATGTACTTCAAACTTGAGCCTTCTGATATTTCTGCTCTATGTTTCTGGATGCTCTATGTGGACCTCTGAATCTTGACAAAATTGCCATCATTCCCCAGGGATTTATTCTAACATTGATTCTCACATCAAATTTATCTGAACAACTTTCCATTAACTTTCAGGGTAGAAGTATGAAACACACACTTTTCTTTGAGCTCATTCACTTGGCACAATTTAACATGCTATTCTGGAAGTGAACCTGTGACTTTTCTTTCAAATTGTTCGCTGCCCTGTTTATCTTATTTTTCACTCCTCTGAAATGCATCCCTGCTATTGTGCTTCTCAATATTGATCCATCCATACCCAAACCAGCCCTCTTTTGTTACTCCAACCTTCAGTACTCTTCTATTGCAGGCTTGATGCCCTTTCACAAACACACAGAAGGAAACAGGCCCTTTGGCCCAACTGATGCTTACCTACTCTTGTCCCATTTGCTCAGTTTTGGCCCAAATCCCTTTATCTTTTCCTGTCAATCAGCTGTTCAAATATCTTTTTCAGTCATATATAAATGAAGTTACAATACAGTACTCTGAGCACTATCAATCTCAATGGTTAATTTTTCTTTGTGGATTGCAATTCAAAAGTAACTATGTAATCTTTGCAAACCATTCTTATCCTAATTATTAATAAAGAGCAGTCTTCTTGGGTTGTTGTTGAAGTAAACAAATTGCATTTATTTTGGGGTTTCCATTATGTGAAAACTTTATCCAGCTAACAATCAACAAGATCCCTGAGCAGCATTTCTGTTCCCTTGCTTTGGACATTAACTTTTGTCATGGCAACTGTCTAAAAACTAAAATATTATCCCAATAGAAGCTTCAAACTACTTAATTTTATCACTATATAAATGGGACACATCCTCTTCTGTATCACATCATCTGACCACCAAAATTGTCATCCATAGCTTTTAAATCTCCTTGACTAATTCAAAGCACTCCTACTAGTCACCCTTTCCGTCTTCCTCTTCATTAACTTCAGGTCATCCAAAACTCTGCAGCCCACGTCTCAAATAGTACTAAATCCTGTTTGTTCATTTCTCCCATGTTTTCCAATTATAGCAACTCCACATTAGATAACATTTTAAAAATCTCTTGTTTCTCTCTTGGTTTTCTAACCATTTCAAATTTAAGCACTCTGTAATTGTCAAGATCCTTCAATCTCAAAATTCCCTGCTGAAACTCACTATTGTTCCCTCCTCTTTTATGGTGCAATTTAAAATCTACCACTGATTTTCATCTGTAACAGTTCATCATATTCCCTGCTTTCATACTGTTATTTGATGCTGAATTTTATGTGACAAAGCAACTGTCATGTTCCTTGGCTAATTTTGCCAGAGGAAAGGAGTTGCATAAAATTCAAGCTAAATTCTGTGATGAACTACTCAATCCATCCAAAACCACCATCTACCCTCAGTCACAAAGATACTAAAGGATATATAGTAATTTATACTTAAAAATTACTTCAGATGAGTGTACAAAGCAGCCCATCTTACTGATTAACACCTTCTACATCAGTGCTTTGGCTAGTGCTCTATTTGATTCCTTGCACTTTCATTCTCATCAATTTTCCTCCTCCCATTCTGCCCAAGAACGAGCATAGGGCTCCCCTAGGCTAGTCTCATCTGATTCCATATTCAACAGTTCACCCTCTGTAATTCACATCACATTCCATGTGATGGCTCCCTTTTCAACATTCTTAAATAGTTTTTCTCCTGAAATCCACTAGTTTGTCTTCCACCTCCACCAATAGTACACCACGCCAGCTAACACTCAGTAGTACCCGTAATGTAATTGAGAAAAATTAGTAAATCCTAATGCACCTAGCACCTTGTGACACATACTATTGGCACATTAATTGTTTGCTTTTCCTGGTCCCGTTAAAATCACGAGGCATGAAACTTTTAAAAAAATAATTGCCTCATACTAATCGAGTAGTGGTGACTGTGCTTAGACCCAGAAGCAACTGCACAGAAGTACATTTCAGACACGTTAGTTGGTAGGACTCTCAAGAACACTTGCTACACATCAAGCAGTTCGGCCTATTTCCAGCAAGAGCAAAGATAGGGTTTGGCCTGTCATAGTTCCATCCCATAGCCTCCATGTTTAAGGGATTACCCTCTGTAACATCCGCGACCTTCAACAAAATGCAACCGCCAGATGCATCTTCACCTTTCAGCTTCATAAAGTGTCCATTCTCTCATCATATCCTGGCTCACTTTCTACCTTCACTAAGAGTCACTAACCTATCCACAGAACCTTCCCATGCAACACTGGTCCATGTACATCTTCTGTTCCAACCACCCAGGGACCAAACTCTTCTTCTAGTGACAGAACTTCTTCCAGTTTTGTGTACTGCATTCAGTGCTCATGCTGCAGTTTCCACCATGAATGAACTAAACACAGATGGGATGCAAAACCTTGCAAAACATCTCTTCAGCTGGAGTCTCCAGTTGCCCAGTTTCTTAACCACATTCTCTCTCCCACTGATCTTCCAGAGCTTGAGAAATATTGATATTCTATCTAAAGGAACTTTGATGCCCTTGTAAACAAGTGGATGAAAGCTGGTATGCAGGTGTTGCAAGTAGTTAGGAAGACAAATGATTGATATGTCCATTCTTTCCTCCCCACCAATCTCCATCCTGGTACTTAACATTGAGATCTCCTCCTCCTTCAAAGAATGGTGTTTCCCTTCCTCCACCATTGACGCTGCCCTTACCCGTATCTCCTCCATTTCCCGGACATTGGCGTTCACCCCATCTTCCCTCTGCCTTAATGGTGATGGAGTTCCTCTTGTCCTTACCAACTACCTCATCAGCCTCTGCATACAACACGTCATTCGCTGCAACTTCTGCCACCTCTGAAAGGATCCTACCACCAAACACATCTTTACCTCCTCCACCTCCCACAAGAATTGCTCCCTTTGTAATTCTCTTGTCCATTCATCCCTCCCCAATAATCTTCCTCCCGGCACTTATCCCTGCAAGTGGCCTAAGTGTAACACCCGTCCACTCACCTCCTCCCTCACCTCTATTCAGGGGCCCAAACAGTCCTGCTAGGTGGGGCAACACTTCACCTGCAAATCTGCTGGGGTTGTCTATATGTGTCCGGTGCTCCTGATGTGGCCTTCCCTACAGTGGTGAGACCCTTCATAAACTGGGGAGCTGCTTTGTTGAGAACCTCCGCTCCCAATGGCCAAACATTTAACTCCTATTCTGACATGTTCGTCCTTGGCCTCCTCTTATGCCACGATGAGGCCACCCACATGGTGGAGCAGCAACACTTTATTCCGTCAGGTAGCCTCCAACCTGACGGCATGGATATTGTTTTCTCCCTCTGCAAAAAAAAATAAATAAATTTACTGCCCTCCCCTCGTCTTCTATTCCCCACACTGGCCTATTCTCACCTGCCTATCCCCTAGTGCCCCTCTTCCTTCCCTTTTGCCTATGGTGTACTCTGCTCTCCTGTAAGATTCCTTCCTCTTTAGCCCTTCAGCTTTCCTACCCACCTGGCTTCACCTATCACCTTCTAGCCATCCTCCTTCCCCTCCCCCTTCTACTTTATTCTGGCATCCTCCCCGTCCCTTGCCAGTCCCAAAGAAGGATCTCAGCCCGAAACACTGTTTGTCCACTTCCATGGATGCCGCCTGATCTGCCGAGTTCCTCTAGCATTTTGTGTGTTGCAAGTGATATAACTGGCCTTTTTTGCTGTAAGACTGAATACAAGACTAAAAATGCTTTATCTCAATTACATAGGCCTTGGTGAAATCATAATAGAACATTGTGCATGATTTTGATTTCTTTACTCAAAATTGATATACTTACTATAAAGGGGATGCAGCAAATATTCACCATACAGGTTCTCATCTGTCATAGGAAGTGAGAATGATTAAAGGCTGGAAGAATGGGCAAGACTTCATTGAAAATTATAAAATTCTTAAAGGGCTCAGTGAAGTAGATGTAGGGAAGATGTTTCCTTTTGCTAGGGTGTAAAGAACTAGATATCAGAGTAAAAAGGGCTACCTGTTGGTAGCACAATACAGAACAAAACTACCAAACATCTTTCTAAGAAACAAGATAAAACTTGCAGATGCTGGAAATCAAGCAACACACACAAAATGCTGGAGGAACTCAGCAAGTCAGGCAGTATCCGTGGAAGAGTACAGTCAATATTTTGGGCTGAGACCCTTCGTCAGGAATGGAAAAAAATGATGAGGAGTCAGAGTAAGAAAGTGGAGAGAGGGAAGGAAGTACCACAACGTGATAGGTGAAACCAGGAGGGGGGTAGGGATGAAGTAAAGAGCTGGGAAGTTGATTGGTAAAAGAGAAAGAGGGCTGGAGAAGAGGGAGTCTGACAGGAGAGGACAGAAGGCCATGGAAGAAAGAAAAAGGGGAGGAGCACCAGAGGGAGATGATGGGCAGGTAAGGAGATAAGGTGAGCGGGGGAAAATGGGAATGGGGAATAGTGAAGGGTGGGGGGGTGGTGGTGGCATTATTGGAAGTTCAAGAGATTGATGTTACGCCATCACGTTGGAGGCTCCCCAGATGGAATACAAGGTGTTGTTCCTCCAACTTGAGTATTGCCTCATCGCGAAAGTAGAGGAGGCCAGGGACTGACATATTGGAATGGGAATGGGAAGTGGAATTAAAGTGGGTGGCCACTGGGAGGTACCGCTTTTTCTGGCCGAACCGAGCAAAGGTGCTTGACAAAGTGGTCTCCCAATCTGCATCCGGCCTACCAAAATACAAGAGAGCACACCAAGAACACCGGATACAGTAGACGACCCCAACAGACTCACAGGTGAAGTGTCACCTCACCTGGAAGGACTGTTAGGGGCTTGTAATGAGGGAAAAAGTGCAGGAGCAGGTGTAGTACTTATTCTGCTTGCAAGGATAAGTGCCAGGAGAGAGATCAGTGGGAAGGGACGAATGGACAAGGGAATCACTAGGGAGCGATCCCTGCTGAAAGCAGAAAGTGGGGTGGGTAGGGGGTGGGGGGAGACACATGCTTGGTGGTGGGATCCTGTTGGAGATGGCAGAAGTTACGGAGAATTATGCGCTGGATGCAGAGCCTGATGGGGTGGTAGGCGAGGACAACACTGGTGGGAGGATGGGGCGAGGGCAGATGTGCACAAAATGGAAGAGGTGTAGTTGAGGGCAGCATTGATGATGGAGGAAGGGAAGCCCCTTTCTTTGGACAAGGAGGACATCCTCTTTGTTTTGGAATGAAAAATCCCATCCTGAGAGCAGATGTGGCGGAGATGAAGAATTGAGAGAAGTGGATGGCATTCTTACGAGTAACAGGGTGGGAAGACACATAGTCCAGGTCGTTGTGAGAATCAATCAGTTTATAATAGACATCAGTAGATAAGCTGTTTCCAAAGATAGAGACACAAGAGAGAAATATACAGAAAGACAGCGGAAGGCAGAGAAAAACATGAGAGGTATCAGAAACAGAGCAGGAAAATTTGAGGGCAGAGTGGAACACTTCATTAATAATAATCACTGCTAACAATGGAGAGGCGACCAGAGGAAAAATGAGGAGAGTGGAGGCAGATGTAGAAGTGAGGAAAGTCCTGAACTCTGATTGATTTAAGCACCAGGCTGAATCATGGCAGTGGGATCCAGGCCCCAGAATGGTATGAGAGTGAGGAATGACTCAATGTTTGGATGATTTAAGTACCAGCCAGATTGAAAAGGTCAGGGTTTTGGGACCAGAGGCAAGACCAGGGTCGGCTCTGTTCCCTGCTCCGTGACATCTTTGCATCTGTGGCCCCATGACATTTGCTCAGCTCTGGGATGAACTGAGGCTCCGGCTACAGTCATACCTGGCTTTGAGTCTTTTGTAAAACTTCAGATTTGAATGATATTTGCTTACTTTTATTGCTTGTACAATTTTCTCTCTGTGCATTGGATGTTTTGACAGTTTTTTTTAAAGAAGTGAGTTCTCTGGGTTTACTTTGTTTTGTGGCTGCCTGTTAAGGATATGGTTGTATAATGTATACATACTTTGGTAATAAATGTACTTTGAACTACAAGCTGTCCATTAACCTAAGGACTTAGCAGATTGCACTCGAATGGACTTTTACCAACAGTTTGGAGGAATGAGGAACAAGGAAAAATAATGGGAAACACACGATACCAGTTTTGAATTAGAATGTAAAATAAGCAACAGAAGACAGCAAGGTAAGGCACAACAAATAATGGCATGCCACTGAATAATCGTACAATTAATGTACAGTTTTATTAATTATTGTCTCATTAATTCTGCAGAAAGTTTATAAAAACTAGAGTGAAAAATCAAAGAAATTTACATACATAAGTGGAGAATGTGTTGAACCCAGGGGACTGTGGCAACAGCATAATGTTAAAGGCTAAATTCAGCAGGGCATAAAAGTTGTATCTAGCTTATTGCTATGCTTCTGTGGTAACAATAAATTGAAAACTAGAGTTAAGGAGCAGTATTTTATTTGAAACATAGAACAATACAGCACAATACAGGCCCTTGGTTGTGCTGACAAATATAAACTTACTCAACAATGAATTTAACCTTTCCCTCCAAGCAGCTTCCAAATTCTTTATATACACTCTTCAGGACCTCATTCCATTTCCTATCAATGTCGTTGGTACTAATGTGCACCACAACTTCTGGCTGCTCATCTTCCTCTCAAGAATGTGGTGGATTTAATCCAAGTAAAGGCTGCATTTCAGGTCTTTATTTATTTGGCACTGTCTGCCCACTATCCTGGACCTCCATCAATTTGCCTATTGCACCAACAGGTCAACAGAGGGCGCCATCTCCATGGCACTTCACTCTGCTCTGACCCACCTGGACAGCCCCAACTCTTGCGTCAGAATGCTGTTCATTGACTTTAGTTCAGTATTCAATACTGTGATCCCCTCCAAGCTGATTGCCAAACTTTGCCAGCTTGGTATCAGCTCATCCCTCTGCAATTGGACTTTGGACTTTGACTAACAGACCTTGACTAACAGACCCTAATGAGTTAAGTTAAGACAACCTCTCCTCCTCCACTCTCACCCTGAACACCGGCGTACCTCAAGGCTGTGTGCTGAGCCCTCTTCTGTACTCCCTTTTCACCAATGACTGCGGTCCTGTACGTGGTTCAAACTCCATAATCAAGTTCGCAGATGACACTACGGTGGTTGGCCTGATCAGAGGGGATAACGAGACAGCCTACAGGGACGAGGTCCAGCACCTGGCCGCGCAGTGTGCCGACAACAACCTGGCCCTTAACACCCAGAAGACCAAGGAGATAGATCATTGTGGACTTCAGACAGGCTAGGAGCCACACTCACGTCCCCATCTACATCAATGGAGCTGTAGTGGAGTGTGTATCCCGCTTCAAATTCCTTGGTGTCCACATTTCCGAGGATCTCACCTGGTCCCTGAACTCCTCCATCCTGATCAAAAAGGCGCAACAGCACCTTTATTTCCTGCGGAGCATCAAGACAGCTCACCTCTGTCTCAGGATACTGACGGACTTTTACCGCTGTACCATTGAGAGCATACTCACCAACTGCATCCCGGTGTTGTATGGCAATTGTCCCGTATTGGACCACAAAGCACTCCAGCATGTGGTGAAAACTGCCTAGCAGATTATCCGCACCCAAATGCCCACTATTGAGAACATCTACCATAAATCTGCCTGAGCAGGGCGAAAAGCATTATCAGGGATGCATCTCACCCGAACCATGGACCTTTTACTCCCCTCCCATCCGGTGGGCGCTACAGGAGCCTCCGCTCCCGCACCAGTAGGCACAGGAAGAGCTTCTTCCTTGAGGCTGTGAGCCTGCTGAACCTCACATCACAGCACTAAGCAGTATTGCACCCATATTGTACTGTCTCATTACTTTTATATTTATGTGGTGTAGCACTTACTTTTTATTCGCAGTTATTTTGTAAGTAACACTATTCCTTGCATTTCTGGTTAGATGCTAACTGCATTTCATTGGCTTTGTATCTGTACTCAGCACAATGACAATAAAGTTGAATCTAATCTAATCTAAATGGCAAATCTTTCCTTACTGCCACCACCATTTGTACAAGCAGCTATTTTACTAACTCATTTTATAGTACCCCTTCATTCTTCTGGTAGCCATCTCCCTCCTCCTCTATTTCTTACCTCTAATGACTTTTAAAGCTATTATTGCCCAAAATTTACAATATTAAATGATAAATTGCTGACACTTTCATAGTTCAATTATTAAACCATAGCAAAGACACCAGAAAAAAAGCTTTTCTGGCTCACTCACCAAAGCATGGCATTTTGTAATGCCCTGCAACTTTTCCCTTGTTTTAACTGAACATGGTTCCAGATTATCATCATCCAAAACCAGAATTATTCTCCATGGGTTAGTTCAGCAACGTGTAACCAAACCATTTGATGAGGGGTCAACTGGTCAACAATACTGTTAGGAATAAAAATCCAGATTCAGCAGTGTAATTTAAAGTGCAATTGAACATTTTAGAATCTCTGGACAGTCCCTATTTGTCCAAACAAACACTACAGACACACAACAGCATATATGAGATTATTAGAAAATTTTGCCAAGAAATACATCAACATATTCAAAAGAAGGCCACTACTGTTAAAAGAGTGATGAATAGCCTTTTTACTAAATACAGCAATTATTGAGGAAAACAGAAGTTTGATATATATGGATATTAGTAAGAACACAACTAAATTGTGCAACAGCAAGATAGTGCTCTTATTTTCAATAACTAAAATACTGCGCCATTTGGAACTTCAGTCTCCCAAAGGTGAAGTGAAGACAGCACAGACACCATAACAGAACACCTTAAGTAAATACAATTCAGTGTTCAACAATGAGATAATTTAAATACACAGTCTGGAGGATTAATACACGAAAGTAACCTTGATTGATTAAAAATAACTTTGTAGACACTTGCCATAAATCAGTGAATTTTTTGTAGAGAAGTATTTTGCATTTTCATGTTTAAATGCTACTGCCCTTAGATGAAAATCAACAAGTTTGAAATTAGTCCATTAGTGATCTTGAGTTAATAAAATCCTGTCTCATGTTGGCGCGTGGCCAAGTGGTTAAGGCGTCGGTCTAATGACCTGAAGGTCGCTAGTTCGAGCCTCAGCTGAGGCAGCGTGTTGTGTCCTTGAGCAAGGCACTTAACCACACATTACTCTGTGATGACACTGGTGCCAAGCTGTATCAGCCCTAGTGCCCTTCCCTTGGACAACATCAGTGGCATGGAGCGGGGAGACTTGCAGCATGGGCAACTGCCGGTCTTCCATACAACCTTGCCCAGGCTGCACCCTGGAAACCTTCCAAGGCGCAAATCCATGGTCTCACGAGACTAACGGATGCCCAAAAAACAACCCTGTCTCGCTGAACAGAGGTATTTCCAATGAGGTCCACCATAGAAGAACTAGAGTCAGAGTCACAGGAAATACAGCACAGAAATAGGCCCTTCGGCCCATCCAACCCAAGCCGAACCACTTAAACTGCATAGTCCCATCGACTTGCACCAGGATCATAACACTCCATACCCCTCCCATCCATGTACCGATTCAAACTTCTCTTAAACATTAAAATTGAAATCCCATCCGCCACTTCCACTGACAGCTTATTCCACACTCACGACCCTTTGAGTGAAGTTTTCCCTCATGTTCCCCATAAACACTACACCATGCACCCTTAACCCACGATCACTAGTTGTGGTCCCACCCAACCTCAGTGGAAAAAGCCTGCATTTATTTACCAAATCTATAGCCCACATAATTTTCTATAAGTCTATCAAATCTCCCCTCAATCTTTGATGCTCCAAGGAATAAAGTCCTAACCTATTCAATATTTCCTTATAATTTAGGTCCTCCAGTACTGGCAACATCCTTGAAAATTTTCTTTGTACTCTTTCAACCTTGATAACATTGTTTCTATAAGTAGGTGACCAAAACAGTATACAATATTCCAAATTAAGCCTCACTAATGTCTCATACAACATCAACATAAAATCCCATCTCCTGTACTCAATACTTTGATTTACGTAGGCCAATACTGCAAAAGCTTTCTTTGTGACCCTAGCAACCTGTGCCGCCATTCTCAATGAATTATGAACCTGTATTCCCAGACCCCTTTGCTCTACTGCGCTCCTCAAACAGTGCTACCGTTCACTGTGTGATATTTACCTGGTTTGTCCTCCCAAAGTGCAACACGTCATACTGGTCTGCATTAACTTCCATGTGCCATTTTTCCAGTCCATATTTCCAGCTGGTCCAAGTCCCACTGCAAGATTTGATAGCTTTTCTCGCTATCTACTACACCCTAAATGTTGGTGTCATCTACAAATTTGCTGACCGGTTAACCCCATTATCATCCAGATCATTGACATAGATGACAACAACTGACCCAATGCCAATCACTGCAGCACTTCACTAGTCACAGGCCTCCAGTCAGAGAGGCAACCACTCTTTGGCTTCTCCCACAAAGCCAATGTCTATTCCAATACATTTCCTCATCCTGAATACCAATCAACTGAACCTTCCTGACCAATCTCTCGTCGAGGGCCTTGTTAAATGCCTTGAATTCCAAACAGACAACATCCACTGCCTTGCCTTCATCTACATTCCTGGCAACTTCCTCAAAAAGTCTGAGATTAGTTAGATACGACTTACCACATACTGGCTATCCCTAATTAGCCCGTCTAATCAAATACTCGCATATAGAACTGTGCAGCACACGAACTTGCCATTTGTCCCACAACGCTGTGCCAAATCTGCTAAAAAGCAAATCAAAAACACCCACACACTAATCTCTCCTACCTACACCATGTCAATAATCCTTCCATCTTCCTTACATTCATGCACCTATCCAAATGTCTCTTAAAAGCCTCTAATGTATTTGCCTCTACAACCATACCAGGCAATGCATTCCAGACATCCGTGACTGAATAAAATTCTCGCACCTTACAACGACTTGAACTTATCCCCTCTCACTTTCAAAGCATGGCCTCTGGTACTAGACATTTCAACCCAAGGAAAGAGACGCTCTCTGTCCGCTTTATCTATGCCTTTCATAAGTTTGTAAACCTCTATCAGATCTCCCCTCAGCCTCCAATGCTCCAGAGAAAACAACCCATTTATCCAGCCTCTCGTGATTGCACGTGCTTTCTAAACCAAGCAGCATTTTGGTAAACCTTTTCTGTACCCTCTCCAAAGCCTCAACATCCTTTCTACAGTGGGGCAACCAGAACTGCATGCAATACAGTATAAAGTATTATTTGGCAACAATAATGTATAAAGTATACTCCAGATGTGGCCTAACCAGAGTTTTATAAAGTTGCAATATATCCTGCTGACTTTTGAACTCAATGCCCCAACTAATAAAAACAAGCATTCCATCAGCCTTTTTGCCACCTTATTAGCCTGTGTAGCCACTTTCAAGGAGCTATGAACTTGGGATCCCAAAATCTCTCTGCTCAGCAACACTATTAAGGATCTTACCCTTAACAGTGTACTGTCTCCTTGCATTTGCCCTACCAAGGTGAAACACCTCACATTTATCTCCGTTAAAATTCATCTGCCATTTCTTTGCCCATATCTGTAACTGATCTGTAGTGCGCTGTATTCTTTGCCACTCTTCTACACAATCCAGAACTCCACCAATCTTGGTATCATCTGCAAACTTACTAACCCACCCATCTACATTTTCATCCAGGTCATTTATATACGTCACAAACAGCAGAGGTTCCAGCACAGATCACTGTGGAACTCCACTAATTACAGACCTCCAGCTTGAACAAGTTCCTTCAACCACCACACTGTCTTCTATGCGCAAGCCAGTTCTGAATCCAAACAGTCAATTCGCTGCAGACTCAATGCATCTTAATCTTCTGGATTAGCTTCCCATGAGGGTCTATATCCAACTCCTTACTAAAATCCATGCAGACATCTACTGCTCTTCCCTTATCAGTCTCTCTTGTCATCTTGTCAAAAAACTCAATCAAGTCAGCCACACAAAATGTCATGTTGCCTCTCCCTAATTAGGCCATAGGTTTCCAAATGCTTGTATATCCTATCCCAAAAATCTTCTCCAGCAATTTCACCATAACTGATGTGAGCAACACATACAAAAAATGCTGGTGAATGCAGCCGGCCAGGCAGCATCTATAGCTAGAGGTACAGTCAACGTTTCGGGCTAAGACCCTTCGTCAGGACTAACTGAAAGACGAGATAGTAAGAGATCTGAAAGTGGGAGATCTGAAATGATAGGAGAAGACAGGAGGGGGAGCGATGGAGCTAGGAGCTGGAAAGTTGATTGACAAAATGGATATGAGGCTGGAGAAGGGAGAGGATCATGGGATGGGAGGCCTAGGAAGAAAGAAAGGGGGAGGGAAGCCCAGAGGATGGGCAAGGAGTATAGTGAGAGGTCCCAGCTGTGCTTTTTGTTGGCTTTGTGGAACAATCCACGTTCCAAGCCTATACTGTATACTGGTATCTGTCCACTACTTTTCCTTCGCTACATTGACGACTGCTTTGGCACTGCTTCCTGCATGCATGCTGAGCTTGTTGACTTCATTAACTTCGCCTCCAACTTTCACCCTGCCCTCAATCTTACCTGGTCCATTTCTGACACCTCCCTCCCCTTTCTTGATCTCTCCGTCTCCATCTCTGGAGACAGCTTATCTACTGAAGTCTACTATAAGCCTATGGATTCTCACAGCTACCACTTCTTACTGTCTCTTGCAAAAATGCCATTCCCTTCTTGCAATGCTTCCGTCTCCTCCGCATCTGCTCTCAGGATGAGGCTTTTCATTCCAGGACGAAGGAGATATCCTCCTTTTTTAAAGAAAGGGATTTCCCTTCCTCCACCATCAACTCTGCTCTCAAACGCTTCTCCCCCATTTCACTCACATCTGCTCTCACTCCATCCTCCCACCACCCCACTAGGAATAGGGTTCCCCTTGTCCTCACCTACCACCCCACCAGCCTCCGGGTCCAACATATAATTCTCCGTAACTTCTGCCACCTCCAACGGGATCCCACCACTAAGCACATTTTCCCCTCCCACCCTCTTTCTGCTTTCCACAGGGATCGCTCCCTATATGACTCCCTTGTCCACTCGTCCCCCCCATCCCTCCCCACCGATCTCCCTCCCGGCACTCATCCTTGTAAGTGGAACAAATGCTACACATGCCCTTATACTTCCTCCCTCACCACCTTTCAGGGTTCCAGACAGTCCTTCCAGGTGAGGCGACCTGTGAGTTGGCTGCGGTGATATACTGCGTCCGGTGCTCCTGATGCGGCCTTCTATATATTGGCGAGACCCAACGCAGGCTGGGAGACCGTTTCGCTGTACACCTACACTCTGTCCGCCAGAGAAAGCAGGATCTCCCAGTCGTCACACATTTTAATTCCATGTCCCATTCCAATTCTGATATGTTTATCCACTGCCTCCTCTACTGTCAAGATGAAACCACACTCAGGTTGGAGGAACAACACCTTATATTCTGTCTGGGTGGCCTCCTACCTGATGGCATGAACATTGACTTCTCTAACTTCCGTTAATGCCCCTCCTCCCCCTCGTACCCCATCTGAAACGTCGACTGTACTTCTTCCTATAGATGCTGCCTGGCCTGCTGCGTTCACAACACTTTTTGTGTGTGTTGCTGGAATTTCCAGCATCTGCAGATTTCCTCGTGTTTGCGTTTTTAAACTGATTTGAGACTCACTGGTCTATACCTCCAAGGGTTATCCCTAGACCTTTCTTAAATAGAGGTACAACATTAGCTGCTCGCCAGTCATCCAGGACCTTGCCTGTGGCTGGAGAGGACTCAAAGATACTGGTCAAGGGCCCAGCAATCTCATTTCTTGCCTCCTTCAATAACCTGGGGTAAATCTCATCAAGCCCTGGGGACTTATCCACCTTAATACCCATTAGAAGGCCCAGCTTCTTTCTCCTTGACCTCTAAATGCTCTAACATATTTATAGACTCAACACTGATCTCCTGGTCCTCCATATATACTTTTCCTTGGGAAATACTGAAGCAAAGTACTCATTAAGCACCTTACTCACATTTTCTGCATCCAAGCCCATACTTATCCCTTCATCCTTGAGTGGTCCCACCCACTGTCTTGTTATCTTCTTGCTCTTGTTGTTTGGATAGAATGCCTTGGGATTCACCTTAACCCTATTTGCCAAAGACTTTTCACAACCCTCCTAGCTTTCCTAATTCCCTTCTTTAGTTCTTTTCTGGCTCCTTTATACTCCTCATGTGCTTTGTTTGATTCTAATTTCCAAAGCTTCACATATTTTTCCTTTATCTTCTTAACTGAATTCATTACCTCTCTGGACATCCAAGGTTCTTATATTTCCATCCCTGTCCTTCCTTCTAACAAGAATCTACCTTTCCTGTACTCTGTGCAGTTGATCTTTAAACTCAATCAAGTCTGTAGCCTCCACTTGTCTGATGTGGACTTGCCAGAGAAAAGGTGTTCCCAATTAACATTTCTT
Source organism: Mobula birostris (assembly GCF_030028105.1). Lineage (NCBI taxonomy): Eukaryota > Metazoa > Chordata > Chondrichthyes > Myliobatiformes > Myliobatidae > Mobula > Mobula birostris. The sequence continues at coordinate 59,653,843 of NC_092388.1, forward strand.
AGTTCCTGCCTAATGCCCTTGTAATTTGCGTACTTCAATTTAACACTCTCCCACAAGGACCATATCTATCCTTATCTATAGCCCTGTCCCTTCAAATAACTTCCTCATTCCTGATGTCAGGCTCACTGGTCTATAATTTTCTGGTTTATTTTTATAACCTTTCTTAAACAGCAGAACAATATTAGCTGTCCTCCAATCCTCTAGTACCTCACTTGTTGCTAAGGGTGATTTAAATATCTCTGCTAAGGCCTTTGCAATTTCCGCACTTGCCTCCCACAGGGTCCAAGAGTACACCTTGTCAGGGACTGGGGATTTATCCACACTGATTTGCCTCAAGACAGCAAACACCACCTCCTCTAATCTGTATAGGGCCCATGACCTCGCTGCTGCTTTGCCTCAGTTCTATCGACTCTGTATCCATCTCCTGAGTAAATACAAATGCAAAAATTCAATTTAAGATTTTTTTTTTTGGCTCCACGCATAGATTACCATTCTGATCTTCCAGAAGACCAGTTTTGTCCCTTACAATCCTTTTGTCCTTAACATATCTGTAGAATCCCTTAGGATTCTCTTTCACCTTGTATGCTAGGGCAACCTCATGCCTTCTTTAAGCCCTCCTGAGTTCTTTCTTAAGTATTCTCCTGCATTTCTCATTTGTTCCTACTTGTCTATATCTGCTATGCACTTCTTATTTTCCTTAAGGCCTCAATATTCCCTAAATCTTTTATCTTTACATTTTATTCTGACAGGAACGTACAAACTTAGCAGTCTCAAAATTTCACTTTTGAAGGCTTCCCACTTATCAAGTACAACTTTGCAAGAAAACAGTCTGTCCCAACCCACACATACTAGATCTTTTCTGATTCCATCAAAGTAGACCTTTCTCCAATATAGAATCTCAACCTGCAAGCCAGACCTATTTTTCCACATTTACTTTGGAACTTATGGCATTATGATCACTAGATGTAAAGTGTTCCCCTACACAATCTTCTGTCACCTGCCCTGTCTCATTCCCTAATAGCAGATCAAGTATCATACACTTATTGTGACTCCATGTGCTGATTAAGGAAACTTTCCTAAACACTATTCCTCATTGAGGGAGCAACAGTGGATTGAGCAGTTTCAAGCTCCTGCCAACATCGCTGAAGATCTATCCTGGGCCCAACATACTGATGCAATTAAAATACATGACAGTGGCTATATTTCATTCAGACTTTGAGGAGATTTGGTATGTCACCAAACTCTCACAAATTTCTACAGATGCACTGGGGAGAGCATTCTAACTGGTTGCAACAGTCTAGTTTGGTGGTGCCATTGCACAGGATTGGAAGATAACTGCAGAAAGTTTCAAACTCTGCCAGTTTTAACATGGGCACTAGCCTCCCCAGCATCGACATCTTCAAAAGGTGATGCCTCAAAAAGGTGATATCATTAAGGACCCCCATCTCCCAGCAAATTCCCCTTCTCATTTTCAAGTGATGGTACAAGAGCCTGAAACAGACACTCAATACTTTAGGAACAGCTTCTTCCCCTCCATCATCAGATTTTTCATATATTTGCTCTCCCTTTTTGCATTCTACAAAATGGTTTAAAAAGAAGAAAATATGTGTTTTGGAATGGCCAAGTCAGAGTCCAGACCTTGACCCAATCGAGATGCTATGGCATGACCTGAAGAGGGTTGTTCATGCAAGGTATCCCACAAATACTGATGAACTGAAACAGTTTTGTGTGAAGGAATGGTCTAAAATTCCTCCTTGCCGTTGCACAAGTCTGATCAGCAGCTACAGGAAACATTTGGTGAAGGTTATTACTGCTAAAGGTGGTTCTAGCTGGAATGATTAACCAACAGATATAATAAAGACATTAAAATACAAATGCTTGTGTTATTAGTTAGGGAGATTGTACTTATCAATTATTGTGACTTAGATGAAGATGAGACCACATTTTGAGTAATTGCGAAAACCAGGTAATTGCAAAGGGCTCACAAACTTTCTTGCAACTGTTCAGGGTTGCTAGAAAGTTAGTGAACACTGTAGAATTTTCTCTATTTCTGCATAAGTATGACTTAAAATGTGATCAGACCTTCACAAAAGTCCTAAATCAGGATAAAGAGAACCCTGTTAGGGTTCCCTAACCCTAATGCACCAAGACCCTTCTTCAAGTCCTGAAACGTCGACTGTACTTTTTTCCATAGAAGAAAATATGTGTTGCTGGCCTGCTGAGTTCCTCCAGCATTTTGTGTATGTCACTTTAATGATCAGTAGTTTTACAGGACCAAGTAACAATTTAAAAGTTATTTCAGGTGTAAAACCTGCACATTAGCTATGATTTTGCCAACATATCAGCAAATTTTTTGAATGAGAACAGTTTATGACACAATGCTTTGACACAATGACATAGTAACTCATTTCAAATTAAAAATGAAATAAATAAAAACAGCAGCACAAAACACAGCTCATTGGAAAAAGTTGAGATATTGCTACAAAAGAGATATTTTCTTATGCATGGAATATTGCAAATGTATACTGACGATTTAGTGTTTCATTCTGTTCATTGAATAGTTCAAGTCCACTGATGCAACAGAGTTAAATAATACATTGATAATGCATAAAAATCATATGTGGAATGAATGGGCCAAATATCCATAAACAGCATTTTGATTGCTGTCATTCATTCTGAAATAAAAAACATAACTCTACTTACAATTTTCAATTGGATGAAATAAAACAATAACTGTTTGAATCCAAGTAATCATCTGTTGAGGTTTCTACTCAGTCTTTTCTGAAACAATGGTTTATAATAACATGCAATGTGGTAGGCTTGAGAAAAATGCTCAGATAAATAGTATATATTAGGCAAAAACTATTTCTAAATATTTGTTCAAATATGAGATAGTTTATAGAGCAAACAGTTCCTGCATATATTCTTCAATGATCCAATGATGTATTTCAAATACAATGCATTGCCTTAATTAGAAAATGTAATACTATCAAATCTTAACTTTTCAGAGTCTAACAACATTCATGCTTTAACTCATATATTAATTACAAACGGTCATTCAAAGAACAATATAGCATTACAACCCAACAAGACATGGAAGATGTATTAAGGACATCTTTATTATTTGCTAAAAGTAAAAATGGCTAAGTTGTATATTTAAAAGTCTACAGCAAATGTAGAAATCAATACATCAGGTTACAAAATCAAAGTTATACAGAAAAGAAACAGGTCACTTCACACAATTCAGCCATTTGCCTGTGTTTGGTCCACATCAGTATGCCTTTTTCCTACCTACATAAAATGTATTTTAAATATTATTATTACACCCTCCTCTACCATTTCCTCTGGCAACTCATTCCACTTACCCACCAAACTCCGTGAAAGAGTTGTCCCTTGGGTCTTCTAAATTTCTCTCCTCTCACCTTTTATCTATGCCCTCTAGTTATAGATTCCTCTACCATGGAGAAAGAAGACATTAACCATTCATTTTATCTATGCCCCCCAAGATTTTATATGCCTCTTTTAAGTTGCACCTTAGTCTCTCATGCTCCAGGGTAAAAAGACTAGCCTGTCTGGCTTCTCCTTATAACACATGCCCTCCAGATCCAATTAATATCTTAGCAAATCTCTTCAGCACTCTTTCCAGCTTAACAACATCCTTCCTATAGCATGGTAACCCAAACTACAAGTAGTTCTCCAGGTGTGGTCTAACATCAGATACAAACTACAAGTAGTTCTCCAGGTGTGGTCTAACATCAGATACAAACTACAAGTAGTTCTCCAGGTGTGGTCTAACATCGGATACAAACTACAAGTAATTCTCCAGGTGTGGTCCAACATCGGATACAGTTGTAACATGTCTCAATGCCCTAATGATGAAGGCAAACAGCTTTAACGCATTCTTGTCAAACCGTATTATCACATCCAGGGAATTATAGATTTGTACTCCTGCATCTCTCTATTGTACAACACTCTCCAGAACTTTACCATTTATCGTACACGTCTCGCCCACGTTCAAATTACCAAAACATAACACCTTTACTTGACAAAGTTCCATCTGCCAATCCTTGGCACACTTTCTCAGTTGATCTAGAAAACCTTCTTCAATGTACCAGCATCTTGGTGTCATCTTCAGACTTACTAAGTAACAACATTAATATTAAACAACAGAGGACCCAAGATGAATACATACTGGTCAGAGGCCTCCGTCCAAATCCCATTTCATAACCCTACATCAGCCCTCGCTTTTTCAAATGTAGGTAGATCCTGTCTCTCAGAATGTGGATGCTTCAAGCAATCACTATTCTCTTCCCTGAATCCTCTAGCTTTCACAGTAAACACAGAAGATAATTATTAGTTTACGAATGCACCCTTGTCCTATGGCTCCACACATACATGACATTAATCCTTAAGGGGACCTATTCTCTCCTGAGTTACCCATTTGCCCTTAATAATACAGAAAAGGAACACAATCACAAGTCTCAACTGAAAAAAAAACAAAGCACATGATGATGATAGCATTGATGCTTTGGGTGTGAAGCAGTGATATTCACAAGTAGTGCCTAACCTTTTGGAACTGCAGATCAAGTCCTTGTGATGCCAACACTGCAGTCACACTTAATAATGGTCCAGAAAGCTTTTAATGTAATTTTAATTTAATTCTTCACTTCTGCCTCCTGGTATTCAATGCTGCCACTCCACACTCAAACAACTTCTTTCTAGTTGGTTGTTTTATGGCCTATATTTGTCTCCGTATCCCTGAGTAAATGAGGAGTGACAGTGACAATTCTGCGACTAGTCAGTTCAGAAGCACCAAGAGTTAGACACTCAAGAAGTGAGAAGCAATGTGAAATAGGCTTCAGTTGGTGGACATGTTATAACTGACCAGTATTTGGAGCAAAGTAGATAAAGGATAATCAGGGCCTGGACCATAGTCTCATGATTGACAGCTATTTATGTACTGCAAGAAGCCTCAGGCTCAGCTTTAAATGAAACTTATTGATCAGATCCTCCGAGGTGAATTATTCTTTGCCACCGTCCCGGCACAGAACTACAGATGAAAGCTATGATAGCATCCTTATAAAAACATGCAGACGAAACAATTGACTTCCAGTACATGTGGGCGGCAGCACCAGCAGGAACTTATAAAATCAACATGTAAGTTTCCAGGATCAGTACTCTTTCCATGAGTCATGAACTGCCTAGGAAATCCACTTCAACAGCAGTGCTCAGTGAAGTATAAAAAAAATTACTTCTAAGAGAGGAAGTTAGAGATACACGTACTGGTAGAGTACATAGTGCCATTCAGATTTATTTATAATTTGCTCAAAATTTGGCAACAAAATTTTGGCTAGTGGATAGGACCAAAAGGTGGCATAATGCAACCTAGACAGAATCAAGCAGCCAGTGAAGCACTATACTGCCAACTAACAACATTCCCTAAAGGAATAATTTTACAGATTTCTAAAGAAAACTTAACACTAAATGATGATGAAAAACAAAGATAAGAAATTGGAGTTAAGGTAATGATGCAAGGATATGCAAATTAGTGAAATCAAGAATTTTGTACACAATTTAACGTTATACAGATCCACCAGTATATCTCCCTATTTCTCATCATAAAACTTGACATTCCAGTAGCTTTTTATTGTTTCCCTGCTACCACTTCTCTTTCAAGTTTAACTGTCATTCAACCATCCATGAATACATCCAAACAAGAGTGTCTCTCCAGGGCCAAGGTGCAAAGCACAGTACCAGCACAAGGCACATATAGCACATGTAAGATAGAAAGCACCTGTAAAATATCAGTAAAATACAGTCACATAAAAAAGAAATATAGTCCAAGACCCTGAGCCCATGTTGCAAGGATCTGAAGTCAACCACAATACAGTTTGTCTTCAGCCGAGTGAACACAGAGGGCAGCACCGACTCCAGCTTGGATGGTGCACTACGCTGCCTCTGGTGGGGCACACAGACTCTCACACCTCTCTCCTGGGCAGCTGTAAACGGGCGACAGTGTGGCTTGAAGCCCACGCTGCTCCTCCGCCGTCTGCCAATAAATCAGTGAATCAGACTTGCAACATTCCACATTAACAATGTCCAACAGGGCCTTCTGATCACAAGACAAACAAATAAGATGAGCATTCGTTGCTAGAATGATGCTGCCTTCATGCACTGACTCCTCCAATACTTCTTTGGTACAGGCAGCAGCACAATACTCACCAAGTCCAGCAATTTCTCCACCAACAAGCAACTCCCTGATGGGATAGACCTGCAGTTCTTGAGGTTTTTAATGTCCAGCAAGGTCTTGCAATTTTAAAAAAAAACTTGAAAGGACAGTAACACATTTGGTGGATCCTGTAGAAGCTGCTACGATCAAACGTGCTGCCATCTTACTGTATTTGCTACATACAATATTTTGCAAATACAAAGGAAACAGCTTTTTGGAAGCACTCTCTCAGCACTACAAGCAAAATCTGTTAGGTCAACATCCAAGTGCAAAAACATCACTGGGATCTGGACAATTTATTTCATTTTGTACTTCTTCCTCTTGGGGCGTGTGAACCCAGCTTAGCAGAATTAATTAACACACATAGCAGAGTTGCTCACATAGCAGTGGGGGACCCTCCTGAAAAAGATGTTTTGTAGACTGCCAAAGTTTCTGCAGAGGGCAAGAGACATCCTAATCTGAATGTAACCTATTAGGATTAAAGTAGACCACAACATTGACATACTAGAATTGTTTCCTTTAAGTAATCATAAGATCAACATCTTTGCTTATTCAATTGTTTTTCTGAAATACTAAAGAAATTGGAGAGAAAAATGTCAATTGTGACAGAATTACAAAATTGGAGGTGCTTAATAATGGACGCTGCCTTTCTGAGACACCGCTCGCTAAAGATCTCCTGGGTACTTTGCAGGCTCGTGCCCAAGATGAAGTAGACTATGATGAAACAAGTGAAGCTGAATGAAGTTAGCTCCTTTGGTTCAAGAGTCTGATGGTTAAGGGATAACAACTGCTCCTGAGCCTGGTGGCACGAGTCCTGAGGCTCCCGTACTTTCTTCCAGAAAAACAAGTGAGAAGAGAGCATGAACAAAAACAACAGGAATTCTGCAGATGCTGGAAATTCAAGCAACACACATCAAAAGTTGCTGGTGAACGCAGCAGGCCAGGCAGCATCTCTAGGAAGAGGTACAGTCGATGTTTCAGGCCGAGACCCTTCGTTCACCAGCAACTTTGAGAAGAGAGCATGACCTGGGTGGTGGGGACCCCTGATGATGGATGCTGCTTTCCTGCGACAGTGCTTCATGTAGATGTGCTCAGTGGTGGGGGGGGGGGGGGGGTGAGGGGAAGGGGCAGTTACTTGTGATTCACTGGGCCATATTCGTCTCGGCCTGAAACATCGACTGCACCTCTTCCTAGAGATGCTGCCTGGCCTGCTGCGTTCACCAGCAACTTTTATGTGTGTTGCTTGAATTTCCAGCATCTGCAGAATTCCAGTTGTTTGCATTAATCCTTCAAGTGTTGCTCATGTTAGCAAACATAATCTCACACAGATTGCATGATTTTTGCTTGTGTGCTCCAGTTTCCTCCCACATTCCAAAGATGTATTGGTAGGTAAAACTGCCATTGTAAATTACACCCTACTGCAAACTAATGGCAAAAAGAATCAAAAAGTTGACGGGTTTGTGTGAGAGAAAATGAGGGGAAGAATAGGACTTTTGGCATTCTTCCCTGGAAGCCTGAAGAGATCCAATGAGCTAAATGACCTTCATCTCCGATGCCTCTGAAATGTCTTCTTCCTCCTCCCTGAAATGTGGCTTCTCCATCATGCTGAATGGAGCTCTCAACTGTATTTCCTCTTTCTGCACACACCTGCTCTCATCCCCTTCTACAGGACAAGAAAAGAGAGCGCCCCCGTGGTCCTCACATTCCACCCATCAGCTTTCACATTCCATGCATTATCCTTCACAATTACCCTTTCTTCACTTTTTTTGCAGTTTGCAGAGACCGTCGACTTCATGACTCAGTCTGCTTATCTCTCCTCATTCCATACAACTGGAGAGGATGCTATTCACCTCATAACCATCTATGGATCTAAACAATTGTTGGAGGCAGAGCTGCACTTCACTTCCAATTTGTCTTGTTTATTCTAGTGTACTGCATTAAGTGTTCACAATGTGGTCCCTCTTCACCGAAGAAACCAAATGCAGATTGGGAATTATTTTACGGAGCGTCTGCATTCAGTTTGCAGGACTGATCAGAGGTTACTATTACCTGACACCAATCTCCAACCCCACTCCCATTTTGACCTCTGACTGACACTTCACCACTGCCACCTGGATGACAGACTTGAGTGAAGCACCAACACAGAAGCTGTATGCAAGGAAGGCCAGAGTCACGTCTACTTCTGAGGAGACCGAGGTCCTTTGGTAGAACATGTGAAGGAGGGGCCTGCATACTCCAGTCTGTTGTCACCAGTACAACCTTCTATGCACTGGTGAGCTAGGTAATGGCGTCAACACAGGTGATGCCCACAGGCTCAATAAACTGATTAGAAAGTCTGGCTTGGTTATAGGAGTCAAATTGGACACAACGGAGGCTGTGGTAGAACAAATGACCCTACAGAGAATCCTGGCAATTCTGGGCAATGTTTCTCACCCTCTGCATGCCATCTTGTCCTGAACAGTAATAAACTAAGACGCAAAAATCTCTTACTAACTCTTCCTTCAGTTAGTCCTGACGAAGGGTCTCGGCCTGAAACGTCGACTGTATCTCTTCCTAGAGATGCTGCCTGGTCTGCTGCGTTCACCAGCAACTTTGATGTGTGTTGCTTTAATAGACTAAGACAACCGTGCTGCTCTAAAGAGCGCTATATCAGGCCATTCTTACCCTCAGCCATTAGGCTCTATAATGAGTCAAACACCTCCTGTTAGACTATTTGTGGTACCTTATTTTTTATTCTTTCCACTTCTCTTCTAATATTTACATCTGTGCACTTGTAATGCTACTGTGACACTAATTTCCTTTGGGATTGATAAAGTATCCATCTAAATTCCTAAACTTATTCTGACCTGTCTGTCTGGGTCTTCCTCCCATAATGAGACCCAAACACAAAGTGGAAGAACACCACCATCTTATTTTTCACCAAGGCACTTTGCAACTTTCTGGAACGAACTTTCCAACTTTCCTTTTTCAGAGATTGAAATGTTTCAAAGAGTCAAAATACATTTATTATCAATGTATGTAGCACACAACCCTGAGATTCTTCTACCCACAGACAGCCATGAAATAAAGAAAACAATGGAACTTGTTCAAAAAAAAAATCAAAACACGCAATGTACACACACAAAAAAAACAGATCATGCAAACTGCCAAAAACGAGCAAAAAACAGAATATAAAACATCAAACCACAGATATATTGAAAGAGGCTAGGAATGTTCGGTTTAGTTCAGTTCAATCTAGTGTAGTGTCATTCGTTAGCTACAGGCTGCAGAGCCTGTCAGCTCTGATCAAATTTGCACAGAATAGCAATATCAAGAAAAAATGAGCAACCAGAACCAGAAACACACAACATCAACCACAGAGTCCAGTCCAAAACTGCATTGGTTAAAGCTTGCCCAAGACCCAAGACTCTGGCACTATCCTCCAGCAGCATCAAGTGAGAGGGAGTGATTAACCCATCACTTGCAGGCATCTTTCTCCAGCAGCAATGAGCAAGAGGGAAAGAAACTGGTCAAATGCAGGAAGACAGTACTGAAACCCACTCACCTTCCGCTCTCGCACTCACTTATTTGAATCTTGCTTGATGTATTAACCGGTGAGATTGGCAAGAAATGGAGTCAATCACGGGCTCATGCCCCACCTCCACGTTTCTTGTCTTCCAGGCCACACACTTCATTCCAAACCTCACTGAGCTCCCTCGGAGACAGCAAAGCACCGGATTGCTCAATCGGTCCAAAAAACACCAAGAAAATATAAATCACAGGTACCAATTGCATGTAAAACCTTAGTAGCAGAATCGTATTTGAAAGTAATAGTAAAAGGGGTAGATTTGTGAACTGTCTGAAGGAGTTGGCCTTCAGTTGCTGGCGCCATCATTGTCCTACTATCATGCTACATTGCTTTCTTTAAAATGTCTAACAGCCAACATTCAAACTCCATATCACTCGATCAGTCTTAACTTATCTCCATATAGTCTTATGTCCTCACATTTCCCTCAGCTCTGCTTGAAAACTGTAACCATTCCTTTCTTAGAAAGAGTACCTGGCCCAAAAAATTAATTGGTTTCTCCCTCCAAAGGTGCTGCCTGATTGGTTGAATTCTTTCAGTCTGTTTTTGCTTGGCCTCCTGTGGTGGTTATAAGGAGAACATAGATTATAAATTCATTCTTAAAATTTGAATACCTTCCTGAAAAAAGTTGCTTCATCTAGTAGTAAAAACACCACGATATCTAATAATACAAAGATCAGCAAGTCATAATGATGCAGTGCATCTTATTTTTAAGAATTATGTACCTCTAGCTGAAATGATGAAGTACAAAGCTGAAGTAACTCTGTACTACTGTAATCAGCTTCAGGAAGGAGGCTCTGAGAGAGACGAATCAACTTCTCTTTATATCTATTACTACATCACGCCAAATGGCTATAAAAATCCTGGAGGTTACTACCAACCAGAAATGAGTGAACTAGCCTCAGTGTGGGTCAGAAGCTGGATTTCCCATGGATGTATCACCAGTTGGCCCTGATGAGCATCAGAACAGGTTGCACCATGGCCTGATATGAAAATACCAATACACAGGAACAGAAAAGGCGACAGAAAGTGTGGATTTAGCCCAGTCCATCACAGGCAAAGCCTTACCCACCGTTGAGTACATTTACATGGAGTGTTGCCACAAGTAAGTAGCATCCATCATCAGGGACATGCCCTCTTCTCACTATTACCATCTAGCAGAAGGTACAGAAGCCTTTGGTCCCACACCATCAAGTTCAGAAACAGTTATTACCCTACAACCATTAGGCTCCTGAACCAGACTGGATAACTTTACTCACATCAACTCTGAACCAATTCCACAATCTATGAACTCACTTTCAAGGACTCTACAACTAATGTTCTCAACATTATTTATTATTTTGATTTTTTTGTTTGCACAATTTGTCGTTTGTTACATATTGGTTGATTTATCCATCTGTGTGTATTTTTCCAATGATTTTATTATGCTTCTTTATACCTGCTGCAAATGCTCACAAGAAAATGAATCCCAGGGTGGTATATAGTAACATGTACAGGTTTCTCCTGCCATCCGAAGGTAGAGCGTTCCTATGAAACGGTTCGTAAGCCAAAATGTTGAACAGCCTTGCCATCTACAAAACATATCCAGAGCAGCCGGGGGGAGGGGGGGGGGCGGGGTGGTGTAAGACAGAGGAAACAGACCATACACCAGTTGCTGGGAAAATGCTGTAACCTATTACTGGAGAAACAATAATTGAAAAAGTTGTATTTGAGCTATTATACAGCTGGTTAGCACCAATGATTCACAAACAGGTGTGTTTACCTGTTAAAACAGAACATAAGTGCATATGCTGTCAAATACAGAAAATGTTTACTTCATAATTGGATTTCTTGGATCTTGCGCTAGGTTAGGTCTGGCACAAGACCCTATTTTTGTCAAGAGGTACACTGGGGGTATGGATAAGGAAGATAAGATACTACTTAATTATTACTACTTTCATTATTTGACACAGTTAAATTAAAAATGAAGATGTAACTTAATTTTATTTTTTAAATCAACTGAAGTCAGAGGTCAGAGTGGGCTTGGGATGAAGAATTACAGTGACAGGCAGCTAGACGGTCAGGTGCATACTTAAAGATCACATCGAGCTATCTTGCAGTTACGAAACACGTTTTTGGCTCCCCTTCTGGCCTACTTTTTGAGCCACTCCACCCCAGCAACCCCAGACAATTTCAATTAACCATAACCTAATCACTGGAAATTTACTATGATCAATTAAACTACTCAGTACCTTTGGACTGTGGGAGGACACTGGAGGACCCAGAGAAAACCCACATATTCCACGGGGAGGATGTACGGAGACTTCTTACAGAACAGCTCTGGAATTGAACTCCGAACTCTGGAACACCAAGCTGTAATAACATCTTGCTAATCTCTATGTGTGGGCACGTGGCCAAGTGGTTAAGGCATTGGACTAGCTACCTGAAGGTCGTGAGTTCGAGCCCCAGCCAAGGGAACGTGTTGTGTCCTTCAGCAAGGCACTTAATCACACATTGCTCTGCGATGACACTGGTGCCAAGCTGTATGGGTCCTAATGCCCTTCCCTTGGACAACATTGGTGTCGTGGAGAGGGGAGACTTGCAGCATGGGCAACTGCTGGTCTTCCATACAACCTTGCCCAGGCCTGTGCCCTGGAGAGAGAAGACTTTCCAGGTGCAGATCCATGGTCTCACAAGACTAACAGATGCCTTTAATTTTAATCTCTATGTTAGCGTGGCAACCATGAATTATTTGCAATAAAATACTCTGTTTCAGTTCAGTTCTGTCATCATGGAGAAAATGCTGCTGGAAGTGGTTTTATAACTTAATCCCATGACAAAATATCTCCTTGGGTCCAATTTATAATGCTATACTTAGTTGAGATTGTTTTTCAAGGTCAGTCAATCCCACCTCATTCCTGGAATTCAGCTATTTACTCCATACTAGCTTACTCAACCATAATGAATCTTCAAAGTTCAAAGCAAATATTATTATCAAAATACATATATGTCACCATTTGCAACCCTAAGATTCATATTCTTATGGACATACTCAACAAATTTATAGAACAATAACTATAACAGATCAATGAAAATTCAACCAGAGTGCAAACTGTGCAAATGCAATACAAATAAATGGCAATAACTAACTGGAACATGAAATAATGAGATAAAGAGTCTTTAAAGTGAGATCATTGGTTGTGGGAACATCTGAATGGATGGGCAAGTGAGTGCAGTTATCCCCTTTTGTTCAAGAGCCTGATGGTTGAGGGGTAGCAACTGCTCCTGAACCTGGTGGTGTGAGTCCTGAGGCACTCATACTTTCTACTTGATGGCAGCAGTGAGAGAAGAGCATGCCCTGGGTTGTGGCAATCTCTGATGATGGATGCTACTTTCCTACAACAGCATTTCATGTAGATATACTCAATGGTTGGGAGGGCTTTACCCATGATGTACTGGGGAAAATCCACCACCTTTTGTAGGATTTTCCGCTTAAAGACATTTAAAGATCCTAAGGGGAGTAAGGGGAGGCCGTGGCTGATAAGGGAAGTAATGGACAGTATAAAAACAAAAGAGAAGTATAACATAACAAAGACCAGTGGGAAGCCGGAGGATTGGGAAACTTTTAAGGAGCAACAGAAGGTAACTAAAAAGGCAATACGCGGAGGAAAAATGAGGTACGAAGGTAAACTAGCCAAGAATATAAAGGAGGATAGTAATCGCTTCTTTAGGTATGTGAAAAGGAAAAAAATAGTTAAGACCAAAATTGGGCCCTTGAAGACAGAAGAGGGTGAATTTATTATGGGGAACAAGGAAATGGCAGACGAGTTGAACAGGTACTTTGGATCTGTCTTCACTAGGGAAGACACAAACAATCTCCTAGATGTAATAGTGGCCAAAGGATCTAGGGTAATGGATGAATTGAAGGAAATTTATATCAGGCAGGAAATAGTGTTGGATAGACTGTTGGGTCTGAAGGCTGATAAGTCCCCGGGACCTGATGGTCTGCATCCCCGGGTACTTAAGGAGGTGGCTTTAGAAATCATGGACACATTGGTAATCATTTTCCAATGTTCTATAGATTCAGGATCAGATCCTGTGGATTGGAGGGTGGCTAATGTCGTCCCTCTCTTCAAGAAGGGAGGAAAAGAGAAAACAGGGAATTATAGACCGGTTAGCCTGACGTCGGTGGTGGGAAAGATGCTGGAGTTAATTATAAAAGATAAAATTACGACACACCTGGATAGTAGTAACAGGATTGGTCCAAGTCAGCATGGATTTACGAAGGGGAAATCATGCTTGACTAATCTTCTGGAACTTTTTGAGGATGTAGCTATGAAAATGGACAAGGGAGAGCCGGCGGATGTAGTGTACCTGGACTTTCAGAAAGCCTTTGATAAAGTCCCACATAGGAGATTAGTGGGCAAAATTAGGGCACATGGTATTGCGGGCAGAGTACTGACATGGATTGAAAATTGGCTGGCTGACAGAAAACAAAGAGTAGCGATTAACGGGTCCCTTTCCGAATGGCAGGCGGTGACCAGTGGGGTACCACAGGGTTCAGTGCTGGGACAGCTGTTTGCAATATATATTAATGATTTAGATGAGGGAATTAAAAGTAACATTAGCAAATTTGCCGATGACACAAAGCTGGGAGGCAGTGTGAAATGTGAGGAGGATGTTATGAGAATGCAGGGTGACTTGGACAGGCCGGGTGAGTGGGCAGATGCAGTTTAATGTGGATAAATGTGAGGTTATTCACTTTGGTGGTAAGAACGGGAAGGCAGATTATTATCTAAATAGAGTCAAGTTAGGAAAAGGGGAAGTACAACGAGATATAGGTGTTCTTGTACATCAGTCACTGAAAGCAAGCATGCAAGTACAGCAGGCAGTGAAGAAAGCTAATGGCATGCTGACCTTCATAACAAGGGGAATTGAGTATAAGAGCAAAGAGGTCCTTCTGCAGCTGTACAAGGCCCTGGTGAGACCACACCTGGAGTACTGTGTGCAGTTTTGGTCTCCAAATTTGAGAAAGGACATTCTTGCTACTGAGGGAGTGCAGCGTAGGTTCACAAGGTTAATTCCCGGGATGGCGGGACTGTCATATGTCGAAAGATTGGAGCGACTGGGCTTGTATACTCTGGAATTTAGAAGGCTGAGAGGGGATCTTATTGAAACATATATTATTAAGGGATTGGACACGCTGCAGGCAGGAAGCATGTTCCCGCTGATGGGTGACAATAGACAATAGGTGCAGTCGGCCATTCGGCCCTTCGAGCCAGCACCTCCATTCACTGTGATCATGGCTGATCATCCACTATCAGTATCCAGTTCCTGCCTTATCCCCATAACCTTTGATTCCGCTATCTTTGAGAGCTCTATCCATCTCTTTCTTGAAAGCATCCAGAGACTTCGCCTCCACAGCCTTCTGGGGCAGAGTATTCCATATATCCACCACTCTCTGGGTGAAAAAGTTTTTCCTCAACTCCGTTCTAAATGGCCTACCCCTAATTCTTAAACTGTGGCCTCTGGTTTTGGACTCACCCATCAGCGGGAACATGCTTCCTGCCTCCAGCGTGTCCAATCCCTTAATAATCTTATACGTTTCAATAAGATTCCCTCTCAGCCTTCTAAATTCCAGAGTATACAAGCCCAGTCGCTCCAATCTTTCGACATATGACAGTCCCACCATCCCGGGAATTAACCAATCCTGTTACTACTATCCAGATGTGTCGTAATTTCATCTTTTATAGTTGACTCCAGCATTTTTCCCACCACTGACGTCAAGCTAACCGGTCTATAATTTCCTGTTTTCTCTCTTCCTCCCTTCTTGAAGAGAGGGACAACATTAGCCACCCTCCAATCCACAGGAACTGATCCTGAATCTATAGAACATTGGAAAATGATTACCAATGCATTCATGCTATAGAACATTGGAAAATGATTACCAATGCATCCATGCTATAGAACATTGGAAAATGATTACCAATGCATCCAGAACCAGAGGCCACAGTTTAAGAATAAGGGGTAGGCCATTTAGAATGGAGTTGAGGAAAAACTTTTTCACCCAGAGAGTGGTGGACATATGGAATGCTCTGCCTCAGAAGGCCGTGGAGGCCAAGTCTCTGGATGCTTTCAAGAAAGAGATGGATAGAGCTCTCAAAGATAGCGGAATCAAAGGTTATGGGGATAAGGCAGGAACTTGATACTGATTGTGGATGATCAGCTATGATCACAGTGAATGGCGGTGCTGGCTCGAAGGGCCGAATGGCCTACTCCTGCACCTATTATCTATTGTATTTCCATACCAGGCCATGATGCAGTTAATCAATACACTCTCCAGTCAATACATCTGTAGAGGTTTGTCAAAGTTTTAGGCGTCATGTCGAATCTCCACAGACTCCTAAGTAGAGGCGCTGCTACTTTCTTCTCAATTGCACTTCGCAGGGCAGACCTTCTGGAAGAGTAATATCCAGGAATTTAAAGTTGCTAACCCTCCCCACCTCTGATTCTCCACTGAAAACTGGCTCACAGACCTTTGGTTTCCCTCCCCTGAAGTCTACAATCAGTTCCTTGGTCCTGCTAACACTGAGTGAGAGGTTATGGCACCACTCAGCCAAATTTTCAATCTCCCTCCTGTATGCTGATTTATCACCACCTTTGATTCAACCTAAAACAATGAATCAGCAAATTTGAATATGATTCAACCACACAGTTACAAGTGTAAAGCGAGTCAAGAGGGGGCTCAGCACACAGCCATGTGAAGCACCTCTGCTGATCAAGATTGTGGAGGAGATCTATTTTGCCAATCTGAACTGACAGCAGTATACATGTGAGGATCCAATTGCACAAGGTATTGAGCCCAAGGTTTTGCAGTGAGGTTTGCAACCAAGTGGCCTTGATAAAATGCAAACTGAACATTCTGGGAACTAAGCGTTGCTGATAGCACTGTTAATGACTTTTATCACTTTGCTGATTATGAAGAGTAAAATGATGGATCAGTTGTTAATCAATCCTGTAGGTACTGGAAATCTAAAAATTAAAAAAATCAGAAAATGCTGAAATCATTCAGCATCTGTGAAAGAAAATTAGCATTGTGAAAATCATGAAATGGGGTTCTGGTGACGTCATCGTTCAGAATGGCAGCTTAAATCAATAGCTCCTCTGGAAAAACGCATATTTTGCCCTGTTAATCCACCAAATGTAAGATCTTTCGAAAATATCTGAATTGATAAGGGTGGAGGGGGCAAGAATGGAGAAAAAGAATGGAGATAAAAAAAAGCACCACTGCAGAGCCTACGGAACAGAGGGGTACCACTCGCGGCTCTCCTACACGTCTGCGTGGTGGCGAAGCTGACGCTGGGTCTCCTGCAGGCGAAGTAGCAAATATGATAAAGATTCTGGAAGAGATAAGGGAAGTCCAAAAAGATATAAAACAGCAACTCAATGATATAAAGTCAGAGCTTGCCAATGTCAATCAGAAAATAGCAGTGGCAGAGACTCGAACTGAGAAAGTGGAAGATCGCATGCAAAACGTGGAACAGATACTAAGTAAGACAATAAAAATATTAATTCACCAGGAAAGTAAATTGCTTGACCAGGAGGGAAGATCATGACAGAAAAATATCAGGATTTAAAATGTTCCCGAAGGAGCGGAGGGATTGTTGATGATAGAATTTGTAGAAAAGCTGCTGCGGGAAGCGCTGGAGGTTCACCCGACTATGGAGATTGAAATTGAGATGGCGCATCGATCACTTGTCCCGCAGTCTCCTGGAGACAGAGAAAGCAAGCTGCGCTCAATAGTACTTAAGATTCCTTCGATTCAAGAGCAAGGCGGAGATTCTATGAAGGGCCTGGGGTAAGAAGAGGGTTTTTTGGAACAGGAAGTTAATATATTTCGATCATGATTACCCCCCAGCAGTCCCACAGAAACAGAAGGAATATTCCGAAGCAAAACAAATATTAGAGCAAGAAAAAATTAAATTCCAAACCCTGCACCCTGCTAAACTGAGGGTATTTTACCGAGAAGGGATACGACTTTATCAGACGATGGAAGAGGCGACTACAGACATGAACAACAGAGGACTGCCCATTAGCGTGGTCAAACCAAGGGAAACTCTGGCTGAGCAATTATCCCAATCTGCTTGGGAAATAGTAAGAGAACTGAGAAAACAAGGGATGGGAGCAGGACGAGAGAAGGATATTAGGAAGAGACTGTGAGTTCTCCGAGGGCAGCCCTCACCTCCTCCAGAACAGCCATGACGTTTGGCTAACTTTAAAAGTGCTGATAAACTAAATGTAAGCAAAAATAGATGGTGATATACCTGTCTCCAGAAATACGTATTATAATGTGGATTTTATATGTCACGTGACCGGCAACAATTAATATAGAATTGAGTCAGGTTGTATATAACACAAACAAACAAAAATTCATTAAACTCTGCTCAAAAATAATGAAATGTATTTAAATGACTAACTTAACTGGAAGTTAACTGCTATATGGCAACTCTGGAACAGTCCTTAAAAGGGTAAATGTGAAAACAGTTTTTAGAATGGTAAATTCGAACACAGTTCTTAGAATGGTAAATTCAAAAGTCCAAGAGATTTATACAGTCAATTAGTGAAGACTTTCCTGAAGTAAAAAAATTCCTCGAAGATGTGATGTTACTGCTGATCCCAGCTGGAACCTGCCTTGTCCGCAGAATTCACGACAACGGAAATAAAACGGTTTAAAGGAACTGACCTTTTCTTCTGGAGAATGGATACTGCGCAATCCTTCCTGCTTTAGCAGAGGATATCTCAAATGCAGGTCACTATTTCTTGAATGAAGATTCAATGAAGGTCAATCCTCTCTAAAACCGCCGAACGATATCAGCTTTACTCGACTCTACGAGTTCCTGTACTTTAGTAAGGTCTTCACTCTCCAACACTACAGTTGGCCCTCCTTATCCGTGAGGGATTGGTTCCGGGACCCCTCGCAGATACCAAAAAATGCAGATGCTCAAGTCCCTTATTCAATCTGGCTTAATACGGTGGACCTTAGGACCCAGTGGAACCCCGGACCTCATTTAACCTGTTTCACTGTGGTGGACATTAGGACCTGGCGGCGGAGCTCTGAATCTGCATTGTTTCTGTTCATGAAAACAATCACAATCACGATTTAAAATAAAGTGGAAATAATAAAGCGGTCAGAAAGAGGTGAAACGCCATCGGTCATTGGAACAGCGTTAGGCTACAGTTGGTCAACGATTGGAACAATTTTAAAGGATAAAGTGAGAAAAGCCCTGCCCCGATTAAAGCTACAATTATTACTAAGCAACACAGTGGTTTAATTATTGGGTTTTGGGTTTTTGGTCCTCCACATCAACCCGGCACAGATGGAGAGCGGTGTGTCACTGGATCAAACTTGGGAACTTCCGTTCCCAACCCGGTGCTGAAACATACGTCTCTTAAGTGTTTTATGTGCATAGAAAGGTAAAATATATACTATATACTAAGACAAACATTTGACTAACTGACATTAAGTAATATCGCATGTACCTGTTCCGATTTACTGAGACCTTTCCTTTTTTTTCCGATCCCGATCCACGATAACCTACGCATATCCTCCTGTATTCTTTAAATCATCTCTAGATTACTTATAATACCTAATACAATGTAAACGCTATGTAAAATAGTTGTTATACTGCATTGTTTAGGGAATAATGACAAGAAAAAAAAGTCTGTACATGCTCGAACAACAAATGCTGGAAGAGCAATTCCGGGTTTTCTCGATTTGCGGTTGGTTGAATTCGCGCATGCGGAACTCACGGATAAGGAGGGCCGACTGCACTTAAATAGAAAGTAGAACTCCACTTTAAAACCAAACTGCATCATAAGATGAATATGCAGCATAATGGAGTATCTGACAAATTAAATAACGAACTAAACTTAAAACTCAACCGGAATACTTTTTTGAAAAAGTATTCGAAATGGGAGATAAGGAGGGCAGATATATTCTGGTAAGGGGGAATATAGATGGAAATCCAGTTAATTTATTGAATATATATGCACCCCCAGGAAGTGATATTAATTTCTTCCAGAAAATTACTAATATTATGGTAAAGGAAACAGAAGGTCTCTTGATATGTGGGGGAAGACTTAAATTTACAATTACAACCAAAGTTAGACTCTTCCAATAGAAAAATTTATGAAACAAAGTCCTTACATAAGAAAGTTAACACTCTTTTTGAGGATGTTGGTCTAATCCACATATGGGGGGACTTTTTCCCCCGACAGAAAGGATTACACACATTATTCTGCCCCCCCCCCCCACCATTCCATATATACAAGAATAGACTATTTCATAACATTTGGAAAAGACAAAGACAAAATAATCACCTGTGGAATTGGGACAATAGATGTAAGTGACCATGCACCTATATATTTATCTGTTGATTTTGACCTACAACCAAAGAATACTATTTGGAAACTAAATTCAAGTCTACTCAATGATCCCTATTTTAAGGAACAAATTAAAAAAGAAATTGGTCTTTACTTAGAATTCAATGATAATGGAGAGGTTTCACGTCCCATTCTATGGGATACTCTGAAGCCTGTCTTGAGGCAAAATTATAGCGATATCTTCATATAAGAAAAAAAATAAGGAATAAAACATTAGAGGAATTACAAAATAAGCTGAAGGAACTAGGAAAAAAAACACAAATTGAGTTTGGCACAGGATACACTAGAGGAAATTTTTTAAAAATTAGGAATGAAATTAATAGTTTGGCTACACAAGAAACTAGAAAAAATTTAATGTTCCTGAAACAGAGACACTATGAAAGTAGATTTAAATCTATGAAGATACTGGTGTGGAAACTGAAAAAAAAGATAGCAGAAAATACAATTCATAGAATTAGGAATCCAAGAACAAAAGTGATATAAAAAAAAATAAGCTAAGTGAAATTCAAACACAAGGAAATCTGCAGATGCTGGAATTTCAAGCAACACACACACAAAAGTTGCTTCACCTGTGAGTCGGCTGTGGTGATATACTGTGTCCGGTGCTCCCGATGCGGGCTTCTATATATTGGCAAGACCTGGCACAGACTGGGAGACCGTTTCGCTGAACACCTACGCTCTGTCCGCCAGAGAAAGCAGAATCTCCCAGTGGCCACACATTTTAATTCCATGTCCCATTCCTATTCTGCTACGTCCATCCATGGCCTCCTCTACTGTCAAGATGAAGCCACACTCAGGTTGGAGGAACAACACCTTATATTCCATCTGGATAGTCTCCAACCTAATGGCATGAACACTGACTTCTCTAACTTCCGTTAATGCCCCTCCTCCCCCTCGTACCCCATCCATTATTTATTATACTATATATATTCTCATTCTTTTTTTCTCTCTCCTTTTTTTCCCTCTGTCCCTCTTACTATACTCCTTGCCCATCCTCTGGGCTTCACCCCTCCCCCTTTTCTTTCTCCCTAGGCCTCCCATCCCATGATCCTCTCATATCCCTTTTGCCAATCAACTGTCCAGCTCTTGGCTCCATCCCTCCCACTTTCAAATCTCTTACTAGCTCTTCTTTCAGTTAGTCCTGACGAAGGGTCTCGACCCGAAGCGTCGACTGTACCTCTTCCTATAGATGCTGCCTGGCCTGCTGCGTTCACCAGCAACTTTTGTGTGTGTTAAGTGAAATTTAAGAAGCTTTTGAAATGTTCTATATTCCAAAATTCCAGGGGCAGCATAACCCAAATTGACACCTTCCTGAATGCTATAGAGTTACCCACTTTAAGCAAAGAACAAAATAGAACGATGACTACTGACATAACTAAAGCTGAACTAAAAACTGCAATTAGTAGGCTTAAATTAAGCAAGTCACCAGGATCAGATGGATATACGGCAGAGTGGTATAAAGAGTTTAGAAGTGAGTTAATTCCTGTTTTACTTCCCACACTAAACTGGGCCCTAAGACAGGCGCAAATGCCATCCAGCTGGAAGGAGGCGATAATCTCAGCTATACCGAAAGAAGGCAAGGATAAAATAGAATGTGGGTCATTTAGACCAATATCTGTTCTTAATGTGGATTACAGAATATTTACCTCCATCATGGCCAAACAATTAGAAGAGTTTCTACCCACACTGATACATAATGATCACGGTTTTATACAACAATGCCAAACACAAGACAATATATGAAGGACACTTCACATTATGGATCATATAAAAAAAATGAAATTGAAGCAATAGTGATAAGCGTGGACGCTGAAAAGGCATTTGATTCAGTTAAGCAGGAAGGAGGGATAATAATATCTGAGGAAGAGTGGACAATAATATGGAGGTATCAATGGAAGTATACCAGTTCACAGAAATGGAGGGAGTTCAGATGGAAAAACTTGACAAGATATTTCATTACACCCTCTCAGAAATCCCATTATAATAGTAACCTCCATGTTTGCTGGAGAAATTGTGGAGATCAAAATGCAAAGCATTATCATATTTTCTGGGAATGCCCTGTTATCAAAGACTATTGGAGTGGGATACATAATGCCCTACAAGACATCTTTAAATGTGAAATACCCTTAGAAAGTAAGACCATATATTTTGGGTATATACCTCAAGAATGGTTGAAAAGAGATAAATATTTAATGAATGTACTGCTGGTGGCTGGTAAAAAGACCCTTACGAGAAAATGGTTATCACAGGAGAGCCCAACTTTAAATGTATGAATGGAAATTACAATGGACAAAATGAAAGCATCTGTTAATCATAAGTTGGAACAATTTTATTCATACTGGAAAAAATGGTTTAACTACATAACACCTCATAGGCCTGATTTTATTCTCACAGATCAATGAATATGTTGTAAAAAAAACACTCCCTACTCTGTACATAGTTTTTTTTCCAAGTTTTCTTTCTTTCCTCTCCTTTCTATAAGTGTATAACTCAGATAAATGTGGAGATTTGTGACAAATATGATTTTATGATATATATGTATAGTATCTGAAATACATCTTATGGAAATGTTTGTTTGATGATGACATTCAATAAAAAAATAAATTACAAAAAAAAGAAAATCAGGAAACAAGGGGATGCAAGTTAGTTTTCAGTAGAAGAGAAAGAGTGGATTGTGAAAGTTAAAATGCATTATATGGGAGTGATTACCAGCACATTATATTCACTGCCTGAACTATATAATGCATTGATCATGGTACAGAGATGCAAGTCTGGCCTGCTGGCTAAGACCTACAAGTAGGACAAGAACTGAGCCAATGTGACATACAACAGAAAATGCTGGAAAAGCTCAACAGGTCAAGCAGCGAAGTGGAAAGAGCGAAGTTCACGTTTCATCACACTTAACAACAAGAGCAGTAAGTTAGTCTAGGTAGCAATGAAGGTGGGAGAGGGATGAATTTAACTGCCACAATTAAGCTATTTCAACTTGTCCGATCACAGATATTTCTATTGGTCTATACATCCCTTGACCATCCTTTGATCCCTCTCTTTCTTACTCAGTTCTGAAAAGGGTTAAAAACACAAAATATTGAATGTTGTTTTTCTGCTGATCTGTGAATTAGATAAAATTGGTATGGCAACTGATCTGCACGTGACCACAAGAAAATGCAGAAATGTTGCGGACGCAGTTCAGTACATCACAGGAATCAGCCTTCCCTTTATGGACACTAATTTATACTTCTTCACTGCCTCTGTAAAACAGCCAGCATAATCAAAGACCCCACCCACCTCAGAGATTCCCTTTTCTCCCCCTCCCATTGGGAAGAAGATACAAAAGCCTAAAAGCACGCACCATCAGGCTCACGGAGAGCTTCTATTTTGCTGTTAGTCTCAGTAACAATGAAGATTGGAGGGGATTTGAAGCTTGAAAAGGCATTAGTCAGACCGCACTTTTGAGTACTGAGAGCAGATTTTGCACCCCTTATCTTAGAAAAGATGTGCTGGCATTGGAGAGCGTCCAGAGGAGGTTAACGAGAATGACTCCAGGACTGAAGTGGTGAATGTATGAGGCTTAGTTTATGGGTTTGGGCCTGTACTTTGTGTTTAGGAGAATGGAGGAAGGGGCAGGATATCATTGAAACTTATCAAATATTGAAAGGCCTGGATAGGATGGACGTGGACAGAATGTTTCCGAAAATGGGAGAATCTAGGACCACAGGGCACAGCCTCAATAGAATAGGAGAAATTTCTTTAGCCAGAGAGTGGTGGTGATTCTGTGGAATTTATTGTCACAGATGGCTGTGAAGGCCAAATCATTGGGTATATCTAAAGCAGAGGTTGATAGGTTTTTGATTAGTAAGGGTGTAAGAGGTTATGGGAGAAAGCAGCAGAATGGGGTTGACAGGGGTATTACATCAGCCATGATGGAATGGAGCAGTATTGATGAGCTGAATGGCATAATTCTGCTTCTATGTCTTATGGATATCAAACTCTTGAACAGATCTCTTGGACAATACGATGGATTCTTCACCTCACAATCTACCCCATTAGAATCTTGCACTTTACTGCTTAGCTGCACTACATTTTCTCTGTAGCTTTTACACTCTATTTTTATTGTTTTTGCTTTACCTTGTTCTATCTTATTACACTGTGTAATGATTTTATCTGTATTAACAGTTTGAAAGACAAACTTTTCACTGTATCTTGGCACATGTAACAATAATAATAATAAAAAAATCAAATTAAACTTTTCACATTGCCAAACAGATACTACTGTTGGAGCTAGACAAGAAAAGCTTAGCTAAGAACAGTTAATTCTAGAATACATCTTCAGCATTATAGCCAGTTTTGTATCCTTGGCTCTCAGCCACTTCTTGATATTACATGCGATATCTTGACTTGGCCAAAGACTAGCTTTTGTGATACAGGGGACCTCAGAGTGTCATGTTGAATAATACATCAGCATTCCGCTATCACTGTGAATAAAGATGCATTTAAAACATCCTCCTCCCATCAGTTCTTTAATTGCCCACCACTACTCATAAGTTTTATTCAGAACTATTCATTGCAGGTACTGAAAGTAGACTGCTTTCACTGGTCAACATGTAATCTTTTGAAACTGCATTTTTCTGGTCAAAAAGTCACCTGTTAAGCTACTTATAGTGAGTATTCTGGAGATCTGAGGATTTAAAAGAGTACTTTAAGCTCAATTTAGAGTTCTTAAAAACACATCTGAAGTACACATATGATCATGTCTGCTTTATGGGCAAGTTTAATGTTAATTTCCTTATCCTTTACGGTCATTTGTGACCAAGCCCCATTAGCTTCTAAGCCCTGTCCAGCCATTCTTGTGAGTACTTTAGGCATATTCTTGTTATTCTCCAGCCCCAAGAGTTAATATTAGATCTTATAAAAATTAATATTTTTTTAAATGCCTTGGTCTTACTGCTATACCCCACATCAGTTCAGTTTTCTTAAAAATCCATTACACATTCTTCTTAGCTCCAATGAAAAAGAATTCTAAACATAACCCTGTTCTCCACTCTGTCCAGCTGTTTATAAATATAGTAATACAGCTTCAAATCCGTGCTTCAACAGTTCCTTCAAAGAGAGTAAAACATTTCTATTTCAGATGTATCTCAATGCACCTTCATTCACAGTTTTGACACGCCATTCTGAAAATAAATATTAGAACACAGCTCTGTAGATGTTAACAAGTGTAAAATGGCCAACAGTGCAAGTATTTTCTACTGAAAAAATCTCAGTATAGTGCAGTAATGTTCTTGGTGTACTGCAAATTTCAGAAGACTGCCTTGGAATTCTTAGGCATTCAGCCTCTTATAGAGAAAGAGCAGAGACTCAGAATAACTCTACTATCACTAATGCAATAATAATCAAAAATTTTAATTTCACCCATTATTTATGCAGCAAATTGCAGGATACGCAACATCAACATCAGCTCTGCTACCTCATGTATTCAAATGCAAGTCTTTGATGCACATAATGCAGAAGCTGAGTCTGTCAGACAAGCTAGACAGCCTGCCTTCATTCACTGACTCACAGGATTTGCTTTCATTCCACTGGGCCACCTGACTAAATTCACCTCCCTGGCTATCCTAGCCATTCTGTAAGGTTTGCATCTGCTTTAAGTGATTTGCTGCTGGCCTGTACTCTGCAAGTTTCAATGTTTGAGAGTTAATTTTCCTACCTTCATTAGTTTAAAAAAATAAGGCGTTTGGATGACTCACAATGTGCTGGAGGAACTCAGCAGGTCAGTCAGCATCAGTTGAAAAGATTAGTCGACGTTTCGGTCCGAAACCCTTCGTCAGGACTGAAGGAAGAACTTTGGGGAGGGTTTGAAGAATGCTGGTAATCGAAAAAAACAGTAATTTGAAAGACAAACGGGTGGGGGAGGGGAAGCAGGGAGGTGATTGGCAGGAGGACAATGCGCAGTAGTAGAAGGAGGTGAAACTATGAGGGAGGTGATGTGAAATAGGGATAGAGGAAGGGAGGGGGAGGGAATTACCGGAAGTTGGAGAATTCTATGTTTATACCAAGGGGCTGGAGACTACCTAGACGGTATATGAGGTTTTGCTCCTCCAACCTGAGTTTAGCCTCATCATGGCAGTAGAGGAGGCCATGTATGGACATATCTGAATGGGAATGGGAAGCAGAGTTGAAGTGGGTGGCTACCGGGAGATTCTGTCTGTTGTGGCTGACGGAGTGGAAGTGCTCGACGAAGCCGTCCCCCAATCTGCGTTGGGTTTCACCGATGTAGAGGAGGCCACACCAGAAGCACCGGATGCAATAGATGACCTCAACAGATTCACAAGTGAAGTGTTGCCTCACCTGGAAGGACTGTTTGGGGCGCTGAATGGTGGCAAGAGAGGAGGTGTAGGGACAGGTGTAGCACTTACGCTTACAGGGATAAGTGCCGGGTGGGAGATCCGTGGGGATGGACGTGCGGATAAGGGAGTCGCAGAGGGATCGATCCCTGCGGAAAATGGAGAGGGATGGAGAGGGAAAGATGTGCTTAGTGGTGGGGTCCTGTTGAAGGTGGCGGAAGTTGCGGAGGATAATGTGCTGGATCCGGAGGCTGGTGGGGTGGTAGGTGAGGACAAGGGGAACTCTGTCCCTGTTGTGGTGGCGGGAAGATGGGATGAGGGCCGAAGTGCGGGAAATGGAGAAGATGCGGGTGAGGGCATCATTGATCACCGTAGAAGGGAAACCACGATCCTTAAGGAAAGAGGACATTTGAGATGTCCTGGAACGGAAAGCCTCATCCTGGGAGCAGATGCAGCGGAGACGGAGGAACTGGGAATAGGGAATGGCATTTTTGCATGTGGCAGGGTGGGAGATGGAGACCGAGACATCGAGAAAGGGGAGAGAAGTGTCAGAGATAGACCAAGTGAATTTGAGGGCCGGGTGGAAGTTAGAAGTAAAGTCAATGAAATTGACGAGCTCAGCATGGGTGCAGGAAGCAGCACCAATGTAGTCGTCAATGTATCGAAGGAAAAGTTGGGGAGCAGTACCAGAATAGGTTTGGAGCACAGACTATTCCACATAACCATGATAAGCCTAAACTCAGGTTGGAGGAGCAACACTTCATATACTATCTAGGTGGTCTCCAGCCCCTTGGTATGAACATAGAATTCTCCATCTTCCGGTAATTCCGTCCCCCTCCCTTCCTCTAACTCTATTTCACATCACCTCCCTCATAGTTCCGCCTCCTTCTACTACTTCGCATTGTTCTCCTGCCAATCACCTCCCTGCTTCCTCTCCCCCACCCCTTTGTCTTTAAAATTACTGTTTTTTTCAACTACCAGCATTCTTCAAACCCTCCCCAAAGTTCTTACTTCAGTCCTGACGAAGGGTTTCGGCCCGAAACGTCGACTAAACTTTTCAACTGATGCTGACTGACCTGCTGAGCTCCTCCAGCGCATTGTGAGTGTTCCTTTGACAACAGCATCTGCAGATTATTTTGTGTTAGGCGTTTGGATGAAAACCTAATCAACATTATGGAACTGTGCTGCACATTGCATGGCCTTCTTCAGAATGCTAGTTACTACAGGTTTTTGAGTGGATCATTTAAAAAACATAATTCAAGCCCAAGGTAAAGAGATCTAGTGCTTTTAGAGACAGGAATAAAGATTCTGAAGTCATTGGCAATGTTTGACTATAATCACATGACCTTCTGTTAAAGTTTATTGAGCTCATTTTCAGTTCCTCGAATGTCTTACAAGATGGTGCCAGAAAATGGTGACTCTTTATGTGTAGCTCCAAAGCAAATCATCAGATATTCCAGTCTTGGACTATTATAGCTGAAATCCATTCATTGCCATGGGTACTTTGGTAAGCAACATAACTTTAAACATTTTTTAAAAATCTATCGGTCGTCAGAATCGTCAGACACCAGACTCAGGCCGCAAGGGCAGTTTCTCTTTTTAAAAAAAAGATAATGTTTTTTGATAACGTAGATTCAAAAATTTCCTCATATATTTGGCAGAATAAAAATCCTAGGTTAGGTAAAAGATATTTACAGAAATCCAAGAAGGAGGGGGGACTTGCCCTCCCAAATTTTAGATTCTATTATTGGGCAATTAATATTCGATATTTAAAATTTTGGCTACAAGATTTGGACGCATCTTTAAACCCTCATTAGGTAAATCTTGAATCTAATTCATTACAAGGGTTTTCCTTGGGTTCGATTTTAGGAACTTTACCGCCTTTTACTTCTTTTAAATCATATAAACAAATGAATAACCCAATAGTTAAACATACTTTACGTATATGGTTTCAATTCCGAAGATTTTTTGGGTTTAATCAATTCATTCTAGCAAGTCCCATTATATCAAATTTTCTTTTTCAACCTTCCATGATGGATCAAGCTTACTTTGATTGGAAAACCAAAGGTATAATATCTTTTCGCGATTTATTCTTGGATAACTGCTTTATGTCTTTTGATCAACTCTCTAATAAATATAACTTACCCAGATCTCACTTTTTTAGATATTTACAGATTAGAAACTTTTTAATTACTGTCTCTCCTAATTTTCCACACCCATATCCAATGGACACTTTGGAAAAAATCTTAGACTTAAATCTTTCTCAGAAAGGTGTAATAGCAATTGTATATAATATAATTATGAATTTATGTCCTGATGCCTCTAATAAAATTAAAGCTGACTGGGAAAGAGAACTTGAGATTAATATACCGACTGAAAAATGGGAAAAAATTCTTCAGTTGGTGAATTCATCCTCTGTATGTGCTAAGCATAGGTTGATACAGTTTAAAGTAGTTCACAGGGCTCATATGTCCAAAGATAAACTATCTCGTTATTACTCTTATATTAATCCAATATGTGACAGATGCCAGTCTGAGATTGCTTCTCTAACTCATATGTTTTGGTCATGTCCCTTGTTGGAGAAATATTGGAAAGATATTTTTGATATTATTTCAACGGTCCTAAATATAGACTTACAACCTCATCCAATTACTGCTATCTTTGGACTACCAATGATAGACTCAAATAATTTAACCTCTTCATCACGAAGGATGATTGCATTTCTTACTTTAATAGCTAGAAGGTCCATTTTGTTGAATTGGAAAGAGATCAACCCTCCTACAGTATTTCATTGATTTTCACAAACTATGGCGTGTCTGAATCTGGAGAAAATTAGAAGTGCAGTTTATGACCCTTCTATCAAGTTTGAAAAAATTTGGAGGCCATTTATTCAGCATTTTCATTTGATGTAATTTAATCATTTCCAAACTTGTTTTATTTCTCTGTACTGTTGTTGGAGGGGAATGGAATCGTCGACGCTGAGGTTTTCTTCTTTTCCATTTTTAAGTTGTTAGTTTTGCCCAAGTCTTTTAGTTTAGTTGTTTTTCTTTCTTTTGGGATGGGTTTTTTTTTTCTCTTTTTCTTTCTTTTTTCTTTTTTTTTGCTTTATATTATCCGTGATCAGTTCTACATGTATGGGAGTTTTGGTAATTTCCACTATTTGGTTTTGCAATTACTCTTTTTTTAAATGTAACAATACATCTCATATTATCTGTATTATTGCTATGTTTTGTTTCTATATTTTGAAATTAATAAAAAGATTGAAAAAGAAAAAAAGATACACAGGAAATGTGTTGGGCTGCAAGTAAGAATGAAACGTGGGTCCCCTAGACCCCCAATCCCTATTATCCCATTGGCGAATGTTGTCTCTCCAAAGCAAAATTGAAGAGCAAGATTGCAGTTCTAGAGGGACATCAGGGTCTGTTGTGCAGTTTGCTTCACAGAAACATGGCTCATCTCCACTATTTCATGTGCAGCACTGCAGCCCCAGGGTTTCACCACCTACCAAGTGGACAGGACAGCAGTGTCTCTTAAAGATAGAGGAGGCAGAGTGTGCTTCATGATTAACTCATCATAGTACACAGATAAGGCAATTCTGCTCATTGGATCTGGAACATCTAACAATCAAGTGTCATCCATTTTATCTGCAAAAGTAGTTTACTGCCATCATCCTGGTAGCAGAGTACATTCCAGTCCTCGCCAACATCAGGCAGGCGCTGGAGAAGCTGAGCACCTTGATCAGCAGGTACGAAACAGCGCACCCTAATACCATCCTGATCATTGCAGGGGATTTCAATCAGGTCGATTTGAAAAAGTCTCTGACGAACTACCACCAACGTATCACCTGTGAAACCACAGTGATGAGAACAACAAAGGTATGGTCAACGGAGGCAGAGGCATACTTACAAGATTGCTTTGAATCTGTGGAATGAAGGATATTCAGGGATTCATCTTAGAATCCGAATGCATATGACACAGGTATCACCAACTTCATCAACAGCTGTATAGATGTGGGTGTGTGCCTTTTGAGAACATACCAGACATAACCAAATCACAAGCCATAAATGAGCCAGGAGATTCACAATCTGCTGAGGGCTGGATCTCTGACATTCAAAAACAGTGATCCAGAACTATACAGGGAGTCCAGACATGACCGAAGAAGGGTATTTTAGGAGTCAGAATCAGATTTATTATCACTGGCATGTGACATGAAATTTGTTAGCTTAGCAGCAGCAGTTCAATGCAATACATAATCTAGCAGAGGAAAAAAATAATAAATAAACAAGTAAATCAATTACAGTATATGTATATTGAATAGATTTTTTAAAAACGTGCAAAAACAGAAATACTGTATATTAAAAAGTGAGGTAGTGTCCAAAGATTCAATGTCCATTTAGGAATCAGATGGCAGAGGGGAAGAAGCTGTTCCTGAATTGCTGAGTGTGTGCCTTCAGGTTATGTACCTCCTACCTGATGGTAACAGTGAGAAGAGGACATGCCCTGGGTGCTAGAGGTCTTTAATAATGGACGTTGCCTTTCTGAGATACCGCTCCCTAAAGATGTCCTGGGTACTTTTCAGGCTTGTACCCAAGATGGAGCTGACTAGATTTACAACCTTCTACAGCTTCTTTCGGTCCTGTGCAGTAGCCCCTCCATAGCAGACAGTGATGCAGCCTGTCAGAATACTTTCCCCAGTACAACTATAGAAGTTTTTGAGTGTATTTGTTGACATGCCAAATCTATTCAAATTCCTAATAAAGTACAGCCGCTGTCTTGCCTTCTTTATAACTACATCAATATGCTGGGACCACGTTAGATCCTCAGAGATCTTGATACCCAGGAACTTGAAGCTGCTCACTCTCTCCAGTTCTGATCCCTCTGAGGATTGGTATGTGTTCCTTCGTCTTACCCTTCCTGAAGTCCACAATCAGCTCTTTCGTCTTACTGATGTTGAGTGCCAGATTGTTGCTGCGGCACCATTCCACTAGTTGGCATATCTCACTCCTGTACGCCCTCTCATCACCACCTGAAATTTTACCAACAATGGTTATATTGTCAGCAAGTTTATAGATGGTATTTGAGCTATGACAAGTCACACAGTCATGTGTATATAGCGAGTAGAGCAGTGGGCTAAGCGCACACCTCTGAGGTGCACCGGTGTTGATTGTCAGCAAGGTGGATGTTATCACCAATCTGCACAGATTGTTAGGAAGTTGAGGATCCAATTGCAGAGGGAGGTACAGAGGCCCAGGTTCTGCAACTTCCCAATCAGGATTGTGGGAATGATGGTATTAAATGCTGAGTTATAGTCGATGACAACATCCTGACGTAGGTGTTTGTGTTGTCCAGGTGGTCTAAAGCCGTGAAGCCGTGTGGAGAGCCATTGAGATTGCATCTGCCATTGACCTATTGTGGAGATAGGCAAATTGCAATGGGCCCAGGTCCTTGCTGAGGCAGGAGTTCAGTCTAGTCATGACCAACTTCTCAAAGCATCTCATCACTGTCAATGCGAGCGCTACCAGATGATAGTCTTTAAGGCAGCCCACATTATTCTTCTTATGCACTGGTATAATTGTTGCCTTTTTGAAGTGGGAACTTCAGTCCGTAGCAGTGAGAGATTGAAAATGTCCTTAAATATTCCTGCTAGTTGGTTGGCACAGGTTTTCAGAGCCTTACCAGGTACTCCATTGGGACCTTCTGCCTTGCAAGGGTTCACTTTCTTTAAAGACAGCCTAACATTGGCCTCTGAGACGGAGATCACAGGGTCATCAGGTGCAGCAGGGATCTTCACAGCTGTAGCTGTGTTCTCCCTTTCAAAGCGTGTATAGAAGGCATTGAGTTCATCTGGTAGTGAAGCATCGCTGCCATTCATGCTAATAGGTTTCGCTTTGTAGGAAGTAATGTCTTGCAGACCCTGCCAGAGTTGCCGTGCATCTGATGTTGCCTTGAACCGCGTTCAAAATCGTCTCTTTGCCCTTGAAATAGCCCTCCGCAAATCATACCTGGTTTTCTGGCACAGGCCTGGGTTGCCAGACTTGACTGCCAAAGATCTAGCCTTCAGCAGGTGATGTACCTCCTGGTTCATCCACAGCTTTTGGTTTGGGAACGTACAGCACGTTTTTTGGGCACACGCTCATCCATAGAGGTTTTAATGAAGTTGGTAACAACTGCAGCAGACTCATCCAGATTCGAAGATGAATCCCTGAATACAGTCCAGTCCAGCAATTCAAAGCTGTCCTGTAGGCACTATTGTGCCTCTCTTGTCCATACATTCTTGGTCCTGACTGCTGGTGCTGCAGTCTTCAGTCTCTGCCTATGCTAGAAGTACAGTTAGGTGATCAGACTTCCCGAAGTGAGGGCGTGGAATAGCACTGTAGGCATTCTTGATGGTGGTGTAGCAATAGTCCAGTGTGTTGTTTCCTCTGGTATTGCAAATGATCTGTTGATGGTAGTTGCTTCGTGCTCTTTTTCCAGACCAGCCTGGTTAAAATCTCCCAAAACAATGATGAAGGCGTTAGGGTCAGCTGTTTTGTGCATGTTGATCCCATTACTCAGATCTAAAGCCTGCTTGACATTGGCCTCAGATGGAATGTAAACTGCTCCCAAAATGACCCCAGAGAACTCCCGTGGTAGGTAAAAAGGACGGCACTTTACTGCTAGATATTCCAGGTCTAGTGAGCAGAGTTGGGACAGCACTGATATACTTGTGTACCAAAAAGAGTTGATCATGAGGTATACTCCTCCACCTCTGCTTTTGAGAGACTCTATAGATTGTCGCAATTGTCCCATATCAGACCGCAAAGCACTCCAGCGTGTGGTGAAAACTGCCCAGCAGATTATCAGCACCCAATTGCCCACCATTGAGAAAATCTACCATAAACGCTGCCTGGGCAGGGCGAAAAGCATTATCAAGGATGCATCTCACTCTAACCATGGACTTTTTAGTCTCCTCCCATCCGGCAGGCGCTACAGAAGCCTCCGCTCCCGCACCAGCAGACACAGGAAGAGCTTCTTCCCTGAGGCTGTGACCCTGCTGAACCTCTTCATTGGCTTTGTATCTGTACTCGGCACAAAGACAATAAAGTTGAATCTGATCTATCCTGATGGTGTATAGTAAACCCATCGATCTGGATCGCTGCATCCGGTACAGAAAGGGTTAACCAGAATTCCATGAAACAAAGGACACACACGGTCCTAATGAAATTCAGATTGAAGTTAGAGATGGATTCAGATGCACGTCAGGTCTGGCAGGGTTTGTAGGCCATTACTTTCTACAAGGCAAAGCCCAAGGTCATGAATGACTGTGATGTTTCACCCCCAGATGAGCTCAAACTCATTTTTTGCATACTTTGAAAGGAAGAATAAATTATACCCGTGTGAATCCCTGCAGGATCTGGCGAACCCGTAATCTTTATCTTAGAGGCTGATGTTAGATATGCCATCTATAAATTTGCCAATCACTCAACTATTGTTGACAGATTTCAGATGGTGACAAGGAGGCATACAGGACTGTGACAGATCAGCTGGTTGAGAGGTGTTGTAACAACTTTGCACTGAGTATCAGTAAGACCAAGGAATTGATTGTGGATCTCAGGAAGAAGTATTCAGGAAATACACACTAATCTTCATCAAGGGATTGGCAGTGGAAAGGCTGACCAGTTTCAAGTTCCTAGGTGTCAGTATCTCTGAAGATCTATCCTGGACCCAACATATCGATGCAATTATAAAGAAGCCGTGACAGCGGCAATACTACATTAGGAGATTGAGGAGATTTGGTATGCAACCAAACCCTCTTGCAAGTTTCTACAGATGTATCTAACTGGTTGCATCACCATCTGGTCTGGACGGACCACTGCACAGGATTGGAAAAAGCTGCAGAAATTTGTAAACTCAAGACAGCTCCAGCATGGACACTAGCCTCTCTTTTCTCAAGGACATCTTCAAGAGGCAATGCCTCAAAAAGGAGATATCCATCATTAAGTATCCCATCACCCTGGACCTGTCCTCTTTGCTTCCATCAATGAGGATGTACAAAAGTCTGAAGACAAACATTCAATGTTTTGGGTACAGCTTCTTCCCCTTCACCATCAGATTTCTGAACGGACAATGAACCCAAGCACACTCACGATATTTCCCCCTCTTTTTGCACTATTTAATTTTTAAAAATATACATTTCTTAATGTAATTTATGATTTTTAAAAATTATGTATTTCACTGCGCTGCTGCAGCACAGATTTCATGACAAATGCAAGTGATATTAAATCTGATTCTGAATGAACTGCACAATATTCCATTATTGTCTTGAATTGCTCAGTGATCTACATAATACAGCTGTGAATTCAAAAGCTCTCCCCTAAAAGCACCAATAACATTATCGAATAGAATTCACCAACACTTGAAAATACTTTCCAATCCACCAAGATTCCAATATACCATTCAGATCCTGTTTTCAATTCTGTTTGATTGTAAATTAGAGCTGCAGTTGTACAGCACAGAAACAAGCCCTTTTGCCCAACACACCCATGCCAACTTATTCGCCCATCTACATTAACCCATTTTCCTACAATAGGATCACACCCTTCAATATCTTATGATGCAAGTGTCCATCTAAATACATCTCAAACATAGCAGCTGTATTTGATTCCTCCTCCACCTCTAGCAGCACATTCCAGATACTAACCACTCTAAAAACAATCTTACCCCCAGATCTCCTTTAAAATTCTGCCCTCTCATCTTAAACCTATGCCCTATGCTTTTGATATGCCTACCATGGGGAAAAGGATATCTACTATCCATGCCTCTCATAATCTTATGTATTCCATCAGGTCACGTTCAACCTACTTCTAGGGAAAACAAGCCCAACCTATCTGATCTCTCTTCTTTACCCAAAGTCATCCAATCGAAGCAACATTATGGTAAATTTCTTCTACATTTTCTCTCCAGTGCAATCAGAACTGCACACACAGCTAAACCTGTGCCCCAACTAATCATTTGTGAAGTTGCAACATAATGACCCAAACTTATATTCCCTGTCCTGACCTACAAAGGCAAGAATGCCACATGCTTCGTCACCACCATATCAATCTGTTTTGCAACTTTCAGGATACCTGGGTCTCTCTGCTTATCGACATTCATTAATGCCTTATCATTTCCTGTTGTTGGCCAAATCAGCGGAGGTGACAAATTGGCATACGGGGGAAGAATGAAAATCTGCTTGAATGGTATCACAACAAACTCTCACTTAATGTCAGCAAAACCAAAGAGCTGATTATAGACTACAGGAGGAAGAAACTGGAGATCCATGAGCTTGTCCTCATTAGAGGGATTGGAGGTGGAGAGGGTCAGTAACTTTAAATTCTTTGGCATTGTCATATCAGAGGATCAGTCCAGGGGTGGAACAAGCAAATGCCATCACAAAGGTGGGAAAACACTGCCTCCACTTGGAAATTGGCGCTGATTTGGCATGTCACCAAAAACTTGTAAGAGACGCACAGTGGAGAGTATCCTGAAAGGTTGCATCATAGCCTGGTATAGAAACACCAATACCTAGGAACAGAAAAGGCTGCAGAAAGTGGTGGATACAGCCCAGTCTATCATAGGCAAAGGCCTCCCAACCATTGAGGACATCTACAAGAAAGCTGCATTCATTAAGGACCACCCTCTTCCCCCCCACCCCACCATTCAGACCATGCACACTTCTCACTACTACCATCAGGCAGGAGGTACAGAAGCCTTGGGTCCCATACTACCAGGTTCAAGAACAATTATTACCCTACAACCATCAAGTTGCTGAACCAGTGTGGACTACATCACTCACTACAACTCTGAACTGATTCCACGACCTATAGACTCACTTTGAAGGACTCTACACCTCATTCTCTGTATTATTATTTCTTTGTTTGCATAATTTGCCTCTTCTTGCACATTGGTTTTCAGCTTTTATGTAGTTTTTCCCAAAAATTGTTGCATTTGCAACTGTAAATGCCCGCAAAAAATTAAACCAAAGGTAGTACAAGGTAACATATCTATACTTTGATAATAAATTTTACTTTGACTTTACTCTGTGGGCCCACTCCGACTTCCTCAAATGTATTATTATGCACCTTCTGGGATCAAATTCCATCTTCCAATGTTCACCCTAACCTTTAAACTAATCTATATCCTCCTGCATTCTATCATTTCCTCAAATGATTTTGACAAAAATTCTGTGTGTGATCATGAGTCCTGCAGCATCCATAACGCTCAGTAGAATTTAATCAGCTGCAACAATTACTGAAATTTCACTATTGTGACAGTTTTGAGTTTCATCCAAATATTTATTAAGAATTGATCTATTCAATATCAAGTTTTTATTTTAGTCTTGCTATATCTACATTTTGCCTGTAGCAATATCAAAATTCACGAAATTTGATTAATTCATTTTGGGTCATACTTCTCTTTAGTACTCCCCTTGATACATTTTTTTAAAATTGAGATACATCATGGGATAGGCCCTTCCGGCGCTTTGCGCCACACTGCTGAGCCTAATCATGGAACAATTTACAATGATCAATTAAATACATCTTTCGGACTGTGGGAGGAAACTGGGGCACCCAGAGGAAACCCACACTATCACAGGGAGACTATATAAACTCCTTACAGGCAGCAGCAGGAATTGAAACCAGGTCATCTGTACTGTAAAACTTGCTAACCACTATGCTACCGTGCATAAGACATTCTGCAGATGCTGGAAATCCACAGCAACACAAGCAAAATACTGGGGGATACAAGCAGGTCAGGCAGCATCAATGGAGAATAATAAATAGTTGACATTTTAGGTTAAAACTTTTCATCAGGGATGTATTGGCCGAAGATGCTGACTAATGCTGCCTGACCTACTGAGTTCCCCTGTATACATTGCTATTCAAGTATCTCCAGGAATTATTAACATTGTTTAGTCCACTATAACTTAAGCAAGGATATTTAAAACAAAATGAAAATTTTCCCCTGCATTCTTTGCCATAGAGTTGGACTTAGAAAGCAAGTCATGTGTGAACTCCAGCCAAGATTCTGATTCACCTGTATCCCTATGGTAATAATAAAATCCTGACCAACCCAAAAAGCAAAGGAGACAGAGGAAAGATAATACAGAGGGGACACTCGTGATTTGGAGACATGGTGAGATGGAGTGACAATGTGAGGCAGTACTGCCTGATAAAATGTGGGGAATAACAGATCCAAATCTGGGAAACTAAATTCAAATAGTACAAGATTGGAGAAAAACTGGAAATGTGAGAAACACAAATAGAATAGCTAATTATTTGAGATTATTCAATGGTGCCAAGTCAAAAGATGAGGTGCCATTTCAAAATTGAATTTTACTGGAACAGTGTAAAGAGACAAAGGTCAATGTGAAAGTAGGCATTCAAGATGGGCAACTAGTTGGCATTGCAAATGGGAAAACAAACCACAAGGGTCAGCCTTCTGGACTGATGTTGCTATTTGGACCAAGAGCCCCATGGACTCAACTACCAAGCTCAATAATTTGAAATAATGACCCATTGTAGCCTTATATTTCAAAGTTCCAGCATTCAAGTGTTTAAAATTCTCTCTCCACCCAATCGTATGGGATATGACATATACTAATAAGAGACAACTGATACATTATAGAAGAAATACGAGTGTGAGAATCAAAACAACACTGATTACCTATTAATAGACTTAGCACTTTTGGTATATAGACTCTTAATCCATGCAAAAGCTCTCTGGTATAGTTTAATAACCTTGTAGGGAGGTAACATCCATGTTGTATGTGAGGTTTTAAGTTACTAAAGAACAGTTCAAAGCTGGCTATAATATTTCCCCAATGAATGATGCAAAAGTTTGATCTTAAGTTCCCAATAATTTTACAGCTTTTAAAACAAGAATTACTTTCAGAATGATTAACACAGGAGAAACAAAAATAGAGCAATTAAAATGTTCACCTGAATAAAAACTGAGAAAAGTGACAGAAAAAGCAATGCCAATGGTTAGGTAAAAAGACAAAATAACTGAGTAAATCCTAAAAATGTGACAACAGTAATGAAATACAAACTTTTCTTTTTCATTTAGCATTGGAAGCATAAAAGCCCTGTCACAAACAGAATTTATTTGGCACTATTCTGCAGTATACTCTTTGGAAGCAATGGTCATCATTCTTCTACCGTACCACTAAGAATAGACTTCCCCTGAAAGATACACAGATAATTCCCTAAGAAAAATATGCCACTTCTCTCAGGCCCATCTGCCCATGAAAACATTTCCAGTCTGAGCAGGGTCAGCACTGCTTTGGCTAAGATGTGCAACAAATTTGAAAGCTGCAAATTATCCTTAAGAAAATTATAGGCTCCAGCTGAAGCAGAAAGCAAAAAGTCTGAGATCATTCATGTAATTGGACAGCTCCAAACATTCCAAGCCTGAATTTAGGTATTAACAAAGTTACATTCATTTCCAAACATTATGTCCTTCCCAACATTCTTCACAACTTAATTCTACTGAGACAGTTAAAATTACACTCCAAACCCCCTCTCCAGGTTGAAACAGATACAGTAAATCTAAACTATCGACATTTAGGAATCCTTAGGTTTCACTTTAGGCTGAGTGGAGTATCCAGTGATTGATAGTTCTGGACTTCAATTTGAGCAGTAAACACAAAGATCAAACACTTCTATATGCACTTTGAAGCAACTGATAAGAGGAAAATCAAACGATCTTAAAAAATGAAAATTAGTTGAACTGAGTCTCTAAACATTCAACCACCCTATCACACCCCTGAACCCTCCAACTAAAGATAATGTGGTCATAAAAATGTTACAAAAAGTTCATACATGAACTTCCATATTAAGGGAAAAGGAGGGGGCATACACAGAAGATTGGGCTTGTGGGAATGTCAGGGTTCTGGCTTCAAAAAAAAATAAATAGATTTCACACTCATGAGGAAACAAAGGCCAAAAAGTAACCTGAAAAAGATAATTAAAATTGTGTAAATATTTGAAAAGATACAGGTTTCCTCCGCTTTTCAAAATTTCGTTTTACGCCTCTTCACTTTTACGAAAGACCTACATTAGTACCTGTTTTTGCTAACCGAAAGAAATCCGGAGGATTTTCGCTTTTACGAGAAAAGGCGAAAAGCAAAAATAGCGTTCAGTGTTTGTTTTGCAGCGAGCCGTTACTGTATAGAGGCAGCGCGCACCCTAACCAGCGAGAGTGGTGCTGCCAAACTCCTTCCCCGGGAACTACACTCAGCATCAAGCTGTCATAGCTTTGAACTGTGTCTGTGAGCATCTGGCTGTATCTCGATTTATTTTGTGCATCTGTTAGCAAGATGTATCCCAAGGTATCAGAAAAGCCTAAGGGAACTCGTAAGGGTGTTACGTTTAACTTAAAACTGGACGTAATTAAGTGTTTCAATCCTGGTGAAAGAAATAAAGACACTGTACATGCCCTGAACTTGCCAATTCTGGTAAATGAAACTACACTGTACATATGTTATTTCTACTTTATATAGGCTGTGTATTTATCATATCATTCCTGCTTTTACTGTATGTTAGTGTTATTTTAGGTTTTATGTGTTATTTGGTATGATTTGGCAGGTTATTTTTTGGGTCTGAGAACGCTCAAAAATTTTTCCCATATAAATTAGCGGTAATTGCTTCTTCGCTTTACACCATTTCAGCTTATGAAAGGCTTCATAGGAACGCCCTACTTTTGGATAGCGGGGGAAACGTGTATAGAGAATTCAATACAGCCATACTTACAATAGAGTCACTAATCTAATAAGAAATTTTGGAGACTTCTTTACCTACAATGGTTGGAGTGTAGCCTGAAGCATAAACATCAGCAAGAATTGTTTTTAAGTTTTATAAATTTAAGTTTAAGAAACTACTTGTTGCAAAAGAATTAAGGAATTTTTTAACGTATGCTTATTCTTTCTTTTTACTTTTTCCTTTTCCAAAATGTTAAATGCTTTAAGTCACAATTTTTAAGAAAGGCTGTACATTGGTTATGAGCGCCAATGGTGCTACATCTGAAAAATCAATCTTAAAACTGATTCCTGACAAATTACACAAGGTTTCAGCACAGCAGTTTGATTTTTATAATTCCACAAAGTGTACAAATTTTTCAGTTGGCAATAAATTATTTGCCAGACCAAAACATTCAAAATATGCTTGATGATTGAGTAATTTAGTAAAACACCTTCAAAGGAATATTTTTACTCATGGATGTATTTACCATTTTCATTCATTAGTTTACTTTCACAATGTCAGCAACAGCCTCATTCTTAACAGGTCTGAAAAGGTGGTAGTGGGCTTCCTTCCTGAAGCAGCAACGAAGTTGTTCAATGGGTCTCTTCACAAAACATTTCAGTTCATCCACATAAAGGCATGACGGTAGGTTTGATCTCCAAAGGGCATCAATTAGATTTATAAGAATCAATAATCTCGTTTCTTTTTTTTAAAGACTAGCCCACAATTAGTCTGTTTCCAAACTTGACACAATAGAATACAATGGATTCCGGTTAACTGGGCCATCAGTTAATCAAGGCAGCTGCATATATGGGACAAATTAATCAAAAGAAAACATTGTTGGGATTTCCTTCATTTATTTGGGACACTGCAGCTTAATTAGGCCATGAGACTATTACCGAAGTTTCTAACTAGTGTCAGTCGTGTGCACTTGTGTGGCTGTTAAACACAACGTCCTGCTTAGAGCAAACAGTTTTTAAATAGCATCAGTTACGTTCTGTTCAAAAAACAGTGATTTTTGCCACTGATAGTTGGCAAAAGATAAGCGGCAGCTAATTCAGAACTGTTCTGCTCACTGCAATTTCAAGCATTCAGGCTTGGAGATGCAAGAAAATGCCGAGAATTAAAATGAAACAATTTCACTACTTCGTTAGAAATTTGAAGAATTTGAAGGTATCAACAATCATCTCGAATTTTATGACGAAAATGAAGATTTGAAGGATGCAATTGACAAAAATATTGTATGAAAGCAGTCCATTAATTGTACTGGGTGACTTCATTTTGTTCATTAGGCTTTTGTTCATTTTTAGTCAACCAAAAGAACTTGCCAGTGTAAACTGGATAAAATCCTCTGTCATTAATTATCTGGAACTACAGTTTTATAGTAATGTAGTTGCATGTTGGTGTCCTATTTGTTCCATATTTCATTTAAATCCATTATTTGTTACTCAGTTTTTCTGTTTCTAAATATACACACACACACACCCTTCAACTATTTCCATGAAACTTCAGCTAATTGGGGCAGCCGCTTAATGGGCAAAATTTACTGGTCCCAATTAATCCTAATCCAATGTATTGATTCTGCATGCTGACTTTATATCAGGAACTTCATACAATGATAGCCTAATGGTTCT
Organism: Mobula birostris; assembly: GCF_030028105.1. NCBI lineage: Eukaryota > Metazoa > Chordata > Chondrichthyes > Myliobatiformes > Myliobatidae > Mobula > Mobula birostris. The sequence goes on from NC_092388.1 coordinate 59,695,800, forward strand.
ATTGTTATTTGGGAGAAAAACTGCCAATATTTGTCAAAAATATGTATTACTTGATAAAAAGTTTAACCATACTAGATACTCTTTCAGCACTGCAGACTGACAAAAACCTCACACTTAACACACAAGACAAATAAACACTGACAACACGCTGGAGGAACCCACGTCGGTGAAACCCAACGCAGATTGGGGGACCGCTTCATCGAGCACCTCCACTCCGTCCACCACAACAGACAGGATCTCCTGGTAGCCACCCACTTCAACTCTGCTTCCCATTCCCATTCAGATATGTCCATACATGGCCTCCTCTACTGCCATGATGAGGCTAAGCTCAGGTTGGAGGAGCAACACCTCATATACCGTCTAGGTAGTCTCCAGCCCCTTGGTATGAACATTGAATTCTCCAACTTCCGGTAATTCCCTCCCCCTCCCCCTCCCTTCCTCTATCCCTACTTCACTCTGCCCCCTCCCCCTGCTGCCTACTACCTCCCTCATGGTTCCGCCTCCTTCTACTACCCATTGTGTTTTCCCCTATTCCTTCTTCACCTTTCCTGCCTATCCCCTCCCTGCTTCCCTCCCCCACCCCTTTATCTTTCCCCTCACTGGTTTTTCACCTGGAACCTTCCAGCCTTCTCCTTCCTACCCTCCCCCCACCTTCTTTATAGGGCCTCTGCCCCTTCCCCCCACAGTCCTGATGAAGGGTTCTGGCCCGAAATGTCGACTGATCTTTTCCACGGATGCTGCCTGACCTGCTGAGTTCCTCCAGCGTGTTGTGAGTGTTACTTTGATCCCAGCATCTGCAGATTATTTTGCGTTTACAAATAAACACTGCCTTGAAAGTGGTCATTTCAAATCTCCATCCTAAAGCTATACTTGAAAAGTCAGAGCCTTTATATTTAACAAAATTCTGTAAGAAAATTACTTCAATAATCATTAGTCATGCATAATCATTGATGACTTGCTTCAAATTTATGGGTTCTGCAATGGTTAATGTGGCAAATTGAGAAAAGCAAACTCACAAATGTGCCACGTGATGTGGTAATTGAGCTGATCTGTTCATTTTTTTAAAAAATAAAAATAAATTTCATTCATCTTAAATGGCTTGTGGTTAAAGAATCTTTCCACAGAGGATAGGTAGTGCAGCAATGTCCAGCTAATTGGGCCATCCTTCGCAACACCGGGGACACATAGGACCTTGCCACCTTGTGGTACTAGGTGCTCACATATTTAGATTCCATGCACAGCCTGGTGCAGCCACACACAAAGGTGGGCATCAGGGAGAGGGTGACATTGGATATGTTTGTGCCCCTGCTGTCCAGGGACTTCTGCATTGTGATCCGTCTGACCTGCTCCAAATTGGATTCCCAAATGAACCAGAAGGCGGATTGGGTGATTCCCAAGCTGGAGGAACAGGATACAGGCCCCACTTGTGCCAAATACAACAGGTTCGGATGGAGAGTCGAGCGCGCGGTCAGATTGAAAAGGTCAGTGTGCAGGGGCCTGAAGCGAGGTGGGGGCCAGTTCATTTTGCTGCTCCATGGTGCTTACTTGGCCCTGCGCAGAACGTTATTTGCTTGCAGTTACTGTTTGCATGATGCGTTTTTTCATTGCACTTTGGGTGTTTGATGGTCTTTTTTATGGGTTATTTTATTCTTTTATTTTTTATGGGTTCTTTTTTATGGACAATGTGTTTTTTTTTTATTCTCTGCACATTTGGTATCTTTGTTTCATGGCTACCTGTTAGGAGTCAAATCTCAAGATTGTATAATGTATACATACTTTGATAATAAATGTACTTTGAGTTGAAGTACAACAGCTTTGAGAGCACCTCACACCAAATCCCAGGCTCTTTCCAGTAATAGAAACATGGAAAACCTACAGCACAATACAGAACCAGAATCAAATTTATTATCACCAGCATGTGACTGAAATTTGTTAATTTAGCAGCAGCAGTTTGATGCAATATATAATCTAGCAGAGAGAAAAAATAATAAATAAAATATAATAAAGTAAATCAATTACATATATTGAATAGATTATTAAAAATGTGCAAAAACAGAAATAATGTATATTAAAAAAAAGTGAGGTAGTGTCCAAAGCTTAAAAGTCCATTTCAGAATTGGATGGCAGAGGGGAAGAAGCTGTTCCTGAATCACTGAGTGTGTGCCTTCAGGCTTCTGTACCTCCTACCTGATGGTATCAGTGAGAAGAGGGCATGTCCTGGGTGCTGGATTCCTTAATAATGGACGCTGCCTTTCTAAGACCCCTCAGCCCACAATGCTGTGCCGAACATGTACTTACTTTAGAAATTACCTAGGGTTACCCATAGCCATCTAGATGAGAGTGCCCTCCCCATCGTCCCAATTTCTGTTTTATCTTTCCAATCCACTTCTTATTGCATGCCTTGGCTCCTCCAAACCAAATCCCCAGCAGGTTTGTGTAATCAGACCTGATGGTGAAGGGGACACTGGATCCGTTGAGAAAGTTGCTGAAGAACATGGCGGTCAACTCTGTTGCCAACTCAAAGTGGGCAACCCTGCCTGACTCCAGACTTAACAAGGAAACTATCTGTTTCCCATACATTGATTCGGACTGCACTATAGACGTCTATGTAGAGCAGTTGAATCCAATTCCTGATTCTCTCCCCAAGGCTCATTCACATAAAGCAAGCAGGTTGTTTGTGTGATCATGTTCTTTGGCCTCAAGGTTCACAATCCCATCCTGAAAGGATTGTTCTCCCTTTCTCCTCCAGACATATGCTAGAGATTTCCAGGCGTCAGGGAGAATATTCCACTTCCTCCCGACCCCAAGGAAGTTTTTAGCACATACTTGAATCTTTTCCTCTAATCCACTTGATGATCTATTTTCATTACAGGGCATGGAGTATAAGCTTCAGGAGTTTGGTGTTTTGCATGCAGATAATATTCCTTGCCCAGCATGGCTTGACCGAGTGTAGCCAGAACCTCAGTGCCGGAGTTGTTAGCTGAGGAAAGGACACCAAATGGCTTGCTTGTTTTCCAACAAATCTGAGGAGTTTTACAGACACATGAGAAGTACTTTTTCCAATGGTTACTATAGATGGCCTAAGTCTCAGAAACATACAGGAGGGGAGGGATCACTTCTGCCTGATAGGCTATGAATGTTGTGCTAGTTTTGAGATTTTGATCTTGTATTCAGAAAGACTGGTCGTGCATTGAAGGTGGTGGTGAATTTCATCATTAATATCTACTTTTGCTCAGAAATTTTTCCCAGGATACACAGTGTTCCATGTTTTCCATAATCTATCTATGAAGTTCTATTGTCAGAGTGCAGTGCACAGGTCAGATCAATAGAGGATATTTTATGGTTGGCGAGTGCAAGGCCCATTCTCATTTGCTTCATCAAATTTACTGATGACTTGCAGTTCCACCCCAGAGCATTTGTAAATATACTTTACATTAGACAGTTCCACCACCAAGGTTTAGGAACCTTGATTCTAGTCTGCAGTTGCCACAGGTGAAACAACATATTTTTCATCAAAATTAGCTCTAATCAATTCAAAGTTTGTTAGAAGTGAGGTGGAACAGTGCAGCAAAAGAGACTGATGAAAGTATGGCCATGACACAGCTTTGTCTGACACCAGTCTTTTGTAGATCTGCTGATGGAAAAAAACAGATGGAGAATAGAGTGAGCAAGGAGCCCAGCTACACACCAACAACCATGACATTTGGTGGTTCTTTAATGCTGCAAAAGTCATTTACAGCTCCATTACCCAATACCATACCTCCTGTTGGCCAGTAACAGCAACAATTACAGCAGAGAAAGAACACTCTGAAAGCATCCTAACATTTACTCCATTGTTGACACAAATACACTACACTCCAACTTACAGTCTACTATCCAGACTTTCCTTGGTCGTATCCAACCCCAAAGACAAGGTGGCTCCAGGAACAGCTGATTATTAGCCCAATACCTTTATAATAAAGTGCTTCTGTCACAAATCCAGTGCTTTATCATATCTGGGAAAAGGAATATATTCCAGGAGACCTCAGTACAGACTATAATCATAGCCATCTTCAAGAATGGAAATCACCAGAATTCTCAATAAAACTCCACTCCATGGCTGCAGAGCTGCTCCTTGAATCTCTCCCTCATTATGTACTAATTTCCTTGACCTCACCAAAACTTTTGACTCTATTAAAAGGACTGTGGTATACCCTCCTCAAATTTGGCCACTCACAGAAATTCATGTCTACATAATGCTTGATTTGCCCCCACCATGCCATGCAGGACATATGATTAAGAAATAGTTATACAGCAACAAGCAGTTGACAAATTATTGCCAAATTCTCAAGTAAAGCATATTGCATTGACATTTAAAAAATTTCCACAAGAAAATAATCCATCCTGGATTTGTATTTAAAGAGACCACTAACACTGCTTTATAATTATGGTAAAAGAGTAAATCAAATAAATGTTGGACTCAAGATTCATGGGGAATACATGGATTCAACAAATATTCACTTCAAACATAATTAATACTGGAGGAATTGAGGGAACTCAGCAATTGACATAGAGAATTTAAAATTATATTAGAGAAATCAAGGCAAAATTAAGGTAAAATTAAGGTAAAATTTCCTGGATGAAATAGCACGAAGACAAAGGTTTTAAGAAAAGTGGGTATAGAGACAGTATATACATTGGTGATTTTTCAAAATTTCCTGGATTCTGAGCAGACTAAAAGTAGCAAATGTAGCACCACAACTGAGGAAAGAAAGAAAGGCATAAAATAAGGAACTAAAGTCTAGTTATATTTATTACCTTTTATTAGCAGAATGCTGGAATACATCATTAAAAATGTAAGAACATGGTAACTTAAAATAATGAGAATAGGTAACATTAACATAATATTACAATGGCAAGATTCTATTTGGAAGAATTCTTTGAGATGTGGTTGGCAGGATAAATGTAGGGGAACCAACTAAATTAATATATGATAGGTTTCGAAAAACAGTTATAAGAAATCACACAAAAAGCTGTTGTATAAAATAATAGCTTGGGAGTAACATACTAACATCAATAATTGAACTGGATAGAGGGAGAGTACAAATAAAAAGGTTGTTTTCAGTTTTACTCTGGTGTGCCACAGGGATCAACATTCACCTCCGCAGCTGCTCAGGATTTATATTGATAGTGTAAATGAAGAGACCTTGTTAATATATACACAGTTGATTGTAATACAAAATCAGGATAGTTTATGTACTGCAATGACCCAAGCATTTCTAACGGGATATTGCCATGCACTTTAACTGTCAAGAAGTTTGCATTTGAAATATAACTTGGGAATATGTGAAGTGATAAATTTGTATTGTACAAATAGGAAAATAATACTTCCTAAAAAACACTGAGGTCAAGTTTTCTTAATGTGCATAAGATGCCAAAAGTAGACATTCGGGTACAGCAAACAACTGGGTAGGCGAATAACACGCTTGCCTTTTGCTTGATATTTGAACATACAAAAGCAAGGCAGTCTTTCTCAGATTATACAGGGTGGTGAAAACTTGTTTGGAACAGTGTAAACAGCTTTGGTTTCCAGACCTGAGAGAGGGTTCAATTAGTGTGGAATCAGTTTAAGTCTTTGGATGAGTGATTGTCTTGTGGAAAAAGTCTCAGTAAAACTGACCTGCACTTATGGGAACCTGGATGAAGAAATGTAATGTAATGCCCCCTAGTTCTCATGAGTCTAGAGCTAGACGGCATTGTTTCAGAATAAGGTATCAACCATTCAGATTATAGAAGCATTTCTGAAACAAAGGATTGTACATTAGTTGAGCAGAATTAAGGCAAGACAGCAGAGGGCAGTTAGGGAAGAAACTGTTGTGGCCATGGACATCAACCTCCAAACATCTATTTTGAGGAAGTGGTGCCTCGGTGATACAAAACTGCAAATGTTACACCCTTGTCCAGAAAAGAACATTGGGATTAAATCAATGATGTTATATTTTGTTTACATTCAAAGCAAAAGGGACCTGGAATCATGTATCGCAATAGAAGCTAAACACCATCACTAAGTATCACTGTGCATCCTTACCAGCTGCATTGCAACTCAGGACTAGAGTTTTCAATTAGTTTCCAAACATTCTGACCATCTATCAATTTTTTTTTTTGCAGTATTACTGTTGGTAATAATTCAAAAACCATGCCAATCATAATTTAATGCACGCAGGTGAAAAAAGATTAGAAACTTAATGTAACACTATAGAGATGATAGATACAAGGCAGCACTGATTAAAGTTAAAATATCACACCAATAGTCAAATCTTTCTGTGGAGTCCAGAAAATCTAACTTACCTAATGCATTGTTGCAAGGCTTGAACCCTTGCAATTTTGCTCAATTATCTTATACTCATTAACTTTTGGTACAAAATATGTAGATTGAATAAAGATACTTATAAACAAATACAACGTAAAATAACTCTTTTGGCCTATGTGGCAGTATAAAAAGTTTTAATCTGTATTAATACATGCTGCAGGAAATAAAGGCTACCATTAAGACCCTTTTTATAAAGACTTATCATTAATCACTCTAAAAAACCAAAATACCCTGATGCTCTATGCTTCATTACAGCAAGGAAGAATGACTAAAGATGAGAAAGATCACACAATACCATTACTACGATTTTGAAATAATGAAATTCAAGAGTACTGATCATTTTATTCTGACCATGCTTATAAACTTTGTATTCAGGTTTGACAAAAGGATGCACAGAAGATGCCCAGTATTCCTTCTATTCTTAAATCCTATTCACAGTGTAACTATCATTCTCTATTGAAATCAAGAAACTTCACTAGACTTCTATGGATGATCAGTTAGATACATTTATGATCATAGCTTAAAATACCCACTAAAGAACTTCCTTGTTAAACTTTAACATCTATAAATATTCTTGAATATGACAATCAAAGCTACTAAATTAAAGGTGACCATACAATTATAGGGCACAAGTCAACCATCTAACAGTAAACATCATGCCATACACCTAATTTTTGTCCACCCAGCTTCACATTTCCTTCAGAAATAAAGCAGAATCATTAATGATACTTCTATCTTCACTTGTATTTCCAAGTGTTCTCAACCATGATTAGGAATTGAAGTAGTACCTACATAAATGATAAATTATTTTCCATCAATTATCACTAAGTACAAAGAACAAAAGTAAAAATGGTTTTCAACACAACTTTAGTCATCAAACCATTGCCTTGCTTACAAATCCTATATGCACAAAAATTCAATTTCACCATTCCCCTCCCCCCAAACACCATAAAGCATTTCATTGATCTCATCAAGTCAGGCTGGTGCAATGTGTGCTTAATTTTACATTTATCTGCAAAAAAAATAGCATTTTCAATTTCAACAGTTATTGCATCAAGTATTAAAGAAACCAAAAAGGTTATGAACTATTGATTGAACATATTTGTCCACACATGAACTACACAGTCTACATAAACTTCTCGAGCTGCTTGTGACCATTTTTTATTACTTCCATTGGCTAAAAAAAACACACATCACACAATTATATTTCCAAGGTATTTTGCAAACATCAAAAAGGCAGAAGAAAAGGGAAGAGAAAACACAGAAGCTTTAAGAATAAATGCCAGCAACACAAGACTTGAGAATTTCAGGACCAAGACTCTACACCAAACTGACGACCGATCAATAATGAGTTCAATGTCGTTGCTTATACCTGCTCCCCAAAAATGAATCGTTTTACCACAATCAGTCTAAGAACTTCACAGAAACAAGGATATACTCTCTTAAACTACAAATTACAACCAATATCGAATAGAAAATTCGACTTAATTCAACATTAACATGAATTGGTTCGGTGGCAGATAGCGTTAATACCCCTCACCTAAGCCAAGGTGTGAGATCGTGTCTTTCAGAACCTGTTTGTCTTGTTAGGGTGCCACCGCAAAGCTGTGCGCCTGGTTTTCGGAGCGCTCTGGACGCCGGGCAAGTTGCGGACAGAGACATCAGTAAATAGTTAGCGCTTCTCCACACACTCCCTGACACTCCACACCACCCGGCAGGAAGGCCAATCGTACCATTACATACCAAAAGTCAAGTCTCCTTTAAAGATGATCTCAAACAACTCTCTTCCGACCTACGGAACCCCACTTACCACTTCCCACTCCCCACTCCATTCCACCAGAGACTAACACCGGGTTCACTCCGGCAAAAAAAAATCGAAGTGGAATCGCCATCCTTCTACGGTTTTAAAGCAGGGAGCCAGAATAGGAGGATTCGGAAATCCAGGTACCTAATTATCTTTTTCCGTACCTCATACAGCTCCTCGGAAGCCATAATCCTAAAGCTCAATGGTTGTGATGAAGTGCGAGGGAAGCACTTTGCAAGCCCTGCGCTCTGCCTGTCTGGCCTCCTTTCGCTGAGGGAGGGAGGGAGGGAGGGGGGGGCACATGCCAATGCGCACACCGTACTGCGCAGCAGGGAGCTCGGCTCGCGCCGCTCCATGAGGGAGAGCGGACCGGAAGTTGCACGCACGCACTTACACATACACGCACAGACACTCCTGCCGTATGAAGGCGCCCGTGCGTGCACAAAAAAAAACGGCTGGAAGAGATCGACCAAGCTTGGTTACGTCAAGGCTCGCGAGGATCGGTGACGTGAACAGTCTGGTGTTAGTGGGCGGGGCGGCCGGTGACGTTGTCGGAAGGTTGTTGTCGGTGGCTCAGGAGCCAGGCTGAGTTAATGACTACTGGCGTGTTTGCTTCACTGGGCCGGTGGCGGTTACTGAACACACTCCGGTAAGCAATGTCGCCTTGTTCAAGAACGTCATTCAGAGTGGCTCTTTGGTTGAGTGCTAAAGTCCAATCGGGTTGAGAAGCAGAGCCAACCCCTGTTGTTTGATGTATAGTCGGGCCTGAATTTCAAACTTTTTGAAATGGTTATAAAAAAATGTAAAAGACGCTTACTCCTTTGGCCCAAAATCTTAGGTGATAGGATGTATGGTTTGGATGTATTTTGGAGAGTTAATTACTAGTGTTTTATTCCTCGAAGGAAAAAGTGCGAAACGTCTATTGTAACTAATAATATTTTATCTTCCACTATCGTCAATCACGAAGACGAACTCTTCAGTTAAAAGTGACTTTTGCATGGTACATCAAAGACAATCACCTCTTACCACCATCTCTTGTTTACCAATGTACCTTTTAATAATAACACTGATAAAATCTGATTGATTTTCACATGCTCAGTTGCTCGGCGATGATTGTGGGTGTTTTCACTGAACTACTGGTATCCTTGATGATACAGATTTAACTTTATTGTAATCAAATTTAAATGTTGATTTCCTTTTCCTTGCTATTTCATTTTTGCAAATGCTAAGTACTGTGGGTCTTGCTATGATTTTTTTCAGAATAGTCTTTCAATTGTTGCTGTGCTTTTGGATTCTCTGTTCATAGAACGTAGAACATGGAACAGTAGATTAGATTATGAGGACATGCAGCCCTCTTTTATTGTCATTTAGTAATGCATGCATTAAGAAATGATACAATGTTCCTCCAGGATGATATCACAGAAACACAAGACAAACCGACCAAAAAACTGACAAAAACCACATAATTATAACATTTAGTTACAACAGTGCAAAGCAATATCGTAATTTGATGAAGAACAGACCATGGGCACGGTAAAAAAAAGTCTCAAAGTCTCTTGGAAGTCCCATCATCTCACGCAGACGGTAGAAGGAAGAAAAAAAACTCTTCTTGCCATGAGCTTCCAGTGCCACAAACTTGCCGGTGCAGCATCCTGGAAGCACCCGACCACAGCTGACTCTTGAGTCCATCCAAAAACTTCGACCCTCCGACACCAAGCACCATCTCTGCCGAGTGCTTCGACCCCAGCAATAGGCAAAGCTGAGGATTTGGGGCCTTCCCCTCCGGAGATTCTCGATCGCACAGTAGCAGCGGCATTTCAGAAGTTTCTCCAGATGTTCCTCCGTGCTTTTCGCGTCTGTCTCCATCAAATCAGGGTTGTGCACAGCCCCTAGTTAACACATACAATATCATTTCGGAGTGGCCGCGTGCACTATGTTGCGTCGCCATCTTCTCCTCCCCCTCTTCAGCACAGCAACAGGCCATTTGGCCTACAATGTTGTGCAGAATCAGCTAAACAGTAAACCAAAACCACCCAAAATGAATCCCTCCTACCTATCCAATGTCCATATCCCTCCATCTTCCTCATATTCATGTGCCTATCTAAGCATCTCCTAAAAGCTTCCAATATATTTGCCTCTACCACCACACCACTCTCTGAGTAAAAAAAAACTTGCCCCTCACATCCCTTTGAACCTACTCCCTCTCACCTTCAGTGCATGCCCTGTGGTATGGAAACTATACTTCCCTCAATCGCACAACTCTGTAGAGAGTGTTGCGGACAGCCCAGCGCATCTGTAGATATGAACTGCCCACTATTCAGGATACTTACAAAGACTAGTGTGTAAAAAGGCCCCAAAGGATCATCGGGGACCTGAGTTGACCAACCACAAACTGTTCCAGCTGCTATTAACAGCAGGACCAACAGGCTTCGGGATAGCTTCCTCCACCAGGCCATCAGATTGATTAATTCATGCTGACACAACTGTATTTCTATGTTATATTGACTGTCCTGTTGTACTATATATTATAAGTTACTATAAATTGCAAATTTAGGGATGTAATGTAAAGATTTTTAATTATGTAAATGAAGGATGTAAGTAATAAAGTCAATTCAATTCAATTAGACATTTCAACCCTGGGAAACAAATACTCCCAGCCTACTCTATCTATGCCTCTCATAATCTTATAAACCTCTATCAGATCTCCCCTCAGCCTCCGATGCTCCAGAGGTAACAGTCCAAGTGATAGCACATGCTCTCTAAACATCCTAGTAATCTCTTCTGCACCCTCTCCAAAGCCTCAACAATCTTCCTATAATGAGTTGACCAGAACTGTACGCAATACTGTTAGTGTGGCCTAACTAGAGTTTTTTTAAAGTTGCCACATAACCTGTTGACTTTTGAATTCATTGTCTAAATTAAATAAAAACAAGCATTCCATAAGCCCTCTTAACCAGCCTTCATACTAAAGTTTTGTTTCTCTTGAGCTTTTAACTGTTTAGTTAATTTAATGGCGCTCTGCTGTTTTAGAAAGGTGCATCATATTTTTCTTTTTCTGAGCTCAAGAGCAAAGTTTGTGTACTACGTAGTTAATGTCACAATTTATTTTCTTTAACCATTTCCAAATTCAACAACTACTGACAGTTTTCTATTCTATACCACAGATATGGCTGATTTATGCCTTCAAAGTTGTTTTACTGATTTATATGCACACACAAGCTAAATAAATATTCTTACTAGTAGTCTTTGTCCTTTATAGTACCTTGCAAGAAAATGTTCTGCTTCAACAAGCATTTTTTCTTTTAAAATTTCCTGTTGTAATTATTTTAAGTTTATGTCTTCCTATTTTCATCTGATTTTGGAAATGATCAATGGGTGTGCCAGCTGTGGTTCACCTAGGTTTAACACCTTTTATTAAACAAATTATTAAAGTGATCCCAGCTAATTATTTTAGAATTCATTTAAAATCCAGATCAGAGATTTTATCCATTATGAATGTGATTGGTTTATCTAATTTTCTCTTTTGTGTATTTAACACTTGCCTCATCACTCAATGTCATGTCCTCCTGCTCTATTTCCTTAGGAAATAAGAAATAAATAATAGTTTGATACTTCTCTCTATTGTTACCCATGACTCTCTTTCCATCCATGTTGCGTATTGAATACCTCTAAAATGTTTTGATGCTATTTTGTAATTTATTAATTTGAGTTAATGTACAACTGAAAAAGAAGAACTGATCTATAGTTTGATCTTTAATAAAGATTTTATGTCAGACAAATTATTAGAAAAATCTAATAGGGAATTGTGCAGCATTAAGGAAGTCAAATACCAATTATAAAACTGTAATGGATGTCCTTTCTAAAACTGGATGTTACTTGGTATGATGGTCTCTTTTCTAGTCTTATGTTCCATTATAATAACATTTTGGCACACATTATAACTTTGTAGACTCAACACTGAATCAGCTTCATTGCATATAAAGATGGTGTGCATGATGACCATTATTTGTTCAAAAATGGTTTAACCATTCCTCTTTTTCTTATTAATGCCATTCCAAAGATGAGTTATGACTGGCTGCAACACTTAAAATTTCCAGGGACAGTAACCCTGTTGCTTAAATCTAAATAAAATAGTTCTGATTTTCCAATTAGCATCAAGCCTTTGGTTGGGGGTAGGGACAGGGAGATATTATCTATTAGGTCTTGCAAGATGCTTTGTAAGCAGACTGACAAACTTGTTCTTTATTGCCAAGCCAATACTATGTATGTGTCTGTTTCTTGCAGATTCTCTTTCAGAGGAAGGTGTAGCCATCTTTGCTCAGCTTATCTTCACCTAGGTACTTCCTCTCAGTCACAGCAGCAACATTGATGACACTGATGTTATATCTTGCAAGTTCCCTGGTGATAATAGCAGTGCTGCTTCCAATTGTACATTAACTCTGCTATGGATCAGGGTTTAAATGATTTGTGTCACCAAGTCACTGTGTTTTTGTCCATTACAATAACGTGTCTGGGATGAGCGAAGGGGATCTTGTACATGACTGCTTAGTTCAATAGCAATTGCTTAAATTGCAGATTTATTGCAAGTGATTATTAAATTGCTCCCCATTCATCTACCACCTGGCATTTATTCATGCAAGTGTCAGAAGTTCTACACCTGCCCATACACCGTCTCCCTTACCTCCAATCAGGGCCCCAAGCAGTCCTTCCAGGTGAGATAACTCTTCACCTATGAATCTGTTGGGGTTGTCTACTGTATCTGGTGTTCTCGATGTGGCCTCCTGTCCAGTGCTGAGACCCAGTGTAAATGAGGGGAACCACATTGTTGAGCACTTTTGCTCCATCTGCAAAAAGCCAAACTGCCCAGTGGCCAACCATTTTAATTCCTATCCTTGTTCCTGTTCTGACGTGTCAGTCCATGCCCTCCTCTTGTGCCATGATGATGTTACTCTCAGGGTGGTGTATTCCGTCCAGGTAGCCTTCAACCTGATAGCATGGCCATCAATTTCACCATCTTCTGGTAATTTTTCTCCTCCCCCTTCTTCTTCAATTCCCCATTCTGGTCTCTTGCCTCCTCTCACTTGCCTATCACATCTCCCTGGTGCCCATCCTCTTTCCCTTTCTCCCATGGTCCACTCTCCTCTTATATCAGATTCTTTCTTCAGCCCTTTGCCTTTCCCACCTATCACCTCCCAGCTTCTTACTTCATCCCCCATCACCTTATCCTAACATCTTCTCTCTTCTTTTTCACCCTGATGCAGTATCTTGCCCAGAACATTAACTGTTTTTTTTCATTTCCATAGATGCCTCCTAACATCCTGAGTTCCTCCAGCACTTTGTGTGTTGCTTTGTCTTACCCCTGTTATGATAAGTATGTTACTATGGGGCAGAACTAATGAGTTTGGAAGATATTATTCCTGTAAGAGTTCATAGGCTAAGTTTCTACTTCCTGTACAATTTATTAATGTGAATGATGCTGATGTTCACAGCTAGCTTGACCAGAAAGGTCAAACCCACTGCATATAGCAAAATAACAAATCCTATCAGCAGAAGTAAGAGTCAAACCAACAACACAAGATTGAAATCTAAAGAAAGATCTTGATCATTAACTGAGTGGTGGTAAGAAAAACTCAGAGATTGAACTTTATGTTGATAACCTTGAAGTGTGGAGATTTTTTTCCAGATTAGAAGATCTATTTATGATCTAGGCTGTTTTGATCCCACAATATTGTAAGCAAAAGATGGGTTGAAACCACCTGAGGAAAACAAAGCCAGACAGAGGGACTACTCTTTGATGCTTCCGAACTGTGAATCAGCTGTAACCTATCGAAGAAGAAAGCCCTTAACTCTGAGTGGAGTCGTTTCTTATTTTTACGAGGCCAAGTTGCTAGCTCGACACTCAACCCAACACAAATGGAAAGTGTGCAAGGGAGCTGGCTGGATTCGAACTTGGGAGCCTTCGCTCCGAAGTCCAGCGCTGATGCTACTACACCACCAGCCAGCTGTAACCTATGCCGCTCTTAGTTCCATCCAGATTCCCACAGATCACACTCTTATCATCAAAAGAAGTGAGGTATCATTTATAAATAAAAGACAAGGCATTTGCAAGATGGTCTGTATATCAGTTGAGTTCTGCAAGGTATATCCTGTACAGAAACATAGAAAACCTGCAGCACAATGCAGGCCCTTCGGCCCACAAAGTTGTGCTGAACATTGTCCTTACCATAGAAATTACTAGGGTTACTCATAGCCCTCTACTTTTCTAAGCTTCATGTACCAATCCAAAAGTCTCTTAAAAGACCCTGTCTCAGGGGTAGGCAACTCACAGCCCGCGAGCAAATATTGGGTTACTATGCTTATCCGAACCGCGAACGATTTTTCCTTATTCTGAGCATTTCATGCGACCACCACTGATGGACATGCATGGCGTCTTGTTACACTGGCCCCAGGTTCCGTTTTGTTCCAAACCAAACACTGGTATATACAAATGACTGGAAGGTAGACTACCATGTTAATATGTATTAGATACTCGACGTGCATGTGCAGGTTTTCAGATAGGATCATTCAAATTTGTAAACAGAAACAGTGTCACTGTGTTTTAACAGGATTCCATTCTAAATATCCAGATATTTATATGTGCTACGATACTTGATGAATAACTCGTGGCAGATGGTGTTCAACCCAGATAAGTGTGAAGTGATTTATTTTGATAGGTCAAACATGATGGCAGAATATAGTATTCATGGTAAGATTCTTGGCAGTGTGGAGGATCAGAGAGATCTTGGGGTCTGAGTCCATAGGACGTTCAAAGCAGCTGCGCAGGTTGACTCTGTGGTTAAGAAGGAATACAGTGTATTGGCCCTCATCAATCATGGGATTGAATTTAGGAGCCGAGAGGTAACGTTGCAGCTATATAGGACCCTGGTCAGACCCCACTTGGAGTACAGTGCTCAATTCTGGTCACCTCACTACAGGAAGGATGTGGAAACCATAGAAAGGGTTCAGAGGAGATTTACAAGAATGTTGCCTGGATTGGGGAGCATGCCTTATGAAAACAGGTTGAGTGAACTTGGCCTTTTCTCCTTGGAGCGACAGAGGATGCAAGGCGACCTGATAGAGGTGTATAAGATGATGAGAGGCATTGATTGTGTGGATAGTCAAGAGGCTTTTTCCCAGGGCTGAAATGGCTAACACAAGAGAGCACAGGTTTCAGGTGCTTGGGAGCAGGTACAGAGGAGATGACGGGTAAGTTTTTTTTCCCAATCGCGGAGTGGTGAGTGTGTGGAATGGGTTGCCTGCAACGATGGTGGAGGCGGATACGACAGGGCAGGGTTCGGCAACCTTTTTGCCTCTGTGGGCCAGATTGCGTATTAATGAGCGGACGGTGGGCCAGATAAATGCCATAATAAACTTGAAATATGGGAATTATCCACTTAGATACATCTAGTTATGTTTGCCTCGAATTAATGAATAACGCATGCTAGAAAATCATTTGTGCTTAACCAAGGATGCCAATTAGTAATCAAAGAACTCAATTTAGTTGCAATTTATTTCAATCAAGGCATCTTTTGAATCTATTAAAAGGACACAGAGAATCTTTAAACATAAAATGTATGAACGTGATGCATTGAATAGTGATAAATTAAGTAGGAAAAATAAAGCTATTAATTCTTTTTTGGAATTATTTAAAGAAGATAGATTGATGTCTTTTGAACAATTAATTGATAAATACTCTCTTTCATACTCACACTTTCTGCAATACCTTCAAGTTACACATTTTCTGCAAAAATATTTAAGTAATTTTCCTTACATATTGGAGGCTGACCTGTTAGATACTATTATGAATACGAATCCTTCGATCAAGGGTTCTATTGGAAGAATTTATAATTTATTATTATAATGGGATAAGCATCCTTTATCTAAGATTAAACAGGATTGGGAAAAGGAACTCAATTTGACTTTTATGATGGAGGATTGGATGCGGATTTTGAAGTTGGTTAACTTTTCTTCAATTTGTGCTAGCCATTCATTGATTCAATTTAAAATTGTACATCGTTATCATTTGACAAAGGAGAGACTTTCTAAAATCTTTTCTGATGTTGACAGTCATTGTGATAGATGTAAAACTGAGATAGCTACACTGACACATATGTTTTGGTCTTGTTCTATATTGGAACAGTTCTGGAAGTTGGTTTTTTCAACCATTTCTAAAGCACTTAAAATTAACCTACAACCCAATAAATTAACTGTGCTCTTTAGAATAATTCCTCAAAATATTCATTGTATTTCTATGTCTGACCAACATGTTATTGCATTTGTTACATTGATAGCTAGGAGGGCCATTTTGTTGAAATGGAAGGATACATTAGCTCCCACTTTGTCACAATGGTTCTCTCAAGTGATGCTATGCCTTAGTTTGGAGAAAATTAGAAGTCCAACCTTTGAACCTTTATTTGTAATTGAGAAAAGATGGGGCTCATTTGCTTGTTATTATCATTTGAGCTAATTGATATTTTTTCCACAATCTAACTGCAATTTTTTTGGTATATTTTCTTTTCTTGTTGGCAGTTTGACGTTTATTTTTAGAAGCTTTTTGTATTACGCATGGCTCCGGGGTTGTACACCAAATGGATTCTTTTTTTTCCCTCACTTTTTCTTCTTAGTAGGTTTTTTTTGTTATCACAAATTTTTTTTCAATCTTTAAAATAATGTCTTTTTTGAGACATTGTAAGTGTTGTTACTTCAATATACTCGTTATTTCTTTTGTATAATATAACAATAAAAAGATTTAAAAGAAAAGAAAGAAGTTAAATATAAGAAAAAAAATTGTAATGCAAACTGTGGATATAGCAATGTGAAACTTTATGCTGTTTGTTGCTTGAGAGTTTCTCAATATTGGGTGTCAGACTTGTTGACGCCAAGAGCAAGACATTATCCAGATGGGTATCAGTCAATCTTGTTCTCAAATGGTTCTTGGTGTGCTTCATTTTTGAAAATAATTGCTTACACAGATAAGCGCTGCCAAACAATGATGCCATCTCTTTTTTGCATGATCCACTAAATTAGGATACTTCCTACTTGGATGAATGTATTTTCTATAGAAGTCAAGCACTGACACATCTTCAGAATGAAATTTCGATCTCAATGTGTCATCACACTGTATGTGTTACATAAACGGCAACAATGACTATCAGTTGAGACAGGTTATATAAAAACAACCAAACATTTATTAAACACGGATAAATGATAAGGGAAAAAAAACAAACGAAAACTTTAACCGGAAGTTAACAGATATGCAGCCGTTCACCAACTCGCCACTCGGCCCTGGTTCTTAAAGAGTTAAATGTGAAAACAGTTCTTAAAGCGATACAGTCAGATATAGATCTTAGAGCGATAACTTCGAAAGTCCAACAGATTTACACATTCAATTGAGAGAGACTTCTCTGGAGAAGGATTTCTTCACAGACGCAACTTTCCTGCTGGTTCTGTCCACAGGATTCACGATGCCGAAAATAAACAGTTTAAATCAACTGACCTTAAATTCCTTTAGAGAGAGAGAGAGAGAGAGAGCACCTTTTTGCATGAACTCCTTGCTCTTTTTGGCAAGAGTTATCCTTGATGCAGGTAACTACTCCTCCAACAAAGACTCAATAGGTTGATCCTTTATTAAACTGCCAAACGATACCGACTTCTCTCGATCCTTCGATCCTGTACTTCGATAAATTCTTCACTCTCCCTTCTAATGTTGGAATTCAGTAAATCAACACATCTAGCAAAAATTTCCAGTCCAAATAATATGATATCTTGCAACAGAATGTGCATGCCGTTTTAAAAATGAAACTGCATCACAAAAACAAACACGCAACAGAAACGGAGATACAGCACGTTCTACCTGGAAATCTATAAACTAAAAAACCCAGTGCATCACCTGGGTCGACCCTTATATAGTCATGGGTCACATGTCATCACATGACCACACATCGGCGGGAAAATCACATCAGGTAAGCTCCAAAAGACCATTACATCATTCTCACAAAAAAAAACGCATCTCCTTGAGCATGTAACAGTATGTCAATCAATTCCATTTGAAAAATTTCTGATGCAGTATCTACTTCCACATCAAATGGAGTAGCAATCAACTTGAACTCATTTGCATGCAAGCGAAAATCAGCAAAACGAGATGAAAACTCTTTTCTCAATTCTTGGACCATAATTCCACTATGGAGGGTCTCGTAATGTCGCCTGATATTTGCCACCTTCTTCACAGCAACATTTTCTAGGCAAATGAGACAAACTGGTTTCCCAGCTTGCTCGATGAAGAAGTAATCTAGTGTCCAAGTGTCTTGGAAATTTCGGCACTCAGTGTCTACCTTCCTGTGTTTTGCGTTCATTGGGATTTTTTTTCTTCGATTTTATTTCGAAACACGAGTTATTCAACAAGTATCATAGCACATATTAATATCTGGATATTTAGAATGGAATCCTGTTAAAACACAGTGACACTGTTTCTGTTTACAAATTTGAATGGTCCTATCTGAAGACGTACAAACATTGCAGCGATATTTGATTCTGCGCTTTCCTCTCCCTTGATTACAAATATTAAATACTAAAAATAGTAAAAATTATAAATCATAAATAGAAAATAGAAAAATGGAATGTAAAGTAGTGCAAAAAAACCGAAAGGCAGGTCTGGATATTTGGAGGGTACGGCCCAGATCCGGGTCAGGATCCATTCAACAGTCTTCTCACAGTTGGAAAGAAGCTGTTCCCAAATCTGGCCGTACAAGTCTTCAAGCTCCTGAGCCTTCTCCCTGAGGGAAGAGGGACAAAAAGTGTGTTGGCTGGGTAGGTCGTGTCCTTGATTATCCTGGCAGCACTGCTCCGACAGCGTGCGGTGTAAAGTAAAGATGGAAGATTGGTTTGTGTGATGTGCTGCACCGTGTTCACGATCTTCTGCAGCTTCTTTCGGTCTTGGACCAGACAACTTCCATGCCAGGTTGTGATGCAACCTAGAAGAATGCTTTCTACGGTGCATCTATAAAAATTAGTGAGGGTTTTAGGGGACAGGCCAAATATCTTTAGTTTTCTCAGGAAGTAAAGGCACTGGTGGGCCTTCTTGGCAGTGAACTCTGCTTGGTTGGACCAAGTCAGGTCATTTGTGATATTGACCCCGAGGAACTTAAAGCTTTTGACCTGTTCCACTTGCGTACCACTGATGTAAATGGGGTCGTGCGGTCCCCCACTCCTTCTGAAGTCAACAACCAATTCCTTCGTCTTGCTGACATTGAGGGATAGGTTATTGTCTTCACACCATGCCTCCAGGTTCTTAATTTCCTCTCTGTACTCAAACTCATCATTACCCGAGATACGGCCTACGATTGTGGTGTCATCAGCAAACTTATATGTTGAGTTCGATGGAAACTTAGCTACACAATCATGGGTGTACAGTGAGTACAGCAGGGGGTTTGAGTACACAGCCATGTGGGGCACCGGTGCTCAGAGTAATTGTAGAGGAGAGCTTGTCCCCTATTTTTACAGCCTGGGTCCTGTCTGTGAGGAAGTTGAAGATCCAGCTGCAGATCTGAGTGCTAAGGCTCAGGTTCCGGAGCATAGGAATCAGTTTATTTGGAATGATGGTATTAAAGGCAGAACTGTAGTCAATGAAAAGGAGCCTTACGTATGCGTCTTTATTCTCCAGATGTTCTAAGGAGGAACGTAGGGCCAGAGAGATGGCATCTGCCATTGACCTGTTGCTCCGGTAGGCGAATTGCAAAGCCTCGAGGTTGACCCGTAGACTGTGGTTGATGTGTGCCATGTGTGCTCTCGAAGCACTTCATAGCAATTTATGTCAGAGCCACAAGTTGATAGTCATTCAGGCATGCCACCTTGCTCTTCTTCGGCACTGGGATTATCGTTGCCTTCTTAAAACACGAGAGGATCTTAGACTGAAGCAAGGAGCAGTTGAAGATGTCAGCAAACACTCCAGCTAGCTTGCTTGCGCAGGTCCAGAGTACCCGTCTCGGGACGCCATCTGGGCCTGTCGCCGCCTTTGGATTTATCTTCAGGAAGGCCCTTCTAACGTCCTCCTCGGTGGTGATGAATTTGGATGCCACCAGGTCTGGTTGATCCGGAGGGAGCAGGATGCTCCTCTTCTGTTCGAATCTTGAGTAGAATACGTTAAGTTCGTCAGGAAGCGAAGCGCCACAGTTATTGATATTCCCAGCCTTTTCTTTGCGCCCGGTGATCTCATTTAGACCCTACCATAGTGTACTGGCATCCCTCTGGTTAGCCTGGGCTTCCATCTTGGCTCGATATTGCCTCTTGGCGCCCTTAATGGCTTTCCAGAGTTCACGCCTGGGTTCCGTGTAGCGACTGGTATCCCCGGACCTAAAAGCCGTAGCTCTAGCCTTCAAAAGGGACTTGACCTCATAATTCATCCAAGGTTTCCAGTTTGGGAATACCTGGATCGTCTTGCGAGGCACACAGTCCTCCGTGCATTTCCAAATAAAGTCCATGACAGCTGAGGCATCCTCATTGAGGTTATCTGCCGAGTCCTTGAATACTAACCAGTCCACCAATTCAAAGCAATCACAGAGGACCTCATACGTTTCCTCCGTCCAACGCGACACTACTTTTGACACCGTGACCTCCCGCTTCAGTTTCTGTTTGTAAGCTGGGAAGAGGAGTACGGCCTGATGGTCCGATTTTCCGAAATGAGGTCGTGGGACGGAACGGTAGGCATCCTTGACTGCTGTATAGCAGTGGTCAAGTATATTCGGGCCTCTAGTGGGGCAGGAGACATGTTGGTATAACTTTGGCAGCGTCTTTCTGAGGTTGGCCTGGTTAAAGTCCCTGACTGTAATGAGCAAAGCCTCCGGATACCTGGTCTCAAGTTCACTGATGTTAGCATACGGTATGTTCAGAGCACACTCCACATCTGCCTGGGGGGGAATGTAGACTGCTGTCATTATGACTGAGGTGAATTCCCGTGGCAAATAGTAGGGATGTATGGGGTGTCAGGAAGGGGTAGCACCTCTGGTGGGAGAACCTGTCGCGTCCTTTTTAGGGCGGTTAGTCCACCTTTGGTCCCCACCTGGCACTCAGCTCTCACCTGTGGCTCCCCGTAGCTGTTTGCATGCGACAGCGGCCACACCCTGGGCAATGGCTTCGACAAGCCGGCTAAACCAGGTGAGGGTAGCCGACGGGTCTCAAACCCTCAGTGAGATAGGGAGTTGTCTATCCCAGCATGTGAAGACAGACTCCGGCGGATTGAGCGGACGAGACCAATGGAAGGTCCAACAGTCAAGAAGGCGGTCTCTGCAAGCTTCGTGGAACGTGTAGAGCAGGACAAGACACAGAAGACGTCCTGGTCATCCACTGCGCCTAGTCCCATCTCCAGCCGTCTAGACTCTGTCTTGCCACTGGATCCAGATGGGAATTGGGAAGACAGAGTGAGGCTGACATTGTGCAACTCTTCCTCACTTAAATCCAAATCACGCGCTAGTCTTGACACCATCATAATGGTGTCGAGGTCCTCATCGACGTCAACGATGGACGAACAACAACAACAACAGTAGGGACGACACTTCACCGACAGGTATTCCAAGTCCGGGCTGCAGGGGCTTGTAAGTGCCGCTGTGTCCGAGCACCACGTAGTGTTGATCAGTAGGCTGTCACCACCTCCCCTTGTCTTGCCCGAAGACGCCATGCGGTCCATCCGATGGATCGGAAATCCCTCCGGTCAGATGGCACAGTCGGGGGTGGCAGGGGAGAGCCAGGTCTCGGTGAAACAGAATACACAGCAGTTCTGCATCTCCCTGCAGTAGGTGAGTCTCCCTCTAAGATCATCCACCTTGTTCTCTATGGCTTGCACATTAGCTAGTAGGATGGTGGGCATAAGGACCCTGAAGCCCCTCAGCTTCAATCTGACCAGCAGCCCAGCTCTTTTCCCACGCTTCCTCGGTAAGTAGTGCATCTTTCCAGGTCTCCATCGATGCAGTGTGCTGTTGTCAGCTCTTTGAGGTTGGTGGATGCGTCCCGCGGGGATCGATCAGCGGGTCGTGTCGTCATGTGCTCTGGGTTGGGCCGAGTGACGGGGGAGGCTCCGCTGCCACTTCCAGCTGCCTGGGGCCCGGGCTGTCGATTAGGTCGAGCCCCGAAATTGACACTTAAGCCCGGATGGCCTGGCTCCTGGCTGAAACAAGTCCGTAAGCCGAGTCATGGTTGCGGAAGCCTCCGCTCCAGCCGAACCTCGGGCTCGATTTCTGAGGTCGGCGGTGGAGGCCTCACTTCCGGCAGCTGCGGATGGCCACCAACGGGGCTTTACAGTGGTCACTCCGGGGAAGCGTCTTGAGGTCTCCGACGTAACTTCTGTGTGGTTGTCTGCTTTGGAGAGGTGCTGGTCGGAATGGGCCGCATCTCCAAGCTCTCCGGCACGGTAGCAAGCCACAGGTCTCCAGGAACGGGGTGGGCCTCGGACCAGGCCTCGCTGGTCGGGTCCAGATGCGGTCCGGAGTTTTAAGAAGCAGTTCTGGCGCAGTGGTCTCCAGCTGGGTCAGTAGCTTCGCCAGGGTGTTGTTGATCTTGCGAGATGTAGCAGATTGAAGGTTTAGGAGGGTTTCTCGGGTATAGTATAGTGGAGAGGGCAGTTTGCTCGGGAGAGCACGCGCAAAGTCGCCCGTTACTGGTGCCATCTTTTCACCACTGTTACTATTGGGCGGCCTATAAAAAACACCCAGTAGAGTTATTGACCCCTTCCTGTTCCTAACCAACACTCACAGAGACTCCGTAGACAATCCCTCCGTGACTTCCACCTTTTCTGCAGCCGTGACACTATCTCTGATCAACAGTGCCACACCCCCACCTATCTTGCCTCCCTTTGACCCCAGCATCTGCAGAGTATTTTGTATTTATGAAACATCTAAAACCTGGCACTTGAAGTAACCACTCCTGTCCCTGAACCAAGTACTGATCCACGCTCTAAGCTTATCCGTTTTGTTCACAATACTCCTTGTGTCAAAATAGACACATCTCAAACCGTTGGTCTGAGCGCGTCCCTTCTCTATCACCTGCCTATCCTCCCTCACACACTGTCTCCAAGCTTTCTCTATTTGTGAGCCAACTGCCTCTTCCCCAGCCTCTTCAGTTCGGTTCTCACCCCCAACAATTCTAGTTTAAACTCTCCACAGTAGCCTTAGCAAACCTCCCCACCAGCATATTTGTCCCCCTGAGATTCAAGTGCAACCTGTCCTTTTTGTACAGGTCACACCTGCCCCAAAAGTGGTCCCAATGATCCAGAAATCTGAATCCCTGCCCCCCCCCCGTTCCAATCCCTCAGCCGCGCATTTATCCTCCACCTCATTCTATTCCTATACTCATTGTCAAGTGGCACAGGCAGTAATCCTGAGATTACAAACTTTACAAACTTTTTTTTTCCAAATCTGGTACAATGAAAACATCCCAGAGATTACAAGGCCTTCTGACAATGTAAGAAGTTTACAAGGCATAAGTGGATATGCAGAGTTGTGGTTACAATCTTTCCAGAGTTGACTTGCCATGGCCAAGGGATCTCACTTATCACTGAGAGTGCCACAGTTTTCTCTCATTCCAGTGTTGGACGTGGTACATAACCCATCAAAGAAACACTGGAGAGGCTGCCTCAGTTGTCACCGTAATAGCATAGGATTTGGGTTATATTGGCCATCTTTGGCAAAATTATGGATTTTCATGAACGTCACCAATGGAAAGGCATCAAGTTTCATGTCTTTAATGCAGTCATCATTCTTTCATTCTATTGATATGAAATCTAAGTAACATGCTAACAATGGTTCTCAAGGTGTTGTATCTCAAGGTGCGGAGTATAACAAATAAGGTGGAAGATCTTGTTGCACTGTTATAGATTGTCAGGTATGATGTTGTGGCCATCACTGAATCGTGACTGAAGGATGGTTGTAGTTGGGAGCTGAATGTCCAAGATTACACGTTGTATCAGGGGGATAGGAAGGTGGCAGTGGGGGAGGCATTGCTCTGCTGGTAAAGAATGGCATCAAATCAGTAGAAAGATGTGACATAGCATCGGAAGATGTTGAATCCTTGTGGGTTGAGTTAAGAAACTGCAAGGTTAAAACGACCCTGATGGCAGTTATATACAGGCCTCCCAACATTGGCAGGGAGGTGGACCACAGGTTTCAAAAGGAAATAGAAAAGGCATGTCAAGAGAGCAATGTTATGGTAGTCATGGGAGATTTTAACATGCAGGTTGATTGGGAAAATCAGGTTGGTAATGAATCTCAAGAGAGTGAGTTTATTGAATGCCCTAAAGATGGCTCTTTAGAGCAGTTTGTCGTTGAGCCTACTAGGGGATATACTGGAATGGGTGTTGTGTAACGAAACGGAGGTGATGAGGGAGCTTCAGGTAAAAGAACCCTTAGGAGCCAGTGATCACAATTTGATTGTGTTCAACTTGAAATTTGATAGAGAGAAAGTAAAGTCTGACATAGCAGTATTTCAGTGGAATAAGGGAAGTTACAGTGGTATGAGTGAGGAATTGGCCAAAGTAAATTGGAAGGAGCTGCTGGCAGGGATGTCAGCAATGGCGTGCATTTTGGAGAAAAATGAGGAAGGTGCAAGACGTGTATTCCAAAAATGAAGAAATACTCAAATGGCAAAATAGTAGAACCGTGGCTGACAAGGGAAGTCAGAGCTAATGTAAAAACAAAAGAGAGGACATACAACAAAGCAAAAATTAGTGGGAAGATAGAGGATTGGGAAGTTTATAGAAACCTACAGAAAGCAACTAAAAGAATCATTGGAAAGGAAAAGATGAAATATGAAAGCAAGCTAGCAAATAATTTCAAAGTGGGTAGTAAAAGCTTTTTCAAGTATGTTAAAAAAAATTAGAGATGAGATAGATATAGGACCACTAGAAAATGAAGCAGAAGAAATAATATTGGGGGACAAGGAGATGGTAGATGAACTAAAGGCACTGGTGAACCCTCATTGTGAACAGTTTTGGGCCCCTCATCTCAGAAGGGATGTGCTAGCATTGGAGAGGGTCCAGAAGAGGTTCACAAGGTTGATTCCAGGAATGAAAGGGTTATCATACAAGGAACGTTTGATGGCTCTGGATCTGTACTCGCTGGAATTTAGAAGGATGGGTGGTGGGGGGGGGGAGGAGGGAACCTCATTAAAACCTTTCGAATGTTGAAAGGCCGAGACAGAGTAGATGTGGAAAGGATGTTTCCCATGGTGGGAGAGTCAAGGACAAGTGGGCACAGCTTCAGGATAGAACAGCATCCATTCAAAACAGAGATGTGGGGAAATTTCTTTAGGTGAATTTGTGAGACTTGTTGCCATGTGCAGCTGCGGATGCCAGGTCATTGGGTGTATTTAAGGCAGAGATTGTTAGGTTCTTGATTGGACATAGCATCAAAGGTTACGGGGAGAATGCCAGGAAATGGGGTTGAGGAGGAGGGAAGAAAAGGAGCAGCCATGGTTGAATGGTGGAGCAGATTTGATGGGCCAAATGACCTAGTTCTGCTGCTTTTTCTTATGGTCTTGCACTTCAAGTTACCTGGAAAATCATAACATGGTGAAAATTGCCATATTAATGCAGAGTACTTGTTGAAGCAAACGTCCTTGGTGTCCTGCTCTGTTTGACTAAATATTGACCCTGAGTTCTCATCTCGGCTCTCAACTCATCTCACTCAAGGTGAGAGATTCTCTGGTAGTCAGAAGCGATACAAAAAGGCATGCTGGCAATATTTCATGAAAACAGACACCAGCTGAGACTCAAGGTTTGAAGTGGATCCATCAGCTACTTCAAAGAGAAGTGCTCTGTCCTTGAAATTGAAAAGAGGGAGGGAAAAAAACATAAACACAAGTGAAACCCCACCTGGGTGCCTTGGCTGTGTATGTCTAGGGAATACACACTCCAGTCTCACCAAACCCATGAGATTGAGACTGTTCTCCCACCCCCAAACCCCGGTTTGTGTGGATGCTGTGTACAAGTTGGAGCTCAAATCTTCCAAAAGTCATACATATTCACCGATCTTCAGTCAACTGTGACAACTTGCTCCATCGAATCACAATGCCCCACCAGGTCGAATCCTATGACTGGTTCTCTCCAGCGTCTTCATCTCCCATTAAACAAAGGACCCCAGCTCACACAGGTGTCAGGTACACAACACAAAAACTCGCTCCCCTGATTGGTTGACTGACATTCCAAAGCACCCATTATCTCTCACCATAACCCAAACATGGCTTTTGCAGAAAAACTATTAGCATTAGCGGTGAAACCTTTCCCAGAGTGACACACAAGAAATTCTGCATATTTTAGAAATCCAAAGCAACATGCACAAAACGCTGGAGGAGGTCAGCAGGCCAGGCAGCATCTATGGGAATGATTGAGCAATCAATGTATTGAGCTGATACCATTCTTCATGACAGGAAAGGAAGGAGGAAAATGCCAGAATAAAAAAAGTGGGGGAGGGGGAAAGGGATAGCTTGAATTTGATAGTTGAAGCCAGATGAGTGGAAAAGGCTGGAGATAAAGTAATCTCATAGGAGAGAAGAATGGATTTTAGGAGAAAGGGAAGGAGGAGAGGATCCAGGGGAGGTGATAGGCAGGTGAGAAGAGGAATGAGGCTAGAGTGGGGAATAGAAGAAGAGAGGAGGGGGCAAGGAATTTTTTTTACCAGAAGGAGAAATCGACATTCATGCATCAGTTTGAGGGCTACCAAAATGGAATGCAAGGTATTGCTCTTCCACCCTGAGGTTGGCTTCATCATGGCACAAGAGGAGACCAAGCTGACATGTCGGAACGAGAATCAGAATTGAAATTATGTTCTGCCATCAGGAAGTTTCACTTTTAGTGGTTGGAATGGAGGTGCTCAATGAAGCAGTCCCCCAACCTTTGATGAGCGTAGGAGGCGGGAAACAGCAGACAATACAGCAGATTTACAGGTGAAGTTTTGCCTCATCTGGAAGGACTGTTTGGGGCTCTGAATGGAGGTGAGGGAGGAAATGAATGAGCAGGTGTAGCATTTTTTCCAGCATTTATCCCTACATATTGGTCCTTCCCCATTAATCACTCTGCTGGTACTTTGGCAAGCAGCAAAAGTACTACAATTGCCCATTCCCCTCCTCCCTCACCTCCATTGTATCTTTTGGATCTTTGATCTAGGGTTGCAGATTACTGGTCTAGTAATTATAGTCACAATGCTACCATACCTCATCTGAAATGTAGCAGACAATATCATATCGAAATATCCATGACAACATGAATGCAGTGTAAAGTTCTTGTTCATAAATGGGGAAAGAGGTTACTGGTGAATCAGTTTAAAGTTGATGAAGCTCATACGGGTAATCTAGGTGAAACTTACAGTGACTTTTTCAAACATGGACCAGTACAAAAGTGTCAGCAAGTGCTTGTTGAAGGCAACTTGTGTTTTTCTTAAAAGTGACTGTTTCAATGGCTTAACAGCATGGACAATAAAAGGACATGCAAGGTGTTTGTGCTCCCAGCAGTTTAAAAGAGCTGGAACAGCATGCACTCCAAGTCAAAGTAAAGGATTTTTTAAAAAGTCTTGTTGTGAATGCTTTTTTTCAGTGCACATAATACATTTTCATTGAAGTCTCGTGAAAGAATACATTTTGTCATATAGCTGACGATATAGAATAATTCTGATTGGGGTGTAGGAAGTTAGATTTAGATGCTCATAAATTTTTGAAAGTGGTGGGATGTGTTAAGGAAGTGGGTAGTGAAACATGGGATCCAGGGTTTCATAAATGCATCAAGTCGAAAAGCATGGCAGGTATGTTACGCCTTTTATGTGGCTGTGGCTGTGTATTATGTCCATTCTGGTCACATTTTGGGAAAATTTGATGGAATCTTCGAGTGAATGCAGAAAGATTCACTCAGATGCTTCTAAGAATGAAAAATTATGTTAGGCTCTATTATTATTCTCTATATTATTCTCTTTAGAATAATAGGTTAAGCGGAATATGACCTGGATGAAGAAGTGTAAGTGTGGGTTAGTAAGTTTGCTGATGACACAAAGATTGGGGGTATTGTGGATAATCTGGAGGGTTGTCAGAGGTTATAGTGGGACAGTGATAGGATACAGAACTGGGCTGAGAAGTGGCAAATGGACTTCAACCCAGATAAGTGTGAAGTTGTTCATTTTGGTAGGTCCAGTTTGAAGACAGGATATAATATAAATGGTAAGACTCTTGGTAGTGTGGAGTATCTGAGAGATCTTGGGATCTGTGTCAATAGGACACTCTGAAAGCTGCTGTGCAACTTGACAGTGTTGTTAAGAAGGCGTATTGTGTCTTGGTATTCATCAACCATGGGAGTGAGTTCAAGAGCCGTGAGGTAATGTTACAGTTGTGTAAGACCTTGGTCAGACCCCATTTGGAGTACTGTGTTCAGTTCTGGTCACCTCACTACAGGAAGGATGTGGATACTATAGTCAGAGTGCAGAGGAGATTTACAAGGATGTTGCCTGGATTGGAGGGTGTACCTTATGAGAATAGGTTGATTGTACTTGTCCTTCTCCTTAGAGTGATGGAGAATGAGAGGTGACCTGACAGAGGTGGAAAAGATGATGAGGAGTATTGATCATGTGGATAGTGGAGGTTTTTCCCCAGGTCTGAAATGGCTGACACGAGGGGGCATAGTTTTAAGGTGCTTGGAAGTGGGTACCGAGGGGATGTCAGGGGTAAGTTTTTCCACACAGAGTGGTGGGTGCGTGAAATGCACTGTCAGCTGCAGTGGTGGAAGCAGATGAAATAGGATCTTTAAGAGCCTCTTGGATAAGTACGTGGAGCTTAGAAAAATAGAGGGCTATGCGCTAGGGAAACTCTAGGCAGTCTCTAGAGTAGGTTACATGGTCGGCATAATATTGTGGACCGATGGGCCTGTAATGTGCTATAAATTTCTATGTTTCTATGTTAGTAAAGATTTCTTAAGGATGGCATCAGATTGGGGATAATAAAAGCAAGCTTATTACATTGCAAACAATATCAGTAGACCTGAGGATTGGGGGGAGGGGAGATTTTAGAAACTAGAGAGACAAAAATTAATGAAGAGGAAGAAGATAAAATGAGGTTAAATGAGACAATATAAAACATGAAAGCTTCAATTATTAAACTGGAGTAGGAAAAGTAAACATTTTACTTAGAAGCTGAGGTGGGGAAATTAATAATGGGGAAATAAGAATGATAAAATGTTAAACAAATAGTTTGTATTTTTTAGTAATGGATATTGGAAGTTGTCATTTTAGGAAAACAATGCAAAAGGAAACATAGACTAATTATTAGAACAAAACTTGCAGGACCAAAGACTGACAGATTCTCTGGATGAAATGACATACATCTAGGAATCTAAAGGAAAAGGTTGCAGAAGTAGTTGATGTGACTAAATGAGCCACAAAAAGACTTGATCCGCAGATGCAGAATGTCTTTATTTATTCAGCACAATACACAGGCATTCTAAAAGAAACTAAGAAACTCACTCTTGGAGAAACTCGCTGAAATCAAAAGACAGTGAGATTTCACAATCTTCAAACGCAAAGATAACAGTTGATCTAATACTTTCCATACTTCAACATTCTGGATGGTGGCAAATGGTTCCACAGAATCACACATCCACATTAGAGAGCATCTTGTGAATAACATTTCTACACATTCAAATGCCTTTGACAATCTAGAGACTGAAAACAACCTTGTTTTCCACCTTACTGAAAGAAGGATCTCTGCAGCCAATGGTGTGTATTCATGCAGGTATTGTCTTAGTATTAAGACTTTTTTGTTTTTATTAACTGGTTGCTCTCCCATCCCATAAGTCCTGAAACGTCTCCTGTGTTTAACAGTCCCGAACAGCTTATATAATGAATGGTCTTTGAAAATTCTCTTGGTTCTGGAAAACGTAGCAGATTGGAAAGCTGCCAAAGTACAGAACCATAGCTTGAGTAGTTTAAAATCTGTGGTTAGAAAAATGATGTAATCCATTATGAATTGCCAGTAGTGAGGAAAGTTGTCAAAGGATAGAGGAAGATGCAGGTCAGTTAGAAGTTGTGTGGAGAAATGGTTTATGGAGCTTATTCTGGTCAAATGTGAGATATTGCACTTTAGAAGGTCAAATGCAAGAGTGTTTATAAATGACAGGGCCCTGAGGAGCATTGATGTATGGAGTGCTCTTGGGGTACAAGTTTGTAGCTCCCTGAAAGTGGAAGTATAGGTGGATAGGATGGTAAAGAAGTTGTGTATGTTTGCCTTCATCATTCGGAGTATTGAGTATAAAAATTGCAAAGTCATGTTGTAGTTGAATTAGACTTTGTTAGGCCACATTTAGAATTCTGTGTGTAATCATGGTTGCTGCATTACAGGAAGGATGTAAAGGCTTTGGAATAGATGCAGAAGAGGTGCCCCGGGATGTTGCATTGGATTGGAGAATATTAGCTGTAAAAAGAGATTAGACAAACTTGGATTGTTTTCACTGGAGCATTGGAGGCTGAATGATGACCCAAGAGGTATATAGAATTCTGAAAGACATGTAGGTAGGTGTTTTAAATTATATATTTGTCTTGTAAAGATCTTTATAAGTAAAATATATGTAATCTTAATCCTACCTGTAGTTATCAGCAAAGAACACCCAACAGTGTCTCTACTTTCTGCGAAGGCTGAGAAAAGGTTGTATTGAGAGCATCCTGAGCAGCTGCATCACTGCCTGGTTCGGAAATTACACCACCTGGGATCGCAAGACCCTGCAGCGGATAGTGAGGTCAGCTGAGAAGATCATCGGGGTCTCTCTTCCCGCCATCACAGACATTTACATCACACGCTGCATCCGCAAAGCAAACAGCGTTATGAAGGACCCCATGCACCCCTCCTCTGAACTTGTACCCCAAGATCACTCCATACAACTCTGCTCCCTCCTGCCATCTGGAAAAAAGCACCGAAGCATTTGGGTTCTCACGACCAGACTATGTTAACAGTTTCTTCCCCTAAGCCATCAGACTCCTCAATACCCAGAGCCTGAGTTGACACCAACCTACTATACCCTCTACTGTGCCTACTGTCTTGTTTATTATTTATTATTATTTATTGTAGTGCCTGCACTATTTTGTGCACTTTAGGCAGTCCTGGATAGGTCTGTAGTCCAGTGTAGTTTTTGTGTTTTTTCTTACGTAGTTCAGTGTAGTTTTTGTATTGTTTCATGTAGCACCATGGTTCTGAAAAACGTACTTTATACTTTATTGTCACCAAACAATTGATACTGGAATATACAATCATCACAGCGATATTTGATTCTGCGCTTCCCGCTCCCTGGATTACAAATAGATAGTAAATATTAAAAATTTAAATTATAAATCATAAATAGAAAATAGAAAGATGGAAAGTAAGGTAGTGCAAAAAACTGAGTGGAGGGTACGGCCCAGATCCGGATCAGGATCCGTTCAGCAGTCTTATCACAGTTGGAAAGAAGCTGTTACCAAATCTGGCCGTACGAGTCTTCAAGCTCCTGGGCCTTCGCCCGGAGGGAAGAGGGATGAAATGTGTGTTGGCTGGCTGGGCCGTATCCTTGATTATCCTGGCAGCACTGCTCCGACAGCGTGCGGTGTAAAGTGAGTCCAAGGACGGAAGATTGGTTTGTGTGATGTGCTGCGCTGTGTTCACGATCTTCTGCAGCTTCTTTCGGCCTTGGACAGGACAACTTCCATACCAGGTTGTGATGCACCCTAGAAGAATGCTTTCTACGGTGCATCTATAAAAATTAGTGAGGGTTTTAGGGGACAGGCCAAATTTCTTTAGTTGTCCCAGGAAGTAAAGGCGCTGGTGGGCCTTCTTGGCAGTGACCAAGCAGAGTTGTCTCATTTTTACTGTTCTGAACCAGCAGTTATGGTTGAAATGACAATAAAAAGTAGCTTGAGCTGATACTGTTGTTAATGTTCATGTCACAAGGAATTGAGGAATGGTTGTTTTTATCATCTGGATAGGTATTAGAATTCTCATCCCTCCTCTCCCCTCCCCCCCCCACTGTATTGTAGCTGTCTTATTGAATGTGACAAAAGTGGATGAGAGACTAATGAGAAAAGAGGGGCCAAACTGAGGTGCAAGTCTGCCCACACCAAAGATATCTTCATTTTTGAGAAAACAAAGAGCAGCCGCCTTTCAAGCTCAATCTTTGTGCCTTTTTGCTGTTCTCAGAAGTGATTGATTCTGATCATTCAGGCTTATTGCTGATGGATATGTTTATTGCAACTATCAAGAGGAATGTTATACTTCTGCAATCTTTGGTTTAGTTAAAGTGAACCTTTACACGTCAGCTTTGAGGAACAGTATTCTGTTAGTTGCCAGATGAGCATACCCTGACCCTGAGAAATAGTCTTGAAGCATTCACTTGACACACCTGAGTCAGCAAAGTCTTAAAGCATTCAAGATAATCTGCATGGAGTGTTGGTTAGTGGTTTCAAGAGTTTGGCTGTTGTTAACACACAAACTTTCTTCATGGATTTATGTATGGCAGCAAAGTCAACCTGTTCAGCTTCCACAATTTCATAACCTTAAAAGTACTAAAGAATAAAAGCTTGTTGTCTGATACCTTGGGTCCTCTCAGTAGCTTTATACAGTGTTGGGTCAGTAAACTTTCAAAGGGTGCATATTAAGTTTTCTGTCAAGTTTTATTGAGTTGGAAATAAATGAATTCAACATTATCTTGTATTTTAATATTAACATGCATTATTATATTCCTTGTGAAAGGAAATGTCTTTACGCCAAAGACATTTCACATTTGCTGCAAGAAGCAGAGAAATTGCTCATCAGGTGACTTGCCAAAAAGAAGAATATTACTTTGCACCTCTTTTCATTGAGTGCAGGGTAATTCATGTGCAGATGTACAAGTATGTATTTAAAAGTTGTTGAATAGCTCCTCTGGTGAATGAGGCTGCGAGAAGACTTGCTGTATTTTAAAATCTTCAATTAAATCTGTTGAGGTTTAAACCAGATAGACTGAACAGACATGCATAGAAGTAATTGATCTGTTTCCAGCAAAACAGAAATTAAGTTCTGGGGATTGATGAACTGTGGTGTGGGGGGTTTGAGTCAAACTGTTGTGGAGGAAGGAATAGGCAGATTTGTTGAAGCCAGAATGTGGCTTGTTTTGCCATTTGTTGCAAACTTATTGTGCACACTTGTTCAGCCTCCAGCAAGGAGAAGGATAAAGTTGAGCCAAGGAACAGAGTTTGATCCCTTTTTCAGTGTCAATAGCTTGAGTCTTGCTAATATTT
Source organism: Mobula birostris (assembly GCF_030028105.1). Classification (NCBI taxonomy): domain Eukaryota; kingdom Metazoa; phylum Chordata; class Chondrichthyes; order Myliobatiformes; family Myliobatidae; genus Mobula; species Mobula birostris. The sequence goes on from NC_092388.1 coordinate 59,729,245, forward strand.
AAATGGACAGTAATTAAGAGGATTGACAATGAGGCATAATATTTGCCTTTGGCATAAATGTGGGAAATTAAATTGTTTGCAGATGATACTCCTGAGTTGCATTTAATAGATGACAAATGAATAGAAACAAAGCATGGCTCTGCCTAAAACAAGATTGGAAAAATAATTCATTACAGGTGACTCTTTAATGTGAGTGGATGAATAAGAATAGAATCTGGTGGATGCAGTTCCATATTGCTGTATCATGTTGGAAAATTACGTGAGAAAATGAGGATAAGTTTCTTTGTAATGGTCTCATAGGATGTCTGTGGTATATTTGAACACCACTTGGCTATTGTGACAGAGGATGATTGGGGAAAGCTCATACACTTGAGAACTACAAAAGTTGGGAAGTAGAGTTTGACAACACTTTAAAGAAGAAAGGGATTGGGTATGAGTCTGCAATTTGGAATTGGCATCGGATAAACTCAGTAGTGATTGAGTTGATGTTGGGATTGGAAGATTAATAGGGTAGTCAGCATTTTATTGCAACAACATGTCAGAGCCATGTATTTATTTTCTGTCTGTATTGTATTTTGTGTCGTGTTTATTATGGTAATTTGGTAATTTGGGACGTGATAGAAGCAAGTGAGTATAGTTTGTATTCGTGCTTTGTAGTTGAGGGGGAGTGAGCCATAGAGAATGATATTTTTATCTTGATAACTCAATTGCTAGTTGGATACTAACCTCGCTGATTATGCTAATTGGAATGCTAACTTTGCCAATATGCTCATTGGAAAGCTAGTATTGCTTAGTATTGCTAATTGGAATGCTAGTTACACATAAAGTCGCTAACCTTGTTACTTCACTAATTGGATCACTTAGTATCGCTAATTACGCTATTACAGGTTTCCCCCGCCATCCGAAGGTAGAGCGTTCCTATTAAATGGTTCGTAAGCGGAGATGTCATACAGCGAAGAAGCAATTACCATTTATTTATATGGCAAAATTTTGTGAGCGTTTACAGACCCAAAAATAACCTACCAAATCATGCCAAATAACACACAAAACCTAAAATAACAGTAACATATAGTAAAAGCAGGAATGATGTGATAACTACACACCCTATATAAAGTAGAAATAGTTTTCCACAATCATTACTGCACTGTTCTCCGTAGCGAAAATCTCACGCAAGCGCCGTCGGCAGAAAATCTCACGCAAGCGCTGTTGGCAAAAACACGGCGCAAGAGCTCTCCAGTAACCTTTAAGCTATGAAGCTGCCAAATCATACCAAATAACACCTAAAAATACACAGCCTATATAAAGTAGAAATAATGTATGTACAGTGTAGTATCACTTACTGGAATTGGGAAGACAGCGCAGAGCACACTGATGATGATGTGTTAGACTGAGTCATCTCAGGTTGGCTGGTGCAGTGGCCCCCACCCTCCCGGCCGCTGACCGATACATTGCTGCGAAGCATGCAGGGGTCCAGCGGTAGCCAGGAGGCACACAGCACATCTTTAAGAAAAAAGCCGAAATAATCATGCTAATTAATTAGGTGCCGCCCAGCATGTAATTGTCGGCCCAAATCAGTGCCGATTTCCGACTGCATCGTCTATGATCTGGGCCGACAATTATGTGTTGGGCGGCACCTAATTAATTAGCATGTTTATTTCGGCTTTTTTCTTAAAGATGTGCTGTGTGCCTCCCGGCTACTGCTGCGTTCTCTGGGAATCGGTACAGTATCTGTCCACGGCCTGGGTGTTGGGGTGGTGGGACACTAGGGTGTCATCTCGTCATCTGTTTCCATTAGGGCAGGCAGCTCATCTTCTCCTATGACTGCCCGCCTCAATGTCAAAGGTCGAGGTTCGTCGTCTGCTGTGGCTGATGTGGAAGGCTTGCTTGACTGCCGAGCCTCGCGCATTTTTCTATCATACAGTTCTTTGTAAGGACTCAAGCCATCTTGCAAATATCCCCTAAACCGACGTACCCTTTCAAAATTAAAGTCGTTCTTTATCATTGCAGCGAAAATCTCACACAGTTGCTTCACGTTCAGTTTGCTACTGCATTCGGTTTCCTCTTCCAATTGCATCAGCTCTTCATCTATCAGTTCTTGGTCATGGGATGCCAAAACCTCTTCAACATCATCTTCGTCAGCTTCCAACAAGCCAAACTCACTTAGTCCTTACTTCGTTCACCACGATCGAAACGCTTAATTATGTCTGGTTTTAGGCTAAGTGTAACACCCTTACGAGCTCTTTCAGGCATTTCCAATACCTCAGAGCTCATCTTGCAAATGGCTGCTCAAAGACACGTGTTTAAGCAATGCCGGCGAGAATGCCGTTCTGAATCCGGGGGAAGGTGGCTGCTCGGGGCGCATGCTGCTTTTTTTCGTTACAGTGAAAACACCTTCTGAAAGCGAAAGCAGGGTACTAATGTAGGTCTTTCGTAACAGTGAGGTTTCGTAAAGCGAACCTTCGAAAAGCGGGGGACATCTGCATACTACTTGGTATTTTTAGACTGTTATATCGCTAATTTAGTTTTGTTAGTTTGTCACCACTACAAGATCATTCATCTTTGATTTTGTAATAAGGGATCAAATGTACCTTTTTTGATCAAGCTCAGTAATTTGGAGGGTGTCATACAGTGCTGATTGCCCTGGTTTAGTCTCTTAGTAGTTTTGGTTTGTTTTCAATTAACTGCTACATTTTGCCAACATAAAAAAATTGTTATACCAGTCTATGGCAAAGGATTACCATGGACCCCTTGGCGAAACTGGAGCAACTTGCGGCAAGTAAGCAAACTTTTGTTGATTCATGCTGTGTATTTGTGGTCTGAACACAGTTTTGAATGGTTAGCACTGCCTGATTGTAGGCTTTTTGCCTGAAGGTTCAGCGCTTCGTTTTATTGAGGTGCTGAAATATTCCAGATGCCGATGTTTGAATTGAAGGCTGCTTGTTCGGTCTGGTTTAAGTGCTGTAGATGCACACACAGTTTGTTTTTTGCCTGCATTTATTAAATAGAATATCACTGGTGCTGCAGGCAAAGAAAGTTAATTGCAACTAGAGAAAGTAACATGAGTGCATCGAAGTGTCAATCACCCCGAGACAGGGCTTGCAAAAGAGAAGCTAAAGTTGAGGTTACTCTAATCAAAAATCTTCTTCAAAGGGAGTATGAAGCAAATGTAAACAAAACTAAAGGTTTAATGCCATCAATTAATGATCTTATGAAAATTACAGAAAATGCTTTATAAATGCAATCTCATTTTGAAGACCTGATTATTCTGTGAAGCTGTTGCTCATTACATCCCAATGCAAAACAAGAAAAGCAAAACAAATGTTTTTCAAACATCGATCACTTATAGTGCATTCATAGAGGATATGGAACAATGGTTGACCCAAACATGTTCCATTGAAGGTCATGTTGCTGCAACAAGTGAATGTGTCTCACTTTCCATCAGACAATGTTTTTCAATTTCCAAGGCATGTTTTTACTAGGCATATAGCAGAGGACACACAAGATATTGTGAAACCAAACCAAATGGCCATGTATCAAATGTCAGTGCTCAAACTTCTGTTGCAAGGTGAAAATCTTTTGTGTCAACATTGAAACATAGCTGTACTAATCACACATCAGTGGACACACATGAGCTGGAAGAGCAAGAGCAGCAGCTATGAAAAAGGGGGAAAAAAACAGCTTAAGTTAGAGTAAGAAATTACCACATAGGTGGCTTAAGTTAATATGCTAAGGGCTTCAAATGTGCTGAGTGCTGAAAGTGCTCCAGCAGGACAGTTCTATGGTGTGAGTTCCTATATTGTTAGGGCACAGAAAAAAACAAAAACTTTTAATGTCAATGTTGATTCATTTGTTCCTCAAGTATCTGTGAAACATGATTAGACCCCCAAGAGGTAGTTCAGTATGTTTACTCCAAGCCTGCAGTCAGGATGCACTCTGAGCCTATGTCATATACAACAGTTCAAAAGCCTTGGGGACATTCACTTACAGCATGAAAACAGTCTTGTTTCAGGCAATAGATGTCAGAATAGTATTATTGATATTAGGAGGAAGCAAAATGAAATATCAACACCCTTTTTGGCACAGCAACAATGCATCTCATTTTTTCCTAAAAGAGTTCTTTTCTAGCTCAGAAGTGATGTCCTGAACTGCAGCAGCAGGCAAGCAGCAGAGTTGAACTCTATCTCTGCTGGAGAGAATAGTGTCCAGACTATTTTCTTACTATTCTATTTCCTACCATTCCTACCCTTTCTCTCTGCTCACTTGAATACCCCCTTGTGCAAGTTTTCAGTAGCAGAAAAGCTGAACAACAGGGGAGACTAAATTCTTCTTTGTTAGTGTTATCTATTGCTAAAAGTAAGGCTTTGGGACATGCCTAGAAGGTCTGACTAATGCTAAAGAGAAAACTGAACCAAAATGGCAGGCAGAAATTGCCATTTTTGACATTGACAAAGAGAGGTATCTAAATTTGCAGAACACGGTAGAACAGAAGGCTGCAATGTGCCCAGGCAGAAGCAGCAGCTTAATTTAGCTTTTTAATTCCAATCCAAATGGAAATTAAACATAGTTTCAAAGGTACATTTAATGTTAGAGAAAGTATCCAATATACATCCTGAAATGCTTTTTCTTCCTAACCGTTCACAAAAACAGAGGGGTGCCCCCAAAGAATGAATGACAGTTAAATGTTAGAACCTCAAAGTCCCCCCCTCCCCATTTCCCTTCCCTCCCGCACGCAAGTGGCAGCAATCCCTACTACCCCCACTGGCAAAAAAAAACAAGATTATTCAATTGTTGAAATTATTGCACCATTTGGTAGCTGCTATGGTCAATATACCACTCCTGCAACTCTTAAATCCTTTTACTTTATTCCATCCATAAACTCTATTGGCTTGTTAATGCTTTTTCTGTAGCTTATCTTCCTTCATAAATGCCCACAAGTTGTGTAGCAGTTACTTGAAAACAAACCAAAACTGCTGAGAGACTAAGCCAGGGTAATTGACACTGTATGACTCATTTCCAAATAATGAATTTCCATATCGAAAAATGTATGTTCAATCTTTTATTATGAAATCAAAAACAAATGATCTTGTAGTTATGAAAAATTAACAAAACCAAGCTAGTGATATCAGAATCAGGTTTAATATCACCAGCATATGTCATGAAATGTGTTAACTTTGCAGCAGCAGTATAATGCAATATATGATAAATATAGAAACAAATGGATTAAAGTATATTAAATAGTTAAATTAAGTAGTGCAAAAACAAATTTAAAAAGGTAGTGAGGTAGTGTTCATGGGTTAAATGTGCATTCAGAAATTGGATGGCAGAAGGGAAGAAGCTGTTACTGAATCGCTGAGTTTGCACTTTCAGACTTTTGTACCTCCTTCCTGATGATAACAATGAGAAGAGGACATTGTCCTGGGTGGTGTGGGTCCTTGATGGAAGCTGCTTTTCTGAGACACCGCTCCTTGAAACAATTGATGTTGGTATTGTGTCATCCCTTCCAAATTCTTTCTTGCATTGATCTTGTAGCAGTTAGCACCACCAGACTCAAGATTCCTAAAGGATCATATGGATGGAACTAACCATGGAGAGAATTCCTCTTCTGGTGAGGGATTATCTTGGATCGTGATCTTAAACTTGAAAGTACCTGTATTAGAATGAATGCAGCATTGCACACTCAGCATTACTCTCTCTACTGAATGAGTTAAATTAAAGGCATCCGTTAGTCTTGCGAGACCATGGACCTGTACCTGGAAAGTCTTCACTCTCCAGGGTGCAGGCCTGGGCAAAGTTGTATGGAAAACCAGCAGTTGCCCATGCTGCAAGTCTCTCCTCTCCACGGCACCAATGTTGTCCAAGGGAAGGGCATTAGGACCCATACAGCTTGGCACCAGTGTCATCGCAGAGCAATGTGTGATTAAGTGCCTTGCTGAAGGACACAACACGTTCCCTTGGCTGGGGCTCGAACTCACGACCTTCAGGTAGCTAGTCCAGTGCCTTAACCACTTGGCCACGTGCCCACTGAATGAGTATCTTGATCCAAAAAAAGAAAAAGTGCGTAACAAATTCTATATTTAAGTGAAATACAGTACAAATTAGACAACTATTCTACCCTTGCTTGAGAGTTTCCTCGTTTTCTTCAGCTGGATAGATAGGTAAACTCTAGTCCCTGCGTAGTTCTAGTTTGAAAGTGTTACATTACCCATGAGCTGAGTAAAAAGACAGTACTTCGCAGTGTTCTCATGAAAGGTAGATTCAAACACTAATCAAACTCTCTTGACTTCCAACAAAGTACTTCTAATTAATAGCAATTAAATGAAGTGTTCAAATGATATAAAATGAAATTGTTTCATTTTCATTTCTGGCATCTCCAAGCCTGAATGTTTGAAACTACAGTGAGCAAAACAGTTTGGAACTGCTTATTTTTAGCTGTCAGTGACAAAAATCACTGCTTTTTGAACACAAACCCATGCAACTGACTATTTGAAATCTGTTCACTCTAAACATGGTGGCATCTAACAGCCATACATGTGCATGCAACTGGTGCCAGTTAGAACCTGTTCAGCAAATCTGCTGCCCCAATTAAGCAGTATACTGTCTCAGATCTCATCAATTTTCTTGATTAGTTTATGTTCTTTAAGAGTTTTCCTAAATAAGCATCTGCCCCAATTGATGGCTCAATTAACTGCAATCCATTGTATCTAAAATGGAGGTTGATAAGTTCTTGATTATTCAGAGCATCAGAGGTTACAGAGAGAAGGTGGGAGAATGGGGTTGAAAGGAAAAATAAATCAGCCATAATGGAATGGCAGAATAGATGTCATGAGCTAACTGGTCTAATTCTGCTCCTATCTCTTATGGTCTTGTGGTCTTATAAAGGTGTTCCCTCTCTAAAGCAAAGCATAAATGGAGAAATATCAAGGCATATCTTTAGGGAAGTACAAATGTTGTGGGAGATTTGAGAGGGCAAATTCATTGGACAAAACAAAATTAGTAAGGGTATCATAAGAAGAAGAATTTGTGGGGTGTGTCAGGCATTTCCTGATAGAGCAGTTTATTGTAGAATACACCCAGGAACAGGCTATTTGAGATTTGTTCATGGTGTTATTGTCATTGTGGACAACGAGATTGCAGTGCTACTCCATTCAGTGCAGGACAGCATACTGGCAATTCAATTACTAAAAAAATTAATGAGTAAATCTAAAATTATCTCGAGTTACTTTGAAGGACACCTAAGTTACAACTGAATTAAAAACAAACAACTCTAAAATTGAAAGAAACAGTGACTGCCCCATTCAAGTATTGCACATGTTATAAAATAGAATGATTAAATATAAAATGGCTTCAAGAATTAAAGCTGAAATTTAAAAAAAAACAAGAACTCTGAAATCAAAGGAAGGTAGCTAGCTGCCCCATTTTAAATCCTAAACATCACACATGCCCATGTTTAGGATTAGAAACAGCCCATAATTCCTATGGACTGTGGGTGGGTGGGGCATTGTTCAGTTGCATAACACCCCCGGGGGAAAAAGCTGTTTTTCAGTCTGGATGTCTCTGTAGAGATGTTTCTATATTTCCTGCTGGATGGTAGGAAATTGAACAGGTTAGTACTGGGGTCGGATAAGTCCATCACAAAGTCCATCACATAGACAGGGTGACTTGGAGATGGTTTCCATATCTGGTAGTTATTCCCCAGTGATATTCTGTGCAGTTCTGATCACTTATCAAAATGTTTTTTGGTCGATCTTGTTGCAGCTAGTGTACCATACTATTGTGTAGTATGTCACTGTGCTCTCAATGGCACATTGGCAGAAGTTAATAGCAGCTTTTCGGGCAAATTTGCTTTCATTAAACTCCAAGTTAGTATAGGCAGTGCCGAGTCTTCTCTACAATCAAAGAAGTATTGTTGGTAGTCCAAAAGAGCTCCTCTGTGATTTTCATTCCTAAAAACTTAAAGCTGGAGACCTTTTTCGCTGCTTCACCATTTATGAGTAGTGGAACTTGATTTCCTTTTTTGGCTTTTTTACGTTGAGTGAAAGATTATAGTTATTTCACCATTCAAGCAGTTTCTGCTGATCCATTGTTATTTGTAAGTAATCCAATCACTGTGGTGGCATCTGCAAATCTATTAATGGGGTTGGTGGTAAATAGGCAGGGGCACAGTCATGGGTGAAAAGTGTATGAAGGAGTGGACTCAATACACATCCCTGCGGAGTTCCGGTATTCGGGGTCAGAGAGGTTGATTTGTACGTGCCTTTTCTGACTGGGTGTGAATGGTAACAAAATCCAGAACGCCATTGTAAATTGAAGTACTGAGTCCCAGATTGTGTAGTTTAATGGTCAACTTGTTTGTGGGCATGGTGTTAAAAGTAGAAATATGATCAATAAAAAAAACACTGTGGTGAAGCTGTCCTTATGCTCCAGGTGTTCCAGAGCTATGTGGAGAGCAATGGAAGTGGTGTCCTTGGTTGATCTGTTTGCCTTAATAGATAAACTGGTGCTGGTCCAGAGTAGCAGAGATGGCATTCTTAATGTGGGGCATAACCTGTCTCTCCAGGCACTTGGCAGCAATGGGGTAGGTGCAACCAGTCTGTAGTCATTGAGGCATGTCACCACTGACTGTTTTGGGATTGGTATGATGGTTGAAGGTTGATGTTTTGAAGAATGCAGGGACCACAGTAAGGAACAGAGAGAGTTTATAGATTTCAGCTTGTCCGCACAGTTCCTCTGGACCGGCCCAGGTATGAAGCTCTGCGTGTGTTGATACTGCAGAGAGTACATCTCACCTCGTACTGAGTGGCAGTGCTGTGTCCTGCTCAGGTGTCAAGGCCTTCATCACCAGTTCATTGTTGTCCCTGTCACACCGAACAAAAAAAGTTGTTTAGCTCCACAGCTAGTGTGGCATTGCTGTTTGCAGAGCAGGAGATCTTTCCTTTATAGTCAGTGATAGACCTGATGCCTTCCCACATGTTAGGGATGATGGCATTGTCTGTTGTTTGTATTGATACTTGGAGGTTTTAATGTCTTCTTTAAGGTTTGACTTGGCTTCACTGTGTGCTGCCTTGTCACTGGATCTGTAAGCAGCATTGTGAGCCCTGAGCAGGTTCTGGACTTTGTTGTTCATTCATGGCTTCTGAGTCAGGAGCACAGATGTTTTTTTTTAAACAAAATATACTTTATTCAAAGATAAAATTATGTATAATAAACATTCAATGACTCTCAATCCATTACAGATGTTTCCGTTACGGTCTATACATTTCCACACTTTTAGCCACCCACATGGCACTCTGTTGTTTCACCTTTCCGCACCATTGTTGAGGGGTATACTCCCCACCCCGACCCCTCCCACTCCCGCGGGAGAAGAACCCTAAACCATGGTCCTTCCCCACCGGGCCCTTGCGGTGGCTGCACCAAGTTTCAGTGCGTCCCTCAGCACGTATTCCTGCAGCCGAGAATGCCAGTTGGCAGCATTCTCCCATGGATATCTCTGTGTGCTGATAGATCATCAGGTTTCGGGCTGACCAAAGAGCGTCTTTCGCCGAGTTGTTGATCTGCCAGCAGCACCGGATGTTGGTCTCCATGTGCGTCCCTGGGAACTGCCCATAGATCAGGGAGTCCTCTGTTATGCAGCTGCTGGGGATGAAACGTGACATTAGCCCGTCCATCCTTCTGTACACCTTCTCTGCGAACTCAGTGTGCAAAGAGGTGGGTCACAGACTCCTCCTCACTACAGTCCTCCCGTGGACAGTGGGGTGTGGAGACGCCGTCCCGGGCATACAGGAGGGATCTGACTGGGAGGGCCCCTCTCACCGCCAGCCAGGCGAGGTCCTGGTGCCTGTTGGTGAGATCTGGCGATGAGGCATTTTGCCAGGTGAACTGGACGGTCTGCTCAGGGAACCACCCCACTGTGTCCATCATGTCCTTCTCCTGCAGTGCCTGCAGGACGTTACGTGCCGACCACTGCCTGATGGCCCTGTGGTCAAAGGCATTGACCTGGAAGAACTTTTCTATGAAGGACACGTATGGCGGCAACAACCAGCTGACTGGGGCATTGCGCAGGAGTGGGGCCAGACCCATCGTTCGTAGCCAGGGCGACAGGTAGAACCTGGGCACATAGTGATACTTGGTGCCCACCTATCTGGGTTCCACACACAGTCTGATGCAGCCACACACAAAGCTGGCCATCAGGGTGAGGGTGACTTTGGGGATGTTCTTGCCCCCATTGTTCAGGGACTTGTGCATGGTGGCCTGTCTCACCCGCTCCATCTTGGATCCCCAGACGAATCTGAAGATGGCTCAGGTGATTTCCGAGCTGTAGGAGTGGGGGACGGGCCACACTTGTGCTAAGTACAGCAGCCCTGATGACCAGGTTCTTGCCGGTTATTGACAGGGAGCACCTTCCCCACAGTTTCAGTTTCTGTTCCACCTTGGCAGTCCACTCCTGCCAGTTCTTACTGCATGCCTCGGCCCCTCCGAACCAGATCCCCAACACCTTCACCTGATCAGTCCTGATGGTGAAGGGGACACTGGATCAGTCAGGTCGGTTGCCGAAGAGCATGGCTCCGCTCTTCATGCGGTTGATCCTGGCCCCCGATGCCAGCTCAAACTGTTCGCAGATGCTAATCAGCCTGCGAACTGACCTCAGATCAGAGCAGAAAATGGTGACATCGTCCATGTACACACAGATGTTTTTATTGCTGTTGACATTGTCTTCAGAGTATTTGATATAGACCATGACAGTGGTGGTGTATTCCTCTAGGTCTGTTCCCGAATCATGCATTGCCTGGCATGCAAACAGGTTCCATTCTGTGCACTCAAAGCAGTCCTGAAGCTGTGAGACAGCTCCCTCAGGCCATACTGTCACTGAGATGGTAATTAGTTTTGCTTTCCTTATCACTGGTCTGTAGTCTAGGTGGGCAGACAGTTGCTTATTAACAACATTATACAGTTGTTCTAATGCTAACTGAGTGTTGGCTTGTGGTGGAATGTAGACTGCTGCAATGTAAACAACTGTGAATTCTCTCAGGTCTGTACTTTAGCATGAGATATTCCAGGCTGAGATAGCAGTGACTATCAATGATGAGAGTTCATTCATCAGACTTTGTTAACATGGATGCAGAAATCACTACCTGATTTCCTACTGGAATCTTGCATTCTGTCGGCCTGGTAGACCGTGCAGCACGCTAGCTCAATAGCTGTGTCGGGTACATTATGATCCAGCCAAAGAAGAACATTACATAGTAGTCAAGTAAATTCTTTCGTGTGGTAAATTTCACTCTGATTTCTGTCTGATGTATAATGAGGAATGGTGAGATTTTGTGGTTAAGATTCTCTTAGGAAGTAGTGACTAGAACATGGTAAAATTCCAGATACAGTGTGAACACTTCAGGTTCAAGACTACAAAACTGGCAAAACTTGTCTTTCCATTGTACTGCTGCAACAAACAACAATAGGCAGTTGATGTTTTGGATTGAGACACTTCAAAAGGACTGTTTATTCCCCTCCATAGACACTGCTTGATTTGCTGTGGTCGTCCAGCATTTTGTGTGTGTTGCTCAAGATTTCTAGTATCTGCAGAATTTCTTGTGTTGGATTTTAGTAAAGGGGTGCTATGTTACATTTGTACAAAGTTTTTGTGAGTTACATCTGGAGTTCTGTGCAGTTTTGATCTCTTTCCTTAACTTATATAGTAATATAGTAATATTTGGAGACAATCCAAGAAAGGATTCACCAGGCTAATGAGCAATGTACTATGAAGAGAAGCTAAACAGGCTGCATCTGTGTATATTAAGGGATATATGAGATCCTGAGGAGGCATGATAGTGGATATTGAGCTGTTTTCACTAACGGAGTGTCTTGAATGAACTGACATAACTACAAAATAAAGGGCTTTTTAAAAATTTATCACAGAATGTGGCGAATGCCTGGAATTTTGTACTTCTGAAAGTTTTGAAGGCTACAGTCATTAGAACTATTTAAGATAACTGTGGGTAGAGCTTTGAAGGACCAGGGAATTAAGGAATATGAGGAACTGGAGAAAAAAGATGATTCCAGAAAATATCAGCCATGATCATCTTGAGTGGTAGGGCAGATAGGAGAAACCAGGTGGCCTATTCCTCCTTTTTATTCTCAGTTCCAAAGAAAGATCCAGAGCTTAAAACACAACTGTTCGTTTTTCCACAGATGCTACCTGACCTACTGAGTATTTCCACCATATTGTGTGTTGCTCTCGTATGTTCATTATCTACAGTTTTATTTTCATCAATAAAATATGTTTGACTGCCACTGATTCTATGGTACTTGGGACCTCATCTTCAGATTAATCCCAAGATAACCAGTGCCATCTGCAGCACTAATCATGAAAATGGAAATAGACCCTTGGGTCCACTGGGGCATCAAGTGCCCTTGAAGCAGCCATCTATATTCCATTTTTGTCTCATTTGTTGCCTTCAGCTTGTATTGCAGCCACACTCTGATTCTTGTGCTGGCCATCTACTTTATAATAAAATCAATTTAACAACTAAAAAAATCTTTGACCAGTGGGAGGAAACTGGAGCACCCAGAGGAAATCCAGGGAGAGTGTGTAAACTCTGCACAGACATCACTGAAGTCAGGTTTAATCTGTAATCTCTGGTATTATTGATGCAATGATGGCCACTGCCACCCTTTATCTATGGTATCACAAGAGAGAAGGTGCAATACCAAGGAAACTATACATAACATATCATATGTATGGTAGAGAATAAAGTTTATCAGTAATCTAAACATGATTGCATCTGGAGAACTTGTGCAGCATTGGGAGCTGGTTAAAGGCATTGTAACTCACCTTATGGGATCTATAGCCAAGTGAGCCTAATGACCATATTTACTTGTAGTTGCCAAATTAGCAGCAGTGTCTATAATTTTGTTTCTTTTTCTTCAAGGGTTCTGGAGGAGACATGAGGGACCTTGCATTAGTATCCCACACAGTCCAGTAATCTCAGTCAGAATAAGCATTCCAATGTCCAGTTGACTTCCAATGATGCAAGGAGTTATCAGTTTCATCTATGTTGAAATTAAGGCGGTTCCAGTTCTCCTAAATAATTTTTATTATGAAGAAGTGTTCTGTTGGGTGTGAATATAAAAAGAGAATGCTACTTGCTGGAAATCTGAAATAAAAATAGGTAATGTTGGAAACACTCAGCTGGTGAGGCAGCATCTTTATACTTTATACTTTATTGTCGCCAAACAATTGGTACTAGAACGTACAATCATCACAGCGATATTTGATTCTGCGCTTCCCAATCCCTGGATTACAAATATTAAATATTAAAAATTGTTAAAATTAGTAAATATTAAAAATTTAAATTATAAATCATAAATAGAAAATAGAAAAATGGAAAGTAAGGTAGTGCAAAAAAACCTGAGAGGCAGGTCCTGATACCTGGAGGGTACAGCCCAGATCTGGGTCAGGATCCGTTCAGCAGTCTTATCACAGTTGGAAAGAAGCTGTTCCCAAATCTGGCCGTACGAGTCTTCAAACTCCTGAGCCTTCTCCCGGAGGGAAGAGGGACGAAAAGTATGTTGGCTGGGTGGGTCGTGTCCTTGATTATCCTGGCAGCACTGCTCCGACAGCGTGCAGTGTAAAGTGAGTCCATGGATGGAAAGAAATCTCTGGAAAGAAATTAGAATTACTATTTTATGTTGTATGCACAGTTACTAATTTGATACCAGTAACACAGAAACTATTATGGTTACAACAGAAAAAGATTCCTACATCCCTGTTTACTACAGATTCATGGTGATCAAGCCTGATTTATTTAGGCATTTGACTTCCAAGATGGACTCTTCCCAAAAGATTTTTGACTATACCTGAGGATGGGGTGAGGAAATGTCAGTCACATCTGTCCTCACCCCATCTTCCCGCCACTCCACTAGGAATAGGGTTCCCCTCGTCCTCACCTACCACCCTACCAGCCTCCTGGTCCAGCATATAATTCTCTATCTTCCACCACCTCCAACGGGATCCACAAGGATCACTCCCTATGCGACTCCCTTGTCCATTCGACCACACCCCTCAACCCTTTCCACTGATCTCCCTCCCGACACTTATCTTTGTAAGCAGAACAAGTGCTACACATGGGCCCTTACACTTCCTCCCTTACTACCATTCAGGGTCCCAGACAGTCCTTCCAGGTGAGGCGACACTTCACCTGTGAGTCAGCTGGGGTGATATACTGCGTCCGGTGCTCCCGATGCGGCCTTCTATATATTGGTGAGACCCGACGTAGGCTGGGAGACTGTTTCGCTGAACACCTACACTCTATCCGCTAGAGAAAGCAGGATCTCCCAGTGGCCACACATTTTAATTCCACGTCCCATTCCCATTCTGATATGTCTATCCACAGCCTTCTCTACTGTCAAGATGAAACCACACTCAGGTTGGAGGAACAGCACCTTATATTCCGTCTGGGTAGCCTCCAACCTGATGGCATGAACATTGATTTCTTTAACTTTCGTTAATGCCCCACCTCCTTTTCAAACCCCATTCCTTAATTATTTTATCATTAGTCTCCAAGTGTCCTGAAATCTCATCCTTCATAATGAACTCTCAACACTTTTCTAACTACTAAGGTTTGGCTAACTGGCTTATAATTTTTTTTTTTGCCTTCCTCCCTTTTTAAAGGGCGGAGTGACATTTGCAATTTTCTAGGCCTCCAGAAGCATGCCAGAACCAAGTGATTCTTGAAACCAATGCATCTATCTCTTTAACAACCTGTCTTGGGACTCTGGGTTGTAGTCCATCTGGTCCAGCTGACTTATCCACCTTAAGACCTTTCAGTTTGCTTAGCACTTTTTCCTTTTTAATAGTAATGGAACTCACTCCTGCTCCTTGGCACTCACAGACCTCTGGCGGACTGCTAGTGTCTTCCATGGTGGAGACTGATGCAAAATACTTAAGTTCATCCACCATTTCTTTGTCCCCCCATTACTACCTCACCAGCATCATTTTCCAATGGTCCAATATCAACTCTCACCTCCCTTTTACTCTTCATATAACAAAAGAAACTTTTAGTGCCCTGCTTTATATTATTGGCTAGTTTGCCCTATTTCATTTTTTCCCTTTCTGTGGCTTTTTTAGTTGCCTTGAAGTTTTTTTTAGTTAACTTGAAGTGTGACACCACAGTTTTCAGTGAGGGAAAAATGTGTTCATAGATCAAGTCTTCAAACCTGATGTGAAGCTCATGGTCTACCAGGCAACATTGTTATCTGTCCTACTGTGTTTTTAGACTGTGTAGGAAACGGAATGACTGGTGTCTCTCAAACCACTAACTCTTCAGTGCACCAGCATGATAAGCAAACAAGCCTCTGCAATCTCTGCCAAGATGACATCCCAACAAGCAGGCTCTCGTTATGCCCAATTGACTTTGTTTTCTCCCCACAGTGAATGTTGCTCCATATTGCATCTTCATGGACTTTATCCGTTCTTTGAGCCTCCCTAGATCTCTGCCTCCTGATTGTCCATATTGCCCTCTAGCCTTTTGTCATCAGCAAGCTTGAATATATTACTTGATTCATTCATGCAGATAACTTTCAACTGATTGTCAGTAGCACTAATTTAAGTAGCATCTGAATAGTCATATACTCCCAACCTGAAAATAATCCATTTATTTTTCTGTTTTTTGCTGCCCCAATTTTGGTGTGCTGTATTTTTGTTTAATATATTCTCATGTTGCACTTTGAGGGCCTTTTGGAATTCTAAATACACTGTTCTAAATGTTTCCATACCTGTTCTAACAACAACCTCAAAAAACTCAAACTGATTTGTCCAATGCAGATTCAGCAGGGAAAGAAGGCCCCATTGAGCTAAACTCTAGTTGGCACTGTGAAGAGACTTAAGAAGTATAGAATAAATGCGGGACTGCCCGTGAAATACCACTATTGTGATCATTATTTTTCACTTGCCTGATAAGGTGGGGAGGTGGGCCCCAAGGGGCTCTCGCTTCTGGTTAGAAGCATCCGGGTGGCCAGGCACAGCCTGCTCCAGCAATAGTGGCAAGTGGGAGCTTACCTGCCATACTCTTAAGGCGAACTCTGGGAGGACAGAAACCTCCTTTAGAGTAGAGGGGCAAAAGCTTGCTTGATATTGATTTGAAATATAAATATGGATCGCAAAAGTGGGGCCTCACAATCTTTCAGGTGCTAAGTGCCCAAGCAAGCAAACACAATCTTCCTGATGTTTTGGTTTAAAGCAGGATGTGTCAAAAAAGCTACCACAGGGAAACTGGCTTGTGGCTGCCAAGTATTCATAGCGACATCACTTACTGTTCCTTAAGTGTCAGCTCTTCCTTTCATTGTGAAGCAAAATTTACCAAGTATTAGATTGTACACTCGCTTAGAGGGAACAGGAACTGGGTTTAGACTGTCATAAGATAGGTTAGAGTTGCCCTGCTAATACTGTGTTGCAATAGTAATCCTGCTTAATTCAAGAGGAACCACGGGCTCGGACACTTGGTGTATGTGCTTGGCTGAGGAGCCAATGATACAAAGCTACCATCCACAGGACTTTGACTTGTAACGCACTTGGTCTGACGATTACCACTTATCTAATAATAAATTCAAACATTTTCCTCCCATTGATGTCAGGCTAACTGGTCTGTGTGTAGCCCCTATTTTCTCTGTTTAATCAGTAGGGTTATGTTTGCTACTTTCCAGTCTGTGGGTATATACACTTGGTGGCCACTTAATTAGGTACACTTGCTTGTTAATGCAGATATCTAATCAGCCAGTGATAAGGCAGCAACTCAATGCATGAAAGCATGCAAACATAGTCAAGAGGTTCAGTTGTTGATCGATCAGCATCAGAATGGGGAAGAAATGTGATCTAAGTGACTTTGACTGTGGAATAATTGTTAGTGTCAGACTGTGGAATAATTGTTGTTGTCAGACAGAGTGGTCTGAGTATCTTGGAAGATGCTGATCTCCTGGGATTTTCATGCACAACAGTTTCTTGAGTTTACAGAGTATCATGTGGAAAAAGAAAGGAAAAAAATCCAGTGAATGACAATCCTATAGGCAAAAACACTTGTTAATGAGTAGGGTCAGAAAAGAATGGCTAGACTGGTTCAAGCTGACAGGAAGGCCATACTAACTCAAATAACCATTTGGCGCTGGTGTGGAGAAGAGCATTTCTGAATGCACAACATGACAAACACAAGTGGGTGAGCTACAGCTGCAGAAGACCACAAATATACACTTAGTGGCTACTTTATTAGGTATAGGAGATACCTAAATAAAGTGGCCACTGAGTGTATATCATTAACTATAACATTTTTGGTAAGGTCAAAAGGAAAAGATCTTTTAAAAGAAAAGAATTGGAGAAAAGGCACCAACATGGTGCCAATAAAATCAGGTTGCCAGCCTCTATGGAAAGTGAAATGGAGTTAACTCTTCAAGCCAAAGAGTCTTCCTTGGAAAAGAAGATTGGAGATTTGGAGATAACAGTAATAGCACTTTTTGTTTTGTTTTGCAGAATGCTGAATATAATTTATTTTATAATTTGTAATTTGAATTTTTCAATGTGTGGAAATTTTGTTTTCATTTTCAGGTCTTTGGTCATCTTTAGATCAAATGGCATTAGTAATTTATTTCTCTAAAAGACAGCTTCTGGCTTCATAAAGTTCAGTTAAGATATTCAGTAGGTCTGATAGCTGAAAAAGTTTCTGATATTTGTGGTTGCACAGGAATTTTATTTTGTCTTTTCAAGGCTATTATGAATCACATCAGACATTCAAAAGCCAATATCAAAGACACTTTTGTTTTAATTATTAAATGAATATTGAACAAAAGATGAAATTTACAATGGAATTTGCACCTTTTTTTAATGCACAGATGTTAAAGAGTACAGTGTCAATTTGGACATGTTCTTCGGATATCACCCTGGACAACAAAGATTTTGCTTCTATAATACTTTATAGAGTGTATCTTTGAGCTGCTAATCATGAAAATCACCATGAAATTTCCCTATCATACACCATTTTTTGAAATAGTGTATTTTTTTAAAATTTCAATTAATAATTCAAGTCAATTAAAATGTTGCCCACAGTGTAAGTTGAAAAGTTTTCTATCTTGTCCAGGCATGCCTGGACAGGCTTAGGCAGGGCGGATGCTGCATGGCAGGACAGGGTTTAGAAAAACAGGACTTGGAGTCTAGAGGAATCAGACGAAGATGTCATGATGCACGAGCCAAGAGTGGAACACAGCAATAATACTGATAAGTATCTTGAACCCTTTATGTCAAGTAAGCCTCATCTGAGAACTCAATGTGAGTTAAATGACTTGGTCAGAGACTTTGATTATTCAAAGGCAAAAGCAGAATTACTGGGTTCAAGACTGCAAGGATGGAATCTGCTGTCATGTCACCAGGCATAAACATTTCCATGAAGGATTTCGATATTCGAGGCAGATGTTTCCCAGAATAACTGCCAAGATTAAGGAAAACGTTTTTGTTGGTCTACAACACATACAGGTCAGCAATGATGGGTAATTTGAAAAGCTTCTATTGGGACCTGAGGAAATCACATGGAAGGCATCCAAAGATGATGTTGGCAATTCTGACAACTGTAGAGCACCAAACTATGTGTAGCTGGATGACAACATGCTTCAAGCATACAAAACCATGAAGTGCAACATGTCACTAAAGATTTATTTTCTGCATTTACATTCAGACTACTACCCTGCAAATCTTGGCGCTGTCAGTGACGCACATGGTGACATTGCAGTCTTGGAGAAATGGTATCAGGGCAACTGGAATCCATTAATGCTGGCTGATTATTGTTGGACATTTAAGCAAGAAGCCTCAGACACTTGAGTACAAATGAAAATCATCCACAAAACAATTTTAGCTTAGTTGAACTATTGCAAAGCATCATCACCATTACGCAATTAAATGCTTTGTATTCAATAAAAGTTAATTTCTTGTTTCTCCAGATTCCTATGTAATAAAAGTAGTTTGAAATTATATTTCTGGCCCTTAACACCCAGAAGACCAAGGAGATCATTGTGGACTTCAGGCATGCCAGGAGTCACACTCACGTCCCCATCTACATCAACGGAACTGTAGTGGAGCGTGTATCAAGCTTCAAATTCCTTGGTGTCCACATTTCCAAGGATCTCACCTGGTCCCTGAGCTCCTCCATCCTGATCAAAAAGGTTCAATAGCGCCTCACCTCTGTTCCAGGATACTGATGGACTTTTACTGCTGTACCATTGAGAGCATACTCACCAACTGCATCTCAGTGTGGTATGGCAGTTGTCCCGTATTGGACTTCAAAACTCTCCAGCGTGTGGTGAAAACTGCCCAGTGGATTATCGGCACTCAATTGCCCACCATTGAGAACATCTACCATAAACGCTGCCTGGGCAGGGCGAAAAGCATTATCAGGGATGCATCTCACCCTAACCATGGACTTTTTACTCTCCTTCCATCCGGTAGGTGCTACAGGAGCCTCCGCTCCCACACCAGCAGGCCCAGGAAGAGCTTCTTCCCTGAGGCTGTGACACTGCTGAACCTCTCATTACAGCACTAAGCAGTATTGCATCCATATTGTACTGTCTCAGTACTTTTATATTTGTGTGCTGTAGCACTTCTTTTATTCGCAGTTATTTTGTAAATAACACTACTGTTTGCATTTCTGGTCAGATGCCAAATACATTTCATTGGCTTTGTATCTGTACTCGGCACAATGACAATAAAGTTGAATCTAATCTAATCTAATATTTGTGTTCAGTTCAAGTAATCGATCATAAACAAAAAAAAATTCTGAGGAAGCAACACTTTCAAAAAAATTGTTCTCCAGTGTAATCATTACATATGAAGTTTATAGATTCTGAAGTTCCAATCACTTGAAACTAATTAGCTAAACTCAGCTCTATTGAGTTGTTTCAGGTTATTAAGAATTTTTTGAAAGTTTTTGTTGTGCTTTTTTGTTGTTTCTTTTTTAAACTTCAGTTTAATTCACAATAAGCTGGTCAGCAGATATAGAATGGAGAACGTGTTGGTTTCAATGGTTTATCTTTAGCTGCTGGCCTTTCAATGAGAAAACTAGATTTTTAGTCTTGCAGAACTTATTCTGATTTAACCAGAATGTGGATTCAACTGATTTTTGTTTAAAATCCTCTGATACAAAATGAATTCAGGACACTTTTTATTCTGGAAAATGGAACAAATACAGGAAGATGTATATAAATAGGAAATTATTTGCTGGTTACATAATCTGGGACATTATTTCGGGGAATCTTCCTACAAGTTGATTATGCTTCTTTTTCCATAAATCCCAAAAGGAAGTGTTGAGACCTGGATTGATTTTCCAATTGATAGCTTGGTCCACAATAATTTATTTGTTGGCATTGTCAAAATTGTTAGTAATTAAGGGGTTGTGGACATAAACTTGTTTCTGTACATCATGCAACGTTCTTTTTATTAATTTAATTGTTGCATCTCCTCTGGTTCCAAGGCAAATGGATGAGATACAATACCTGTCCTTTACCCCTTAGTTTCCCACAATCCAGGACCCAAACAATCATTTCAGGAGAAGCAATTAATTTGCAGTTTTTTTTTCCCCATTCAAGTTAGTGTTCACGATATGGCCTCCTCTACAATGGAAAACCCAAATTGAGTAATTGCTTTGTGGAGCACCTGTGCTTGGTCAGCAGGTTGACGCTGAGCTTTCCATTCCATGCCAGTTTAATTCCCAATTGTATTTATTTTCCAAATAGTTTGTCTGTGGCCTGCACCAGAGCCGTAATGAGGCCCAGTTTAAGTCAAAAGAACATCTTGCATCTTGGTAATTTGATGCCTTCAGATTAGGTATTGAATCTTCCAATTTAGGTAAACTCCTCTATCATTGTTTCTCATTCTTGTATTGTTTTCTCACCCCTTTTAAATATCTTGCTGTCAGTACTCGTGCTCCTTATCATCTGATCTGCCTTTAGCAATCTTCATTGTTTTTTTTGCACTGTTTTCGCTCTTTACCTGTGAGGAAGAGTCCCTGACCCAAAATGCTAAACTTATTTCTCTTTTCATAATTGCTGCTGGACTGGCTGAGTTTTTCTAAAATTCCTTTTTGTTTCCCCTTTATTGTCAATCCCGTGCATGGATTGAATTATACAAACAGTACAACTGAAGCCTCCTGATTTCCTTGGCTGCGTAAATCTAGAGAATACACACTCAGGTCCCGCCGAACTTGTGAGATTGAGATTGATCTCCCACCCCAAACCCCGGTTTGTGTGGATGCTGAGGAATCTGTTACCCTGGTACAACTCAGTGCCAAGAAATAACAGACAGTACATTGCTTACAATTGAAGGAATTATATTTATGAATCTTAACTAAAGGGTTAGTAAAGAAAAGAAAAACAAAAGAAGCCCATTATATTTAAGTCAAATATGCACAAGTTGAAGCTCAACTCTTCCAAAAGTCATACATGTTCACCAATCCTCAGTAGACCCCGGCACTTTAATCCATCAAATCATGGTCCCCCACTGGGTCGAATCCTCCAACTGGTTCTCTCCAGCTTCTTCTCTCTTCATCTCCTGTCAAACAAAGGACCCCAGCTCACACAAAACAAAAACACACTCCGCTCATTGGATGGCTCACATTCCAATGCACCTGTTGTCTCTAACCATAATCCAAACACGGCTTCTCCAGAAAGAGCATTGCGTTAGCAGTGACACCTTTCCCAGGGTATTACACAACATTAAAATGATGTGGTTTAGTATTCTCACACCTACCAAATTGCAGTGAAAGGTTTTAGTTTGTATGCTATCCAGACAGATCATTCCATACATCAAAGTGGTACAAAAAGAAAACAAAACACTAGAATTTTGTGCTATAGTTACAGAGAAAGTGCAAGGGACATGACAAGATCTTTATCTTGGAAGATGTATTTTCAGGAGACTTTTAACAGCAGGGTAGAAGCTGTCCTTGAGCTTCTATCCTTGTTACCAAGGTTTTCCTCTTTCCTGCAGAAAAGAAGACAATTGAATGGCTGGGTTGGAGGAGTCCTTGGCTGCTTTTCTAAGGAAATAAGATGAGGCTGATTTCCATTATGAACTGGGCTTCATTTGCACTTTGTGCAATTTCTTGTAGTCTTGAGCGGAGCAGTTTCATAGCACAGATTAATGCATCCAGACAGGATGCCGCCTTTGGTGCACCTGTAAAAATTGGTGGAGGTATTCAGGGACAAGCTGAATTTTCCTACTCTTTGAGGACTCTTAAAAGGCTATTCTGAACTGATGGTATCAAAAACTTTTTCAATAATCTTTTTTTTCTTGCTCCAAATCTCTGTTTATACATCAGTGGTGAAATGCAAAGTACTAGGCAGAATTCTGTCCATAAGGTGTTTCTGTGCAATTAAGATTCTAAAAGGAAATAAACCTTAACAACTTTTATATTTACAGTCATTTCAAATGTTTGTTCATTTACTTATTGTTGGATATTTTTCCCAACCGGTAATTAAAAGTAATTGAAATAAGTTCAACCAGTTCTTTAAACCTGAATGGTTGTCTAGCCCTCTGTTTTTCTTTTGTCAGTGTGTGTAGTTTCCATTGGGAAATACATATAATAAATATAAATAAAAATTTTCCTTCGGACTTCAGCACAGTATTGTATTTTGATCATAAAACTAACTTTATTGAAACTACTCACTGCAGTAAGAGACAGCAGAAGATTCAAATGCTTTTACTATAATTTTAATTGGCATTATTTTAATATTCCAGGTATGAGATAAAGGCTGGGCCACCCACATTCCTATTACTGCATTTGTATTAATGAATATTTTGCTAGAAAAATTTGAAAAGTTTACCCATTCAGTGCCGATCTAACATTATGTAGAACTTGCCTGTCCTTGCATCAATACTGGTGAATCTGTCGGGTTTTTAGACAAGACAATGTTTTAACTGCTTTACAAGCATGTTTAATTGTTCAATATTACCAATAATCCAAAATTCAATATTTTGAAATGTGGTCATCTAGCTGTAAATGGGTAATTGAATTGAGGTGTTTCTCTAATGACACATGAGCACCCATGGCAACGAGTAACTATATAAAAACCCTTTGTCCATTTGTTTTTTCCAATCTTAATTTTATTTGATTTAATTTCACAGATTGATCCGGGGTTTGCCAACAATTAATTTGCATACAACTAGAGTGGCCATGATTGCAACAGAAGCTGAATTTGATCGTGCAAAGGATAAATTGAAAACTTTACAGAGAGATCCTGAAAATGAAGTAAAATTGCAGATATATGCATTGTTTAAACAGGTAATGGTAATATATTTAAATTTGAAAATTTCAGTGAAATATTTGAACTCATTTTGAAAACCCCCTCACTCCTCATGCTCGTCCTCTCCTACCCCCACCCCTCGAAACCTGTCCTCTTCTTCACTTCCCCCAATCCTTTTTTGGTCACCTGGTTGTGAGGATTGCCTTGCCTCCCTCTCATCCTCTCTGTTGAGGAATATGTTGCTGCTGTGTCGCTCTGTCCCTCA
Source organism: Mobula birostris (assembly GCF_030028105.1). NCBI lineage: Eukaryota > Metazoa > Chordata > Chondrichthyes > Myliobatiformes > Myliobatidae > Mobula > Mobula birostris. The sequence continues at coordinate 59,752,772 of NC_092388.1, forward strand.
TATTTTGTTATTTACAAAGGTCCTTCACGTCTCCATATCTTCTCACTAAATTGGCTTCGGTAGTTTCTTTCTCAACACTTAAAATTTCTGTTGTCTACACTGTTCTTCTGCTCTTTTTGCCCTGTGGTCTTCCCACTCATTCCCTTTCTGGTATGTCTTTAGCTGGATTGCTGCTACCTCTCCAAGCAGCTGAATCGCTTCTAACACTCATCTGTGTTTATCCCCTTACCCCTGCAACCTGTGATGTGTTTCACCTCCTGCACCAGTACTATCAGTAATCTCTCCATTTGTGGGCAAGGATAGTCGATTTTTTGATACCTGTAACCCTGTGTCCACTAATATATCACATTTCTGGGCCTCTAATAAGTCTCTTATATGTATACAGGGTAACCAGAACTGGCAATGGGAGCTGCCGCCAGCTGTTTAATCTGTTGATTTAGACAGAGGGTGCTGCTATTAATTCTGCCTGTTTTAGCGGGTAATTCTACCATCTTCCTTACTCTTTAGTACACTCCCTCAAACCATGGCCTGAGAAGCAACAGCAGTAATGTATTTCATCTCCTTTACAATTTCTATGCTTAACGTTCAGTTCCTTGCTAAGTTCCTTGGACACCTGCACACAATATTAGTCCTCTGTCCTTGTAGCAGTTACATTCACTACAGCCACCTTACAACTACTTTCCTCTCCTCCAGTCTTTATCCCTGGCCAATGAAACTAATTGACAGCTCATTCCACAGCTATCACCAAATCAAGAACTTAACCTTCCTTGAACATTTTCAGAAAGATTGTGTCAACCCTCCTTGGATTGTCCTGTCCTGAGTATTCCTCATAGGCCCAATATTTACAATCCGCAGAATCCATTCTCTCTGAACCAATAATATAATTATTTCCCAATTACTTTCACCTTCCCCTTCTCCACCATCACTCCTCACTCCCCCCTTAAAGTAGATCTTTCTTTCCTCATTACTCGCACTCCGAGTCATCCAGCACCCTCTGAGCCATACTGTTCCACATACTTCTTGGGTGTTTGGCTTTAAACAATACATGCAAGTTTTTTCTGGTGCCTCTGGTGAACTTTAATCTTCCAGCTTGTGCTGGAGTTCTGCTTTCCCACAAGCAGCTGTCAGTGAGGGCTGGTCATTCAGAATGTTCTGCTTCTCATTGGGCTGGGATCATCAGGATTCTAGGCCTGCCCTAGCCTGATCTCAATAGGCATCATCCTGACAGGAATGTCTGGGTATCATCTTTCTCTTAAATATTTACCTCCTAATTACCATGTTAAACAGTACCACTATGCTCATACTACGAATGCTTTCAGAAAGGGCAATTAAATATCAAAATGATGTCTTTTTATGTTTTATTGATTTCACTAAAGCATTCGACAAAGTGCAACATGAAAAATTATTTTAAATTTTCACTAAACTAAACATTGACAGAAGGGACCAACAACTGCTTCAAAATTTATATTGGAATCAAACAGCAGCAGTAAAAATTGATGATATTGTAAGTAAGCAGTTGGACTAAAATTCAAAGAGGAGTTAGACAGGGATACATTGCCTCACCAGAATTATTTAATACCTATAGTGAAATGATTCTCAGAGAAATAGAAGACTTAGATGGGATAAAAAATTGGAGGTATTAACATCAACAATATAAGATAAGCAGACGCTACCACCCTAACAGTATGTGCTGCAGAAGACCTACAAAACCTCCTAGACAAAGTAGTACAAACAAGTGAAGATTTTGGTCTAACCATCAACTGTAAAATAAAACAACAAATATATGGTAATATCAAAACAGCAGGATACTCCCAACAGCCAATTGTACATCAGTAACCAAGAGATTGAACAAAAAACCAGCTTTAATTACCTTGGTAGCTTTATAATCACAAGATGCTAGAAGTAAAGTAGAAATAAAAAGAAGAATTGCCATTGCTAAAACCAACTTCCAAAAAATGAAACCCATTTTTATCAACAGACACATTTCTATGACAACAAGGCTTCGGCTTCTAAAATGTTATATCTGGTCAACCTTGCTGTATGCTTCCGAAACATGGACTATGACACTAGAAATCCAAAAGAAACTTAGAAGCAACAGAAATATGGTTTCTTAGAAGAATGTTGAAAATATCATATAGAGATAGGGTAACTAATGAGACAGTACTCCAACGTGCCCATACAAAAAGATCTTTAATGAGAACACTAAATGAGAGGAAACTTAAATTCCTGGGCCATGTCATCAGAAAGGGAGAAATAGAATGCCTTACATTACAAGGCTGTATGCCTGGGAAACGCGGAAGAGGAAGGCAAAGAAGAAAATATATGGATACTGTGAAAGAACTAACAGATCTAAGTGTGCAAGATATCATTGACGCTGTGAGGGATCGTTCGATGTGGAGAGCCATGATCGCCCAAGCGTGTAATGTGCAAGGCACATGAAGAAGAAGACTATACTCATTACAACATTTGTATTCCCTTTCATATAAAACTGTGTTACCACAAGGTTATCACACACGAACGAGTGCCCTCTTATATACTCCTCTGAACAAGTATCCACACAAGTCTCTGGCATTCCAAATGGTCAGTAACCACCATTCACAACCGGTGGCCCTGTTTTACCAAACTACCCAATGCTGTCTGACAGCTGGCTCCTTACAAAAACCCTCACACCACACACAAATATACACCAAACTTTTATATCTACCAGTTCAGCTTTCCATTGGGAGATATAAAAGGATTTATTCAAAACCGAAGGTCTTCGGGAGAGAACCCGTTTCTCCCCTCATGACACAATGTTTCATACTTTTTGTACACTAAGACAACAAATGATTAACTGCAGCTGCAACGGCTACAATCATCTACGTTTACGTTTTGAATGTAGTTAACTTTCCACAATGGTAGCACATCCCTACTAGCAGAAAGTCTTTGATTATTTGGATACTGGTGGCTGGTCTGATAGTTTCTGATCACAAACAGCAGACACCCAAAATATACCTTTTTTGTTTCAGTGTTGAGGGATAGCTACCTGTCCTGAACTATGCATTAAGTGGCGAGGGTATGACTTTAATGGTGTATTAATACAGGAGATGGCCGCTTAATGCTTTCCCTGATTCATCTTGAGGTTTCAATAACCACCAATTACCAGAAATAGCTTCTATTGTTCTACCTAATGTAGTTTCAATCTTAATGTCTCGCCCCCAGTCATTGGTTTCAATAGCCTTAACATAGTAGTGTTTTATTTTTGTGAACATTGGTTCTCATTTCTTTCATTCTCATTCCCTAACTCTTTCACCATTACATTAATGACTGTATCAGTGCTGCTTCTGCACCTCTGTAGCATTCATTAATTTAATTAACTTCACTACCATCTTCTACCCTGCTATCAAATTCACTTGGACTATTTCTGACACTTCTTTTCTTTTTCTAGATCTCGCTGTCTCCATCTCAGGAGACAAACTATCCACTGATATTTACTATAAATCCACTGACTCACTGCTGCTTACACTACACCTCTTCCCATCCTGTTTCTTGTAAGGATGCCATACCTTTCTTCCCAGTTTCTTCGTCACCACTGCATCTGCTGTTAAGGTGAAGTTTTCTGTTCCAGGACATCTGACATGTCCTCCTTCTTCAGGAAGCCTTCTGCTGTGGTTGACAGTGCCCAAAATCACATCTCTTTTGTTTCTCAGACTTATGCTGTCACACCATTTCCCCTCAGATGGAACGGAGATATAAGGTTCTCTTAGTCCTTACCTTTCACCCTTTGAGCCTCAGCATTTAGCCTCAGCTACTACTCTTCAACATTTCTGTCAGCTGCAACATAATTCCATCACCAGCTGCTGCTTCTCCTCCCCACCCTTTTCTGCCATCTGCAGGGAGCATTCACTCCATGACTCCTTGATCCGTTCATCTCTCCACATCCATCCCTCCTTTGCCCTTGATCCCTGCTGCATTGTAGTTGTAACACTTGTCCTTGAATCTCTTTTCTTATCACCATCCAGGGACCTAAACAGTCCTTCCAGGTGAGGCAAAGGTTTACATGGATCTCCTTCAACCTTGTCTACTGCATATGGTGCTACTGATCTACATCGACTAGATCAAATGCAGGCTTAATGACTGTTTCATAGAACACCTACACTCAGTACACTGTGATCAACCTGAGGTATCAGATGCAGACTGTTTCATCTCCCTTTCCCATTCTCACACTGACCTGTCCATCCATCTAATGCTAGGCTGAAGCCCAACACAGACTGGAGGAGCAACACCCAATGGCATGAATTCCAATTTTAGGTAACTGCCCCACCCCGCACATGCTTTTCCTCTTTCCATCCCTTCCCCCTTTCCTCTTTCTGGTCCTCCAGACCTCTGTTTCTGTTTGGACCCTTCTCCCCGCCCCACCGACTTCATCCACCCATTTTACTGTTTTTTCCCCATAATACCTCCAATAGTTAATCAACTCTCCCTTCTACTCTAATGATTCCCATTCTCACTTCCTTACTGAATGTGTATTTAATACTTAAGTAATATTTTGATTAATATAGAAATTATAATGCTTAATTAAGCATTCTTTGATTACATAATTCATTATGAATTATATGTAAGAAGTATTAATGGCATATGTCATTACGCCACCACATCTTGTGTGCACACCTCACTGAAAGTAAAACGAAGCGTACACATTCTCCTGGACGCCCGTGTTTTACATTTGATTAGTTTCTGTAGTTACACAACATAACAGTGGTGATGAGGAAGTTTTAAAATGAACCCGAGACAACTACCCACCTGTTGAAGTACAGCCCATTTCTTTTTCTTTGCAAGTGGGGCAGGAGGCAGACAGAGGGAGACATTTAAGTTACAAAAGAAGTGCAGCTTGGGTTTTTTTTCGCGAGGAAAGGGGCAGTCGAGTCTAAAAAGATGACAGAAAAAAGACAAAGTTCACAGGTTCATAAACAGTGTTCATTATAAATAATAAGTTTTCAAAAGCAGAAAAATATATCCGAAAAATAGACATGTTCAATTGCACAACAGGAAACTGGGTGATGTATACTGAACAAACTGAGCAGTATCTTGAAGCAAGTGAAATAGCTAAAGAAAACCGAGTGCCAGTGTTGATGAGTGCATTGGGTGGAAGAGCATACAATTTGCTTAAAGTTTAACTTGAAACTAGCTGAAATGAGCTTTGCTGATATTGTGAAAGTAATGCAGGAACATTTAGAATCAAAACCATTGTTGATTGCAGAAAGCTTTAGATTTCATAAGCAGAATCAAAAGGAATGAGAGTCCATTTCAACATGTAGCTGAACTGGAGAAATTGAGCATTGTCAGTTCAATGATGGGCTTAATCATGCACTGAAAGATCGTTTAGTTTTTGAATCATACAGAAAAACATTCAAAAGCAGCTGCTTTTGGAATTGGATACTAGTTCAGCTGTTTCGATCATTACACAAAATGAGTTTGACCAACATTTCAAATATACAGAACTGAAGCCTGCAGATATCCAATTAAGAACTTACATTGGAGAAAAGATAATTCATGTGTGATTGACATTTGTAACAGTGAACATTCAACAAGCCACATTAAGTTTGTGTTGTAGCGATGTGCTACACACACAGCTAGAAATAACGACACGCAGTCTGTAAGTTGCACTCGAGACTAGTTTATTCAAACTTTGCGGCACTGGCTTTTATGCAGTTCCGTTTCTGCCCTCTCTGGGCGGAAATGACATCAGAGATGCATTACAAAAGTCTCTTCCCTCGCGTGGGCTTTCTCCCCTTGCTGGTGAAGAAGAAAGCTCAGCTCCATTTTGGGGCTGGCCTCTCTGCCAATGCGCGTTTTGTGAGCCGGATCGCCTGTGTAGAAAGTGGGTTGCCACATAACCCCCACCCCCCACCCAGAAACCGGCGATACACCCCCCAATGTCCACAGTCTGGATCAGTCTCTGTCTGGGCGGTCTGCCTCTGTGCCGTGGTCCCTGAAACTCAACCGGCTTTGCCAAGTCCACATGGGCTGGTTTGCGTTGGTCCACCGTGAAAACCTCCTCTTTCCCCCCAATGTCCAGAACGTACGTGGACCCGTTATTCCTGATCACTTTGAACGGCCCCTCGTACGGCCGCTGTAGCGGTGCCCAGTGTGCGCCCCTTCGTACAAATGTAAACTTACAGTTCTGTAGGTCTTTGGGTACACAGGTCGGGGTCTGTCCATGCTGTGAAGTGGGTATGGGGGCAGTTGGATCGTCCATTCTGGGGTGCACCAGCATCGCGGCGTCTGCCAAGGCTTTAACGAAAGCATCTGAGTCCTCTTTGTCCCAAGTAACATCCTTGCCTTTACCCGACATCAGGGTGAACAAAGGGCGCATGATACGGGCTGCTGAGGGGAGGAAGCGGTGGTAGAAGTTCACCATACCAACGAATTCCTGCAGGCCTTTGACTGTGTTGGGCTGGGCGAAATGGTGGATTGCGCCTACCTTGGCGGGCAGAGGTGTTGCCCTGTCTTTGGTAATCCTGTGGCCCAGGAAGTCGATGGTGTTGAGTCCGAACTGACATTTGGCCGGGTTGATCGTGAGGCTGAAATCACTCGGGCGGGAGTAGAGCTGGTGGAGGTGGGACAGATGCTCCTGACGACTACTGCTGTCTATGAAGATGTCGTTCAAATAAATGAATGCAAAGTCCAGGTCGCGTCCCACCGCATCTATTAGCCGCTGGAACGTCTGTGCGACATTCTTCAGGCCGACCGGCATTCGGAAGAATTTGAACAGGCCGAACGGGGTGATGAGTGCTGTTTTGGTGATGTCCTCAGGGTGTACCAGGATTTGATGGTATCCCCGGATGAGGTCTATTTTGGAAAAGATGATTGCCCCGAGCAGGTTTGCTGCAAAGTCCTGGATGTGCGGCACGGGGTAGCGGTCTGGCGTTGTAGCCTTGTTCAGTCTGCAGTAGTCGCCACATGGTCTCCAGCCCCCGGCTGCTTTGAGCACCATGTGCAGGGGAAAGGCCCATGGGCTGTCGGACCGCCGTATGATCCTCAATTCCTCCATCCTCTTGAATTCCTGCTTCGCCGGGGGAGCCTTCATGCGCGGGCGTGGAGGGGTGGTCCCTGGGTCGGAATGTAGTGCTGTACTCCGTGTCTGCGCGTGGCTGCCGTGAACTGCGGTTCCAGAACCGATGGAAATGCCGCCAGGATTCTGGTGAATTCGTTGTCAGACAGCGTGATGGAGTCCAGGTGTGGGGCCAGCAACTTGGCTTCACCCAGGAAGAACATCTGGAAAGTCTTGGCATGGACCAGTCTTTTCCCTTGCAAGTCAACCAGCAGGCCTTGAGCTCGCAAAAGTCCGCCCCAAGGAGTGGTTGGGCCACGGCGGCCAGTGTGAAGTCACACGTGAACAGGCTGGCGCTGAACTGTAGCTGCACTGTGCGGGTGCCGTAGGTCCGTATCATGCTGCCGTTTGTGGCCTTCAGGGTGGGTCCCAGCTCCCTGTTGCCGGGGCAACTAATTGTATGCTGTGTCCCGATGGAGGCATGAGGAACTGGAGAGGGGCGAGGAGTGGGAGGGCGTTCCTGCCTCTGGGTTGAAGGCCATGTGTCAGTTCATTATCACCGTGCAGGCTGAGGAAAAGGAGAGGCTGGATCGCACAGTGGACCCACTGGGGGCTTCTGATGACGCCCAACCCTCAGCTTACTGTGACGTGACTGCTCTGAAGACCAGGCAGCTGCCAGAATTAAGTCCTGAGGAAGTGGCAGCTGCTCAGCGAGATGACTCGGGCATTGGCACTATTTGGTACATGGTTGAAAAGGGAAATATGGCGTGGATGGAGAAGACGAAACATGCTTCGGTGCCTCCGTTACTGAGGGAATGGCCTCGGTTGAAGATGAAGAGCCAAAATTTATACCGGGTAACGTCACCTCCGGACTGACCTCGGTGCTGGCAGCTGGTCCTGCCTGAGAAGTCTCGGTAGGTTGTGTTGAAGTCACTGCATGATGACTCTGGATATTTGGGGGTGGAAAAGGGGATTGCTCAAAGACCGGTTTTACTGTCCCGGAATGAAGTCGGAGGTCGAAGAGTACTGCAAGTCGTGCATTCGTTGCATATGCTAGAAGACACTTTGTCACACTTGCAGATTGCAGGGCCACTGGACCTGGTGTGTTTGGATTTCCTGGCCATCGAACCAGATACCAGCAACACGGACCACTACACTAGATATGCTCAGGCTTTTCCTACCAAGGACCAGAGGGCGACTACCAGTGACGGGACTTTGAGAGTAGGCTCATACAAGAGTTATTGGGCATGCTGGGAGTTGAGAAATCGAGGACCATGCCCTATCATCCGCAGAGCGATCCCCAGCCTGAGAGGTTTAATTGGACCTTGCTAGATATGCGTGGGACCCTGGAGATTAGCAAGAAGAGCCGGTGGAGTCAACATATTGGGCACCTGGTTCACTGTTACAACTGCTACAGGGTACTCGCCATATTACCTGATGTTTGGGTGCAAGGCGCGATTACCCGTTGACTTTTGTTTTGGGACTGATGAGGGTGGAGTGCTGCTGAAGTATTATCTGAAGTATGTGTCTGATATGGGGAGAGAGCTAAAAAGGGCTTACGAATTGGCTGAGGTGGCGGCTGCCAAGCAGAATCAGGGAAATAAGAGGAGGTATGACCAGAAAGTGAAGTTCTCCCAGCTCCTGCCAGGAGACCGAGTCCTCATAATTGGGATTACCTGGAAAGCACAAATTGGCTGACCACCGGGCAGCCACACCCTATGTGGTGGAGTACCTGGAAAGCACAAGTTGGCTGACCACCGGGCAGCCACACCCTATGTGGTGGAGAGTCAGATGCCAAACCTACCGGTTTTCCAGATGAGGCCCGAGGACAGAAAAGGGCCTGTCAGGATTCTCCATCAGAACCACCTGTTGCCCCTGGGACAAGAGGTGCAGGTAGATCGGGAGCCCGACTTGGAGGCTACGGCTAGTACAAGGATTCTACGAACATGCAAAGTGATGGAAGAGCCCACCTGGGAAGAGACTGGGCCGGGCCCAGCCCCTATTGATTCGGAGGATGATGATTCGGATGAGTGGTACGTGCTGCCGTTCACTGATTCCCCCGTGATGGAGGAAGAGACTCCTGGTAAGGGGGGCTATTGGTGGGCAGCTGGGGGTACCGCAGGATGCTGAATGAGAGGAGGTGAGGCCTGAGCAAGAGACAGGGGGTTCTGGGATGCAGAGGGGCTTGAGTGACCACTCGCAGGAGGGTTTGCCACGTAGCCCCAAAGTGTCTCCTATAGTGTCTGAGGCGGAAGGGCTAGAAGAGGGGGTGCAGAGGTGTTAGAGAATTAGGAACCCCCTGGATAGGTTGACCTATGTAGCACCTGGGGAACAGGGCGGGATTTCTACTGTTTTGGGAGCTATGTCACTGCTTTCTGCACTTGGATTGGGCTCTGTGTTTTGCAGGAAGGGTTGGCAAATTATTTGAACGTCATGAGGGCATAACTAAATTCGGTGGAGGGAAAATGTAGGGTTCTCAGTAATATTAACTGCTAAGACTAATGAAATGGATTCTCTGTAGCTGCGATGTTTGGGTTATAACTATAGATAACGGGTAGTTAACCAATGGGAGGCATGTTATTCTTTCTTGTATGTCTGGGAACTGGGTTTTTTTGGGCTTTCGGTCGAGGGGGAACGAGAGGAAGGACATGTGTGGAGAGCGCAGAGACTACCAGGCGGCGGAGTCAGGAATCCGAAGGTCCAAGTGTCAGCGGTTCGGTAGAGGTTGTTCGGTGGAGGAATACCTGCTGCGTGAGTGCCAATGATTTATTGTGCACAAACTATTCTATTAAAAGTGGTGCCTTTCTTTTTTTTATTTCATTTTATATTTTGTTTCTCTACTAACCACATCGCCAAAGTAAGAGTTATAAAGTGTAATCATTTAATCGCATCTTGTGTACTGGCTGATATTTTACGTTGTGGGTTTGTACCAGGGCGCATTACACAGTGTCCACACAAACATATTACACCGTTTGGCGGGGCCAATGCCAGCTTCCCCTAGACGAACGCGAGTTAATTGAGCCTAAGCATTACAACTATTACAAGGGAGAAGGTGCTAAAAAAACTGAAAGACCTGAAAATACATAAGTTGCCTGGACCAGCTGAAGATTGTGGAGGTATTAGTGATGATCTTTTCAAGAATCATTGGACTCTTGCATGGTTCCAGAGGACTGGAAAATTGCAAATGTCACTACTGTTTAAGAAAGGAGGGAGGTAGCAGCAAGGAAATTATAGGCCAGTTAGCCTGACCTCAGTGGTTGGGAAGATGTTGGAGTCAATTGTTAAGGATGAGGTGATGGAGTACTTGGTGACACAGGACAAGATAGGACAAAGTCAGCATGGTTTCCTTCAGGGAAAATCCTGCCTGATGAACCTGTTGGAATTCTTTGAAGAGATTACAAGTACGATCGATAAAGAGGATGCAGTGGATGTTGTATATTTGGATTTTCAGAAGGCCTTTGACAAGGTGCCACATATGAGGCTGCTTACCAAGTTAAGAGCCCATGATATTACAGGAAAGTTACTGGCATGGTTACAGCATTGGCTGATTGGTAGGAGGAAGTGAGTGAGAATAAAGGGATTCTTTTCTGGTTGGTTGCCAGTGTCGAGTGGTGTTCTGCAGGGGCTTGTGTTGGGACCACTTCTTTTTATACTGTATGTGAATGATTTACATGATGGAATAGATAGATGACTTTGTTGCCAGGTTTGCAGATGATACAAAGATTGGTGGAGGGGCAGGTAGTGTTGAGGAAACAAAGGCTGCAGAATGACTTAGACAGATTAGGAGAATGGGCAAGAGAGTGGCAATACAATGTTGGAAAATGCATGGTCATGCACTTCAGTCGAAGAAATATATGTGCAGACTGTTTTCTAATTGGGGAGAATATCTGAGGTGCAAAGGGACTTGGGAGTCCTTGCGCAGAACACTGTAAAGGTCAACTTGCAGGTTGAGTCGGCGAGGAAGGCAAGTGTAATGTTAGCATTCATTTCAAGACATCTCAAATTATAAGAGAAAGAATGTGTTGCTGATGCTTTATAAGGCACTGGTGAGGCTTCGTCTTGAGTATTGTGAACAGTTTGGGCCTCATTATCTAAGAAAATATGTGCTGGCATGGAAACAGAAGCATAGAGTGGGAGTGGGCATTGGAGTGGGCTTAAAGGAGGTTCATAAGGATGATTCTGGGAATGAAAGGGTTGTCATATGAGAAATGTTTGATGGCTTTGGGCCTGTATTCCTTGGAAATTAGAAGGATGGGGGTGATCTCATTGAAATCTTCCGAATGTTGAAAGGCCTAGACAGGGTAGATGTGGAGAGGAAGTTTCCCATGGTGGGGGAAGTCTAGAACAAGAGGGCACACCTTTGGCTAAATAAATTTCACTGCATCTCTGTTTTAAATGAACGCACTCTATTGTGGAATTTGTTACCACAGGCAGCTGTGGAGGCCAGGTCACTGGGCATATTTAAAGTGGAGATTGATAGATTCTTGGTTGGCTGGGACATCAAATGTTACAGGGGAAGGACCAGGGAATGAGGCTGAAGAGGGGGACAAAAAGGATCAGCCATGATTAAATGGTGGAGCAGACTCAGTGTGCCAGATGGCCTAATTCTGCTCCTATGTCTTAAGGGGTCCTGTTGGTAAGAGTGTTTTGGCTTCAGCTGAAGATAGAGAACCATGTTGTCCAACTTGGGAATGTTGTGTCAATCAGTTGTTACTTTCTGTCCAGTGGAAGATTCAGGAGAGCTGGGCAGGATCAGATTTCTGAAGGAGGGTAGTCAGGTTTGGGGTCTTCAGGCAGGAGCTGTGGAGCGGGACACAAGGAAGATGCCTCAGAATGCTGTTGGAAGGAGAGTCCCTGTTGCAAGAAGTGCTTTGTGCAGATGAATTGCTCCAAGGAGCAAGGAAGGGCCGTTCTACTGAGAGAGCTAGTTCATTGAAGTAGGTCTTCAAGGGCAATTCGGACTGTGGTGGGTGCTTGGTCCAAAGCATGAATAAAATGATACACCCCCTGACTACTTCAGAAATGACCTCCAACGTTTATGTGCACATTGAGACTGGTTTAACTGTAATGGGCCCTTTTAACTATTTTTTTCTTTCTCTGTTAACTATTTGAAAAAGTTGAAAACAGGTAAATATACTTTCTTTATAATTTTATGCTGATGTACAATCTGTCATTTCTGGGTTACTGATAACTGTGTATGGGCAGTATTTACACAACATTTGCTCAAATCAAGGTTCTTTTAATCGGAACGTCCCAATGTTTCTGGTTGGTTGAACCCCAAATCATACCGATCCTTGATGTATATTTTTTATGAAAGATGGTCTTCTCACCACTTAATCGTGGCTGTTAACAGAGTTTGCTCATGAGCCAAGTTTGTATAGGGTCAATGGTAAGAGGGTTACACTTAGATAAGCCCCGAAAACTACTCACAGTGTTTGAAATGAGGCCTCATCAGTGCCTTATGTAGCCCCAGCATTACATCTTTGTTTTTATATTCAGAATCCTCTGACTCAGCAAGAGCTGCCATCCTTTAGACTGACCTAATTTTATTTCATTTTAAGAAAAGATTAAGTGACGTCATAAGAAAATGTCATAGAGTAAACATATCACTATTTTCTTTTGCTCAAGCATTTCTCTCCCTTGCTACCTCACTGTTAAAATGTGGTATATTCAGTTCAAAGAATTGTGAAGTCAGGAGGGGTTTATTCAGCCCACCATGACACAGCTGGCTGTTTGATGGGGGTGGGGGGGAAGGGACAGCCAAAATAGAGTTCCTCTCTTTTCACCCATTTTAGAGTTTTCAAGTTCATATTGAGTTTCATTTTTAGAAAGTTACTTAAATCAACAGTGATTCCGTTTAGACTCACTGTTATCTCTGGGGCCAGAGCCAAAACTCTAAACTCACATATGTGATGGTGCCAAGAATCATCTGCATTATCTTAAGAACTGACTTTGCCAAGAAGTTATAGGGCCTCCCCTCCTTTTCAGGTGAATGTGAAAGATTTCTTGGTACTATTTCAAAGAAGAACAGTGAAGTTCTCCCCAACATTCTAGTATATTTTTTATTGCTCAATCACCGTCATTGCTAAAATCTGATCAGTATCATTGTAGACAAACAGGCTGTTGAGCTTCCAATATTACATTAGTGATTGCAATTTCAAAAGAACCTCATTGGCAATAAAGCTCAAGGAGATGATTTGATACCGTAAGAAGTATTCTATAAAATCCTGCAAGTTTTCATGTATGCCTTGTTTTCTTTCACTACTATCTTTTCAGACATTTTATTCCAGACTGTAATCTTGATCCCAGACCTATTGCCAAATATCTTTAAACTGTGATTACCGAGTGAAGAAACTTGACTTAAACAATATTTGTAATTTTTTTAAAAAAATTGTTGAATCTAAATAAAAATAAAAATAAATAAAAATCTAAATAAAAATTAATTGTTTGACTAGGCAACACAAGGTCCCTGCAATTCACCAAAGCCAAGTATGTTGGACTTCGTCAACAAGGCAAAATGGGAGGCTTGGAATTCACTTGGGAAAACATCCAAGGTAACTTCATGTATTTAAATTGGAAGCTTTTTTTTTTACAAAAAAAGAAAGTTTAAATTGAAAGTCTTTACAGTAATTTCTGCATAAATTATTATCTGTGTATACCTTTTCTAGTTCACTAAATATTAAAAAATACAGTAGGCTCAGTTAGTAATTTTTAATAGTTAATTTTTAGCTTCTGCATTTACTACAATAATATTCAGCTTGCTACTCTGCAGTTTTTGATCACTCTGTAGATGTGATTAAAAAAAATCATAGTTGACTAATCCCTAACTGACCAAGTAAACTACGTAGTTCTAATTAAGAAGACAACCAAATCAACTTTTATAATCTAATTGAAAACAGACAAAGTGGTGTTAAATTGTTTCTCTGAAGAGTAAGAAAATAGATTCACCAAGATAAGAATATTGGAAATAAAAGCAATAGTAAGCCATTTGTCTCCTCATACTTGTTTTATCATCAGTTAGATCACTGTTGGATCTTTCGTCTCAATACCAGATTCCTGAATATCACTTCACTCCCCTGTATCTCCTCAATTAATAGTTAATTTTTAAATTTACTCAATAACCTTGTCTTCACAGCCCTCTTGGATAAAGTATTCCAAAGATTTATTACCCTCTGGATGAAGGAATTCTATCTCCGTATTTTGAGATTGTATCTCTTGATTCTAGAAACTGTAGCCAGAGAGTATAGGCTCAGACTACTTAATCACACCTCATATAATAAACCCATCATCTTGGGTATCAATGTTTGCTATACTACTTGAGAGAGGGAGACCAAATTTACACACTCTATTCCAGATGTCATCTCACCAATGGTCTTTTATAATTGGAGCAAGATGTCTTCACTCTCAAATCCTCTTGCAATTAATTCCTGCATTTCTTATGCTTTCCTAACTATGTGTTAACTTTAATTATTTTGTGAACGATGGCATTCAAGTTCCTCTTAGCACAAGATCATTTCACTCTCTCATTATATATTAAAAAAACTCCACTTTTTTAAAAACTAAATTGATGATCTCAACACATTTCTGCAATCCATCTCCCACATTCCTGCTCATCCACTTTTCCTTACCTGTGTTTCTCTGTGTTCTCCTTACAGCCTACACTGCCACTTGGCTTTGTATCACCTGCAGATTTGGATATATAACACCTGATGCCTCTTGATATAGAAGTGAACAGCTAGCATCAGTCACTGTAGAACCCACTGGAAATAGCCTCCCAGTCTGAAACCTGCCCATTTATTTCTTTGTTTTTTGTCAGTTAACCGGTTCTAATCCATGGTAATACATTCTTGCCAGTACCCTTCAATGTGTCTGTGCCTTTGCAACAATATCAAATGATTGCTCTTGTAGATAGATAGATACACAATTTTTTTGCAACTCCAAAGCAGCTTTATCAGTTATAGCAGCAAAAAAAGACCCAAAATCAAAACAGAATTGCTGCCAGCCTACAACCCCAGGTGGAGTTATTATACTTGCATGACACACCCTCAGTTCCATTGAAATAATTGTTGCAAAGAATAAAATTCCTTATTCTGATCATAATATACAGGAGCAGAATTAGGTCATTTGGCCCGTTGAGTCTTTTCCACCATTTCATCATGACTGATTCATTTCCCCTCTCAGCCTCACTCTTCTGCCTTCTCCCTGTAACCCTTCCTGTCCAAACTAATCAAGAATTTATCACTCTCTGCCTTAAATATACCCAATGACTTGACCTCACAGCTGCCGTGGCAATGAATTCCACAGATTCACCACTCTCTGGCTAAAGAAATTCCTCCTCATCTCTGTTCTAAAAGGACACTCCTCTATTCTGAGGCTGTGTCCTCTGGTCCTGGACTATTCCACCACAGGAAAAATCTTCTCCGTATCCACTCTATCAAAGCCCTTCAAAATTCAATAGGTTTCAATGAGGTCATCCTTCATCGTTCTGAATTCCAGGGGTAGAAGCCCTGAGCCATCAAACACTCTTCGTATGACAAGCCTTTAAATACTGGAATCATTTTTGTGAACCTCCTTTGAACCCTCTCAGATGTCAGCACATCTTTTTTTAGATAGAGGGCCCAAAGCTGCTCACAAAACATCAAGTAGGGCCTCACCAGTGCTTTATAAAGCCTCAACATTACATTGTTGCTTTTATATTCCAGTCCTCTTCAAATGAATGATAACATTGCATTTGCCTTCCTCACCAACTCAACATGCAAACAAACCTTTAGGTAATCCTGCATAAGGGCTCCCAAATTCCTTTGTGCCTCAGATTTTTGTATTTTCTCTCAATTTAGAAAATAGACTACCCTTTCATTTCTTCTACCAAAGTGCATGACCGTACACTTCCTGGCGCTGTATTCCATCTGCCACTTCTCGCCTCATTCTCCGAATCTATCTTGTATCTTTGTGTAGCCTCTCTACTTCCTCAAAACTACCTGCTTCTCTACCTATCTTAGCATCGTCTGCAAACTTTTCAACAAAGTCATCATTTCCATCATCCAAGTCATTGACATATAATGTAAAAAGAATCGATCCCAGCACAGACCCCTGTGGAACACCACTAGTCACCAGCAGTCAAACAGAAAAGGCTCCCTTTAACCCACTCTCCAATTAGCCATTGCTTTATGCATGCTAGTATTTCTCCTGTAATATCATGGGCTCTTTTCTTGTTAAGCAGCCTCATGTGTGGCACCTTGTCAGAGGCCTTCTGAAAATCCAAATACACATCATCAACTGATTCTCCTTTGTCTGTCCTGCTTGTTATTTCTTTAAAGAATTCCAACAGATTTGTCAGGAACAATTTTCCCTTGAGGAAACCATGCTGACTACAGCCTATTTTATTGTGTGCCTCAAGTACCCTGAAACCACATCCTTAGCAATCGACTCTTAACATCTTCCCAACCACTGAGGTCAGACTAACCGGTCTATAATTTCCTTTCTTCTGCCTCTCTCCCTTCTTGAAGAGGGAATGACATTTGCAATTTTCCAGTCCTCTGAAGCCATGCCAGAATCTAGTGATTCTTGAAAGATCATTAATAATGCCTCCACAATCTCTTCAGCCACCTCTTTGAGAACACTGGGGTGTAGTCCATCTTGTGCAGGTGACTTATCTACCATCAGATCTTTCAGATACCCAAGAACCTTCTCCCTAGTAATGCCAACTTTCAAACTTCTACCATTCTGCTGTTGTCTTCCACAGTGAAAACTGATGCAAAATACTTATTCAGTTTATCCACCATTTCCTTGCCCCCATTACTACCTCTTCAGGAAGAGGTACAGTTGACGTTTCGGGCCGAGACCCTTCGTCAGGACTAACTGAAAGAAGAGTTAGTAAGAGATTTGAAAGTGGGAGGGAGAGGGGTGATCTGAAATGATAGAAGACAGGAGGGGGAGGAATGGAGCCAAGAGCTGGACAGGTGATTGGCAAAAGGGATATGAGAAGATCATGGGACAGGAGGCCTAGGGAGAAAGAAAAGGGGGAGGGGGGAAGCCCAGAGGATGGGCAAGGGGTATAGTGAGAGGGACAGAGGGAGAAAAAGGAGAGAGAAAAAGAAAGTGTGTATATAAATAAATAATGGATGAGGTACGAGGGGGAGGTGGAGCATTAGCAGAAGTTTGAGAAGTCAATGTTCATGCCGTCAGATTGGAGGCTACCCAGACAGAATATAAGGTGTTGTTCCTCCAACCTGAGTGTGGCTTCATCTTTACAGTAGAGGAAGCCGTGGATGGACATATCAGAATGGGAATGGGACGTGGAATTAAAATGTGTGGCCGCTGGGAGATCCTGCTTTCTCTGGTGGACAGGGCGTAGGTGTTCAGCGAAACGACGCGAGCAGGCATGAACTTCAGATTACGGCTCCTGCCATTGATCTCGCCGGCTCCAACACCCCAGGGCATATTCAAAACCCAGACTCCAGCAACGACCATGGACACCTTCAAAGCAATTGCACAACCACCAACTGCGACTCCAGCCTTGAACTCCAGGCCGGGTCTTCACATGCTGCTATTGTGACTTCTGTCTCCCCTTCCCACACCACAACGCTGCAACCCAGTCTCCCTCAGATCCCACCGTCAGCTCCTGCGCCCTCAGAGCCTTTCTAGATCTTTCTGTCTCTATCTCTGGAGACAGCTTATCTACTAATGTCTACTATAAGCCTACTGACTCTCACAGCTGTCTGGACTATTCCTCTTCTCACCCTGTCTCTTGCAAAAATGCCATCCCCTTCTCGCAATTCCTCCGTCTCCGCCGCATCTGCTCTCAGGATGAGGCTTTTCATTCCAGGACGAGGGAGATGTCCTCCTCTTTTAAAGAAAGGGGCTTCCCTTCCTCTATCATCAACTCTGCTCTCAAATGCATCTCCCCCATTTCACGCACATCTGCTCTCACTCCATCCTCCCGCCACCCCACTAGGAATAGGGTTCCCCTTGTTCTCACCTACCACCCCACCAGCCTCCGGTTCCAATATAATTCTCCGTAACTTCCACCACCTCCAACGGGATCCCACCACTAAGCACATCTTTCCCTCCCCCGCCCCCCCGCTTTCCGCAGGGATCGCTCCCTACGCGACTCCCTTGTCCATTCATCCCCCCCATCCCTCCCCACCAATCTCCCTCCTGGCACTTATCCTTGTAAGCGGAACAAGTGCTACACATGCCCTTACACTTCCTCCCTCACCACCAGTCAGGGCCCCAGACAGTCCTTCCAGGTGAGGCGACACTTCACCTGTGAGTCGACTGGGGTGATATACTGTGTCCAGTGCTCCCGGTGTGGCCTTCTATATATTGGCGAGACCCGACGCAGTCTGGGAGATCGTTTTGCTGAACACCTACGCTCTGTCCGCCAGAGAAGGCTTTTTCTAGTTGCCTTCTGATGATTTTTAAAAGCTTCCCAATCCTCTAATTTCCTATTACTTTTTGCTTTATTACATGCCCTCTCTTTGGCTTTTATGTTGGCTTTGATTTGTTAGCCACGGTTGTGTGATCTTGCCTTTAGAATACTTCTTCCTCTTTGGGATGTATATACCCTGTGCCTTCCGAATTGCTTCTGGAAATTTCAGCTATTGCTGCTCTGTCATCATCCCTGCCAGTGTTCCTTTCCAATCAATTCTAGCTAGCTCCCCTCTCATGCCTCCATACTTCCCTTTACTCCACTGTAATACTGATATATCTGACTTTAGCTTTTCCTTCTCAATTTGCAGGGTGCATTCTATCATATTGTCATTACTTTCCCCAAGGGTTTCTTTACCTAAGCTCTCTAATCAATTCTGGTTCATTGCGCAACACCCAATCCGGAATAACTGATTCCCTAGTGGGCTCAACTGTGAATTGCTCTAAGAAGCCATCTCATAGGCATTCAACAGTTCACCCACTTGGGATCCAGCACCAATCTCGTTTTCCCAATCTACTGCATATTGAAATCCCCCGCGACTATTGTAACATTGTCCTTTTGAAATGCGTTTTCTATCTCCCATTGTAAGTTGTAGACCACATCCTTACTACTTTTTGGGGGTCTGTTATTAACTCTCATCAGGGCTTTTTCCCCTTGCAGTTCTTTAACTCTGCCCACAAACATTCAACACCTTCCAACCCAATGTCACCTGTTTCTAATGATTCGATTTTTTACCAACAGAGCCACGTCACCCCCTCTGCCTACCTGCCTGTCCTTTTGATACATCTGTATCCTTGGGTGTTAAGCTCCCAGCCATAATCTTCTTTCAGCCACAATTCAGTGATACCCACAACATCATGCATGCCAATCTGCAACTGTGCAACAGGTTCATTTACCTTATTCCGTGCCTTTTCAAATATAATACCTCCAGTCCTGTATTCACAATCTGTATTCACCCTTTTCGATTTTGCCCACCTTTCACATTGCAACTCATCCTGGTAACTGCAATTTTGCCTTACTAGCCTGTCCTTTGCTAGCAGTCTCACCACACAGTACACGCTGCCTCTCTTTGTAAATCAGCATCCTCAGCATTATCACTCTGGTTCCCATCCTCCTGCCACATCAGTTTAAAACCCCCTTCACCACCCTGAACAACTCTAGCAAACCTGCCTGCAAGGTTTTTGGTTCCCCTTGGGTTCAGGTGTAACATGTGCCTTTAGTACAATTCGTACCTTCCTCAGAAGAGATTGCAATGGTCCATAAACCTGAACTCCTACCCCCTGCACCCAGTTCTTCAGCCGCACATTCACCTACCAAATCATCCTATTCTTGCCTTCACTGGTGTGTAGCACAGGCAGTAATGCTACCCTGAAGGTCCTGTTTTTCAGCTTTCTGCCGAGCTCCTTAAAATCTCTTACAGGACCTCCTCACCTGTTCTACCTATGTCATTGGTGCCAGTATGTACCGAGACTTCCAGCTGCTCTCCCTCCCCCTTTAAGATGCCATGAACCCCATCCAAGTCATCTCTGACCCTGGCACTTAGAAAGCAACACAGCATCCTGGTGTCTGTATGGCACCCACAGAATTTCATCCCTGTTCCTCTGAGTATGGAATCTCCTATCACCACTGCAGACCTCTTCACCTCTCTGCTCTTTTGAGCCACAGCCAGAGTGCCAGAGATGTAGTCACTGTGGGTCTCTCCCAACCCCTCATTAGGTCATTAGGAAAGAAAAGATGAATTATGAAAGGAAGCTGGTGACTAATATCAAAGAAGACACTACAAGCTTTAAGTATATAAAGGGTAAAAGAGAGTCGAGGGTAGACATAGGACAATAAAAAATGACGCTGGAGATATTGTAATGAGAGACGGAGGGATGGCAGAGGAACTGAATGCGTATTTTGCATCAGTCTTCACAGTGGAAGTATACCGGACATTCAAGAGTGTCAGGGAAGTGAAATATGCGCAGCAAAAATTATGACTGAGAAGGTGCTCAAGAAGTTTAATGGTCTGAGGGTGGATAAATCTCCTGGACCTGATTGAATGCACCATCAGGTACTGAGGAAAGTACCTGATGAGATTGAGGATAGGAAGGCATTACTTCAGGATTGAAGGACGTCCATTTAGAACAAAGATGTGAGAAATTGCTTTAGTCAGAGGGTGGTAAATCTGTGGAATTTGTTGCTACGAGCAGCTGTGGAGGCCAAGTCATTGGGTGTATTTAAGGCAGAGAGAGAGAGATGGGTTCTTGATTAGCCAGGGCATCAAAGGGTATGGGAGAAGGCAGTGGATTGGGGATGACTGGAAGAATTGGATCAGCTCATGAGTGAATGGCAGAGCAGACTCGATGGGCTGAATGGCCTACTTCTGCTCCTATATCTTATGGTCTTATGGATACGTAACTTGTTCCCTTCACTTTTACCATGCCCCCACTAATGTGACCAGTTATCATAATAAATGCACAGCACAGAATTCATGGCCCCTACATTCCAGCTCCCTGGTTATTATACTATAATAATTACAACTGTATGCTACTAAGAAACAGGAGAAGTGAAATCTCAACATTTACAGAAATGTCCTTGTTTGCTAAGCAGTTTATCCTGGATTGTGTCTTCTCCTGCCAAACCAGATTGTGCTTTTTGATTGCAGTCAGGAAAATTCCTGCTGCTGAAGCTCATCCAAGCGGAAAACTGAGGTCCCATTAACTGTTAGTTCTGGCCAAGCATAGTCTCTTCCATCATTGTGGTCTTCTTTCAATAGTCCATTGACAGTCCAACTCTGAACTGGTTTGATTGCATAGGGTCCAGCATTAATACTGTGAATCACTCGCAACAGCTCAAGTGCCTTGGGCACACTCATCGCTATCAACAGCTAAATTTCTGACTCAGTTTCTGACAAATAAGCATACTTCAGGTGAGAGCATTCCAGAAGTTCTTTCTGACAAGGAATGTTTCTTTTGTGGACAGGCATACACTCCTCTGTACAGATGTCAGGCAGTTCACAAAAGTTTTCACTGTCCAAGCTAGCCACTTCCAATCCTGAAATGTTCTCTTGACCCAATGTGCGTAAGGGAATGTGTGTTCCTTTTCCTGTCAGGTTGAGCTTGTTCATGAGGCTCTCTGTACAGAACTTCCTTGATTTAGTAAAACGTAAGTACCCACTGTCGTGTTACCCTTCTTAGACTTTACCTAAGTTGGAATTATAGGAAGTTTACAATCATGATCATCAGCTCTCATAAGGCCACTGGATACCAAGGCAGTGTGAGATATCAGGGCGGTATTCACTGCTGTGGTTGCTTCATTCATGGCTTGTTTCGAATTTGCACCTCTGGGCTCAGTTTCAGCTCCACTTTCAAAGGTAGTGGCAAAGCTGCTTCCTTTAGCTTGAGAATGAATTTGTGATCTAGTTTGGTCCATTCCTTTACTTATTTTGCTGGCGATGTGGCTTTGTATACTTTCCCAAACACTGGGTCTGCAATAATCTTCACGTGCCTGTCAATAAAATCAACAATGTGAGTGAAAGTAACCTACAGTTGTGCCTTTCTTGCAGCTCATACACCACCGATCTCCATTCTTTCCTTAGTTCATTGAGCAACTTATTTCATATTAGCAGGCATGTTCAACTTGTGCATCGCCTGCACCTCTTCCATGGTATTGCAACAACTTCTAGGAAAAAGACTGTGGTCTTGAAGAGCTTTTGTATCTTATCATTTGATATGTGGCCAAAGGCAAACTTTTCCCATGTAGGCTGCAGCAATGTTGTGCTCAGCACCAAAATATTCCTGTAAGAAAGCTTGAGCCTTGAGATATTTTTGCTCCAGTCCAGCCCACTGGCAACTTTTGACAAGTTCTCTTGGGTAATCATCTGTGTACTGTTCGAGAAAATGAAGATGGTCATCATAATTATCGGTCTTGTCTTCAATGCTATTCTTGAAAGCCGTCATAAATTGAATGATACTGCAATGGATTGCCACTGAAGATTTGAATCTCTCTTCTAGGCAGAGATGCAATGTGCCATTGTTGCATTACTATGCTTGTTATTTCCTTTTGTATCCTAGGGCCTCCAGTGCAGCATTTAGACCCTTTATCATTTGAAACACGAGTGTCATCATACAGCAATATCTAACTAACTGTTTCAAATCCAAACATGCAATGTGAACAACAAAAAAAAGGTCGTACTTGCCACAAGCTGCTCCAGGCTGATGTGAATGCTGATGTTCGTTTGGAATAACTGTTGAAATCTTTGTTGACAAAATGAAGCAGTAAAAAAGTGCTCCAAAATCTAAACAAAACAATTGCCAGTGGTCTGCGACCCCAGTCGGATTTGTTATACTTTCATGATGCACCCTCAGCTCTAATTAAATGATTGTTCCAATGAGTCAAATTCCTTATTCCAATTCTTTATTAGCAATCATATAATCTTGAAGCGATATTGAGTGGTCAGCAAAGACATGACCTCTGCAAGACCCAAGCTTCAGACTGCCACAAAGTAACTGAGTACAGGTGTCCCCCGCTTTTCAAACGTTTGCTTTATGAAACCTCACTGTTACGAAAGACCTATATTAGTTAACCTGTTTTCGCTAACAGAAGGTGTTTTCACTGTTACAAAAAAAGGCAGCGTGCAAAAAAAGCAGCGCGCGCCTCGAGCAGCCGCTCCTCTCCCCCCCCCCCCCCCCCAGATTTTGATCCGCATTCCAGCTGGCATTGCTTAAACACGTGCCTGTGAGCAGCCATTAGCAAGATGAGTTCTAAGGTATTGGAAAAGCCTGAAAGAGCTGGTAAGGGTGTTATACTTAGCGTAAAACTAGACATAATTAAGCATTTCACTCGTGGTGAACGAAGTAAGGATAAAGTGAGTTTGGCTTGTGGAAATTGACAAAGATGATGTTGAAGAGGTTTTGGCATCCCATGACCAAGAACTGATAGATGAAGAGGTGATGCAATTGGAAGAAGAAAGGATAACAATCAAAACCGAATGCAGTAGCAAACAGACCGAAAGTGAAGTCGTCCAGGAACTGAACGTGAAGCGACTGCGTGAGATTTTCACTGCAATGATAAAGTACGACTTTAATTTTGAAAGGGTATGTCAGTTTAGGGCATATTTGCAGGATGGTTTGTGTCCTTACAAAGAACTGTATGATCTAAAAATGTGCAAGGCTCAGCAGTCAAACAAGCCTTCCACATCAGCCACAGCAGACGACGAACCTCGACCTTCGACATCAAGGCAGGCAGACATAAAAGAAGATGACCTGACTGCCCTGATGGAAACAGACAACACCCCCATATCCCACCACCCCAGCCCCCGGGCCGCAGACAGATACCGATTCGCGGAGAATGCAGCGGTAGCCAGGAGGCACCCAGCATATCTTTAAGAAAAAAAGCCGAAATAAACAAGCTAATTAATTAGGTGCTGCCTGGCACGTAATTAATTAGCTTGTTTATTTCAGCTTTTTTCTTAAAGATGTGCTGAGTGCATTCCAGCTATTGCTGTACCCCTGCATGCTTTGCGGATCGGTCGGCAGCCCAGAGGGTGGGGGCCACTGCACCACCCCAACCACCTCTGACTCAGCCTAACACACCATCATCAGTGTGCGCGATGTCTTCCCGATTCCCATAAGTGATACTACACTGTACATACATTATTTCTACTTGATATAGGCTGTGTATTTTTAGGTGTTATTTGGTATGATTTGGCAGCTTCATAGCTTAAAGGTTACTGGAGAGCGCTTGCGTCGTGTTTTTGCCGACGGCACTTGCGCTGTGTTTCTGCCAAGAGCGCTTGCGTGAGACTTTCGCTACGGAGAACAGTGCGGCAATGATTGGGGAAAGGTATTTCTACTTTATGTAGGCTGTGTATTCATCATAGCATTCCTGCTTTTACTATATGTTACTGTTATTTTAGGTGTTATGTGTTATTTGGCATGATGTGGTAGGTTATTTTTGGGTCTGCAAACGCTCACAAATTTTTCCCATATAAATTAATGGTAATTGCTTCTTCGCTTTACGACATTCTGGCTTACGAACCGTTTCATAGGAACGCTCTACCTTCGGATGGCGGGGGAAACTTGTATGTGTAACTCATTCCCTTTTCTTGTACCATGCCCCCACTAGTGTGACTAATTACCATAATAAATGCACAGCACAGAACATATAGCTCCCTTTTCTCTCATACTTCCGTTGGCCATTCAACATTTCTAGATTGTCCTTATTTCGCACAACATCTTTGCAGTCAATATGGACCTTTAACTGAATTGCACAACGTAACTGTTCCTTCAGGTTAGACTCCCAAATTTACCAAATGATGTTAAACTAATCTGAGGAAAGACATCCTTGCCATAGAGGGAGTACAAAGAAGGTTCACCAGATTGATTCCTGGGATGGCAGGACTTTCATATGAAGAAAGACTGGATGAACTGGGCTTGTACTCGTTGGAATTTAGAAGATTGAGGGGGGATCTGATTGAAACGTATAAGATCCTAAAGGGATTGGACAGGCTAGATGCAGGAAGATTGTTCCCGATGTTGGGGAAGTCCAGAACGAGGGGCCACAGTTTGAGGATAGAGGGGAAGCCTTTTAGGACCGAGATTAGGAAAAACTTCTTCACACAGAGAGTGGTGAATCTGTGGAATTCTCTGCCACAGGAAACAGTTGAGGCCAGTTCATTGGCTATATTTAAGAGGGAGTTAGATATGGCCCTTGTGGCTACGGGGGTCAGGGGGTATGGAGGGAAGGCTGGGGCGGTGTTCTGAGTTGGATGATCAGCCATAATCATAATAAATGGCAGTGCAGGCTCAAAGGGCCAAATGGCCTACTCCTGCACCTATTTTCTATGTTTCTATGTTTCTAAACCACAATTATATACTAACTTTCTTAGATCTGTTGAGAGAGTATCAAAGGATTCTTCCTTCCTCCTGGTTATATATGGAAAAACTTGTATTAATTAACTACTTCATTTCTAGGCAGTGTAATGCAGTGTCTCATTTGAGGGCCATATAATGTGATGCAGTTCTCTCCTGTTATGATTGTCCTGTTTTCACCTGCAATGGTTAATCTAACTTAGCCAGTTAAATATAGTATAAACTCTTCTTTACATTTACTCCATTTTTTGAACAAATTGTTAACCTGAAAATCCAGAAATTTGGGCAGAGTTTTCTGTTCATTTATGTGCTCCCTCAATTGAATCACACAATTTGTTTCTAAGGGCACATTTATATATTATTTCAAATGCCAGCAGGTCAGTATTTCAGTGCAGGCACACAGTGTAAGTTTCATAAATGAACACCTCTGGCAACTTTGCTCAGTATCTGTCTCAAAGATGTTGGGGAATGCTTGGTACTTCAAAGGGTACTTTATCAGATAAAGGACCCTATAATGTCAGGGATCTCCAAGAGGATGACAACCTTATTGTTGGGTTTGAAGGCTGTGTGCCTCAATAACCCAGAGAGCTATGTTGGCTAGAGTCAGGGCTTTGTACTTTGGCTCTTGGTAGGGTCACCCATGCCAAACAAGTCAAAAGCTGAAAGACAGACTAAGAGTGGTCCACTGGTCCTCCAGGTTCAAGGGTTCAGCTTAGGACTAACAACCCTGACTGGTAAAATAAAATTGTTATGGAAACACCGATGAAGAATCCTCTACAGATGAGTGTGACGCTATTCCTGAGTTTCCACCCAGGACTTGCATGACTGATAGTAGTGAAAACCAAGAGGAAGCTACTGACATGATGAAGGAAGCCCTGAACACCATTGGAGATGGAAGACCTTCATTGCTGTCCTAAACACCAGCTGCATAACAGGCAGGTAACATGACACTGTCAGGGAAATATTTCTTGTCGTGCTTTTTCCATAGTCACTTTTGGACACTTTCCATGCTAAATATTTTTGAAACAAAAACAGAACAGTTGATGATGCAATGGTACAATCGTTAAAATTGTGCAACCCCAAATATTGTATATGCTACATATGTTACAAGATGTACCGCTAAATTAGATTGACATATATTTGAATCTAAATCTCTGCTGGTTTAGCTAATCCCATTTTGGAACTACATTTTGGGTCTAGGTTAAGAAAGGGAAAAAAGGAAGTTATCTGTGTTTGTGATCCCAGAGGCAATAACTTTTATCAGGAGTGCAAAAATTGGAATGAGCTCAGCATTTATGACCACTATGATGAATTGCCTCTCAATATGTACTGGGACCACATATGCAGAAAAGCAGTTTGATTTATGTGCTAATGTCTTCCACCACTCATTGGAATGTTCTTCAAAGGAAGATTGGGAATAAAACTGGAAAAGGCAAAATACTACACTATTCTTCCAGAAAGAAAATTATTTTGACTAAAGATTTAATGGCAAGAAATGATAACTGAGAGAAGTGATTACAATGCAAGAAACATTGAACAAACCAGGTGGCATCTGTGGAGGGAGAAGCTAATTTATTGTTGATGATCTGACAGTTTTGTATTTGTGTAAATGATTTGATTCAGTTTACAATGATAAGACTTATTTCTCCCTTTGTCCAACGGTTTTGTGCATTGCACTGCAGTACTTATTGGAATGCAATATTTGTGTGCAGTTAAATAAACATCTTGAAATTGTTGGATATAACTTGGTCAAAACAACTCTTTAATTTCAAAGTAATGCTGCAGTCGCTCCATTTTTATTGCTTGCATTATTATTTGTAAAAACAAATCTCTGCAATTGTCAGATGCTGGCTTTTCAACACATCTCCATTTACACATTTCTTCAGTATCTCTTATGTCCTTGCCTTGCCAGACGGAATCTGTCCATATCATTCTTTAAAGCATCAAATGCCTTAGCATTTACAGACTTTGCCGTGTTTTCTTCTACATCCCAAAGGTGTGCAGGTCGGTAAGTTAATTGGCTACTGCAAACTCTCCCTAGCATAGCTGGGCAGTAGGAGAATCATTGGGGGTGGGGAATGTTGGGATTGCTGTAAGAGCCAGTGTAGATACAATGTGCTTGTAGTTCCTGTGGTATAAGGAAATACAAGAATCTGAAATAAAAATAGAAGATGCTGGAAACACTCAGCTGTGGATAGAGAGAGTGAGAACATGAGAGGAAGAAAAAATACAATATGTTGTAACTCTGAGGTAGAGAGTATAGAAGCTACTGGTAATTTATCTGAAATAGAAGAGAATGCTTGGCTACAAATTCCTTGTGCCTTCTGCGGAGAGGGAAAAACTGAGAAAGTGAGATAATGTTACTAATGGATGCCCATGCATCTTGAATTGACCAGTCCTGATACAAATAGGCAAGACTATTTTTTTAAATTATTGAACTTAATGTGGAATTCCAGGAGTTGCAATTTTCCAGTTGCGACACATTCGAACAAAGCCCAAAGTAAACTTGAGGAACTGCATCTTTTCGTCATAGAACAATACAGCATGGATACAGGCCTTTTGACCCAACAAGACCATGCTGACCACGTTATCCACCTAGCTAGTCCCAATTTCCTGCAATTGTGCCATATTCCTCTTGCTGCCTCCCCTCCATGTACTTATCCTAGTGTTTCTTAAACAACACTATTGTTGATGAATGGTAAGTTGTGTTCATGGATTCACAGACCATTCAGAAAACTGATGGCAGAGGGGACGAAGCTGTTCCTAGAACAGTGTGGGTCTTCAGGCTCCTGTATTTCCTCCCCAATGGAAGTAACACAAAGAGGGTATGTCTCAGATGGTGAGGATCTTTAGTGATGGATGCTACCTTCGTGAGGCATCACCTCTTTAAGATGTCCTCAAAGGCAGTAATGGTTGTGCCAGTGATATAACTGGTTGAGTCTGCAACTCTCTGCAGCCTCTTGTGATCCTGTGCATTGGAGGCTCCATACTAGGTTGTGACTAACAATGAGGAAGGATTGACAAAGTGTTTTAAGACTAGCATGATAAACTAAGAATGAAACTTGCTAGTGGTAGTGTTCCCATGTATGGCATTAATGATATACTTAAATAATATTTTTCTGTTTATATTTGAAGCATCTCATTGCACATGTACAATCTATTTCATTCCCCACAGATCTCCCACTGGCACTTATCCCTGTAAGCGCAAGTGCTACACCTGTCCCTATACCTCCTCTCTTGCCACTATTCAGGGCCCCAAACAGTACTTCCAAGTGAGGCAACACTTCACTTGTGAGTCTGTTGGGGTCATCTATTGCATCCGGTTCTCCCGATGCGGCCTCCTCTACATCGGTGAAACCCGACGCAGATTGGGGGACCGCTTCATCGAGCACCTCCGCTCCATCCGCCACAACAGACAGGATCTCCCGGTAGCCACCCACTTCAACTCTGCTTCCCATTCCCATTCAGATATGTCCATACATGGCCTCCTCTACTGCCATGATGAGGCTAAACTCAGGTTGGAGGAGCAACACCTCATGTACCGTCTAGGTAGCCTCCGGCCCCTTGGTATGAACATAGAATTCTCCAACTTCCGGTAATTCCCTCCCCCTCCCTTCCCCTATCCCTATTTCAGTCTGCTCCCTCCCCCAGCTGCCTGTCACCTCCCTTATGGTTCCGCCTCCTTCTACGACCCATTGTGCTTTCCCCTTTTCCTTCTTCACCTTTCCTGCCTATCACCTCCCTGCTTCCCCTCCCCTCCCCCCCCCCCCCACCCCTTTATCTTTCCCTTTACTGGTTTTTCACCTGGAACCTACCAGCCTTCTCCTTCCCACCCTTCCCCCAACCTTCTTTATAGGGCCTCTGCCCCTTCCCTCTACAGTCCTGACGAAAGGTTCCGGCCCGAAATGTCGACCGATCTTTTCCATGGATGCTGCCTGACCTGCTGAGTTCCTCCAGCGTGTTGTGAATCTATTTCATTCATTGTTAAGTACAAAGATTCTGATTATGTATCAGTCTTCTGATGTATAAAACTAAACTGTTGCTGTTTTTCTTTTAAGTGAATTTTGTGCATTCTCTGTGTGCTGTGTCTCATTTAGTAAGTAATAAAATATGACAAAAGTTTCCCATTGATTTGTTTATATCCTAGTATTTTCATATAAACTGTGTACCAGCTGCTTTATTGAGCACGTGTTAGGCTTGTAGTGATTAAATATAGTTCCACCAGTATCTGAGATTGGAATATCTTTCTACGTGGGAGCATCTCAGTGATATCCTACAGAAAATATTAAGTCCTCATTCACCATTTGCTCAAATGAATTATTTTGATATGTTGGTTTAAGATTAATTCTATTATGAAAATAATTGCTGACATTATAACAAAATATACTCAGGAAATGTTATCAAATTTAGATATGAAGATATTATTGTAATGTCATCCAATAATTGCAGGGTTAGGAGCCATCCACTAAGGCAGGTACAGATTTAAGATGCCAAAGAATTTGAGATTCAAGGCTACAGAGCAGGCTGGTTGGACATATTGGTTCATTCCTGTCTGACACTGGTATATTGTATGTAATTGATTTTACTGAATGTAGCTGAAACTAACTTATTTGGATGAGTACAATTAAATCAAATTCTAAAATAAAATTACATGTTCACTGAAATTACCACCAGTTTTATAAAGAAATATAAAGTTCCAGTAGCTGATTGATATGGAAGAATATTTTGATCAATTGCTAAATAATTCCATCTTTGTAGGAGGAAGCTAGACAGAAGTATGTGGATCTCATAGAATCACTGGTTTCTGCGGAGGTACTCACACAGAATAAAACCACTGCCACAGAAGACCTGACAGCATCATTCCAGACACTTAAGGTCACAACTGAAAACAACATCACCACTATTATGCTAAACAGGCCAGAGAGAAAAAATGCAATTTCAATCACGGTAAGGTTACTTTGTTTTATTGAATTTCGATAGTAGCAAACAATTCTATCAATCTTCTGTTATTTGGTGTTTTGCTGAAAAACCATTGATGTTAATGGGATGCATTTTTGAATTAATTCAGATGTTCAATCCTTCCCACTATTCTGTATTTCACTTTATAAATGTATCTATCCATTCAAGCTACAGACATTCTTATAGTACTGAAGAAATCCTTAACAAAGTTGTACGTTAAACTATATTTGTCTTTGATCATGGTAAGCTATATTTCTTATCCTTCGTCTGCAGCCTTTGAAATAATACTATTCTGCTCTAATACAGCTTGTGTTGTACAGCAAGGTGGAGCTCCCTAATCTGTTTCCATTCTTTTATATCCAGCTTTAGCCAGAGAATTATCAGCAATTGTGTTGTTGGCCATCTTCACCTCATTAACAGTGGAGTTGCTATTTTTTAATCCACATGTGTGTATGTGTGTGCACACCTCACCACCATCTCTTTTAACCACCTCTATTTCCTTTGTAGTAAGGGTGAAAAGAGGAGCCCAGTGTGTAAGCCTCCTCCTGCCAGTACAGAGCCTCTCCACCACCAAGACTCCTGCAGTGCCTCCTTGGGGCCACACACGAAAACTGGGTATCTTATGGTTCCAGGCTAAACTACAGGGGATCTCAGAGCAGCAGTGGGCCCCAGACACGTGGCATGCAGGCCCACCACTGTGTGGACATGCCCTGGCACCTGTCCACCACTGTCCCAGCTATGGGCAAATAGCCCCACTGCCTTGTGGTAAGTCTGTTGAGACAAGGCTAAGGGAGCACACCCTGACAGAAAAGCAATGCGCTGGTGGCGCGCAATAGGCGGGCCTTAACAGACAGAGGACCCGGCAGCCTCCTGCATCCAAGACGTGGGACCAGTTATCATGGGATCATCCTTGCCACTGGGATTTACCTCATCATGGTGAAGATAGTGCTACTGGGGATGGCGCACTCCCTGTGGCACTTTAAAATCTTCCTTGCGCATGTCTCCACCTCTGACCACAGTGAACAATACCTGGACCTTACATATGGTTGAAGTCTGACGGCGATGGGGCGTCTGGCAATGGGAGCAGGTATGAATGGACTGGGAGCTCCTAGTCAGAACCCTGCATGGCAGCGGCACAGGGTATTTGGTCGCTAGCAGCTGGGACTGAGTGGCAGCTGTTTTCGGCAGACCCCTGTGCGACTGAGCAGCCCTAATTAGGTACCGCACTGCTCACCCCAATTGGGGAAGGGCCTAGAAAAGGTGGCCTAAAAAATTGCCCATTCAATCACTCACCTGGATAGGTTACCGCACCTATCAGGTTATTCCACTACTGTGATTGAAATAAGAAACAATACAACCTAAAACTGGCAACCTGGAATGTAAGGACTCTCCTGGACTCGTATGGCATCTCTGACAGACCTCACCGGAGAACAGCCTTGATGGCTGCTGAGCTGAGGCGCTACAACATCGACATTGCTGCCCTGAGTGAGACCAGGCTCCTGGATGAAGGCTCTTTAACAGAGGAAGGGATGGATTACACCTTCTTCTGGAAAGATCCCCCCAGGTGGACAACATCCCCACGGAGCAGGCTTGGCCATCAAGAACACCTTTCTACCAAGTCTCACAGAAACACCTGTTGGCATTAGTGAAAATCTAATGACCCTCCATATCTCCCTGGCAAAGAAACATTATGCCATGCTTCACAGTGCCTATGCACCAATTTTGCCATCTGAGAATGAGGCCAAGGCTGACTTTTATCAGACATTGGATGAAGCTCTTTGCCGGATCCCTAAGAATGATAAGGTCCTTTTGCTCGGGGACTTCAACGCCAGGGTGGGACAGAACAACAGGATATGGAGTGGAGTGCTAGGTAGGCATGGTATTGGCAAGGTGAGTGCAAATGGCATGAGGCTACTTACTCTTTGCTCTGAGTATAACCTTACCATAACCAAAACAGTCTTTCAGCAGAAGGCAAAATATAAGACCTCGTGGATGCACCCTCGCTCTAACATTGGCACACGATCAACGTCATCATTGTGAGACGTAGTCACATCAAGGATGTTCTTATCACCCGTGCCATGAGAGGTGCAGAGTGCTGGACTGACCACCGTATGATTGTGGCCAAGCTCCATATGAAAGTGCGTCCCCCCTTGCGGCTGCAAAAACCCAATAAAAAGCAGCTAAATTGCAACCACCTGAGAAATCCAGAAGCAAGAAGTGAGTTTTGATGCATCCTAGCTGAGAAACTAAGAGAGCTGGAGCCTTATCTGAGCTCAGAAAATTCCATGGAACAACAATGGACCTATATCAGCTCTGTGCTCTATGAGGCAGCAGCCCAATCCATCGGCCATGAGAGCAGGAACCACTGAGACTGGTTTGACGATAACTCAGACACCATCCACAACTTGCTTAAGGACTTGCACAAAGCACACCGAGCAACTTTAGACAACCTGTCATCCACCAGCATCAGGCAGCATTGGCAGGCAGCTCGGAGGAAAGTGCAAAAGGCAATACGGGCCATACAAAATGAGTGGTGGTCTGAAAAGGCACATGAAATCCAGTCCTTTGCTGATAATAATGACATGCATAAATTTTACAATGCTGTCAAAACCATCTACGGCCCAATAAATCAATGCGTTACTCCCCTGAAAACAGCAGATGGTCTAACACTTCTGAAGAATCAGAATACCATTCTGCTGAGGTGGGCTGAGCATTTTAACACCCTGCTTAATCAGGACTTTGATGCAGACCCCACCATCCTGGACTAACTGCCTGAACTTCCTCCCATCCACGACCTCAGTCTACCACCAGCCTTCCAGGAGGTTCTATCAGCTGTCCATTCCCTTAAGAACAACAGGTCCCCTGGCACTGAGTATCTCTGCTCAGTTACTGAAGAACGAAGAGTACATGTGTATGCGCACCCTCTATCAGTACGTCACCAAGGCCTGGACTGATGAGAACATCCCACAGCAATGGAGAAATGCAAACATCGTTGTCATTTTAATCTTTCCTTTCAACCTAACAGGAACATAGAGATTCTGTACCCTCAAAATTTCACCTTTAAATGACCTCCATTTCTCTATTACATCCTTCCCAGAAAACAATTTATCCCAATCCACTCCTTCTAAATCCTGTCGCATCTCCTCAAAGTTAGCCTTTCTCCAATCAAAAATCTCAACCCCGGGTCCAGTCCTATCCTTCTCCATAATTATATTGAAACTAATGATATTGTGATCACTGGAACTGAAGTGCTCCCCAACACAAACCTCCATCACCTGACCTATCTTATCCCTAACAGAGATCCAACACTGCCCCTTCTCTAGTTGGTACCTCTATGTATTGCTGCAAAAAACTATCCTGCACACATTTTACAAACTCCAAACCATCCAGTCCTTTTACAGTATGGGCTTCCCAGTCAATGTGTGGAAAATTAAAATCTCCCACAATCACAACCTTGTGCTTACTACAAATATCTACTATCTCCTTACAAATTTGCTCCTCCACTTCTCGCTCCCCATTAGGTGGTCTATAATACACCCCTATAAGCGTCACTACACCTTTCCCATTCCTCAATTCCACCCAAATAGCCTCCCTAGAGGAGCCCTCTAATCTATCCTGCCAGAGCACCGCTATAATATTTTCTCTGACAAGCAATGCAACACCTCCCCCTCTTGTCCCTCGGATTCTATCACACCGGAAGCAATGAAATCCAGGCATATTTAGTTGCCGATCACACCCCCCTGCAACCATGTTTCACTAATAGCTACAACATCATACTTCCAGGTATCAATCCATGCTCTAAGCTCATCTACCTTTCTTACAATGCTCCTAGCATTAAAATAAATGCATTTAAGAAATTTTCCTCCTCTTACTCTCTGTTTATCACTAACGGTGCAAACAACTTTACTATTTTCTTTTTCTTCCTTCTCCCCTACATCTGTTCCTACACTCTGGTTCCCCTCCCCCCTTGTAACTAGTTTAAGTCCACTGGAGCGCCTCTAGCAAACCTACCTGCAAGAATATCTGTCCCCCTCCAGTTCAGATGTAAACTGTCCCGCCGGAACAGGTCCCACCTTCCTTAGAAAACTGCCCAATTATTTATAAATCTGAAGCCCTCTCTCCTGCACCATGTTTTCAGCCACATGTTGATCTGCACTATCTTACTATTTCTAAACCCGCCTGCAAGGGGTACTGGTAGCAATCCTGAGATTGCTATCCTGGAGGTCCTGTCCTTTAACTTGGCGCCTAACTCCCTGAACTCACCTTTCAGGACCTCCTCACTCTTCCTACCCATGTCGTTGGTCCCTACATGGACCACGACATCCGGCTGCTCACCCTCCCTCTTGAGAATACTGAGAACTCGATCCGAGATATCGCAGACCTTGGCACCAGAGAGGCAACAGACCATCTGGGATTCTCAATCTCTTCCACAGAACCTCTTATCTGTCGCCCTAACTATCGAATCCCCTGTCACTACTGCTCTGCTCTTTTCCCTCCTTCCCTTCTGAGCTGAGGATCCCATCTCGGTGCCAGAGACGCAACCACTGCAACTTGTCCCTGGTAGGTCGTCCCCATCAACAGTATCCAAAATGATGTACTTATTATTGGTGGGAATGGCCACAGGGGTGCTCTGCTCATTCTGTCTCTTCCCCTTCCCTCTCCTGACAGTCACCCAGCTACCTATCTCCTGACTCTTAAGGGTGACTATCTCCCTGTAACTCCTGTCTATTTCTGCCTCTGCCTCACGAATGATCCAAAGTTCATCCAGCTCCAGTTCCCTAACTCGGTTTGTCAGGAGCTGCAGCTGGATGTACCTTTTACAGGTGTAGTCATTAGGGACAATTGTTCTCACCTTGACTTCCCACAGCCTGCAAACGGAGCACTCAACTGCCCTAACTGCTGCCTCCGTTAACTACTCTTAAGGTAATTAGATTTATTAAAGGAACTTACCCGCCTTACCTCACTGGGATTGAAGCTCGTCCTCAGCCTCTCAAGCCAAAGCTTTCCTACTCTATCTCCCTCTACTCTGTCACCTGCTCCGTTTATCTTCTCTCTTTTAAACACATCCGCTGCCTCACGGTCCGACTTACACGTGCTTGCGCAATCGTGCCCCGTTCAACTGCCGAAGGAAAACAAAGTCATCAAAGATCTCACCGTTAAAGGAGTGGACGTCATCATCGGATTTTAATGGACAACCGAAGACGAAGATTGTTTTTGTATGTCATGCAACACGTTGACATCCAGTTATAGCCACAAACCCTCTCTCTCTTCCAAGTCTTATTGAAGTCATAATGTCTTAAGATTTCTGAATTGAAATCATAAGACATAGAAGAATTAGGTCATTTGGCTCATTGAGTCTGCACAACCAATTGATCATGGTTGATTTCTTTTCCCTTTCAAGCCCATTCTCCTGCCTTTTCCCCTTAAACTTTGATGACCTTACTAATCAAGAACCAATCAGCTTTCACTTTAAATGTACCCAATGATTTGGCTTCCACTGCCATCTGCGGCAATGAATTCTACAGATTCACTGCACTCTGGCTAACGAAGTTCCTCCTCATCTCTGTTCTAAAGGGGCATCCTATTCTGAGGCTGTGCCTTCTGGTCCTAGACTCCCCCATAATTTTAAGCATCCTCTCTACATCCACCTTATGTAGGCCTTTCAATAGGTTTTGATGAGATCCATTTCCCCCTCATTCTTCTAAACTCCAACAAGTTCAGATCTAAAGTGATCAAATACTCCTGGCGTGTTAACCCTTTCATTTCCAGAATCATTCTTATAAACCACCTCTGGCCCCTCTCCAATGCCAGCACATCATTTCTTAGGTATGGGGCCCAAAACTGCTCACAATATTCCAAATGTAGTCTGACTAATACTTTATAATGTCCCAGCATTACATCCTTGCTTTTATATTCTTACCCTCCTGAAATGAATGCTAAGATTGCACTTGACCTCCTTACCACCAACTCGACCTGATGCAAATTAACCTTCAGAGAGTCCTGCACTTGGACTCCCAAGTCCTTTTGCAGTTTTGATTCCTGAATTTGCTCCCCATTTAGAAAAAAAAGTCTATGTCTCTATTCCTTCTATGAAAGTGCCTGGCCATTCATTTCCCTACACTGTACATGTGCTACTTTGCCCATTCTCCTCATCTGACCAAGTTCTTATGAGACTCCCTGCTTCCTCAGCACTACCTGCCTCTCCACCTATCCTTGCATCATCTCCAAACTTGACCACAATGCCATCAATTCTGTCATCCATATCATTAACATATAAGAAAATAGTGGACCCATCATTAATCACTTGTGCCAAAGTGAAAAAGGCCTTTTTATTCTTTATTCCCAATCTTTACTTCCTGCCAGTCAGCTAATCTTCTGTCCATGTTAATATCAGGCTTGTTTAGCAGCCTGTTGTGTGGATCATTTTCAGAGGCCTTCTGAAAATCCATGTAAACAACACCTTCTGACTTTCCTGTCTATTATTTCCTCACAGAATTCCAAGAGGTTTGTCAGGCAATGTTTTCCCCTTAAAGAAACCATGATGACTTCTTACAATTTTATCGTGTGCCTCCAAGTACCCTAAAACCTCATCCTTAATAACGGACTATAACATCTTGCCAAACACTAAAGTCAAGCTAACTGGTTTATAATTTTCTTCCTTTTGCCTCTCTCGCTTCTGAAAGACTGGTCTGACATTTGCAATTTTCCAGTTCCCTGGAACCATTCCAGAATCTAGTGATTCTTGAAAGATGACAAGTAATGCTTCCAAATCTCTTCAGCTACCTCTTTCAGAGTACTGGTGTATAGTCCATTTGTTCAGGTGACTCTACCTAGAGACCTGTCTGTTCCCAAGTAGCTCACCTTAGTAGTACGACTACACTTGCGTACGCTAGCACTCTTGAATGTTTAGCATGCCAATGATGTCTTCCACAATGAAGACTGATGCAAAATACTTATTCAGTTCATCTGCCATTTCTTTGCCCCCCCCCCAGCGTCATTTACCTGTGGTCCGAAGTCCATCTCGCCTCTTTTTTTCCTGTCTTTCCTCCTCCTGTCCCCTCAGTTTCAACCTCATTCCAGCCTCTTCCAGCTTCCTCCTGTTGCTTCCGAGACTCCACCCCAATTCCTCACACCCCCACCACCACCCCCCATCTTCTGTTCCTTCTCCCCACCTCATTCATCTTCCTCCTCTGCTAAACATTTCTTCATAGGTCTAGTGAACTGTCTGATCAGTTTCTATTACATTAGTAACTTTTCTCAAATAGCTAATACAGAACTGGCACTCAACAAAGCGATTCAGGCTCAGATTTGTTGTTAAGATAACTGATAAATGGCATTTAAAGTTTATCTGGCATACAACTTTAGGAGGGAGCATACACAAGTGCCAAAACTCAAAGATTGATGGCAGAGTTAGCTTTCTTTGTACTGTTTTCTTTGCCCTTGAATTCCATATTTGCATGGTAAGCGTTCTCATTAAAACTTGTAAAACTTGTCATTACAAGTCAATGTTGTTACAAGTGGAAATAGTGGTTGTACAGCAAATATCTAGTGCTATCATTTCTTTATAATGCCGGCTCCATTGTTTAAAATATTAGTGTTTTTTTATATATGCAATGGATTCCAGATAATTGGAACATATCAGGACCAGTACATTTTGGCCAAATTAAGTGACTGCCTCAGTTAGCTGAAGTTTCATGGAAATAATAAAAAAGGTGTTTAAAAAAAAGTCAAATTGAGTAACAAATTATCTATTTAAATGAAATATAGAACAAATTAGAACACTGTAAATAGTACTACAATACTATAAAACAGTGTTCCTAATAATCATTGATAGAGGAATTCATCCACGCACACATTGAACAAAATTTCAAGTGATATTCCAACGTTAAATTTTCCATGAACCTATGCAGTTGTTTTATTAAAAATATTAAAACAATGCCCAAAACATTTTTAATGTATTGAAGATTGTTAATTTGATATAATGTTACTATTGAATATGTGTTTTACTATCACAAATACTGTTCTTTCTTAATTTTATTCAATAAGTTCAATTTAATGTCAGAGAAATGTATACAGTATACATCTTGAAATTCTTTTTCTTCACAAACATCCATGAAAACAAAGGAGTGCCCCAGGAATAAATGACAGTTAAATGTTAGAATGCCAAAGACCCCCCCAGCCCCCCCCACACATAAGCAGCAGCAAAATGATGACCCTCCATTCCCCCACCAGCAAAAAAGTATCTGCATCCTCCACCGAGCACTCAAGTGTGCAGCAAAGCATCAACAAAGATACAGACTTGCAGTACCCCAAAGACTACTCATTCACCCAGTAATTTGACATATACAGGCGATCTCTCTCTCTCTCTCTCTCTCTCCCCCCCCCCCCATAAGGGTAAAAAAGGTGTCCCCATTTCACAATAACTCGCTAAATTTATGGTGTTAAAGTCTGTTGCGTTGCTTTTTCTGAGCTGTATGCCCAAAGATCTCGGGTCTCTGGGCTTCCAATCTTCCATCTCCCATGACACATCGGTTTTCTGTGGCGGCACCGACCTCGAATCTGCCCGCCTCCAGAGCCACAAAAATCCGGTATCCTGCAGGCGCGCTCGTCTTCCAGGTTGCGTCCTTGGCATTTTGAACAACAGCCGGTCGTGAGGCCCTGAGAGCGGGTCCCATTCTGGCAAAGAACCAAAGTCATCACGTAACTCCTGGTCAGGGTCTTCAAAAGACCCTGAAGAGGGAAAAAAGAGATATTAAAGATAGAAATAGAGGTATTTCTGAAGATGCAAACAAAGGAATCCGCTGTTAGGTGCCATCATCCGAAGCTCTGCCCTCAGTTCAATGGCCTAAATCCCACCTGTGTAAAGTCACTTAGAATTAGAATAAATTATGAAGCCGTCAAATGAGTTTATGGGGTTCCTTCAACTGCTGTACCTTAATCCTAGTAAATTAAACACTTTCTGATGTGGAAAAAGCTTTCAAAACACCCCAACACAAATGCCTGTGCTTAAAAAGATGAGTGCAGTTTAAGCAACACACACAAAATGCTGGTGAACACAGCAGGCCAGGCAGCATCTCTAGGAAGAGGCACAGTTGACGTTTCAGGCTGAGACTCTTCGTCAGGACTAACTGAAAGAAGAGATAATAAGAGATTTGAAAGTGGGAGGGGGAGGGGGAGATCTGAAATGATAGAAGACAGACAGGAGGGGGAAGGATGGAGCTAAGAGCTGGAAAGTTGATTGGCAAAAGGGATACGAGGCTGAAGAAGGGAGAGGATCATGGGACGGGAGGCCGAGGGAGAAAGAAAGGGGGAGGGGAGCACCAGAGGAAGATGGAGAGCAGGCAAGGAATTAATGTGAGAGCGACACAGAGAGAAAAAAGGGAGAGACAAAAAAAAGAAAAAAATAATAAATAATAAATTAATAAATAAATAAGGGATGGGGTAAGAAGGGGAGGTGGGGCATTAATGGAAGTTAGAGAAGTCAGTGTTCATGCCATCAGGTTGGAGGCTACCTAGACGGAATATAAGGTGTTGTTCCTCCAATCTGAGTGTGGCTTCATCTTGACAGTAGAGGAGGCCATGGATAGATGTATCAGAATGGGACTGGGACGTGGAATTAAAATGTGTGGTCACTGGGAGATACTGCTTTCTCTGGCAGACAGAGCTTAGGTGTTCAGCAAAACGATCTCCCAGTCTGCGTCGGGTCTCACCAATATATAGAAGGCCGCACTGGGAGTACCGGATGCAGTATATCACACCAGCGGACTCACAGGTGAAGTGTCGCCTCACCTGGAAGGACTGTCTGGGGCCCTGAATGGTGGTAAGGGAGGAAGTGTAAGGGCATGTGTAGCACCTGTTCCGCTTACAAGAATAAGTGCCGGGAGGGAGATTGGTGGGGAGGGACAAGGGGGACGAATGCAATTTAAAATGCCTTCCAATACCAGCACGATTGATAAATCCCAATAATGTACAATCTTTGTAAAATTTATTTTACCCCTCTTAGGCATTCTTCTAAGATGCAAACCAAAATAGGGTTTCTAATTTGCAATGTGTCTCATATGTTTGTTGTCTAAAACTAAGTTTATTTTCATTTGTTAGAACAAGAGTTATAATTAATGAGAGCTAACACAAACTTGCTAGAATCAAATCTTATCCAACATTTTGCTATGAGTCTTCAGCAAAATAACAAACTTCTGTGATTTTCAAAAAGATATTTGATCTCAAGGTTTGGTAGCATAATTTGTTGTTGCAGTACTAACAGTGTAGAAGCCTGGATTGATGAGCTAGATATGCAAGTTCAAATTAAACAAATTTTGGTATGAAGAGCTGACACATTAAATTAATTTTGAAATTTAAAGCACAAACATTTGAATGTAACAGAACACTTTAATAAAACTTTTCTAAACACTGGGGATCTTTAGTTTCATGAATAAGATTGTACATGTAAGGAGCAACACACACAAAAGCTGGAGGAACTCAGCAGGTCAGGCAGTAGTCATGGAGAGAAATAAATAGTTTACATTTCAAGCCAAGACCCTCAATCAGGACTGGAAAGAAAATAGGCAGAAGCCGGAATAAAATAGTAGAAGAAGGAGCACAAGCTAGTGAATGATAGGGGAATCCAGTTGAGAGGGGTGAAGTTAGGTAGCTAGGGAAAATGGAAATGGTTTGACAAGCTCAGAGGTGGTAGACGAAAGAGAGCGATCATAGACCAAAACTTTCCTTCCAAGTGAAGAAACACTTCTCATGTGAACCACCGTGGTTGTTTATTGTATTTGTGTTTTCAGTGCAGCCTCCTCTACATCACATAATGCAATTTGGAAGATAGATGCGTCAAGCACCTTCACACCATCCATCCGTAAAAGCCTGGTGGCCAGCCATTTTAATTCCACTTCCAATGCCCATGCTGACATGTCTGA
Organism: Mobula birostris; assembly: GCF_030028105.1. Taxonomy (NCBI): domain Eukaryota; kingdom Metazoa; phylum Chordata; class Chondrichthyes; order Myliobatiformes; family Myliobatidae; genus Mobula; species Mobula birostris. The sequence goes on from NC_092388.1 coordinate 59,793,968, forward strand.
ACATAGACGATTCTACTGCCAAGTTGAGGCTAAATTCAGATTGGGGGCACAGCACATTATATTCCATTTTGGTAGTCTCCAACTTGACGACATCCACAGCAGTTTCTCTAACTTCGGGTAACCACTCCTCTCTCTGCCCCCCCCCTTTATTTTCCCTTATCCCTTTGCCCCCCCTTTACCCCTACTGTTTTCTTTCCCCAACCTCATGATTTGCCCATCAGCTACACACTCCTCCCACCTCCCACTGTGTCCCCACCTCCTTCCTTTATTCCATGGTCTGCTGTCCTTTCCTATCAGATTCCTTCATCGTCAACCCTTTGCCTGTTATACCTATCACCTCTCAGCTTCTCATTTCATTCCCATTCCTCACCCCACCCAAACCTGTCTACTTTCCCCCATTTACCTGGATTCACCTATCGCACACCAGCTCACATTCCTCCCCCTCCCCCTCCCCCTGACCCCCACCCTTTTATTCTGGCTTCTGCCTTTTCTCTTTCCGGTCCTTAGATTGTTGAGCCAGTGTCTGAGATTCAGTTACTGTGATGCATAAGAGAGGGATATTTTGTTCTTATACCCTTTAGATTAGGTACTGCAGGTTTGTCACTCAGGAGAAACAGGAGAGGTGGGGTTGGTAAAACTATGGCAGTTATGGGGATCCAGGAGAAGCACTTGCTGAGGATACAATATTCTTTCAGCCTGTATAGATAAGAGGAGAGACTGCAGGGAGGGTGCATAAATTAACCACAGAACAGCGGTACAGGAAATCACTCAAGCTGGAGCAGTGAAACAGAATGAGTTATTGACAGGGAACAGCATGGTCTTGGAGGTGACTTGACTCATGAAAGCTCTATTTTTCATCTGGTACTAGAATTAACAACTCTTTGGGGCTGGAGAATAATTTGAAGTGGGAGTGGAAAGATTCAGTTATCATGTTCCATATAGAAGTCAAAGGGATGATTCTGCTAAATGGTGGCACAGTAATGTAGCAGCTAGTATAGGGCATTATAGTGCCAGCAATAAGGGTTCAATTCCCACGCTGATCGTCATAGTCATACTTTATTGATCCTGGAGGAAATTGGTTTTTGTTACAGTTGCACCATGAATAATTAAATAGTAATAAAACCATAAATAGTTAAATAGTAATATGTAAATTATGCCAGGAAATAAGTCCAGGACCAGCCTATTGGCTCAGGGTGTCTGACCCTCCAAGGGAGGAGTTGTAAAGTTTGATGGCCACAGGCAGGAATGACCTCCTATGACGCTCTGTGTTGCATCTCGGTGGAATGAGTCTCTGGCTGAATGTACTCCTGTGACCAACCAGTACATTATGTAGTGGATAGGAGACATTGTCCAAAATGGCATGCAGCTTGGACAGCATCCTCTTTTCAGACACCACCGTCAGCGAGTCCAGTTCCATCCCCACAACATCACTGGCCTTACGAATGAATTTGTTGATTCTGTTGGTGTCTGCTACCCTCAGCCTGCTGCCCCAGCACACAACAGCAAACATGATAGCACTGGCCACCACAGACTCGTAGAACATCCTCAGCATTGTCTGGCAGAATTTAAAGGACCTCAGTCTCCTCAGAAAATAGAGATGACTCTGATCCTTCTTGTAGACAGCCTCAGTGTTCTTTGAACAGTCCAGTTTATTGTCAGTTCGTATCCCCAGGTATTTGTAATCCTCCACCATGTCCACACTGACCCCCTGGATGGAAACAGGGGTCACCGGTACCTTAGCTCTCCTCAGGTCTACCACCAGCTCCTTAGTCTTTTTCACATTAAGCTGCAGATAATTCTGCTCACACCATGTGACAAAGTTTCCTACCATAGCCCTGTACTCAGCCTCGTCTCCCTTGCCGATGTATCCAACTATGGCAGAGTCATCAGAAAACTTCTGAAGATGACAAGACTCTCTGCAGTAGTTGAAGTCCGAGGTGTAAATGGTGAAGAGAAAGGGAGACAAGACAGTCCCCTGTGGAGCCCCAGTGCTGCTGATCACTCTGTCGGACACAGTGTTGCAAGCACACGTACTGTGGTCTGCCAGTCAGGTAATCAAGAATCCATGACACCAGGGGAGCATCCACCTGCATCGCTGTCAGCTTCTCCCCCAACAGAGCAGGGCGGATGGTGTTGAACGCACTGGAGAAGTCAAAAAACATGATGCTCACAGTGCTCGCTGGCTTGTCCAGATGGGCGTAGACACGGTTCAGCAGGTAGACGATGGCATCCTCAACTCCTAGTTGGGGCTGGTAGGCGAACTGGAGGGGATCTAATTGTGGCCTGACCATAGGCCGGAGCAGCTCCAGAACAAGTCTGTCCAGGGTCTTCATGATGTGGGAGGTCAATGCCACCGGTCTATAGTCATTGAGGCCGCTGGGGTGCGGCATCTTCGGCACAGGGACAAGGCAGGACGTCTTCCACAGCACATGATGTAATGTAAGGTGTATGTACGTTCTCTCCATGACTGCATGGGTTTCCTCCCACATGTCCAAAGATGTATGGGTTAGTAAGTTGTGGGCATGATATGGTGGCATCAAAACCACAGCGACAGTTGCAGACTGCTCCCAGCTAATCCTTGGACTCTGTTGATTATTGTTGCGAACGCACATTTCACTGTATGTTTTGTTGTTCAGATGTACATGTGACAGAGGTGATGTTAAAAATTACTGTCTGAACCACATGCAATCTTACATGTTAATAGATCAAAGAATTGAAAGGATCTCAAAGGCTAGTGTCAGAGAAAGGTTTCAATCCCTTGAGCACTGGAACCAATGCTGGACTATAGGCTTCAAATAAACCAAGTTGGGACAATATTAGTGAATTTAATAACTAAGGCTATACAACAGGCTTTGAACTAAAGAGTAAGTGAGAAGAGTTCAGGTGAGGTGAAATCTAGAGAGTTAAAAGGATAAGGCAAAGTGCAGAGCAGCAAAATGAGTACTGATGATCAGAGTTTAACAAGGGAACGGACAGATTATACAAATATAAGATTCTGCCTCCATGTAGAGACAGATTTTTCCGTTCCCACCAAGTTATTCTCCAACCCCAAAGAATAAGAATCGTTTGGAAAATGAAGAAGTTTGGAAATCAGTTTGGGTAGAGAAAAGGTCCTCGCCATTCCCAATCCATATCAATGATGTGGATCAGGGCATCTACTGTTTGCTCATCATGCAATGGTGGATAGCAGTTTAAGGAATGAGGAAGATGCAGAAGCTTAAAGGGATCATAGACAAACTAACAGAATAGGTAAGGACTTGGCAGAAAAATAGAATATGGAAAAAAGAGCTTGTTCACTTTAATAAGAAAAAGCAAGAGTATTTAAAATGGTATAAGATTGAAAAATGATGTTACAGATCCATAGCATCTATCCCAGCAAGCCCTCTCATTTGTCTGAATTCCAGACTGGACTAAACCCTATTCTTCTCAATCTTTCTCTATAAGAAAACACCCCATCCTAGGATATATTCTTCTATGTAAAGTGAATGATGCTACACTTCCCCTTGTTATATTTTAACTGTCATCTTTCCACCTGTTTGTTTAACTTGTGTGAATCCCTTGAAAGCCACATTTTGACCTCCTTGTAATTTAGGTGCTGACCCATTTGTTTTATATCAGTGTACCTGAACACCTATCTTTTAATGTAATGGAGACTGCTGTTTTTGATGTATAAATTCATTTATTTTATGTTGCTGCGTTGCTGCATTCCTGCTTCTGTGTTTTGCTGCCACGAATAATGCTGAGCTACTGCCAGTGTCCTCTGCTGAGTTCTACTATCCTACTTTAAGGTACTGATGTAATGGCTAATCTGTATGAAACACCCTGGTTTCTTTTGCTGCATGATTCTAGGGAAGACCATCTCTGGCCCCAGCAAGCTTATGAGATGGAGGTGCGATCCCACCCCAAACCCCCTGTTTGTGTGGATGCTGTGTAATTCATTACCCTGTTACAAATTAGTGCCACGAAATAAGACAGTACACCACATACCATGAAAAGATTTATCTTTATAATTCTTAATTTGACTAAATGGCTAGTAAAGAAAAGGGCCCATTTTATTGAAACAGTCTAATGTGCACAAGTTGGAGCTCACCGATCCTCAAACGATCTCACCCCGGCTTTGTTGAATCACGGTCCCACTCCATGTTGAACCCTACGACCTCTCCTTGCCGGTGTCTTCCCTCTTCATCCTCTCTCGAACCAAAAGAAAAACCTCAAGCCCAACCTTAGTGTCCCTCACCAGAGGAAATCTCCCCTTCAATTCGACCATCCTAATTGGATAGCACACATTTCTCCTCATCTCTCATCTTCAGCGATAACCCAAACATAAGTTTGAAACAATCAGCTCTCACAGAACTGCAAAAATGAAATACAGAACACAAAATGAAATACATTCAGTATAACAGTAAAAATATGAACCAGGGCATTACAGGGCATGAGCTTCTGGTCTAACACATTTGCTGGCCAGACAAATGGGCATGTTTCCAAGAATCTTTGAGAAAAACTTTTCACGGGTAGTTGAGTTACTAACTGGATGACAATTTTAAATATTTTTTGGGAAAAAAACTAGAGAAAAGATTCTATTTTTAAATCCTGGGATTCATTGTGATCTGGAGCATGCTGCCCAAAGGACTACAGTTTGCAAGTTTACTAACAGCTTTCAAAAGGAAATCTGCAAAGGAAAACAAATTATGTAATAAGGAAAGACTTGCGGTGTGAAACTAAGTCTTGAGCTCTTTTAAAGGGTTGACACGGCACAGTGCCTTTATTCTGTGCTGTTCAATTCAACAATTGAACTTCTTTTGAATTGTATAAAATCTAAACTATTTTCAAGAGCTTCTGCTCTTTAGAAACCAATATCAGACTCCGCTTTCCATATCTCAGTTTGTTACAATTTTTTCTGTCCTTATCCTTATTTATGTTAAACATGGTGTTATAATGCAGTGTAACTGGCAGGGTAATTGTGACTTATCATTAAAAGATTTCTAATGTTTAAAGTAGGCTACATTTATCACTTACGTGGCCATGGTGTTTTTAATTCAATTCAGCCAATGGAAGAGTGAGAGTTTTGATGTGAGTTGTTGCAAGATTCTGCTAGTCTTACAAAATATAGCTTTGACGTTAGCCTAGATTGGATTCCAGTCTGGGCTTTAGAGGAGAAGAGGGTGTATACAAACTTACAGCATCAAATATCCCCTTCGTGACTTAGTTGTATCTACGTAAATAGGAACAGAACCAGACCATCTCATCCCTTAAGCCTTTTCCTAGATGATTAAAGTTTTGTTTGAAAGTTGTAAAACTTGCAATTACCTACCTGTTTTTAAAGTTTCTAAACAGGATGTTGATGAATGACAAAAAGAAAATGTATTTCACTTTTGCCATGTAGATCTTAAGATCAAATTACGTACATCAACCTATTTCTTTCCATTGTTCAATAAGTTCTTGATAATATCTTTCTTTCAGATGTATGAGGAAATAATGAAGGCACTGAAGCAAGCTGCGAATGATGATTCTTCACTGACTGTAATGACAGGTTAAGTTCTCATTCAGTACTTTCTACCATGTATTTCCATGCCACTGTTCCATTTATTTTTGGTGATTTGGCACCAACAAAGACTACATAGCATATTTAGACCACAAATATCAATCATTAATAGAAGCAGGAAGAAAGGTCTTCTATTTAATCCGCGACTTTCATTGCATGTTCAATGTCCTGTGGATGGTGGTCAATTTATGCACTGGTAGTTGTTGCAAGTAACGGTTGTTTGAGGGATAAGTTGTGAATTTTGCATTAGAAATAACTTAAAATGTTGGATTATATGTCTCTCTCCTTAGAGAACAGGACTTGTAATACTTTTGAGTTTTGTTCCAGGATATGAACACAATATCTAGGCCTACATCTCAGTATGTGTCCCTTCCTCCATATGATTAATTAAAATCTGTTTGTTCAGGTGAAAGCAAAAGAAACTGTAGTAGTATTTGAAGAGGAGCTGGGAATACTCCTAATGGCCTAATTAATTATTTCTTCAAGCTAAATTAGTGGAGAAGGCTAATGGACATATTTTGTTTGTTGAATTAATCTAATTACAGAAGTGATGTCTCCAGCCATAATTGTCATTACAATTATACAATTTTGCTCCATTCTGGCCAGTAATAGTGCTGTCACAGTAGGCAACAAGTGCTATTGTGGGTCAATTAGTAATACCCTTATCTTCAAGTTGGTAGGTTGTGGATTCATCTGACATCGAAGACTTGAACCCCAGTATATTGCTAAGCAAGTTCTGCACTGTTGAAATTGCATTTCTTTAGATTGATGCACAAGATCCAATGACACTGGTTTGAAGAAGTGGCCACTCAGTGTATGTTAGCCGTCGTCTTCTGCTGACTAGCTATTTCAAGGTTGGACATGTCCATGTAGGGATGCTCTTATGCACATCATTGTTGTAATATGTGGTTATTTGAGTTACTGTTGGCTTCCTGTCAGCTTGAACCAGTCTAGCCATTCTCTTCTAATCTCTCATTAATAAGCATTTTCACCCATAGAACTGATACTCACTGGATGTTTTTCTTTGTCTTTTGCACCATTCTCTGCAAACTCCAGAGACTGTTGCGTGTGAAAATCCCAGGAGGTGAACAGTTTCTGAGATATTTAAACGACCCTGTATGGCACCAACAATCATTCCACAGTCAAAGTCACTTAGATCATATTTCTTCCCCATTCTGATGTTTGGTCTGAACAACAGCTGAACCTCTTCTTCTTCTTCTATTTCCGGCTGTTTACACGCATCTAGGCATATCACAGCCCTCCGCAGGATGTATAATTAATTACAGAACTTCAAGGAACTCAAGTTCTTGAATACAACCCAGTCTCACTGAATGATCGACTCTTCAATCAGATGTTGATTCTCTCGATGGCCAAACAAAGATTTAATAGAAAACCAAAATAAATTTAAGCCAGATAGCCTCTTGAACAGCATGCTTCTTTCAATTTTGTGTTGATTACAGCTCAGCAAAACATGCTGGACTGTCTCTGGACTACCACAGTCACATAATCCAGTAGGATGTTTTCCTATTATCTTTAAATAATAGTTTAGCCCACAATGCCCCAACCTAAGTCTTGTAAATTTCACCATATCTCTACGACTTAAAAGGTAACAGTTTGAGACCTTTTTAACTAGTGGGTGACTAGAAAAATAATGCCTGCCCCTTAATTCATTTTTCCAATCCCCCTGCCACTTCTTCTCTATACCTTTTTTAATCCTGCTTCTCAATTCTGCTCTGCCTAGGGGAACTCTAATTTCTACTTGCCTGCTCTGTAGAGAAGACTTTGCAATGCCATCCACAATTTAGCTGAACCTCTTGACCATGTCTGCATGCTTTTATGCATTGAGTTGCAGCCGCATGATCAGCTGATTAGATACTTACATTAACGAGCAGGTGTACTTAATAAAATAGCTATTGAGTGTGCTTCCCTCAGAGAACATCACTAAACATCACTTAATCATTATAAGTTTCATACATTTCAAAGCTTGCTGTGCAGAATTTGACTACAATTCAGAGGATCAGTTGCAAGATGTTTTGGAATGTTATGAAAGGCACTATAAAATTGCAAGACCTGTTTTTTCTACCAAAGATAGAAAAATTGTCTTAATGGTGCTCTTACTGTGTTGCTATGATATTCAGTTTGAAAAGAAGAATGTGAGCATTAACTAATTGTCCACTTAAGTAAGTTACCTTTATCTGTGCCCGCAAGTGTGAGTGAATGGATAGCTGTATCTGTGACTGTGACCTACTTTCCTTTGTAAGTTGTGTTTTTTTTTCTAAGCTTATCATATATCAGACATCCCACCTCTCCCAGAAGTTCCGGGAGTCTCCCACATATTAATAGTGGCTCCCTAATGCCTGCAAATTATATACAATATCACGGAAATCAATTTTTTTGAGAGCGAGCGAGAGAAAGCAAGAGAGAGCGTGAGAGCGACCACGAGAGAGAGCGAGAGCAAGCAAGTGAGCGAGAGGGCGAGAGAGAAAGCGGGCAAGAGCGCGTGAGCGAAAGCAAGTGAGAGAGAGCGAGAGGGAGCGAGTGAGAGAGAAAGCAAGAGAGAGCGAAAGCGAGCGAGAGCACGCCATGGCAGAGTGTTCCAAAAAAAATATAAAATGTATGTCACCCCAGACTACACTAAAGTGTACCCCTGCCTAATAGGGGTCAAAATAATGACAGTGTTGCTCACTGCACTGTTTGCAACAGTGACTTTTCTATTGCCCATGGTGGGTTAAGACTGTAAAGGACATGTTGAGGTGAGTTTAACAGGTGTCATTCATTCATTAGCATAGGTAACGTTATTTAAACTAGCTGGCTAGCTGCTAAGGAGCTACTCTATTGCAGACATCCCACCTCTCCCGGGAGTCTCCTGCAAATTGATGGTGCTACCTCCCTGAAATGAGTTTTTGCAGGGTGGGATGTCTGATATATGGGCATTCCATTGGAGACAAAGTAGGAGACAACATTATGGAATAATTAGAACAAGATGCCTTGAATGAAACTGGTTAAACAAAAATATTTGTAGTTACTCAGGGTCATAGGTTAAGTGTGAAAAGTAAAATATTTAATGGAAACCTGAGGGGAAACTTCTTCACACAGCTGATGAGAGTGTGGAACGATCAGCTAGCAGAAATGGTGGATGGGGGTTTGATTTCAACATTTAAGTTAAATTTGGATAAATACATGGATGGAAGGGGTTTGGAGGGCCATGATGTAGGTATGGGTCAATGGGACTAGGTGGAATGGGCTGAAGGTCCTTTTTCTTTGCTGTGGTGCTCTATGACTTTAACTGACTTCACTCAACACATTAAATCACTCTCTCAGAACTAGACCTTGGCAACCCTAAATGGAAATTCTTCAGGCTTGATGTAAACTGTGATTAGTATGGATAAACATGGTTAAATGAAGTCCCAACTTTGAACATAAACATTACAGGTTTTTTGGCCCATGATATTGTGCCAACCTGTTTACCTACCATAAGATCAATCCACCCCTCTCTCTCTCACATAGCCCTCCATTTTTCTAGCATCCATGTGTCTATCTAAGAGTTTCTAAAATGTCCTTAATGTATCTCACTCTACAGTCACTGAGTAATGCGTTCCACACGCTCACCACTCTGTATAAAAATAACTTATCTCTGACATCCCCCATACTTTCCTCCAATCACCTGAAAATTATGCCCCCTTATAATAGCTATTTCTGCCTTGGGAAAAGTCTCAGGCTGTCCACTCATTCTATGCCTCTTATCATCTCGTGCACCTCTATCATCACTCCTCATACTCCTTTGCTCAACCTATTCTCTCCAGTTCAGGCAGACTCTTATAAATATCCTCTGCACCCCCTAAATCTTTCCACACCTTTCCCATAATGAGGCACGTTGGTAAGAACCTTGCTATTAACTCTGTATTCTGACTTCAAATTCTACCTTCCAGAGTGAATCACTTTACATTTTTTCAGGTGGAGCTCCATTAGCCACTTCTCAGCACAGCTCTGAATTTTTTCAATGTCCTGTTGTAACCCTCAATAACCTTCTACATTATCCACAACACCACCAGCTTTCATGTTATCTGCTGACTTACTAACCCACCCATGATTTCCTTGTCCAAGTCATTTATAAAATTCACAAAGAGCAGGGGGTCCCAAACAGATCCCTGCAGAACATCACTGGTCACCAGCATTCATGGAGAACACACTCCCTCTTCAGCCACCCTCCACCTTTTATGGACAAACCAATTCTGATTCCACACAGCCTAAGTTTTTCCCTGGATCCTGTGCCTCCGCACTTTCTGAATGAGCCTACTATGGGGAACCTTATCAATTGCCTCACTAAAATCCATATACATCGCATTCACTGCCCTACTTTCAATAATGTGTATTGTTAAAGAATTCAATCAGGCTCGTGAGGGATGACCTGACCCTCATGAAGCCATGCTGACTATCCCTAATCAGACTATGTCTCTTCAAATGCTCTTAAATCCCGTCTCTAAGAATCTTCTCTAATAATTTGCCCACCACTGAAATAAGATTCACTGGTTTATAATTCCCAGGGTTATCCCTGTTCCCTTTCTTGAACAAAGGAATAACATCTGCCACTGTCTGATCATCTTGTACTACTGTGACCAGTGAGGAAGGAAGATCATCACCAAAGGGGCAGCAATCTCTTCCCTCATTCCCAAACTTCAAAGTACATTTATTATCAAAGCATGTATAAATTATACAACCATGAGATTTGCCCGCTAACAGGCAGCCACAAAATAGCAAACAATACGAAAATGAGACCAAAGCCCCGATCCTAGAGCAGCCAGAGTAGACCCGTAGCCTCAGCCTTAGTTCATCGCACAGCGGGGCAAATTGTGATCAGCAGATATGAAGCCTGGAGGAACCAGAGCAGTGTCATGTCTCAGTGCCGTGGAGAGTGGAGGAAATGTCGCGGAAGAACAAGCAGAGCTGGCCGGACTCTCACCTCCGGTCCCAACACTGCCTTTTCAGTCTATCTGGGTCAGTGTTTAAATTGTCTAAACACTGAGTCGTCCCCACACCAGGATCCAGCCTCACCAGAGTAATATACTCTGGGCCTGGACCCTGCTGCTCAGCCTGTACTCAACTTTTCCAAATTGGCCCGGAACTTGGTTGATCCAACCTCACTCCCGGTTTAGGTGGATGGGCTCTGAAACTCCTCCATTCCAACTCTTCTCCGATTTGTTCACTCCGACTCACTCTATCTGGAACATGCCTCAACCTTACTCTGACCACTTCTTGAATGTGCCACGCACCAACTTTGTATTGCACCTGCATGCCTCGACTCTCAAGTTAGCCTTGCCTTCACTCACCTCTTCATTTTTTGCAGTGATAGTTTACCATAATTTACCACAGTTAAACTATTATTAATAAGGTATTTAGTCATATTTCTTGCTTTATGAATTACCAATAAGCTGTCACCCAAATTCAGTAGCGCCATCGTAAACCAGAAGTCTCTAGTAATTTGGGATATAGCCTGTCTGGTCCTGAGGACATCTATCCTAATGCTTTTCAAAAGTTTCAGCCTGTTTCACACTGTCCTCACAAATGTCAATATCCCACTCAGTGCTGTAAGCTGAAGCAAAATATTCGGTAAGGTCTTTCCTACCTCCTCCCACTCCAGGCATATCCTTCCTCTTTGTCCTGATCGGTCCTACCCTCACTCTAGTCATCCTCTTGCTGTACACATATGTGTAGAACACCTTAGCGTTTTTCTTAATCCAACTCACCAAGACCTTCTCATGCCCCACTTCTCACTCTGCTAAGTCCATTCTTAAGCTCCTTCTTAGCTGCCTGGTAACTCTCTAGAGCCCTGTCTTGTTGTTTATTTAATATTTCAATAATATTCGAGTAATGTTGTAAATGTATTGTTTAAGCATTCTTTGTTTAAATAATTCATTATGGGTTATATGTAAAAGTACGTGAATGGCAAATTCCCACCAAATCATATATGGCGCCTCACTAAAAGTAAACATAAAGTTTACATGCATCTACCAGCTCCATGTTTTTCTTTCAATTAGCTTTATGTTTTGGAGTTACAAAACATACCAGTGGCGACGAGGAAGTTTTAAATGAACCGGAGAGGACTACCTAGCTGTTTAAGTGCAGCAACACATTGAAGTTTTTTAAAAGCATAGCGAGACGTTCGATTTTGTTTTTTAAATTACAGCACGATTTTTTTGTTTGCAAGAGGAGAGAAATGTTAGAGATTTTTTTTTAAAAGGCAGAAAACGGAAGAATTCATGGGTTCATAAACAGTGAGTACTCAGTGATAATCATAAATTTTCAAAAAAAGACCAAACATGGCTGGCTACATCAGAAAGATAACTGGATATTGTATACTAAGTGAATTGCCCATTAATTCATTGGGTATTTCACTGAGAAATACCCAATGAAAAGCAAGTGCCAATTTTGCCGAGTGCAAAGAGCAGTTGAAATTGCTTTGTCAATGGAAACCACAGCTGGAGACTTAATTGAGTTGCAGTCAGGAATGAAAGTGACCATGAACAAAATTGCAATCTCTTAAATTGAAACCTGCCTGGTTGAAAAAAATGTGTTTCTGTTGTGGCAGTGGCTCACATATAACAGACCAGTGCAAGTTTAAAGGTAAAACTTGCAGGAAGTACAACAAAGTAGGACACATACAAAGAGCATGTCAGGCAGACAAAAATAAATGGATTGCACAGGGACAAGATAAGAAGTCAAGTTGCAGTTTCAAAGAGAGTACTGAACTGCATGTTGATGAAAAATCTGATAATGATGAGAGTGACACAGGACAGGGTAGCCTTGAGATGTATGACATGAAAAATAACAACCAATCTGGTTTACACCAAAAGTGAATGGCAAATTCATTAGAATGGAAATGGACATTGGCTTGGCTGTTTCAATTATTCCACAAAAAATCTCTGAAAGGCATATCAAAGATATTGAACTGAAGCTTGCAGATGTCCAACTAAGAACTTATACTGGAGAAAAGGTAATTCCTGTGGAACGACAATCATAACAGTGAAATACAATAACCTACAAGCCACAGTGGGTTTGTATATGGTAAAAACAGAAGGGCTAGCATTGTGGGGTCGTAAGTACCTAAAACCACTGCAACTTCATTGGAGATCCATCTACCGTTTGCATGCCACATCTCCTGCAATGGAATCAACTGAAAGCAGATTAAGAAAGGCACAGGATGGTGCTACAGCACTGTTCAAGTATAGCATTGGAAAACTCAAACATCTCAAGGGTAAAATAGTGTTAAATGAAAATGCCACATCCAAGTTTTACCAAGCCTGCCCAGTTTTTTATACTATCTGTGATCACATGTAGGCTGAAGGAATTCTTTCCAAGGTTGAGTGAACCCATGGACAACTCTAGTAGTCCTAGTAGCTTAAAAGATTGGGTCTGTTAGGGTCTGTGATGATTTTTAAGGTCACTGTCACCCCAGTGCTGAAAGTAGATCAACACCCTCTGCCCAGGATAGAGGATATCTTTGCAAACCTTTTTGGAGGGAAGCACTTCAGCAAAGTGGACTTAGCTGAGGCCTCCTTACAGATGGAGATGGAAGAAGAGCCCAAAATGTATTTCAGCAGAAACACTCACAAGTGCTTTATTGATATAATAGGCTTATGTTTTGGAGTTGCATCTGCATCTACATGCTGGCAGAAGCTATGGACCAGGTGCTGCAAGGCTGCCCAGGCGCTTAGTGTTACCTAGTAAGGATGACAAGGAGTTTCTCCAGAATTGCAAGACTGTGTTTAAAAAGGTGAGAAGATTATGGGCTCAGAGCAAGATATGACAAGTATGAATTCATTAAACCAAGCATCCATCACTTACTGTGGTCACACTATTGATGTACAAGCATTACACAAGTGTGCTGAGAAAATCCAAGCAGGGTGGGTACTGCAGGGCCAAAGGACTGTTACGAGGAAGCAGATTCACTGGTTTGTTAAGTGAGTCAGAAGACACTGATTATGAATATGCACATGAATCTTTTATTTACAGACAAACACTAAAACATTCAACCAAACATCTAAGTCACCCTAAGTTACGCAAACTACACCACTAAACATTCAGTAACACTTCAAACTCAACAGGTTTCCCCAAGTTACATAATTACAAAACTAAACATTCAACAGATACTTTTGAGGATGTGACTAAACACATTGATGAAGGTAGAGCAGTAGCTGTAGTGTATATGGATTTCAGGAAGGCATTTGATAAGGTACCCCATGCAAGGCTTATTGAGAAAGTTAAAGGAGGCATGGGATCCAAGGGATCCTTGCTTTGCAGATCTAGAATTGGCTTGCACACAGAAGGCAAAGAGTGGTTGTAGACGGGTCATATTCTGCATGGAGATCAGTGACCAGCGGTGTGCCTCAGGGATCTGTTCTGGGACCTCCTCTCTTCATGATTTTTATAAATGACCTGGATTTGGAATTGCAGGGATGGGTTAGTAAATTTGCTGATGACACAAAGGTTGGGGATGTTGTGGATAGTGTGGAGGGCTGTCAGAGGTTACAGTGGGACATTGATGGGATGCAATACTGGGCTGAAAAGTGGCAGATGGAGTTCAATCCAGATAAGTGTGAGGTGGTTCATTTTGGTAGGTCAAATATGATGGCAGAATATAGTATTAATGGTAAGACTCTTGGCAGTGTGGAGGATCAGAGGGATCTTGGGGTCTGAGTCTATAGGACACTCAAAGCTCCTGTGCAGGTTGGACTGTGTGGCTAAGAAGGCATACAGTGTATTGGCCTTCATCAATCATGGGGTTGTGTTCAAGAGCTGAGAGGTTAGATTATTAGATTATGAGGACACTCAGTCCTCGTTTATTGTCATTTCGAAATGCATGCATTCAAAAATGATACAACGTTCCTCCAGAAAGATATCACAAGAAACACAGGACAAACCAAGACTAAAACTGACAAAACCACATAATTATAAAATATAGTTACAATAGTGCAAAGCAATACCATAATTTGATAAAGAGCAGACCATGGGCTCGGTTAAAAAAAAAGTCTCAAAGTCCCGATAGCCTCATCATCTCACGCAGACGGTAGAAGGGAGAAACTCCCCCTGCCATGAACCTCCAAGCACCACAAACTCACCGATGCAGCACCATTGGAAGCGCCCGACCGCAGCGGACTCTGAGTCCATCCAAAAACTCCAAGCCTCCGACCAGCCCCTCTGACACAGCCTCTCCGAGCACCAACCTCTGCCGAGTGCTTCGACCCCGCCCCAGCCGCCGAGCAACAAGCAAAGCCGAAGACTCGGGGCCTTCTCCTCTGGAGATTCTAGACCACACAGTAGCAGCAGCAGCAAAGCAGGCATTTCAGAAGTTTCACAGATGTTCCTCCGTGCTCTCACGTCCGTCTCCATCAAATCAGGATTGTGCACGGCACCCTACTTGACAAATAACAGACATCAACACCGGAGTGGCCGCCATCTTCTCCTCCCTCCCTCCAGCAAATGTTACAGTTAATGTTACCCCACTTGGAGTACTGTGCTCAGTTCTGGTGACCTCACTACTGGAAGAATGTGGAAACTATAGAAAGGGTGCAGAGGAGATTTACAAGGATGTTGCCTGGATTGGGGAGCATTCCCTCTGAGAATAGGTTGAGTGAACTCAGCCTTTTCTCCTTGAGGCAACAGAGGATGAGAGGTGACCTGATAGAGGCAAATAAAATGATAAGATGCATTGATCGTGTGGATAGTCAGAGGCTTTTTCCCAGGGCTGAAATGGTTAACACGAGAGGCCACAGTTTTAAGGTGCTTGGAAGCAGGTACAGAGGAGAGTGGTGAGTGCGTGGAATGGGCTGCTGACAACATTGGTGGAGGCGGATACGATAGGGTCTCTTAAGAGACTCCTGGATAGGTACATGGAGCTTAGAAAAATAGAGGGCTATGAGTAACCCGAGGTAATTTCTAAAGTAAGAACACATTTGGCACAGCATTGTGGGCTGAAGGGCCTGTATTGTGCTGTAGGTTTTCTATGTTTCTTTAGCTAAGTGTGTGCATAGACTCTCCTAAATCTGCAACATACTTTCCCAATGGTCTTCAGCACTTCGCAAACTCAGTGTGAAGATGAGCCCTTAGAGACAAAGGAAAGCCAGTGAGTCTCTTGCACATACTATTCTTATACCCCCGAGGCACATGAAACTGCACACTGGTGCAGTGGCATACAAAGCAACCAATGGGAAAGAGCTGCTGCATCCCTCGAACGGCACAGTGGAAGAGGATTTCAACCAGCAAGTAAACTAACCCATCACATTACAAGGACTTGTCACAGTTGTGGCCCTTTTTAGGATTTCCAATTACTATAACAGATTCCTGCCGAAACTGGCCATTGTGCTTTACTCCTTGAATTCATTACTACAGATCTGGAAGAAATGGCAATAGACAAAGCAGTATGAGGTGACTTTCCAAAACGCAAAGGAAATGGTGATGTCAGACACTGTACTCACACATTATGATCCACTTCCTCCATTAAAGCTTGCCTGTGGCACCTTGGCTTAAGGTATAGGTGCAGTTATGTCACCTATGATGGAAGTGAACACCCCATAGCCTTCATATCATGTTCCATTACTGCTGCAGAGAAAAACTACGCACAGATTGACAGAGAGTGTAAAATGTTTCAACCACTCCTTGTGTGGGAGAGAGTTTACCCTTGCTCATCAACCACTGGTGTCAATTTCCAATCAACAGAAGGTGTTCCACTAACAGTGGCAGCACAAATGCAGAGACGGGCTATCTTTTTTGTAGGACACAATTGCAAGATTGAATTCAAGAGGATGATTAATCATGGAAATGCTGATGGATTGTCCTATTTACCCTTGGAAAAGGGAATACCTGAGAAAGTTACAAAAGAGGACACTCCTCTTGACATATTCCCCCTAATGCAAATCGAAAAGCCCCATATTAGCATAAATGATCCAAAGGGAAAGCAGAAAAGAACTCACTCTGTCTCATGCCACCCAAAATGACTGGAATGTGCAGCAGAAACTCCAGTTCCCCCATTTTTACCAGTGCCAGGTGAACTTGCTTTTGACAGGGGTTGCCTTGTGTGGGAATTGAGAGTTGTTGTACTATCCAAGCTGAGAGCTAGGCATGGTTGAAATGAAAGCATTAGAAACATAGAAAAACTACAGCACAATATAGGTCCTTTGGCCCACAATACCATGCTGGACATGTACCACCCCAGAAATTACCCAGGATTACCCATAGCCCTCTATTTTTCCAAGCTCCACATACCCATCCAGAAGTCTCCCAAAAGACCCCATCACACCCACCTCCACCACCGCTGCCAGCAGTTCATTCCACGCGCTCCCCACTCTCTGCGCAAAAAGCTTACCCCCGACATCCCCTCTGCACCCACCCCCAAGCACCCCAAAACCGTGCCCCCTCGTGTCAGCCACGTGAGTCTGGGGAAAAAGCCTCTGACCATTCACATGATCAATGCCCCTCACCATCCCATACACCCCCATCAGGTCACCTCTCATCCTCCTCTGCTCCAAGGAGAAAAGGCCGAGTTCACTCAACCTATTCTCATAAGGCATGCTCCCCAATCCAGGCAACATCCTTGTAAATCTCCTCTGCACCCTTTCCATAGTCTCCACATCCTTCCTGCAGTAAGGTGACCAGAACCGAGCACAGTAGCGTGAAGCTTTGTCTGGTGGCCTGGGAGAAATGAGCAGATAGAGCAGCTTGCCATGCACTATTCGGGATGCCAACATGTCCAGAAGAAAGGTGGCAAGAGCTGTCAGAACCACTTCCTGTAGACCCAGAGTCAATTTTTACAACCACCACAGAAGAGTTCCTAGAGCCTAAGATTGTTTCACACCACCCGCTTGTCAAGAAAGCCATCCCACAAGAGTAAGAATTTCTCCACAGCAGTTAAATCTTTAGGCCTGAATGGGACCATTTAAAATGTGCTGTGGATGTCTATATAGTAGTTGTATTATGTAGTATATGTATATACTGTGTGTACTTATATACTGTAAGTGCATATAAGTTGAGAAACATTCTATATAGAGCTGGAGTTTATAGTAAGATGGAGCAGCGTTGTGTATTTAATATTTTAGTAATATTTCAGTAACATAAATACATTTGATTAAACATTTTTTGTTTAAATAATTACAGATTGTATGTAAAAGTTTGTGAATGGCATACTGTATGTGCTGTCTTGCTAAAGGTAGAAATAAAGTTTACACACATCTCCTGGCTCCGTGTTTTTTTTTTCCCAATTAGTTTTACGTTTTGGAGTTACAAAACATAATATGTCTGATCCTTGCTTCCTAAACTTTAAGTAAGCTTCATTGCTCCTCTTGACTAGATATTCTGCATCTCTTGTCAGTAATGGTTCTTTCCCTGCCTCAATGGGACAAACGCATCTAGGACACCATGCAAGTGCTCCCTGACAACCTCCACATTTCTGTTGTGCATTTCCCTGAGCAAATCTTTTCCAAATTTGTGCTCCCAAAGTTTATGCCTAATAGTGACATAATTACCCCTCCCCTATTAAATACTGTCTTGTCCTATCCCTTGGCTGTAGTAAAGGTCATGGAGTTGAGATCACTGTCTTCAAAATGTTCTCTCACTGAATGATCCAGTATGACCTCTCCTCTAGATGGCCTGAACCATATTGTGTCAGGATTCTTCCCTAGAAACACCTGACAAATTTAGCTCCATCTAAACTTTTTGCACTGGGGAGGCAACAATCAATATTAGGGAATGGTGGAATTACCTATGAACAGCAAGCCTGTTATTTTTGTACCTTTCCAAAATCTGCCTCCCAATTTGTTCCTTGGTGTGTCTGTTGCTATTGGAGGGGGTCTATAGCACACTCTATCGTAGAGTGATTGCTCTCTTTTGTTTCTAAATTTCACTGTCACTGACTCATTGGATGATCCCTCCACGATGTCCTCCCTCTCTACAGATATGATACTATCCCTGATTTGCAGTGGCAGTCCTCCCATCTTTTTTACCTCCCTCCCTGTCCCTTGTGAAACAGTGAAGTCCCTGAACATCCAGCAACCATTTCTACCCTTGTGACAACCAAGTCTCTGTAATGCCCACCATGTCACAGTTCCATGTACTGACCCATGTTCTAAGTTTCTCACCCTTGTACCTGATACTTATAATAAAATAGACATACCTTAACCCATCCAATTGACTGCAGTTTTGTCCTATCAACTGCCCCACAGTCTCTCTACACACTGCAACTATTTGTACACCAGCTATCCTACCCCCCTGCCAAACTAGTTTAACCTCTCCCAACAGTTCCAACAAATCTGCTTCTAAGGATGTTGGTCTTCCTGAATTCACACATAACTTGTATTTTTAGCACAAGTTATACCTTCCCTAATAGAGATTCCAATGATCCATAAATTTGAAACCAGGACCCCAGCACTAATTTCTCAGCCACACATCCATCCGCCAAATCAACCTATTCTTACCCTCACTGGTGAGTAGTATTGGCAGAAACCCAGAAGTTACTACCCTTGAGGTTCTGCTTTTCAGCTTCCACACTAGTTTTCTGTATTGTTTCTTCTTCCTCTTTCCTACCTATGCCGTTTGTAGCTATATGTACCACGACTTTTGGCTGCTCCTACTCCCTCTTTAGATCTGAAACATCCCTGAGCATGTCACATGCAAGGCGACATACCAAACAGACAACCCAGGAGTCTTTCATGTCAACAGAATCTCCTGTCTGCTTCCCTAACTATTGAATTCCTTATCACCGCCTCTCTCCTATTCACCCCCTTTTGCTCCTAAGCCATTGAACCAGGCTCAGCGCAACCTGGTCACAGAGGCTTTTCCCTGGTAGGTTATCTTCTCCCCCCCCCCCCCCAAACACTATCCAAAGCTATATACTTGTTATCAAAGGGAACAGCCACATGGGTTCACTGCACGATCTACCACTTCCCTTTCCCTCCCTTGACAGTCACCCAACTACCTGCCTCCTGCAACTTAGGGGTGACTATCTATAGCTCCTATCTGTCACCTTCTCATTCTCCCAAATGTGCTGTAGGTCATCCAGCTCTAGCTCCAGTTTCCTAATGGTCTGTAAGGAGCTGTAGTTGGATGCACTTTATGCAGATGTAGTTATCAGGGAGCCTTGAGGTCTCCCAGATCTTTCACATTTGGCATGAGGAACACACCACTGATTCTGGATCCATTCTCACAACTCTAGCTAGGCATTAATTGACAAAGAAAGAAAGAATCTTCCCCTAGCCTCCCCCTCTTCTTGTCAAAGTCTCAAACTCTCCACTCTTATCATGTCTCCTTCCAATGATGGCTGCTCCGCTTTTTATAGGCCTCTGCCAGGTGCCTAATAAACTGCATTTTCCAAAAAGCCCTCTTTGCTTTTTAAATCTCAAGCTCACTCTCCACAAACAAGTGACTGCTCATGATACCTCAAGCCTGCTGAAAAAGCTAAAATGTTTTTGCTAAATTGTCTCAGCCTCCACAATTCATGTTGAGGCATGTAGGGGTACAATTTTGCAAGGATATTTGCATTCATTTTTCATTTATTTACTGGCAGAAGAATTTCTTTCCGATAAGCTGCTGCCAGCTGTCAATCAAGGTCTTGCAAGAATCACTTCCTATGGACTGTCAAGGGAAAAGCACTTAGTTCAGCTGCCCTTGTCTATGTCCAGAAGTCCATGATCTTTAATAGAGTTTTTTATGTTTAAGTGGGAATGTGCAACCTAGCTGTAATGTTTGTAACTGGCGTTTGACCATATACAGTATTTTTAATTTTGACTGCGATTCAAACCTACCAAGTAAAAAAAGTTATGTAAGCCAATACAGCAACAATTAAATTACTAAAATGAGTATATAATTTAAAAATTCGACAGACAGGCTGCTAGAAAGTCTGGTTTTACAGTTTTTTCTACATAAACTGGTTTTGAAATATAGTTTTAATTAATGACCTTTAGAGTGCTGTAATTTTTGCTAGTAAAAAAACTGAAAGTGAACAAACCAGTTTAGTAATTCAGTGTGACGTCCAACCCTCTGGAATACCAGAAATTAATCATCAACGAGCTGATGTGGGTGTGTAGCAGAAATCCTACACATACGTCAATGGTAACAAAAGAGATTTTTCACTAGAGACACAATATTAGATGAAATACACAGCCCAGATACTCACATATTCAATGTTCTGTGTCAACCATATAAGCATGCAAACAAATCCTTACATGAGTCTAGATTGCCTGTATACCAAAGCTACCTGATAAAATGAAAGGGATTAAACACTGCTTGTTCAGGGGTAAAACAGGTTACTTAAAGGATAGCAACACACACAAAATGCTGGTGGAACGCAGCAGGCCAGGCAGCATCTATAGGAAGAAGTACAGTCGACGTTTCGGGTCAAGACTAATGAAAAATAGAGATAGCAAGAGATTTGAGAGGGGGAGGGGGACACCCAAAATGATTGGAGAAGACAAGAGGGGGAGGGGATGAAGCTAAGAGCTGGGAAGTTGATAGGCAAAAGGGGGATACAAGGCTGGAGAAGGGCGAGTATCATAGGACGAAGGCCTAGGAAGAAAGAAAGGGGATATTTCCGTTAAGATGGCAATAAATTAATCGCTTAAAATTGTCGCTGCGTTTCATTTCTTGCCTCCGCACTTCCTATCTTCCTTTTTTTACTCCAGACTGCTAATTTTTTGTATGTTCTCCCTGCCTGCGAATACATCTGTCCTATAATGGCCTTTAAGCCCTCTAAAGCTGGGAAAAAGAAGTCTCTGCGACTGCCTCTGGCTCCTCTGCCGACATTATCGACATTCTGGACCAGCACTGTCAAGAGACTATATCTGAATTTAAGTCCTAATATAAGTCTTCCTTCAGTTTGTTGGAGTCCAAACTGGATCAAATCAATTCCAAAATGGAGGAGCATGCCATTTGTCTCTCTCTTGACTTAGAAACCGGAGATTTAAAATGTCGCGTTCAGCAGCTGGAAGCCATTTGTTCTAATTTGAGTGAGTATAACACCAAATTACCATCAAAAGTAGCTGATCGTGAAGGTCGGAGCAGAAGGCATAATCTACGAATCCTCAGTCTGCCAGAGGCTATCGAAAGCGGAGCTCCTGTTGAATTTTTTTCCTCTTTACTTTGTGAGATTTTTGGGAAGGATACTCTTCCGGATTTATCTGAGTTAGATACAGCCCACCGTGTACAGGTATTTCGGTTTAAGCCCAAATTGGGCTCCCGGCCACGCCCAGTTATACTTTGTTTTCATCGCTATCGGGTGAAAAACCTTTTGATTATGGAAGCACGTTGGAAAATTGCATTATAAGGGCCATCCCATTCGTATTGTTGAAGATTATGCTCCTCAAGTTTTGAGGCTGTGTGCTGAATACAAAGGTATAAGAGTTTTACAATCGTGGACTCAGGCCCTGGCTACATTACCCTGCCCATCTCCGAATAACTGTTAGTACTGGGGACAAAAAATGGTTCAACTCTATTCCAGAAGCTCAGGAATTCATCGAAAGTCTCCCTACCATTACGACTTCTTCGGACTCGATTTGATTATTTAAAATGGCTGATTACTTTTTTTTCCTCTTTGTTTTTTTTTGTTTTCCTTATAAATTAAAATTTTAGATTACTGAAAATGGTTTATTTCTGGTGTAAGAAGTTCAGAAATTTATCGAAAGTCTCCTTGCTATTGTGAATTCTTCAGACTCGATTTGCTTATCTAAAATGGCCGATTACTTTTTCTCCTCTCTTTGGTTTTTTTTAATCTTTTGTTTTCCTTTTAAATTACTGAATATGGTTTAACTCTGCTATAAGAAGTTCAGAAATTTATTGAAAGTACCCTTGCTATAGTGTCTCCATCAGACTCGATTTGATTATTTAAAATGGCCGATTGGTACTTTTTTCTTTGTTTCTTTTCCCTGTTTTCTTTTTAAATTTAATTTTTTAATTACTGTATTCTGTTTTTGCGGGTATGGTAATCTGGATTATTATTTCAAGTTAAGTCTAATACTTTTTGATAGTACTGTTTTCTTTTTTTTCTTTATAGAACCATAGAAACCATAGAAACTACAGCACAGAAACAGGCCTTTTGGCCCTTCTTGGCTGTGCCGAAACATTTTCTGCCTAGGCCCGCTGACCTGCACACGGACCATATCCCTCCATACACCTCCCATCCATGTATCTGTCCAATTTATTCTTAAATGTTAAAAAAGAACCCGCATTTACCACCTCGTCTGGCAGCTCATTCCATGCTCCCACCACTCTGTGTGAAGAAGCCCCCCCTAATGTTCCCTTTAAACTTTTACCCCCCCCCTCACCCTTAACCCATGTCCTCTGGTTTTTTTTCTCCCCTTGCCTCAATGGAAAAAGCCTGCTTGCATTTACTCTATCTATACCCATCATAATTTTATATACCTCTATCAAATCTCCCCTCATTCTTCTACGCTCCAGGGAATAAAGGCCTAACCTATTCAACCTTTCGCTGTAACTGAGTTTCTCAAGTCCTGGCATCATCCTTGTAAACCTTCTCTGCACTCTTTCAAACTTATTTATATCCTTCCTGTAATTTGGTGACCAAAACTGAACACAATACTCCAGATTCGGCCTCACCAATGCCTTATACAACCTCATCATAACATTCCAGCTCTTATACTCAATACTTTGATTAATAAAGGCCAATGTACCAGAAGCTCTCTTTACGACCTTATCTACCTGTGACACCACTTTTAGGGAATTTTGTATCTGTATTCCCAGATCCCTCTGTTCCACTGCACTCCTCAGTGCCTTACCATTAACCCTGTATGTTCTACCTTGGTTTGTCCTTCCAATATGCAATACTTCACACTTGTCTGTATTAAACTCCATCTGCCATTTTTCAGCCCATTTTTCCAGCTGGTCCAAGTCCCTCTGCAGGCTCTGAAAACCTTCCTTACTGTCTACTACACCTCCAATCTTTGTATCATCAGCAAATTTGCTGATCCAATTTACCACATTATCATCCAGATCATTGATATAGATGACAAATAACAATGGACCCAGCACTGATCCCTGTGGCACACCACTAGTCACAGGCCTCCACTCAGAGAAGCAATTCTCTACTACCACTCTTGCTTCTTCTATTGAGCCAATGTTTAATCCAATTTATCACCTCTCCATGTATACCTAGCGACTGAATTTTCCTAACTAACCTCCCATGCGGGACCTTTTCAAAGGGCTTACTGAAGTCCATGTAGACAATATCCACTGCCTTCCCTTCATCCACTTTCCTGGTAACCTCCTCGAAAAACTCCAATAGATTGGTCAAACATGATCTACCACGCACAAAGCCATGTTGACTCTCCCTAATAAGTCCCTGTCTATCCAAATGCTTGTAGATTCTGTCTCTTAGTACTCCCTCCAATAATTTACCTACTACCGACGTTAAACTTACCGGCCTATAATTTCCCGGATTACTTTTCGATTCTTTTTTAAACAACGGAACAACATGAGCCACTCTCCAATCCTCCGGCACCTCACCTGTAGACAGCGACATTTTAAATATTTCTGCCAGGGCCCCTGCAATTTCAACACTAGTCTCCTTCAAGGTCCAAGGGAACACCCTGTCAGGTCCCGGGGATTTATCCACTTTAATTTTCCTCAAGACAGCAAGGACCTCCTCCTTTTTGATCTGTACAGTTTCCATGATCTCACTACTTGTTTCCCTTAATTCCATAGACTTCATGCCAGTTTCCTCAGTAAATACAGACGCAAAAAACCTATTTAAGATCTCCCCCATTTCCTTTGGTTCCGCACATAGCTGACCACTCTGATCTTCAAGAGGACCAATTTTATCCCTTACAATCCTTTTGCTCCTAATATACCTGTAAAAGCTCTTTGGATTATCCTTCACTTTGACTGCCAAGGCAACCTCATGTTTTCTTTTAGCCCTCCTGATTTTTTTCTTAAGTATTTTCTTGCACTTCTTATACTCCTCAAGCACCTTATTTACTCCCTGCTTCTTATACATGTCATACAATTTCCTCTTCTTCTTTATCAGAGTTGCAATATCCCTTGAGAACCAAGGTTCCTTATTCCTATTCACTTTGCCTTTAATCCTGACAGGAACGTACAAATTCTGCACTCTCAAAATTTCTCCTTTGAAGGCTTCCCACCTACCGATCACATCCTTGCCAGAGAACAACCTGTCCCAATCCACGCTTTTTAGATCCTTGCTCATTTCTTCAAATTTGGCCTTCTTCCAGTTAAGAACCTCAACCCTAGGACCAGATCTATCCTTGTCCATGATCAAGTTGAAACTAATGGTGTTATGATCACTGGAACCAAAGTGCTCCCCTACACAGACTTCTGTCACTTGTCCTAGCTCGTTTCCTAACAGGAGATCCAATATTGCATCCCCTCTAGTTTGTCCCTCTATATATTGATTTAGAAAACTTTCCTGAACACATTTTACAAACTCTAAACCATCTAGACCCTTAACAGTATGGGAGACCCAATCAATATATGGAAAATTAAAATTCCCTACCACCACAACTTTATGTTTCCTGCAGTTGCCTGCTTTCTTTCTGCAGACTTGCTCTTCCAATTCTAGTTGACTATTGTGTGGTCTGTAATACAATCCCACTAACGTGGCCATACCTTTCCTGTTTCTCAGCTCCACCCATAAGGACTCAGTAGACAAGCCCTCTAATCTGTCTGGCCTGAGCACTGCTGGAATATTTTCCCTAACAAGCAATGCTACTCCCCCACCTTCCATTCCTCTGCCTCGATCACATCTGAAACATCGGAACCCTGGAATATTAAGCTGCCAGTTCTGCCCCTCCTGTAGCCAAGTTTCACTAATTGCTATAACGTCATAATTCCATGTGTCAATCCACGCCCTCAACTCATCCGCCTTCCCCACAATACTCCTAGCATTGAAATATATACACCTCAGAAGATTTTCACCACCACTCACAACCTTTTTATTAGTGGATTTGCTTGAACTTTTAACATCACTTATTTTCACCCCAGCCACACTGTCAGCTCTGGCACTCTAGTTCCCATCCCCCTGCAAATCTAGTTTAAAGCCTCCCCAACAGCAGTAACAAACCTCCCTGAAAGGACATTGGTCCCCCTGTAGTTCAAGTGTAACCCATCTCTCTTGTACAGGTCCCACCTGCCCCAGAAGAGGTCCCAATTATCCTGAAATCTTAAACCCTGCTCCCTACACCAGTTCCTCAGCCACTTGTTCATCCTCCAGAGCATCCTATTCCTACCCTCACTGGCATGTTGCACAGGTAGCAATCCTGAGATTACCACCCTCGAGGTCCTGCTTTTCAACTTCCTACCAAGCTCTCTATACTCACTGTCCAGGACCTCCTCACTCTTCCTTGCTATGTCATTGGTACCGATGTGCACCACGACATCTGGCTGATCATCCTTCCACTTCAGAATGTCATGCAATTGATCAGAGACATCCTTGACCCTGGCACCTGGGAGGGAACAAACCATCCTGGATTCTCTGTCATGACCACAGACTCAGTGCCAGAGATCCGGCTACTGCAGCTTGTCCCAGGTAAGTCATCCCCCCAACAGTATCCAATGCGGTATACTTGTTGTTGAGGGGAATGGCCACAGGGGAACCCTGCTCTGCCTGCCCTTTCCTCTTCCCTCGCCTGACAGTGACCCAATTTCCTGTCCTCTGCTCCTTTGGCATAACTACCTCCCTGTAGCTACTATCTATAATCTCCTCATTCTCCCGAATGATCCGCAGGTCATCCAGCTCCTGCTCCATTTCCCTAACGCAGTTTGTTAGGAGCTGCAGCTGGATGCACTTCTTGCAGGTATCATTGTCAATTTTGTGTACAATTTTAATTCCAAGTGTAAAAGCGCTCTTTTTTTTTAACTGTTAATTAAATGGAGCTCATGAAGCTACTTAGAAACTGGAAATTGGGGTTAGGGGTAGTTTTTTTCTGAAGAGCTTGCTCTGTTCTTCGGTAGCTTTCTTGCTTTGGGATCTGAGGGGGTGGGGTTTCCTAGTGCCAACACTATTTAAACAACCCTTCGTTATTCAGGACTTCTTTTGTCCTGAATTTCTTGTTTTTTACTTCTGCCCCAGAGCTGTTATTAGAATGTTTGTGCATATTTATACCTACTACCCTATATGTTTTTTATATGACAATGGTTAGCCCGTTGAATTTTATAAGCTGGAATGTTAAGGGATTGAACCATCCTGTTAAAAGAAGGAAGGTGTTTTCACATCTCAAGCAGCTCAAAGCTGACATTGCTTTTTTGCAAGAAACACATATTCATAGTTTTGATAACTCTCACCTTATGTCTAGGTGGGTGGGACAGCACTTCCATTCTGCTTTTCCGGCTAAAGCCGTGGGGGTTTCAATCATTATTCAGAATGTTCCCTTTGAGCTTCACAACAAAATTTTGGATACAAATGGTCGTTTTATTATTGTCTCTGGGAAATTGTATAATAATAGGGTAGTCTTGGCTAACCTCAATGCTCCCAATTCAGATGATGTGGACTTTTTTGATCGTT
The DNA here is from genome assembly GCF_030028105.1 of Mobula birostris. Lineage (NCBI taxonomy): Eukaryota > Metazoa > Chordata > Chondrichthyes > Myliobatiformes > Myliobatidae > Mobula > Mobula birostris. The sequence goes on from NC_092388.1 coordinate 59,821,024, forward strand.
TTTTCTCTTTATTGCCTGACTTGAGTTTATATTTCTTCATGTTGGGTGGTGATTTTAATTGTTGGTTAGATCTAGTATCGGATCGATCCTCCTCTGTTTCTAGACTCCCGAGTAAATCTGCTCTATCTATTCACTCTTTCCTTTCTAGTTATGGTATCTCTGATGTGTGGCATTTTTTCCATCCTACTGAGAGAGATTATTCATTTTTTCACACGTCCATCATTCCTTTACTAGAATTGATTATTTCCTAATGGATAATCAGCTGATTCCACCTGTTTGCTCTTGTGATTATCAGAGTATATTGATTTTGGATCATGCCCCAGTTACCCTGTCCATAAATTTCCCTGGTTTTCCTCAAATGAACAAACATTGGCATTTTAATCCGACCTTGTTGTCGGATAATGATTTTGTAAAATTTATAAAGGACCAGATAACTTTTTTTTAAGTACTAACATGTCATCTGAAATCTCATCCCAGGTTGTCAGGGATGCCATGAAAGCATAGTTAAGGGGTCAAATAATTTCATATACTGTGAATCTGAAAAGAAAGACCTATTTAGAGCGTTCAGACTTGATTGGTCAAATCAAAGCAACAGACCAATTATATGCCCAGACCAAAAACCCCGAATTGTATGAGAAGAGAGTAGAACTTCAAACTAAGTTTGACCTCACCTCCACTCGGCCAGTTGAACGCCAACTTCTTGAAAGTAAGAGCTGATTTTATATTCATGGGGATAAGACTGGTAAGTTTTTAGTTAACCAACTAAGATGCTCTAAAGCTAAACAACAAATTACAAAAATTCGAATGGGAAATGGGAACATTACTTTGATTCATTCCGATATCAATGACACCATAAGACCATAAGACAAAGGAGCAGAAGTAGGCCATTCGGCCCATCGAGTCTGCTCCGCCATTTTATCATGAGCTGATCCATTTTCTCCTACTTAGTCCCGCTCCCCTGCCTTCTCACCATAACCTTTGATGCCCTGGCTACTAAGAACAATTATTCTCGACTTTGTACTTCTGAATCTTTAAATGAGAATATCTCGGTTGAGCATTTTTTAAATAGTTTAAATATTAGAAACCATAGAAACTACAGCACAGAAACAGGCCTTTTGGCCCTTCTTGGCTGTGCCGAACCAGTTTCTGTCTAGTCCCACTGACCTGCACATGGACCATATCCCTCCATACACCTCCCATCCATGTATCTGTCCAATTTATTCTTAAATGTTAAAAGAGAACCCGCATTTACCACCTCGTCTGGCAGCTCATTCCATACTCCCACCACTCTCTGTGTGAAGAAGCCCCCCCTAATGTTCCCTTTAAACTTTTCTCCCCTCACCCTTAACCCATGTCCTCTGGTTTTTTTCTCCCCTTGCCTCAGTGGAAAAAGCCTGCTTGCATTCACTCTATCTACACCCATCATAATTTTATATACCTCTATCAAATCTCCCCTCATTCTTCTACACTCCAGGGAATAAAGTCCAAACCTATTCAACCTTTCTCTGTAACTGAGTTTCTCAAGTCCTGGCAACATCCTTGTAAACCTTCTCTGCACTCTTTCAACCTTATTTATATCCTTCCTGTAATTTGGTAACCAAAACTGAACACAATACTCCAGATTCGGCCTCACCAATGCCTTATACAACCTCATCATAACATTCCAGCTCTTATACTCAATATTTTGATTTATAAAGGCCAATGTACCAAAAGCTCTCTTTACGACCCTGTCTACCTGTGATGCCACTTTTAGGGAATTTTGTATCTGTATTTCCAGATCCCTCTGTTCTACTGCATTCCTCAGTGCCTTACCATTAACCCTGTATGTTCTACGTTGGTTTGTCCTTCCAACGTGCAATACCTCACACTTGTCTGTATTAAACTCCATCTGCCATTTTTCAGCCCATTTTTCCAGCTGGTCCAAGTCCCTCTTCAGGCTCTGAAAACCTTCCTTACTGTCTACTACACCTCCAATCTTTGTATCATCAGCAAATTTGCTGATCCAATTTACCACATTATCATCCAGATCATTGATATAGATGACAAATAACAATGGACCCAGCACTGATCCTTGTGGCACACCACTAGTCACAGGCCTCCACTCAGAGAAGCAATTCTCTACTACCACTCTTTGGCTTCTTCCATTGAGCCAAAGTCTAATCCAATTTACCACCTCTCCATGTATACCTAGCGACTGAATTTTCCTAACTAACCTCCCGTGCGGGACCTTGTCAAAGGCCTTACTGAAGACCATGTAGACAATATCCACTGCCTTCCCTTCATCCACTTTCCTGGTAATCTCCTCGAAAAACTCCAATAGATTGGTCAAACATGACCTACCACGCACAAAGCCATGTTGGCTCTCCCTAATAAGTCCCTGTCTATCCAAATGCTTGTAGATTCTGTCTCTTAGTACTCCCTCCAATAACTTACCTACTACCGACGTTAAACTTACCGGCCTATAATTTCCCGGATTACTTTTCGATCCTTTTTTAAACAACGGAACAACATGAGCCACTCTCCAATCCTCCGGCACCTCACCTGTAGACAGTGACATTTTAAATATCTCTGCCAGGGTCCCTGCAATTTCAACACTAGTCTCCTTCAAGGTCCGAGGGAACACCCTGTCAGGTCCCGGGGATTTATCCACTTTAATTTTCCTCAAGACAGCAAGCACCTCCTCCTTTTCAATCTGTACGGTTTCCATGATCTCACTACTTGATTCCCTCAATTCCATAGACTTCATGCCAGCTTCCTTAGTAAATACAGACGCAAAAAACTTATTTAAGATCTCCCCCATTTTCTTTGGTTCCGCACATAGCTGACCACTCTGATCTTCAAGAGGACCAATTTTATCCCTTACAATCCTTTTGCTCTTAATATATCTGTAAAAGCTCTTTGGATTATCCTTCAGTTTGACTGCCAAGGCAACCTCATGTTTTCTTTTAGCCCTCCTGATTTTTTTCTTAAGTATTTTCTTGCACTACTTATACCCCTCAAGCACCTGATTAATGTTCCCTATACATTTCATACAACTCCCTCTTCTTCTTTATCAGAGTTGCAATATCCCTTGAGAACCAAGGTTCCTTATTCCTATTCACTTTGCCTTTAATCCTGACAGGAACATACAAACTCTGCACTCTCAAAATTTCTCCTTTGAAGGCTTCCCACCTACCGATCACATCTTTGCCAGAGAACAACCTGTCCCAATCCACGCTTTTTAGATCCTTTCTCAACAACCTGTCCCAATCCACGCTTTTTAGATCCTTTCTCATTCGCTCTCCCCTGACTTTAAAGCAAAACTCAATCATTAGAGGAAATATTATTTGCCATCTCTGCATTGCAGTTGGGTAAATCTCCTGGGCTTGATGGCTTTTCTGCAGAATTTTATAAACCACTTTCTTCACTGCTTTCGTCTCAATTATTTTTAGTTCTATCCAATTCATTTAAACATGGTAAATTGCCTGCATCATTTAACGAGGCATGTATCATTCTTTTAGCCAAAAAAGGTCAAGATGCGACAGTGTTCTTCGTATAGGCCGATTTCTTTGTTAAATGTCGATGTTAAAATTTTGGGTAACGTTTTAGCTTGTAGATTAGAGAACATTATACCCTCTATTATTTCTGAAGATCAAACTGGTTTTATCTAAAATTGTCTTCCTTTTTTAATATACGGCACTTATTTAATATTTTATATTCATCCTGAACTGGGACTCCTGAATGTGTTATTTCTCTTAATGTGGAGAAAGCGATCGATTGCATCGAGTGGAATTACCTTTTTGCCATTTTAGAAAAATCTGATTTTGGACAAAGTTTTACTACATGGATTAAATTGCTGTGTTCAGGTCCCACTGCTTCTGTTTTGACCGACTCTCAGCAATCCCAGTCTTTCAGCCTTAAACGTGGCACCCGTCAAGGATGCCCTTTAAGTTCCTCACTCTTCAATTTGGCTATAGAGCCACTGGCGATTGCGTTTTGTAGCTGTGCTGAATTGATGGGGATTTGGAGGGGAGGTGTTGAGCATAAAGTTTCCCTTTATACTGACGATCTTTTACTTTTTATATCAAACCCGACTACCTCCTTACCCTCAATGTTTTCACTTCTTAATAAATTTAGTCAACTTTCTGGTTATAAACTTAATTTACATAAGAGTGAACTCTTTCCAATTAATAGAGAAGCACAAGCTTTAGTATTCCGTGACCTCCTTTTTGAAGTAATTAACAATCAATTCACTTATCTTGGTATTACAGTAACAAGGAACGTTAAGAGTCTTTTTCGAAAAAAATTTACCAATCTTCTGAATTCTGCAAAACAGAGTTTGACACAGTGGTCACCCTTGTCTATGTCTCCTGTAGGTCGTATTAATGTTATTAAAATTTACATCCTTCCTAAATTTTTGTGCCTTGCCTAATTTTCATTTATATTATTGGGCAGCCAATATTTGTTGTCTTATTTTTTGGTCTTTCTTCCATAATAAGTCTGACTGCCCAAAATGGATGGCAATAGAGTTGAACTCTACTAAGGATCTTTCAATTTCTGCACTTCTCGGTTCCACACTTCCTTGTTATTGGTGTAGACTTATTGTTAATCCTCTTATCAGACATACTTTAAGAATATGGGCTCAGTTCAGAAAATTTCATGGTTTTTGTCTCTCTAGCCCTATTTTACACAATCATCTTTTCCTACCTTCTATGCGGGATTCAACATTTTACAACTGGTATAGAAAGGGTATTAGGCGCTTTGAAGATCTTTTCATAGATAATCGTTTTGCAACTTTTCAACAACTGTCTGTAAAGTTTAATCTACCTAATACTCATTTCTTTAGATACCTTCAAATTAGACATTTCATTAACCCTTTGATATCAAACTTTCCTGAGGTGCCTGAGAAAAATGTTCTGGACTTGTTTCTTTGTATCAATCCATTGGGTAAAGATTTAATATCTGCTATTCGGGATAAGTTAGTGATTTTGAGAGGTGCCCCTTCTGATAAAATTAGAACTGCCTGGGAACAAGATCTAAAATCTCCTTATCTGATGCGGTTTGGGATTTAATTCTTAAGTCAGTCAGCTCAACCTCTCTATGTGCTTGCCACTGCCTTTTGCAGTTTAAGTTTGTACACAAGGCTCGTATGTCTAAAGCTAAGTTATCGTGGTTTTGTCCTGACATTAGTCTTGTTTGTGATAAGTGTAAAGGGGGTGAGGCTTCCCTTATTCATATGTACTGGGCTTGTCCTAGTCTAGAGAAATTCTGGAGAGAAGTTTTTTCAATCCAATCTCATATTCTTAATTGCCATTTAGAACCTAACCCTCTTTTTGGCACCTTGGGTGAAGTAAATATGTACTTGTCGAACATTATCTTTTGCCTCTCTCTCTTGGTTAGACGGTTCTTCTTAGTTGGAAAGATGCTGCCCCACCCACTCACACTCAACGGCTTAGTGATATTATGGCCAGTTTAGACCGCGAAAAGATTAATTATTCACTTATTATAATAATAAATAAGGATCTCCCTGTGGCCACACATTTTAATTCCATATCCCATTCGCACTTGAATATGTCTATCCACGGCCTCCTCTACTGCCAAGATATAGACACACTCAGGTTGGAGGAACAACACCTCCTACCTGATGGCATGAACATTAACTTCTCTAACTTCTGTTAATGCCCCACCTCCCCTTCGTACCCCATCCATTATTTATTTATTATTATATAAATTTTTTCCTCTTTTTTTTCTCCCTCTGTCCCTCTCACTATACTCCTTGCCCATTCCCTGGGCTTCTCTCCCCCTTTCTTTCTCCCTAGGCCTCCTGTCCCATGATCCTCTCCCTTCTCCAGCCTCATATCCCTTTTGTCAATCAACTTTCTAGCTCTTAGCTCCATCTCTCCCACTCCTGTCTTCTCCTATCATTTCGAATCTCCCCCTCCCCCCCCCACTTTCAAATCTCTTACTATCTCTTCTTTCAGTTAGTCCAGATGAAGGGTCTTAGCCCGAAACGTCAACTGTACCTCTTCCTATAGATGCTGCCCGGCCTGCTGTGTTCACCAGCATTTTTTGTGTGTGTTGCTTGAATTTCCAGCATCTGCAGATTTCCTCGGGGAAGAGGAATAGTCCAGGTAGCTGTGAGAGTCTGTGGGCTTATAGTAGACATCAGTAGATAAGCTGTCTCCAGAGATAAAGACAGAGAGATCAAGAAAGGGGAGGGAGGGTGTCGGAAATGGACCAGGTAAATTTGAGGGCGGGGTGGAAGTTGGAGGCAAAGTTGATGAAGTCAACGAGCTCAGTATGCATGCAGGAAGCAGCGCCAATGCAGTCATCGATGTAGCGAAGGAAAAGTGAGGGATAGATACCAGTATAGGCTTGGAACATGGACTGTTCCACATAGCCAACAAAAAGGCAGGCATAGCTGGGACCCATTCGGGTGCCCATGGCTACACCTTTAGTTTGAAGGAAGTGGGAGGAGCCAAAGGGGAAATTATTAAGAGTAAGGACCAATTCTGCTAGACAGAGCAGAGTGGTGGTAGAGGGGAACTGATTAGGTCTGGAATCCAAAAAGAAATGGAGGGCTTTGCGACCTTCCTGATGGGGGATGGAGGTTGCTGAATTAGTGTCCTTCCATATTGAAAAACATTTGGAAGTGCTAAAAATAGCAATGGGATTGAATTGAGAGATTGCATAGATTAAGTGAGCTTGACGGCCCTCTCCGAACTTGATGATTAAGTATGCAGTATAAATATTTATCAGTTACAAATATAAATTTGCATTTATAAAACACTCATTACTTTTTGCATCTTTTAACATAAATGAGATAGTTTTGTATGAATTACAATCTGAATTATATAACTTCTCACATATCTTAAGATGCTTCTTATGTATAGCATCAAATGAATTTTCACTAAGCCACATCAGGTAACATGAGACTGGTCTTGCTAAGGATCTACTGTATATTTTAAAGAACATCTTAGAGGAGGGTATGATGAAGTAGAAAGGGAAGGATGTTGATTAAAAATGGAATTCCAGACCCAACACCTAAACAGCCAGAGACAAGACTATAAAAATCAAAAATGAGCAGGAATCTAGAGTTGGAGAAGTCTAAAGATCCCAGAATACTCTTTAGGGTTGGAGGAGATTACAGAGATAGGGAGTGATACTGTGGAATGGTCAAAATTGAACTGACCAACAATGTTGTGATTTTTGTGGGCCAGTTTTTTTAAGCTAATAAATTTTGAAAAACATTGCATGTAATTGAACACATTTTCTTAATTTTCAGGCAGTGGGGATTATTACTGTAGTGGGAATGACTTGGCTAACTTCACTAATATTGGACCAGAAGGTGTGGAACAGAAGTCCAAGAAGTCAGCAGCACAAATTAGGTAAGGGATGACGATGAAAATATTCTGGAGACATTTGCTATAGATACACAAGTGATGTGAGAGTATATTATTTTAAAATAGAATATGGTTGCATTAAACGTTTTTACAGCTTTTAACTCAAGGTATACATTGGAAAGTCAGCAATACATTCTGAGCATGATGCTCAACTTCATCTTGCATAACTATTAAATCTATAATGCTTGAGTATTTCATTAATTGTTTGAGATATTGTAATTACTTTATTGTAGCATTTATTAAACTTTGTTAAAATATACACAACTTTAAAAATTGACATATGTGGCTTAATTTGTGATCAACAGGATGTATGTAAGCCATTACATTGATTTTCCAAAGCCACTGATTGCTGTCATTAATGGCCCTGCTATTGGAGTTGCTGTCACCGTTTTAGGATTATTTGATATAGTCTATGCCACTGATAAAGTAAGTATTTTATATCTGCCCACCTAGTTAATCATTATTGTTTGCTAAAAGATCTGCAGTTTTGTGCAGAAAGTTACTTGATCAAAAGTGGGTTTACCCAGGAGAAGTATGCAAAGTACTAATTTTTTCTTACGTTTTTCCCCCAATACAGGCCACATTCCACACACCATTCAGTCAACTTGCCCAAAGTCCGGAAGGCTGCTCATCTTACACTTTCCCTAAGATGATGGGTACCGCTAAGGTAACAGCAGCAAGACCAAGGCTGAGTAAATTCTACAGAACAAAAATAATTATGAAGATTTTGTTATCTATTCTTTGAAACTACCATCCTATATCCAGCTGTCCTTTCTGCTCCAACTTTGTTACTGTTTTCCAATCTTATCTCTATCTTTCATAGAACCCATGCTGGAATCCTATCAATCAAGTATCTGTTCCTGCCACAGTTTTGAAATGGGCCTTATTAAAAGCACAGATAATATGCTGCATAAAAATGGCCAATGATGAATATTCAGTGTCCACTTTATTAAATACACCTTGTTAATGCAACTAGCTAATCAGCTAATCATGTTCCATCAACTCAGTGAATGAGAGCATGCAGACATCAAGATGTTCAGTTATTATTCAGACCAAACATTAGAATGGGGAAGAAATGTGATCTAAGTAACTTCGACAGTGGAGTAATCGTTAGTGCCAGAAGGCGTGGTTTAATCTTAGAAACTGCTGATCTCCTGGGATTTTCATATACAACAATCTCTAGAGCAGGGGGACCCAACGTGGGGTCCATAGATCCCTCAGTTAGTGGTAAGGGTCTGGCATAAAAAAAGGTTGGGAACCCATGCTCTAGGGTCTACAGAGAATGGTGTGAAAACCATAACATTCCAGCTCTGTGGGCAAAAATGCCTTGTTAATGAGAGGGGCCAGAGGAGAATGGCCAAACTAGTTCAAGCTGACAGGAAGGCTCTAGTAATTCAAATAATCGCACATTACAACAGGGTTATACAGAAAAGCATCCTGAACGCACAACACATTGAACCTTGAAATGGATGGGCTACAGCAGCAGAAAACCACGAGCGTACACTTAGTGGCCACTTTATATTAGCTACAGGAGTTACCTAATAAAGTGACTACTGAGTATAATTCCTCTGGAATACTTCATAATCAAAGCCAATTTATTCTCAAAATATGTTACCATACAGAATCTGGAGGTTCATTTTTTTGCAGGCATTTGCAGGAAAAAATAAATACAATAGAATTTTACCAAAAAAAAGACTGACAACCTATGTTCAAAAAACAAATAAATGCAAATAAAAATAATACTGAGAAGAAGAGTTGTAAAAAGTCCTTGGAAGTGAGTCTTTAGGTCATAGAATCAGTTTGGAGTAGTGGTGAATGAAGTTGTCTATTCCAGTTCAGGAGCCTGACGGTTATAGGATAGTAACTGTTCCTGAACCTGATGGTGTGGGATCTAAGGAATCTGTACTTTCTGCCTGATGGTAATAGTGAGAAGAAGGCATGACTTGGATGGAGGTGTACCATATACAGTAAATGAACTCACTGGTGGGGAGGACTTTGCCTGTGTTGTACTGGGCTGTATCCACCACCTTCTGCAGCCTTTACTACTCCTGGGCATTGATGCTGCAACCAGTCAGTATACTTTCCACAGTGCGTCTACAGTGCCTTGTAAAAGGATTCAACCCCCAACTCTTTATTCACATAAATTAGTATTACAACCAGATATTTGATCAATGTAACTGAGAGTTTTTATTTGTGAATCACATGCTCCTTTTTCATAGCAGAGCCCAAAAAACAAGGAAAACTGTAAAGCACGAGAAACTAAAAATTCAAAAACAGAAATGTCAGCAGTTCAAAAGTCTTCATCCCCATTAGCTCAGTACTTAGTTGAAACACCTCTCACAGCTAGCACAGCCAGCAATCTTTTTGGATAAGACTCTATTAACTTTGCACAATGTGATGAAGCAAGATTTGCCCATTCCTGCTGGCAAAATTGCTCAAGCTGTGCCAGGTTAGTTGAGGGGTGGCAGTGGACAGTTGTCTTGAGGACTTGCCAGAGATGTTTGTTCAGTTTTAGGTCAGGACTCTTATTGGATCACTCCAGGACATTAATTTCCTTCATTTGAAGCCACTCCATGGTTGCTCTTGGCCAGCTGGTGACGTAGTGGCTTTGGAGTGAAGGCTCCCGAGTTCGAATCCAGCCGGCTCCCTTGCACGTTTTCCATCAGTGCTGGGTTGAGCGTCGAGCTAGCAACTCGGCCTCGTAAAAATAAGGGAAAAAAATGCTGTCATGACGGCGTCCCGATGACTCCACTCGGAGTTAAAGGCTTTCTTCTTCTTCCTCCCATGGTTGCTCTGGCAGTGGCTTTGGGTCATTGTCCTGTTGAAAGACCACCTTCTTCCCCAGTTTAAGCTTTCTGGCAGAGGCGAACAGATATTTATCCAGGATTTCTCCGTATTTAGCGCCATTCATCTTCCTATCAGTCTTGACCAGATTTCCAGTCCCTTCTGCTGAAAAGCATCCCCATAGCATGATGCTACCTCCACCAAACTTTACAGTAGGAATGGTGTTACCTGGCTGATGGGCAGTATTAGATTCATGCCTCGTGTTGAGGCCAAAAAGTTCCATTTTAGTCACATCTCACCACAAGACCTTCTACATCATTACAGCATCTTCTACGTGATGCTTTGCAGTTTTTACAGGCAAAGATATATTCTTTTTTAATCAGGGCTTCTTGTTTGCTACTCTTCCATAAATGCTTTTTATGTACAAGGCCTTACAGAGTGTGGAGCCATTAACTTCATCTCCATTTGCAGCCACTGACTTCTGCAGCTTGATGAAAGTGACAGTTGCCGTCACAGTAGCCTCCCTCATAAGTGCCATCCTTCTCTGGTGACTAAGTTTAGAATGGCGACCTGACCTAGGCAGTGTGGCTGTGATATTTTCCCCCACATTTTCACAATGGACTGCACTAAGATCCGAGTTATGTTCAGTGCCTTTAAGATTGTCTTACGCCTTTCCCTAGATTTGTGTTTCTCTATTATTTCCCTGACATGTCTTGAATGTTCTTTTGTCTTTATTTTGGTTTGGTATGTTGAATATCTACCATATTGTTGGACCTTACAGGGTATTTATTCTGATATATTCGTTGAAAACAGGTGATTGTCCAATTTTCTACATCAACAAATTGTATGAGTTGGTAAGGTAATATAAAGTATTGCACCTGAGAAAAGATAGCATAGCAATTACAGGGGTGAATAATTTTTCAGCTTCACAGTTTCATTTAATTTTTAGTAAATTATTGATAGGTTTTGGAATTTTTCTTTTGATTTGACAGGATGCACAATATTTTGTAGATTAGTTCAAAAAGACCTACTCAAGTATATTTAAATTTTTAAAAAGTGAGACAGTAAAATGTGAAAATAGTTCTGGGGGCTGAACACTTTTTCAAGGCACTGTATAGAAGTTTATCAAAGATTTGGTGACATGACTCTAAGAAAGCAGAGGTGGTGTTGTGCCTTCTTTACGATGACACTTATGTACAGGTCCTGGGACAGATCCTCTGATATGTTAATGCCAAGGAATTTAAAGCTACTGACCCTCTCTATCTCCATTCTCTAATGAGGACTGGCTCAGGGACCTCCAACTTCTTCCTTATGTAGTTGATAATCAGGTCTTTGGTTTGCTGATGTTGAGTGAGAGGTTCTTGTGGCACCAGCTTTCCAATCTTCCTCCTATATTCTGATTTGTCACCACCTTTGATTCAGCCAATAACAGTGGTGTAATCCACAAAGCTAAACACGGTATTGAAGCCCTACTGAAGTGTACGTGAGTAGAGAAGGAGCTATGTACATAGTCCTATGGTGCACTTGGGCTGATGGTGAGTTGTCTGCAGGTTGTGGTACAATTGACCACATCTTCTGCCTTGTTGGGTTCTGAAGTTTTTAATACAGGGTTCTTTCTTAAGCCAAGAATGAAACATAAAACTTGTAGCTTCACGATCATTTTGTTAGTGCTAATGGAACAAAGGAATTGGAAACAAGAGTAGCAGGAGTCTAAGAACAAAGGAGAGAAAAAGAATGCCAGTGTGCTCTGCTCTTCTTATACCATTGATAAGGGTGGTGAATTTGTGGAATTTGTTACCACAGGCAGCTGTGGAGGCCAGGTCATTGGGTGTATTTAAGGCAGAGATTGATAGGTTCTTGATTGGACATGACATCAGAGGTTACAGGGAGGCTGGGAACTGGGGTTGAGGTGGAGAAAACGAAAGGATCAGCCATGATTGAATGTCGGAGCAGACTCAATGGGCCAGATGGCCTAATTCTGCTCCTGTGTCTTACGGTCTTATAACAGGCATTCCATTCAAAGTTTTAGATGAGAGTTAACCAATCAGATAACCCCATTCAAATAATGGGATACCCAAGAAGCTTCCAGAATAATACAAAGAACCGTAACCAATAGGGGGCATGCCGAACAAATGAATAATTGCATATACATGGATAATTATATAAAATACAAGCAGGCTTGGGAAAGTTAAATTGCAAAGAACATAACAATTATGCAGTATAATCCAAAAACCTTAAACTCTTGCACTCCAGTTCTGTGAGATGAGATTTGAATATGCAAACTTGGCCTGTATTCTTGGAATTTAGGAGAATTAAAGGTAGATTCTGAAACGTTAAAATCCTTGGAGGTTTGATAGGATAGGTCTGGGAGTATGCCTCCACTGGCCAGAGAATCTATAACTAGGACTCCTACTTCCTGAATAAGGAGCAGCTACAAGGACAGATGTGAGCAAGAACTTCCTCTCATAAAAGTTGTGAGTCTTTGGAATTCTCTGCCATGGAAAGCTATAGTCAAGGATCAGGCTATCAGTTTTGAATGGTGGACTAAACTCAAAAGGATGAATAGCCTCTCCAAATCTTGTTTTTTGACTTATAAGTCACGCAAATGTGACCTACAATATAAAACCTTTTTATTCACAACCAGCACCATAAGAATAACATGATTTGTGTTATGTTATGACATGTTAAAACTCGGCCTCCATTATCTTAAAACATGGTGCATTGTGTAGGATGTCGGAGAACACACACAGCCATATTGCTTTTTTTTGTAGGAAACCACGGAAACCACTATGCATATTCAGACAAGGTATGACTAAAACAAAACCCTGTGCTTAAAAATAAAAATAAGCTGTTTCTGTTGAAGAGTGCTGGTGCTGTCAATGTAATTTTCTACCTAACATACACTCCTCACCGATTAGACCTACCACAAGCTGAAGGTAGAGATAAATAGCTCCAAAATTGGATCATACGCAACCTCAGGCCATAGTCAGGGTTTGGGTGTCTCTTATTAACACATAAAGCCTTTTGATTGAAAGGATTGCCAAAGCTAAGATTGTTGCTTCATTGGAGTTATCTTAAAACAAAAACTCCTGTTTAACTACTTTACAGATTACTTTTCAAAGCAATCACACCATCTGTTCTCAAGAATGTGGTTCACAAGTGTGATCCCAGGAATTAAAGGCTTAGTTTATGAGGAATGTTTGATGTCTCTTAATGAACTTGATGAAGTTCAGAAGGATGAGGGAGAACCTCATTGAAACTTACCTGATATTAAAAGGCAGTGGATATAGAGAGGATGTTTCTATTAGTAGGAGAGTCTAGGATCGGAGGATACAGCCTCATAAGAAAAAAACATCCTTTTAAAACTGAGATTAGGTGAAATTTCTACAGCCACAGAGTCCTGAATCTGGAATTTGTTGCTACAGATAGCTGTGGAGGCAAAACTATTGGGTGTATTTAAGGCAGAAATTAATAGGTTCTTGATTAGTATGGGTTTAAGGGTTAAGGGGAGAAGGTAGGAGAATGAAGGTGAGGAAAAGAAACCAGCTATGTAGATTAAATGATCCAAATGACTGAATTCTTCTCCTATGTCTTAAGGTCCTTTAAGTCTCCCTGAATGAATTATCATCATTATTATACAGTAGAACAATCAATTCAGAGATAGTTATCCTGATTCTAGCAAGTTCTGTATTGTGGCCTCCAAGCCAGCAGGAACTAAGTGAGCATGGCCTATATAAGTTTACACAGAAATTCTACCATATTAACTCTATGATGATACATTAATTCGGGTAGAAAATACAAAGTGTTTTCAAATGTATAAAGTCAGTGGAACACTTAGCCAGGATTTTTCTTCTATTTACTCCCATGAGGCAACAATCTGATTGCAGGCAGTTCCGTGAATGGTTTAGTACATGTGTGAATATTTCTATTCACATTGATTTCCCACACTTTGACCAATGCTGAATTAGAAATAGTTTGCCATTATGAATATTCTGAGCACTGTGTGGAACCTTCAACTCACACTTTGCAGTACATCAAGAAGGCATCTCCCCAGTGTTCGCTCTAAGTGCTTGCCAGTGCTGCCAGGAAGATGACCTTTCCGTGTGGCTGGAATTTTATATAATAATATAAAAGTACTGCGCAGTTTTCAGGCCACGTAAAAACTTTCTGCTCAGACCAATGGTTGGTCCACGCAGCTGTGTGTGAAAAAAAAAGTAGAGGGAACATTTGGATTTCAGATAGGCTTTACAAGGGGCATATGAAATTTAAAGTTGGCAGTTAATGTTGGCTTTACCAGTAGGATGCGTATTCCACAGAAAAAAAAACATTTAACTATTATTTTAAACTCATTTAAATTATAGCCATTTATTAACACACACTTAGGTACAAATTGGAGTATATAGCATGAAGTTTGACATGTCTCAAAGGAGCTTGATCCTATCCCTATCTTCTGGTAGATCTTGTTGGGTAGACAGTACAAGGAGGACACTTTTGGAATTTCATTCCTGCTTCCATTTTACCTGTTAATATGATAACCCACCCTAATTTGATCATGATAGTCCCACCCTACAAAGCTGTAGTGTTCTGCAGTGAATGTCAATGGGACAGAATTTGTCCTGCACTCTCCAAGCCCTGATAAACATTTCCAATGCAACTGAGCTTGTGCAGATCCAATTGGCATTGCAAGCTCATGGTGGTGGTATTTGGCCTGACAAAAGTCAGGTTTTGAAGATGATGGCAGTGGAGTGGAGCCGAGAATGAGGGGTTGGTAGGAGCAGAATCAGTAAAGAAATGAGTTGTTGGAAGTGGATGCAAAGTCTTGAGCAGTGGAAGTTATAGAACATAGAATAGTACAGCACAGTACAGGCCCTTCGGCGCACAATGTTGTGTCGACCCTCAAACTCTGCCTCCCATATAACCCTCACACCTTAAATTCCTCCATAGACCTGTCTAGTAGTCTCTTAAATTTCACTAGTGTATTTGCCTCCACCACTGACTCAGGCAGTGCATTCCACGCACCAACCACTCTCTGAGTGAAAATCCTTCCTCTAATATTCCCCTTGAACTTCCCACCCCTTACCTTAAAGCCATGTCCTCTTGTATTGAGCAGTGGTGCCCTGGGGAAGAGGTGCTGGCTGTCCACTCTATCTATTCCTCTTAATATCTTGTATACCTCTATCATGTCTCCTCTCATCCTCCTTCTCTCCAAAGAGTAAAGCCCTAGTTCCCTTAATCTCTGATCATAATCCCTACTCTCTAAACCAGGCAGCATCCTGGTAAATCTCCTCTGTACCCTTTCCAATGCTTCTACATCCTTCCCATAGTGAGGCGACCAGAACTGGACACAGTATTCCAAGCGTGGCCTAACCAGAGTTTTATAGAGCTGCATCATTACATCGCGACTCTTAAACTCTATCCCTCGACTTATGAAAGCTAACACCCCATAAGCTTTCTTAACTACCCTATCTGCCTGTGAGACAACTTTCAGGGATCTGTGGACATGTATCCCCAGATCCCTCTGCTCCTCCACACTACCGAGTATCCTGCCATTTACTTTGTACTCTGCTTGGAGTTTGTCCTTCCAAAGTGTACCACCTCACACTTCACCGGGTTGAACTCCATCTGCCACTTCTCAGCCCACTTCTGCATCCTATCAATGTCCCTCTGCAATCTTCGACAATCCTCTACACTACACTATCTACAACACCATCAACCTCTGTGTCGTCTGCAAACTTGTCAACTCACCCTTCTACCCCACATCCAGGTCGTTAATAAAAATCATGAAAAGTAGAGGTCCCAGAACCGATCCTTGTGGGACACCACTAGTCACAACCCTCCAATCCCAATGTACTCCCTCCACCACCACCCTCTGCCTTCTGCAGGCAAGCCAAACTTCCCTGGATCCCATGCCTTCTGACCTTCTGACCTTCTGAATAAGCCTACTGTGTGGAACCTTGTCAAAAGCATTACTAAAATCCATATAGATCACATCCACTACACTACCCTCATCTATATGCCTGGTCACCTCCTCAAAGAGCTCTATCAGGCTTGTTAGACACGATCTGCCCTTCACAAAGCCATGCTGACTGTCCCTGATCAGACCATGATTCTTTCAATGCCCATAGATCCTATCTCTAAGAATCTTTACCAACAGCTTTCCCACCACAGATGTAAGGCTCACTGGTCTATAATTACCCAGACTATCCCTACTACCTTTTTTGAACAAGGGGACAACATTCGCCTCCCTCCAATCCTCCGGTACCATTCCCATGGACAACGAGGACATAAAGATCCTAGCCAGAGGCTCAGCAATCTCTTCCCTCGCCTCGTGGAGCAGCCTGGGAAATATTCCGTCAGGCCCCGGGGACTTATCCGTCCTAATGTATTTTAACAACTCCAATACCTCTTCTCCCTTAATATCAACGTGCTCCAGAACATCAACTTCACTCATATTGGCCTCACCATCATCAAGTTCCCTCTCATTGGTGAATACCGAAGAGAAAAATTCATTGACGACCTCGCTCACTTCCACAGCCTCCAGACACATCTTCCCACCTTTATCTCTAATCGGTCCTACCTTCACTCCTGTTATTCTTTTGATCTTCACATAATTCAAGAATGCCTTGGGGTTTTCCTTTACCCTACTCGCCAAGGCCTTCTCATGCCCCCTTCTTGCTCTTCTCAGCCCCTTCTTAAGCTCCTTTCTTGCTACCCTATATTCCTCAATAGACCCATCTGATCCTTAGATTAGATTAGATTCAACTTTATTGTCATTGTGCCGAGTACAGATACAAAGCCAATGAAATGCATTTAGCATCTGACCAGAAATGCAAAGAATAGTGCTTGCTTCCGACTTCTTCCACCTGACTAGATTCTCCACCTCACTTGTCACCCATGGTTCCTCACCCTACCATTCTTTATCTTCCTCACCGGGACAAATTTATCCCTAACATCCTGCAAGAGATCCCTAAACATCAACCACATGTCCATAGTACATTTCCCTGCAAAAACATCATCGCAATTCACACCCACAAGTTCTAGCCTTATAGCTTCATAATTTGCCCTCCCCAATTAAAAATTTTCGTGTCCTTTCTGATTCTGTCCTTTTCCATGATAATGCTAAAGGCCAGGGAACGGTGGTCACTGTCCCCCAGATGCTCACCCACTAACTTAAAGGAGATTTCCTCTCATAGGATGCTCAGTCTAGTGGTGTTATAATCATTGTGTGAAAATTTATCCTTATGTGGAATAATGTCCACTTATTAATTATATGGAGCAGATCTCTGTTTAAAAATCTTGAAATTTTGCATTTTCGCACTACCTTTGTAAAGGGTGATATGGCGATCCAATGGCAACTGGAGCAACACTCGACTAAAATTCTGGTTTGGAGCCAGTTCTAACTCCAGTGGCAAAGTTCTGCATATTTGGCAGGGCTTCCCACACCATTGTACCATAAGGTGGTGAGATAAAGATGCCCCAAGTCACATCTTTGTAGTAGATTATGTCTTGTTTCAACTCTTTGAAATGTGGTGGTTCTAGTCTTTGGGTGGGAGAAAGGTACATGAGGGTGACAAATAGTCAGCAATGTGAAATAGGGTGAAAGGAGGCTGTAAGGAATATAAACACCAACACCTAAAAGATAAATTCTATGTATAACAAAATAATTTCTATCCCAGTGAACATTTGAAAGTTTTCAATAACAGCAGATATAAACTAATTATTTTACCAAGCCAAAATGTTACTTTGTGTTACAGAACACTGATAATTTTAGGCGCTTCACTGTCTGATGTTTTATACTTTAAATTTTAAATTATGATAATATAAAGTTATAAATGTTAAGGAGTAAACTTGAATCTAGGTAATTAATTATAGTAACTTGCACATACTTTGAACTTGGGGATAAGATTGAAATGTCATTGTTTATTTGCATTTTCTGCTTTTATATAGTGGGTCAGTTCAAAACCATTTGTTACTATAGGACAGTTATAGCTCAAAATTATATTATTTCTGTTAACCACTCAGGCCAATGAAATTCTTCTGTTCAACAAGAAATTAACAGCCACTCAAGCTTGTGAGCTTGGACTAGTGACCGAGGTCTTCCCTGACAGTACATTCCAGAAAGAAGTTTGGAAAAGATTGCATACTTATGCAAAACTACCCAAGAAAGTAAGTTAACACTGTAACTGTAATATTTCAATAAAGTTTTCATAGTCATTTAAATGTATAGCTTTTAGTCAAATTCTCAAACTCATTTCTTAAAGCCTGATGTAAAGATCATCCTTGCATAATAATAAGCACAAGCATGCTCTTGCACAGGGCAGTCCTAACACAAGAGATTCTGCGGGTTTTTGAATCTTTGAACAACACACAAAATACTGGAGGATTTCAGCAGATAGCATCAATGGAGGGAAATGAACAGTTGATGTCTAGGGTCAAGACCCTTCTTCAGAATTGGAAAGGAAGAGGACAGAAGCTAGAATAAAAGGTAGGGGGAGGAGCACAAAGTGATAGGTGAGAGGGGGTGCTAGGTGGGGGATTGATGAAAGGGTATGATGTGAGAAGCTGGGAAATGATAATAGGAGCGGACAGTAGACCATGGAATAATGGAAAGAAGATGAGGATGCAAAAGGAGATGATGGGCAGGTTGTGAGAGGGAAGGAGAAAAGAAGGGGGGAGGTGACCACAGGAATAAGGGGAAACAAATGGAGGCTCATATAAAAACAGAGGGTAGAGGTTACCGGAAATAATAGAAACCGATATTGATGCCGTCAGGTTGGAGACTACCAAGGTGGAATATAATAGGTTGCTTCTGCAACCTAATCTGGCCTCAACATGGCAGTAGAGAACAGTGGACAGACTTGTCAGTGTGGGAATGGGAAGCGGAATTAAAATTGGTGGCCACCAGGACATGCTGACTGTTGTGGTGTACAAAGCAAAGTTGCTCAGCGAAGTGATCCCCTGACCTGTGTTGGATCTCTCCGATGTAGAGAAGTCCACACTGGAGCACTAGATGCAATAAATGACTCTGACAGACTTGCAGATGAAGCATTGCTTCACCTAGAAGGACTGTTTAGGGACCTTAATTGTGGTCAGGGAGGCAGGTGTACTTTGCATGGTTTCCTTTTAACTACTATCAATGCAGCCTTCATCTGCATCTCCTCCATTTCCTGCACATCTGCCAGCCACGATCACATCCTTCTTCAATAGGATCTGATCACCAGGCATATCTTCCCCCCTCCGTGAGGTAGTGCTTCACCTGCAAGTCTGTCAGTATTATTTATTGCACCTGGTGCTCACTGTGCTACCTCCTCTCCATCATTGAGACCCGACACAGACTGGACACCTGCTTCAAGCACTTTCACTCCGTCCACCACAACAGTCCAGATCTCCTGGTTGCCACCCATTTCAATTCCACTTCCCATTCCCACACTAATGTGTCTGTCCACAGCATTCTCTACTCCCAAGTTGAGGCCAGATGTTGATGCAAAAACTTATATTCCACCTTTGTAGTCTCCAACCTAATGGCATCAACAACTATTTCTCTAACTTCTAGTAACCTCTCACCTGTTTTCCTCTCTTCCACCCCCTCCCTTTGTTTCCCCTCACCCCCTTCTGTACACCTTCTCCACCTCCTTCCCTTTACTCCTTTGTCCACTGTACTTTCCTATCAGCTTCCTTCTTTCGCCCTTTTGCCCTTTTCACCTACCACCTAGCTTTACACACCTTTTCCCTCCCCAACCATTTACCTTCCCCCTCTCAGCTGGACTTATCTACCTCCTGCTAGCTTGTGCTCCTTCTACTACCTTTCATTCTGGCTTCTGCCATTCCTAATGAAGAATCTCAGGAGCAGCATCAGGATTAATAAAGGGTTTTGGCCTGAAATGTCAACTGTTTACTCTTTTCCATAGATGCTGTCTGACCTGCTAAGTTGCTCCAGTATCTCCTGTGCGCAGGCCTCTTTGAACCCGTACCATGTGCGCATTAACAGTATACGAGTCTTGTAAACTAGTCTGCACAATGCGTGGTTGTGACTGGAGCTATTAACATATAGATCTCATCTGGAATCACGACAGGAATTAGTGGGAAGAATTATGATGGAATTTCGGAGAAGTAAGGAACTTGAACTGACACAGTCCTGATGAAGGGTCTCAGCCTGAAACGTCAACTGTACTCTTTTCCATAGAGGCTGCCTGCCTGGCCTGCTGAGATCCTCCAGCATTTTGTGTGTGTTGACAGACCAAGTCCCTTTTTCTCTGAGAGTGAATTTGCGATCATGGCAGCACTACCCAAAAAGTGATTTGGAGTAACAGAATTAAACTGGGGTGGCAAGGTAGCTTAATGATTGACCTGGGTTCATTTCCCATTGCTGCCTACATTCTCCCCATGACCATGTGGGTTTCCTCCCACAGTCCAAAGACATACTGGTTGGTAGGTCATTGTAAATTGTCCTG
Organism: Mobula birostris; assembly: GCF_030028105.1. NCBI lineage: Eukaryota > Metazoa > Chordata > Chondrichthyes > Myliobatiformes > Myliobatidae > Mobula > Mobula birostris. Next base: position 59,841,641 of record NC_092388.1, read on the forward strand.
TGATTAGGCTAGGATTAAATTGGGGGATTGCTGGGTGGTGAGGCTCGAAAGGCCAACTCTGCTCCGTATCTCAATAAATAAATAAAAGTAAATAAATTTCAAAGATGCCAAACAATCCATTCTTGCTACTGTCCTTCTATTTCCCAGCAATTTATTGAGAACAATTGCAAACAAAGGGACATGGTTTGAGAGCTATTTAACTTGTTAGTAACTATGCAAACTCAGTGACCACTTTATTAGGTACACCTCATTAATGCAAGTATTTAATCAGCCAATCATGTGGCAGCATGCAGACACCGTTACGCCACTCAGTGTTGTTCAGACCAAACATCAGAATGGGTAAGAATTATGATCTAAGTGACTTTGACCTTGGAATGATAGTTGGTGCCAGACGGGGTGGTTTGAGTATCAGAGAAACCACTGATCTTCTGGGATTTTCACACATAATAGTCTCTGAGGTTTACAAAGAATGATGTGAAAAACAAAAAAAAACATCAGTGAGTGGCAGTTCTAGGGGCAAAAATGAGAGAGGTTAGAGGAGATTGGCCAGACTGGCTCAAGCTGACAGGAAGGCAACAGTAACTCAAACGTGTTACAACAGGGGTGTGTAAGAGAACATCTCTGAATGCACAATACAAACCTTGAAGTGCATGGGTCACAGCAGCATAAGACCACAAACATACACTCAATAATCACTTATTAAGTACACAAGCTGCCTATTAAAGTGGCCATCGAGTGTGTATCACCAGTATTGACCTGCTGCATAAATACATCTAGTGCTTGGAGCTTAATAATTCAAACAGATCATTTTGTTGTAGTTCTCCTGAGTTCTGATCCAACTTCTTTTTGAACTTGTAATAATCCTTCCTTTCTTACTTGCTTGAATTTTTAGATTGGGAGAAGATTGGAGTTTACCCAGAAATAAAGTTTTTGCTGTAAAAAAAATGATGTTAAATTTTATAGTTTTTATAGGAATTGTTATTTGCTGTCAAGTTATTGTTTATTTCCAAGATTGCCATCCAAGAAATCAAAACACTGATTAACTTAATGTTTATTTTATGCACTTATCAATAATTAAAGCAAATTAAGTCCAATTTTCCAATCTATGATGAATGACATAATCATTTAATATCTTCTAGATAAAAGTCGGTGTTATTTTATATTTTGAATATAAATTGTATCATTGGGTTGTGTTATATTGTTTAAACAATGTATGTATTTGTCATGTCAGATTTTTTCCATTTTGGGTAGCATTTTCATTATTATGTGTGGTATAAATTATCTGGATCAAATGTGTTTTTTGGATAAATTTGTGTGCTATACAGCATGTTTCTTTATAAGGATTTTAATGATATCTCTATGAATTTCATTTCAGTCTCTGGTATTTTCAAAGCAACTAATAAGAGGTGTTGAAAAGGAGATATTGCATTCTATCAATGCCCAAGAGTGTGAGCGGCTGAGTGAGAGATGGTTATCTGAAGAATGTATGAAGGCCATCATGAACTTCTTTGAAAAAAAGGCAAAGTTATGATTCAGCTTCTTCCACACTCTGACATTAGGAAATGGTTGATTGTCCATTACTTTGCCTTTATTCTTTGGATTATGTTTTAATTTTAATCATTCTATAATTTCATGAGTAAAATATTGTGATACAGTAAAACTTGTGGTTTTGTTCTGATAATCGTGCATCCACACACAGTTTAAAATATGTGTTTAACATGGTATTTTGGCAAATTATTAATAGTGATGAAGAGAAGGGATTGAAAGTGGAAACAGAATCAGAATGAATGAAATTAAAACAATGTACAATTTCAAGTTTTTCTTTTATGTTAAAAATTATAATCTTTCATCATAAATGAATAATACCATAAGCAATAAAAAGGAACTTTTGGAAGTCTAACTGAATGCGAATTAATTGCTTTGCATGCTGACAGAATATTACTAAACACAACTTGACTACATTTCTCTCCAGAAAAGATCACTGAGTTAATGGGCCCATACTTGCAAAGCTCTTGTAGGATGAACCATCTATACAGTGTATCGGGCATCTGTCTAATTGGTGACCACCTTTAAAGAGGAAAAAAAAGGCAAATATTAAAATAATAATTTGATACAATGTTATTCTTAATCACAATGTATCATTTAGAATATAATTTTGTAACTGAAGTTCAACTATTGTGAAACAGAATGTACGTCGCATCCGGAGTTTCTCCAGTTAGCGGACGATTTCCCTCCACGCCTCTCTGACGTAGTGGGGAACCGCGTACGTGACAAGTTACAGCAGTGGTTTGCCATTGCCTTCTGCCGGGTGAGTTTCCAAAGAGATCACCAGCTCATAACCCAGCACGGATGGAAAGTGTGCAGGGGAGCCGGCTGGATTCGAACCCAGGACCACTACGCCACCAGCCGGGTCGGACTAGAATAAATATTTTTTGAAAACAGCTCTTATGTAAATGTTTTTAAATCACGTCATAAGAATTGCTTTCAAAAGTTGAATTTGAAAATAGCTCTTTTCCAGATGACTCCCCTTTAATATGTTTTTAAAGAGAGAATGTTGATTGTATCAATTGCATATAGTTGGATAAATTATTTAACCACTAGTATTTAATTGAGCACAAGTTTAAAATCATAAGTGTAAAGACTGGATTTTGGCTGTGAGAATAAACTAAACTATTCATTTGGTTGATCTTGTTTAGTGATTCCAGATATAGAGCACCCTTTCTCAACCTTTTTGCCCTAGAGGAACCCTTGAAGTAATTTTCAGGTCTCAGGGAACCCCTGCATAAACGTTATATCTACAGCTCACAGTACATTAGTGTGATTAGTAAGTTGTAGATATAATAATACAAAAATAATTGTCAATGCTCTTCTGCAATGGAGAATGATTTTTTAGCCAACCTTTTTTGTAAAAAAAAGCTTAGCAACACACACAAAATGCTGGAGGGACCCAGCAGCCCAGGCAGCATCTAGTAAAACAGTATCAAAGTGTCCCTCAAGCAGAGACACTTCAGCAGGTCTGGAGAAAAAAAGATGAATAGATTTAAAAGGTGGGGGGAGGGGTGAGAGAAACGTAAGGTGATAGGTGGAACTTGAAGGGGGAGGGGATATAGTAAAGAGCTGGGAAGTTGATCGGTGAAGGAGATACAGGGAGTCTGATGGGAGAGAACAGAAGGCCATGGAAGAAAGAAAAGCGGGGAGGAGTACCGGCGGGAGATGATGGGCAGGCAAGGAGATAAGGTGAGAGAGGGAAAAGGGGATGGGGAATGGTGAATGGGGGGCCCATTAATGGAAGTTCAAGAAATCAATGTTCAAGTCATCAGATTGGAGGCTACCCAGACAGAATATAAGGTGTTATTCCTCCAACCTGAGTGTGGCCTCATCGTGACAGTAGAGGAGGCCGTGGGTTGACATATCGAAATGAGAGTGGGAAGTGGAATTAAAATGGGTGGCCACTGGGAGTCCCGCTTCTTCTGGCCCAGCGGAGCAGTTTCCCAATCTACGTTGGGTCTCACACCAGGAGCACCAGACACAGTATATAACCCCAACAGACTCACAGGTGAACTGTCACCTCACCTGGAAAGACTGTTGGGGCTGTGAATGGTAGTGAGGGAAGAGGTGTAGGGGCAGAGGTAGCACTTGTTCCACTTGCAAGGATAAGTGCCAGGAGGGAGATTAGAGGGGAGGGACAAATAAATGCTTTGAGAAGCTGGTCGAGGACTACATCTGCAGCATACTACCACCCATAATGGACCCCTGCAATTTGCCTACTGATGCAACCGGTCTACCGATGACGCTATAGCCACACACTACACAGTGTCCTCACTCACCCTGGAAAAGAGGGATGCATACATTAGAATACTGTTCTTGGACTACAGTTCAGCATTCCACACCATAATTCCCTCTAGGCTTGACAAGAAGCTCAGAGACCTCAGCCTGCACCCCGCCTTGTGCAGCTGGATCCTAGACTTCCTGTCAGATCGCCGACAGCTGGTAAGGATGGGCTCCATCACCTCTATCCCTTTGACCCTCAACACAGATGCCTCCTAGGGCTGTGTCCTGGTCCCCTCCGCTATTCTCTCTACACCCATGACTGTGCTGCTACACACAGATCCAATCTGCTGATCAAATTTACAGATGACACAACATTGATCAGCCTTATTTCTAGCAGTAACGGGACAGCCTACTGAGCAGAGGTTAACACCCAGACACAGTGGTGCCAAGATAACAACCTCTCCCTCAACGTCCAAAAAACAAAGGAGCTGATCGTGGATTACAGGAGGAACGGAGACAGGCTCGCCCCGATCAACATCAGTGAGACTGCAGTTGAGGGGGTGAGTAGTTTAAAGTTTCTTGGTATACACATCACCGAAGATCTCACCTCGACTGTACCTACGTGAGAGGCCCCTTGGGTAAGAGTGACCATAATATGGTGGAATTCTTCATTAGGATGGAGAGTGACATAGTTAATTCGGAAACAAAGGTTCTGAACTTAAAGAAGGGTAACTTTGAAGGTATGAGACGTGAATTAGATAAGATAGACTGGCAAATGATATTTAAAGGATTGATGGTGGATATGCAATAGCAAGCATTTAAAGATCGCATGGATGAACTACAACAATTGTTCATCCCAGTTTGGCAAAAGAATAAACCAGGGAAGGTAGTGCGCCCATGGCTGACAAGGGAAATTAGGGATAATATCAATTCCAAATTAGCCAGAAAAAGCGGAACACCTGAGGACTGGGAGAAATTCAGAGTCCAGCAGAGGAGGACAAAAGGGTTTAATTAGGAAAGGGGAAAAGATTATGAGAGAAAACTGGCAGGGAAAATAAAAACTGACTGTACTGTATAAGCTTTTATAGATATGTGAAAAGAAAAAGATTGGTTAAGACAAATGTAGGTCCCTTGCAGTCAGAAACAGGTGAATTGATTATGGGGAACAAGGACACGGCAGACCAATTGAATAACTACTTTGGTTCTGTCTTCACTAAGGAGGACAAAAATAATCTTCCAGAAATAGTAGGGGACCGAGGGTCTAGTGAGATGGAGGAACTGAGGGAAATACATGTTAGTAGGGAAGTGGTGTTAGGTAAATTGAAGGGATTAAAGGCAGATAAATCCCCAGGGCCAGATGGTCTGCATCCCTGAGTGCTTAAGGAAGTAGCCCAAGAAATAGTGGATGCATTAGTGATAATTTTTCAAAACTCGTTAGATTCTGGACTAGTTCCTGAGGGTTGGAGTGTGGCTAATGTAACCCCACTCTTTAAAAAAGGAGGGAGAGAGAAACCGGGAAGCTATAGACTGGTTAGCCTAACATCGGTGGTGGGGAAAATGCTAGAGTCAGTTATCAAAGATGTGATAACAGCACATTTGGAAAGCGGTGAAATCATCGGACAAAGTCAGCATGGATTTGTGAAAGGAAAATCATGTCTGACGAATCTCATAGAATTTTTTGAGGATGTAACTAGTAGAGTGGATAGGGGAGAACCAGTGGATGTGGTATATTTGGATTTTTAAAAGGCCTTTGACAAGCTCCCACACAGGAGTTTAGTGTGCAAACTTAAAGCACACAGTATTGGGGGTAAGATATTGATGTGGATAGAGAGTTGGTTGGCAGACAAGAAGCAAAGAGTGGGAATAAACGGGACCTTTTCAGAATGGCAGGCAGTGACTAGTGGGGTACCGCAAGGCTCAGTGCTGGGACCCCAGTTGTTTACAATATATATTAAAGACTTAGATGAGGGAATTAAATGCAGCATCTCCAAGTTTGCGGGTGACACGAATCTGGGCGGCATTGTTAGCTGTGAGGAGGATGCAGGGTGACTTGGATAGGTTAGGTGAGTGGGCAAATTCATGGCAGATGCAATTTAATGTGGATAAATGTAAGGTTATCCACTTTGGTGGCAAAAATAGGAAAACAGATTATTATCTGAATGGTGGCCGATTAGGAAAAGGGGAGGTGCAACGAGACCTGGGTGTCATTATACACCAGTCATTGAAAGCGGGCATGCTGGTACAGCAGGCGGTGAAAAAGGCGAATGGTATGCTGGCATTCATAGCAAGAGGATTCGAGTACAGGAGCAGGGAGGTACTACTGCAGTTGTACAAGGCCTTGGTGAGACCACACCTGGAGTATTGTGTGCAGTTTTGGTCCCCTAATCTGAGGAAAGACATTCTTGCCATAGAGGGAGTACAAAGAAGGTTCACCAGATTGATTTCTGGGATGGCAGGACTTTCATATGAAGAAAGACTGGATCGACTAGGCTTATACTCGCTGAAATTTAGAAGATTGAGGGGGAATCTTATTGAAACATATAAAATTCTAAAGGGATTGAACAGGCTAGATGCAGGAAGATTGTTCCCGATGTTGGGGAAGTCCAGAACAAGGGGTCACAGTTTAAGGATAAAGGGGAAGCCTTTTAGGACTGAGATTAGGAAAAACTTCTTCACACAGAGAGTGGTGAATCTGTGGAATTCTCTGCCACAGGAAACAGTTGAGGCCAGTTCATTGGCTATATTTAAGAGGGAGTTGGGAGTTAGATATGGCCCTTGTGACTAAAGGGATCAGGGGCTATGGAGAGAAGGCACGTACAGGGTTCTGAGTTGGATGATCAGCCATGATCATACTGAATGGCGGTGCAGGCTCAAAGAGCCAAATGGCCTACTCCTGCACCTATTTTCTATGTTTCTATACTGGCCATGTGGCAAAAAAAGCACAACGGTGCCTCTTCACCACAGGCAACTGAAGAAATTTGGCATGAGCTCCCAAATCCTCAAGACCGTCTACAAGGGGCACCTTTGAGAGCATCCTGATTGGCTGTATCATCGCCTGGTACGGGAACTGCACCAACCTTAATCAATGGACAGCCCAGCGCATCTGTGGATGTGAACTTCCCTCCATTGAGGACATTTATAGCAGCAGGTACAGAAAGAAGGCCTGAAAGATCATTGGGGATATCAGTCACCCCAACCATAAACTGTTTCAGCTACTTCCATCTGGCAAACGGTACCACAGCATAAAAGCCAGGACCAACAGGCTATGAGACAACTTCTTTCTACAAACCATTAGACTTATAAATTCACATGTCTGTACACTGCTACAGAGTCATAACACAAAGATTTTTACTCCCTCCTGTTGTGGGACAGACGTAAGATTTAAATAAATAAATAAGTAAATAATCTCTTGCTAACACAGTTACTCAAAATGAAATCAAAGGTAACCTCTCATAATTGGTTCAGTAAAAGCAGTAAAACACAGAAGAATCATAAACAGTAAAGATAATTGATTGAAGAGAAAATCTCAGTAAGGTAAACCAGGAAGAAAAATTGTAAAGATAGGAGTATGGAGAAAGAAATTTTCCCACAAAATTGAATTTGGAAAAAGAAATCATGAAGAGCACAAAAAAGAACTGATTATATAACAACCGGTAGAAGTCCAGGTCGGTGGTAGGTACTGAGTAAAACAAAATGAGGGATAAACCTGCTTGACCTCATCTTCACCAACCTATCCGCAGCAAATGACAAATATTCATGTTTTTTGTCTTCGCATCAAGGACACCTTCCATTATGCAGTGGAATTACTTCAGAATTCCTTTCCTCCCACAGACTCTGCTCAGCAACTGCATTCTTCTAGCAGTTTGCCATTTTATCTACCTTCCCTGGCTACTCTAACAGCACCTCTCAAACATTCAACCTCTATCACCATAAAGGACAAGGGCAACAGCTCGGGATTGCAACTGTAAGCAGATGGTTCTTCAAGTTGTAAACCACGCTGGCTTGCCAGTTCTTCATTGTCACTGGGTCAGAATCCTGGAACACCCTCCCTGCCAGCACTGAGGGAGCACTTTCACCAGAGGCACTTCAGTGATTAAAGAAGGTAGCTGAATGACACCTTCTGAAGGGCAACAAATATTAGTCTTGCCAGATCCTGAAAATGAATTAGTTACATACAACACAAATCTTTAATGAGCACATTAGGGCCTCATGGAATTGATGACTACATGTTATTCTGGAGAGGGGACTGGATGAAAGTCAAAAGTAAAAATGGATAGACAGGTCATCTTTAGGTTATACTTGCTGCAGTTCTTACTGGCAATGTAACCTCAAATACTTCAATCTATATTGATAACTCATTGGAAAGGACCTCCTGTAACATATCCCAGCTGTCCAAGGAGACACAGTGTCTGAAGAATGTATAGAATGGTTAACTGACTAGGCCAAAATGTGACTGATGGAAAATAATGAGGAGTATATGAGAAGTTATCCACCTTACAGGAAAAAAAGTGGATTACTTAAATTGTGTGAGAAATTAAATACTGGTATCTGGAGAAACTGGAATACTCTCATACACCAGACTTTCTAGTACTTGAGCCCTGGGGTCATAGAAACAGGCCCATAATGTCCACATTGACCAAGTACCATCCAGCACTTGTACTGTGACCTGTTCTTTTATGCAATGCATGTAGTTGTCTAGATACTTTAAAAAAGTTACAAAGGTACCAAACTCCACCAGCGTCTCAGGCAGCGAGCACTGGTCAGAGTGTTCTTTGAAAGTTAGCTTTAGTTCAGGTTATCAAGAAGAGATGAGTTCAGACAATGCAGGAAAATTGCATGTAAGAGTTCACTAGGCAGACTTATGTGTGAAGGGATTCTATGAAAGGACTGTGGGCATCTCCTCCTTCCAATAAGAAGGGAAAAGTGTGACAACAACATCCTTAAGTTGTTTTCAGCGTGGAATAAACATGATTTATTAGTTTATTTATTGTTGTCACAGGTATCAAAGTACAGTGAAAAGCTTTTGTTTTGTGAGCCATCCAGACAGATCATGCCGCACATTGAGATAGTACAAAAGAAAAGAGAACAGCAAATGTGTCGGACCTTGTGGGAGGGTAGTACAAAAATTGCAGGGGCCCTGGCAGTGGTAACCACGGGTGAGGTCCCAGAGGATTGGAGGATATCTAATGTTGTTCTGTTATTTAGGAAAGGTCTAAAAATAAGTCAGGAAAGTATAGGTTGATGAGCCTGATGTCAATAGTGGGTAAATTTTCAGAAAGTATTCTAGTGGAGGTTGGTTGTAGGGGATTTGCAGCCCGTTCCTTAGTTAGAGCCTTCAGCATTTTGGGCATCGAGGGAGAGAGGAAGAGGAGAGCCATCCGCAGTACCACCGATGCGGCAGAGAGGGCCTCGAGATGGCTGTGGCACAAAAGAGGGGAGCCATGGAGTCATAAGTAGCTAGCCATCTGGACACAAGCTGGGGTCTGATCAGCCCCGGCTGGGTCACCTGGAGGAGGTTGTATGATGTTGAAAGACCCAAAACACCCGATGATTCCAGGAACATCACTGAAGATGTGTCCAGAAGCATCAGCAGATGTATGTACACAGTAAGGGACCAGATATATGAGTATTTGGATAGACAGGGACTGATTAGGGATAGTCAACATGGCATGGTGTGTGGTAGTTTGTGTCAAACCAATCTTTAAAGTTCAAGGTACATTTATTATCAAGGTATGTGTACAGTAAACAACCTTGAGATTTGTCTACTCAAAGGCAGGCACAAAACAAAGAAATCCAAAGTAACTCATTAAAAAAAATGTGGAGAGAAGGGAAAAAATCATGCAAGCAATAAAAGTAAGCAAGTAGCATTCAGAGCTGAAGTTTATCAACACAGACATGAAGACACAGCCTCAGCTGAACACAGAGCCGAGTAAACATGGTGGCACAGCAGGGTGAACTGTCCTGTCCTCACCTTCGTCCCGAAACCCTGACCTTTTCAATCTGGCCCGGCGCTTAAATTGTCCAAACATCGGGTCGTTCCTCACTCTTGGACCCAGGCTCTGTCACTTCAACAATCTCTGGGCATGGACCCCACTGGGTGCAACCTTTCCAATTCAGCCTGGGGCTTAAATCAATCAAACCTTGGGTCTTTCCTCACTCTTGGGGATAGGCTAGGCTCCACCTCAGCTCCACTCACTCGCCTTGGTTCTGCTGCACCGAATTGCCTCCAATTCCGCCCCAGCAATAGTCATAAACCGGCTCATTTCCCTGTCTGGCCAACCATACACCACAAAAAATGCTAGGGCATACAGGTGGCTTAAAAGCTCAACTCTGAAAGGGAAGTTATAGGCTATGATTGTAGTAATCGTTACCTGAAAAATGTTATTAATGAAGTACTTAGTTGTTTCCATTGTTTTGTTTGCTGGCAATAGGTAGTCACTCAGCTTCACCAGGGCCATCTTAAACCAGAGTTTTGTGAGGAGGTAACCAGGAAAGCTGATGAAGGAAAGGCTGTTGTTGACATGGTCTTTAGCAAGGCCTTTGACAAGGTCCCACGTAGGAGGTTAGTCAAGAAGGTTCAGTCACTTTTTATTCTGAATGAGGTAGCTGAGGGGTGCATATAAGCAGGGTTTTTCCACTGAGGTTGGGTGAGACTAGAACTAGAGGTCAGACACAGGTTTGAAAGGTGAAAACTTCAGGAGAATATGAGAGGAAACTATTTCACTCGAAGGGTGATGAGAGTGTGGATCGAGCTGCCAGTGGAAGTGATGTTTGAGGGTTCAATTTCAGCATTTTAGAGGAATTTGAATAAGTGCATGGAGGGAAGGGGTGTGGGGGAGGGGCTACGGTCCAGGTGCAGTCGATGGAACCAGGCAGAGTATTAGTTCACACAGACTAGATGGGCCAAAGGGCCTGTTTCTGTGCCTGTGGTGCTCTGTGACTCTACCATAGTGCTACAGTTACAGACTGTGCAGTGCAGGTAGGGTCATGATGGGTGCATCGGAAGATCATGAGTTCATCTTGCAGCAGAAATGAATTCTGAACTTTCATTCATATTACACAACTGATACAAACCCAGAATTTCACTCAAAAATTCTATACTCAAAGTGTGTTCTAGAATGAATTCTAAAAAGGTCTTTGATCCCTTTGGGTGAATGCAGAAACATGGAGAGATCAATCATCACCTGAAATCTGACGCCTGGAACAAGACAGCAATTCCTTAGTGACGCAATGTGTTACAAACATGCTTGAAGTCCTAGGACTGGGCTTGGTTCCAGAACATTCCTATCTAGAAGTAAATCCTTGTTAATGAAGTGGGCCATCAGTGTTTCCCAATGAATTAGGCTCATTTGTGATCCATTCACACACAGTGACAGGAACAAACACTTACTGCTCCAGGGGTCTGCCCAACTACTACATTTAACCAAACAATGAGCAGCCTTCTTTCTAGAAAACTTCAGAGTGTTAAGATTTTAAATGAGACCGTACACAGCTAAAATGGCATTTACATTTCAGATTCTGAATCAGGTTTATTATCACCGGCGCGTGTCCATGAGACCCTAACATGCTCATTAAAGATTTGTGTTGTATGTAACTAATTATTTTTAAAATTCACTTTCAGGATCTGGCAAGACTAATATTTGTTGCCCTTCAGAAGATGTCATTAAGCTACCTTCTTTAATCACTGAAGTGCCTCTGGTGAAAGTGCTCCCTCAGTGCTGGCAGGGAGGGTGTTCCAGGATTCTGACCCAGTAACAATGAAGAACTGGCAAGCCAGCGTGATTTACAACTTGAAGAACCATCTGCTTACAGTTGCAGTCCCAAGCTGCATATGATTTCACTTTCTAGACTAGCCTACTAACCAGGACCTTGTCAAAGTTCTTACTGGTGATATCTACCAACCTGCCCTTGTTGATGATCTTGGTCACCTCTTCAAATCAATTAATTCTAGTTTGTGGTATATAATTTCCCACAGACAAAGTCAGATCGACTATTCCTGATCAACTCTTGACTTTCCTTTTTTTTTGTAATTTATTTTTTATTGAGTTTCATCATCACACAAACATTTCCATAGGATATATTTCAGATACTGTGTATGTATATATATATATATCATATAATCATATTTGTCACAAATCTCCACATAATATTTATCTGAAGTATACTCTTATAGAAAGGAGAGGAAAGAAAGAACAATCGAAAGAAGAAAACTATGTACAGAGTAGGGAGTGATTTTTTTAACAACTTATTCATTGATTGTGAGAATAAAATCAGGCCTATGAGATGTTATGTAGTTAAACCATTTTTGCCAGTATGAATAAAATTGTTCCAACTTATGATTAACAGATGTTGTTATCTTCTCCATTTTGTAAATATCCATTGTAATTTCCATCCATACATTTAAAGTTGGGCTCTCCCGTGATAACCATTTCCTGGTAAGGGTCTTTTTAACAGCCACCAGCAGTACATTCATTAAATATTTATATTTATCTTTTCAACTATTCTTGAGGTATGTACCCAAAATATATGGTCTTACTCTCTAAGAGTGCTTATCTGTTAGTATATCATTGAAATTTGCAAAATATAACTTAAATCGATCTACTCCCTGAACAAATAAGAACCAAGAAAAGTGAATAATAAAAGGAAAGGTAAGGAAGATGTGGTTCCAAGACTGGAGTCACTAGATGACCCTGGGTTGGGCTAGAAGAAAAGTCCAGCCATGGGGGATAGCCCCTCCTACCTGTGGGTTGAGGGCCCCCGCTGCAGTACCTATAAAAGTAAGTTTAAAAAAAACTATGTCCATTACACAGAAATGATTTCCCTGTGTATTCCTCCCATGTATATATTCTCATTTAGGTGGGGAAAAAGGAATGAATAAATGATTTTTTTAAAAAATTGAGTAATATAAAATCCACATTATAACACGTATTTCTCGAGATAGGTATATCACCGTCTATTTTTGCTTCCGTTAAGTTTATCAGCACCTCTAACGTTAGCCAAACCTTATGGCTCTTCTGGAGGAGGTGAGGGCTGTCCTTGGAGAACTGACAGTCTCTTCCTAAAATCCTTCTCTCGTCCTGCTCCCGTCCCCTGCTTTCTAGGTTCTCTTACCATTTCCCAAGCAGTTCGGGGTAACTGCTCAGCCAGACTTTCCCTTGGTTTGACCACGCTAATGGACAGTCCTCTGTTCTTCATGTCTGTAGTCACCTCTTCCACCGTCTGATATAGTCGTATCCCTTCTTGGTAAAACACCCTCAGTTTAGCAGGGTATGGGGTTTGGAATTTAATCTTTTCTTGCTTTAATATTCGTTTCACTTCGGAATATTCCTTCCGTTTCTGTAGGACCGCCGGGGGGTAATCATGATCGAAGTATATTAACTTTCCGTTAAGAAGCACCCTCTTCTTACCCCAAGCCCTTCGTAGAATCTTCCGCCTTGCTCTTAAATTGAAGGAATCTAAGTACTATTGAGCGCTGCTTACTTTCTCTGTCTCCAGGAGGCCTCGGGACGAGCGTGTGATGCATCCTCTCAATTTCAATCTCCATAGTCGGGGGAATCTCCAGCGCTTCCCTCAGCAACTTTTCTACAAACTCCGTCATCGACAATCCCTCTGCTCCTTCGGGAACATAATGGGTAAATCCTGATATTTTTCCGTCGCGATCTTCCCTCCTGGTCAAGCAATTTACTTTCCTGTTGATTTAATAATACTTACTTAGTATCTGTTCCACGTTTTGCACGCGGTCTTCCACTTTCTCAGTTCGAGTCTCTGCCACCGCTATTTTCTGATTGACGTTGGCGAGCTCTGACTTTATATCATTGAGTTGCTGTTTTATACCTTTTTGGACATCCCTTATCTCTTCCAAAATCCTTATCATATTTGCCACTTCGCCTGCACGAGGCCCAGCATCAGCCTCACCACCACACGAACGTGTAGGAGAGCCACGCGCTGTACCTCTCTCTTCCATAGGCTCCGCAGTGGTGCTTTTTTATCTCCATTCTTTCTCCCCATTCTTGCCCCCCTTATTAATTCAGATATTTTCAAAAGATCTTATACTTGATGGACTAATGGGGCAAAATATGCGTTTTTCCAGAGGAGCTGTTGATTTAAGCTGCCATTCTGGACGATGATGTCACCGGAACCCAATTCTTGACTTTAAATAAACCCTCTCTGTCAGAATCCCTTCCAAGAGCTTTCCCGCTACAGATGTAAGGCTGACTGCCCTTCAATATGCTCCTTTTTCTGTGCTGCCTTTCTAGATGAAGGCACAACTTAAGCCATCTTTCATATTTTTGGTATTTCACCTGTGGCTAATAATAATAATACAAAACACCCTGGCAAGGCCCCAGTACTTTCTGCCCTGCTTCCCGTAACATCCTTTGATACACTTCATCGGGCCCCACAGAATTTATCCACCTTCATGTGGAACCTCCACACCTCTTCCTCCATAATGTTGATCAAGTTTGAGTTTATTGTCATAGGCATACATTCACAGATGACAATTGCTGTGGAAATCAGCTTTTCTTTGCAGCAGCTACACAGTACATTACAGACATGACTAACATAGAAACATAGAAACAGAAAATAGGTGCAGGAGTAGGCCATTCGGCCCTTCGAGCCTGCACCGCCATTCAGTACGATCATGGCTGATCCAACTCAGAACCCTGTACCAGCCTTCCCTCCATACCCCCTGATCCCTTTAACCACAAGGGCCATATCTAACTCCCTCTTAAATATAGCCAATGAACTGGCCTCAACTGTTTCCTGTGGCAGAGAATTCCACAGATTCACCACTCTCTGTGTGAAGAAGTTTTTCCTAATCTCAGTCCTAAAAGGTTTCTCCTTTATCCTCAAACTGTGACCCCTCATTCTGGACTTCCCCAACATCGGGAACAATCTTCCTGCATCTAGCCTGTCCAATCCCTTTAGAATTTTATACATTTCAATCAGATCCCCCCTCAATCTTCTAAATTCCAATGAGTATAAGCCTAGTTCATCCAATCTTTCACCATATGAAAGTCCTGCCATCCCAGGAATCAATCTGGTGAACCTTCTTTGTACTCCCTCTATGGCAAGGATGTCTTTCCTCAGATTAGGGGACCAAAACTGCACACAATACTCCAGGTGTGGTCTCACCAAGGCCTTGTACAACTGCAGTAGTACCTCCCTGCTCCTGTACTCGAATCCTCTCGCTATAAATGCCAGCATACCATTCGCCTTTTTCACCACCTGCTGTACCTGCATGCCCACTTTCAATGAGTGGTGTATAATGACACCCAGGTCTCGTTGCACCTCCCCTTTTCCTAATCGGCCACCATTCAGATAATAATCTGTTTTCCTGTTTTTGCCCATCAAAGTGGATAACTTCACATTTATCCACATTAAATTGCATCTGCCATGAATTTGCCCACTCACCTAACCTGTCCAAGTCACCCTGCATCCTCTTAGCATCCTCCTCACAGCTAACACTGACGCCCATCTTCGTGTCATCCGCAAACTTGGAGATGCTGCATTTAATTCCCTCATCCAAGTCATTAATATATATTGTAAACAACTGGGGTCCCAGCACTGAGCCTTGCGGTACCCCACTAGTCACTGCCTGCCATTCTGAAAAGGTCCCGTTTATTCCCACCCTTTGCTTCCTGTCTGCCAACCAATTCTCTATCCACATCAATACCTTACCCCCAATACCTAACTTATCAGAAGTATTCATTTAAGATCTAGCCCCTTCCCTGGGCACTGCAAACAGATTACCACAATGATCCTTAAGGAGACCTACTCTCTCTCAGAGTATAGTTCTTCTGTACTCTATATGTTGTTACCACATCCTTCCTGTAATGTGGTGACCGGACAGTTCTCAGTAAGTATGGTCTAACCAATGATTTATTCAACTGCAACATGACGTCCCAGCTCTTGGACTCCATGCCTTGTGGGTTGAATGCAAGCAGACTCAGAGTGACACAGCACAGAAACAGGCCCTTTGGCCTAACTGTTGCAAGGCAACCACAGCATCCTCCCTACTACTCCCAGTTGCCCACGTTTAGCCCTTAATCCTTCTCCTCCATGTAGCTACCCACATATCTCTTAAATGTTGCAATTGTGTCTACCTCGACCACTTCCTCTGGCAACTCATTCCAGGTACTCACTGCCCTCTCTGTAAAGAAGTTACCTCTCTAGTGGCTTTTAAATCTGTTCCCTCTTGTCTTGTATCTGTACCCTCTAGCTTTGGACTAGAGACAGATGATAATCATCCATGTTATCCATACCCCTCATGATAGCACACTCCACGTCCGCCTGGGGGGGGAATGTAGACCGCTGTCATTATGACCGAGGTGAATTCCCGTGGCAGATAGTAGGGACGACACTTCACTGACAGGTGTTCCAGGTCCGGGCTGCAGGAGCTTGTCAGTGCCACTGTGTCCAAGCACCACGCAGTATTGATCAGTAGGCAGACACCACCTCCTCTCGTCTTGCCCGAAGACGCCATGCGGTCCATCCGATGGATCGAAAATCCCTCCGGTCGGATGGCACAGTCGGGGGTGGCAGGGGAGAGCCAGGTCTCAGTGAAACAGAATACACAGCAGTTCTGCATCTCCCTGCAGTAGGTGAGATGACACAACAATTGTAGGCCGTAAACAACAGGAATTCTGCAGATGCTGGAAATTCAAGCAACACACATCAAAGTTGCTGGTGAACGCAGCAGGCCAGGCAGCATCTCTAAGAAGAGGTGCAGTCGACGTTTCACTGAAACATTGACTGCGCCTCTTCCTAGAGATGCTGCCTGGCCTGCTGTGTTCACCAGCAACTTTGAATTGTAGGCCGTATCTCGGGTAATGATGAGTTTGAATACAGAGAGGAAATTAAGAACCTGGTGGCATGGTGCGAAGACAATAACCTATCCCTCAACGTCAGCAAGACAAAGGAATTGGTTGTTGACTTCAGAAGGAGTAGCAGACCGCACGACACAATTTACATCGGTGGTGCGCAAGTGGAACAGGTCAAAAGCTTTAAGTTCCTCGGGGTCAATATCATAAATGACCTGACTTGGTCCAACCAAGCAGAGTTCACTGCCAAGAAGGCCCACCAGCACCTTTACTTCCTGAGAAAACTAAAGATATTTGGCCTGTCCCCTAAAACCCTCACTAATTTTTATAGGTGCACCGTAGAAAGCATTCTTCTAGGGTGCATCACAACCTGGTATGGAAGTTGTCCTGTCCAAGACAGGAAGAGGCTGTAGAAGATTGTGAACACGGCGCAGCACATCACACAAACCAATCTTCCGTCCTTGGACTCACTTTACACCGCACGCTGTCGGAGCAGTGCTGCCAGGATAATCAAGGATACGACCCAGCCAACCAACACACTTTTCGTCCCTCTTCCCTTCGGGAGAAGGTTCAGGAGCTTGAAGACTTGTACGGCCAGATTTGGGAACAGCTTCTTTCTAACTGTGATAAGACTGCTGAACGGATCCTGACCCGGATCTGGGCCGTACCCTCCAAATATCCCGACCTGCCTCTCGGTTTTTTTGCACTACCTTACTTTCCATTTTTCTATTTATGATTTATAATTTAAGTTTTTAATATTTACTAATTTTTACTATTTTTAATATTTAATATTTGTAATCCAGGGAGTGTGAAGCGCAGAATCAAATATCGCTGTGATGATTGTACATTCTAGTATCAATTGTTTGGCAACAATAAAGTATAAAGTATGATTTTATGAATTTCTGAGTTCACCTCTCATTCTCCTACGCTCCAGGAATAAAGATCCAGCATGATCCATCTCACCCTGCAACTCAGGCAACATCCTCATAAATCTCTTCTGCACTCTCTCCAGCTTCTCAATGTCATTTCTATAACAGGGTGACCAAAGCTGTACACAATACTCCAACAGCAGCTGCATCAATGACTTGTATAACTACAACAGAATGCCCCTACTCCTAAAACCAATGCTCTGACTGATGAGACCGGCGTGCTAAAATGCCTTTTCCACCACCTTGTCTTTTTGTGCAGACACTTTCAGCGAACCGTACATCTGTACTCCAAGGCCTCTCTGTTCCACAATGTATGTCAGTGTCCTGCCATTTACTGTATAGGTCCTACCTTGGTTTGAATGTCCAAAATGCATCAGCTTACTTATCTAAATTGAAATCCATTTGCCATTCCTCAGCCCATCTCCCTAACTGATCGAGGTATTTTTGGTAATTCATTGTAACTTGTGTGAGCACGTGGCCAAGTGGTTAAGGCATTTGACTAGTGACCTGAAGGTCGTGAGTTCGAGTCCCAGCCGAGGCAACGTGTTGTGTCCCTGAGCAAGGCACTTAACCACACGGTGCTCTGCGACAACACTGGTGCCAAGCTGTATTGGCCCTTGCCCTTCCCTTCGACAACATCGGTGTCGTGGAGAGGGGAGCCTTGTCTTCCATACAACCTTGCCCAGGCCTGCGTCCTGGAGAGTGAAGACTTTCCAGGCGCAGATCCATGGTCTCGCAAGACTAACGGATGCCTTTTTATTGTAACCTATCAGTAAGATCCCTAATATAGAATCATTAGCAGCTTTGCTAAGCTAGCCATATACAGTACATTTACATCCAAATCATTTACATGTGTAATGAATAACACTGGTCTCAACACTGACTCCTGGGGCATCCCGGTAGTCACAGGCCTCCAATTGGAGAATTGACCTTCAACCATCACCCTCTCATTGAGCCAGGCTTCTCAGAACCACGGTCTCTGCGGGAAGCATATGAATCAAGGTGAAACATATTTGTGTGGCTCAACAGGGAGGGCAGCTACCTCACAGCATCAGAGATCCAGGTTCTATTCTGACCTCCAGCACTGTATGTGTGGAATATGCACGTTCTTCCTGTAACCCTTTGGGTTTCCTCTGGTGAGCTAGATTCCTCCCACATCCCTAAGCTGTGCAGGTTGGTGGATTAATTGGATGCTGTGGATTGCCTCTGGTGTGTTAACTACACCTGCATGAAGTGCATCAAGATGTAGCTCTGTAGAGACCATGTTAAGGAACTGCAGCTACAGTCAGTGATCTTCAGCTCAAACGGGAGAATGAGGAGGTGATAGGAGCTACAGCGAGGCAGTCACCCCTAAGTTACGGGAGGCAGGTATCTGAGTGACTGTCAGGGGAGGGGAAAGGAACAGGCAGCTCATGCAGAGTAACCCTGCGGTTGTAGGTATACCACTTTGAAAACTGTTGGTGGAGACGACCTACTGACAGTGACTGGGACTCCAGCAATGAGTCTGGTTCTGTGACTCAGAAAAGAAAGGGGAAGATGAGAAGTGCAGTTGTGATAGGGGATTCCATGGTTAGAGGAACAGATAGGAGATCCTGTGGATGTGAAAGAGACACCCCGATACTACATTGTCTCCCAGGTCCTCGGGTCAGGAATGTCTCCCATTGGGTCCACAGCATTCTAAAGGGGAAGGGTGAAAAGCCAGAAGTTGTGGTACATACTGCTCCAACAAGATAGGAAGCAAAAGGGTGGAGGTCCTGAAGAGAGAACAAACTGAAAAGCAGAACCTCCAGGGTAGTAACCTTGGGATCGCTGTCTGTACCATACCATAGGCCACTGAGGGAAAGAAGAGGATATCTGGCAGATTAACGTATGGCTGAGGAACTAGCGCAGTGGGAAGGGTTTCACATTTCTGGATCACTGAGATCTCTTCTGGGAAGGTATGACCTGTACAAAAGGACAGGTTACACCTGAACCCAAGGGAGACCAATACCCTTGCAAGCAGGTTTGTTAGAGCAGTTGGGGAATGTTTAAACTAATTTGGTAGAGGTTTGGGAACCAGAGCAATAGGGCAGAAGAGGGGTCCGTTGGTATCCAGCCACTGCAGATGCAGTGTGTAGTGAGCCTGTCAGGAGGGCAAATGTGCAGTCAGTGGGTTGAGTTGAAGTGTAACATGGGAGCAAAACTGAAACAGGTGATGAATACAGGTTCTACTCCCTTTGTCTTATGTTCTTATAGGCGGCAGGTGAGTCAGGGGAATTGATGGGCTTCTGAAAGAGAATGGATAACGGATAGCAAGTCTTCTAAAACCACAGAGATATGTAGCAGGGAAACAGAGTCTTCATCCCACCATGTTCACGACAGGTGTTTCAGTTATTTGCACTAACTCTGGGTGCTTGCATTAGGTCTACAGCGTGGGAATTGGACGATGGTATTGCCAGCATCAGCTCAATTGGCAGGATGCCTCCTTCTGTGTCAAAAGGCAAATATACTAATGTAAATTTAAAATGAAATTTTGCCATTCCTCCATCACTGCAAGATCTAAATTCTGGAACTTCCTCACAGAAAGCCCGGAAACTGTTTCGAGAAGGCAGCTCCACCCACCACCTCTCAGGCTGCTAGCAATGCGTGTTAACTGCCGGACTTTTAAGAACAAATATAAAAGAAACCGCAAGTCCTATTCTCTCTTCATTAAAGCTCAGTGGTACATATGGCTGAAGGACCCGGCTTGTGGTGAAAACACAAAAGGACCAAACACAGTCATGCTAAGGCTTCGCAAGCAAAATTCTTGGCAATAACTTTAACCAAAGATGCCCTATAGGAACAGGAAAGGGCTGTGTAGAAAGTGTGATTTAATAGCTGCCCTAATGTTGTTAAGGACAGGGTTCAACCTGTGTTATCTCTCAACAGTCTTTAACTGCTCCTGGGTTCTCTAAGTTCCTACTCTGTTTGTGCTGGGTGAAATCAGCCCGTGCAGATCTGCCTCTTGTGTTGTATCACAGGCAACGTCCAGCCCACTGTACCAGGGCAACATCTGGGCACCAGCACTGTATCAGGGCAACATCTGCCCACCAGCACTGTATCGGGGGCAACATCTGCCCACCAGCACTGTATCAGGGCAATATCTGCCCACCAGCACTGTATCGGGGGCAACATCTGGGCACCAGCACTGTATCAGGGACAACATCTGCCCACCAGCACTGTATCAGGAGCAACATCTGTGCACCATCACTGTATCAGGGACAACATCTGGCCACCAACACTGTATCAGGGGCAACATCTGTGCACCAGCACTGTATCAAGGACAACATCTGGCCACCAACACTGTATCATGAGCAACATCGCTGTATTCAGGGCAGCATTTGGCCACCATCACTGTTTACATTGTGCTCACCCGTGATTTTTCTTGTCTCTGGTCCCATACTGGAACACCTCTTGGCCGCTGCTCTACCTGCTGGAGTGTGGACGTCAGACTCACTGTGAAGTCTGGGACAGACCACCAATGTCCTGAGCTAAGGGCCTGGAAGCACTATTCCCTCAGGTTTACAACAGCTACAGAAAGCAATGCCAACTTTGATTAAGGAAGTAATTAATGAAAAAGTTAAGTGCTCTACAGACTGTCCTCAAAATTCCTGAGAATGGTCCGTAACCCAAACTGTTCATAATTTGGGAATGAACAACAACAGTACATGGGAATTGATGATAGAAACCACTGTTTTTATGATGGGAGAGCAGAAAGAGTGACCGCAGGCCAGCCTCACTGACTTAGTGAATCTGCTCAGCACCCCCTGCTCTGCACCCCCTGCTCAGCACCTCCTCCTCAGCACCCTCTGCTCTGCTCAGCTCAGCACAGCTCCCGATTGTTGGGGTTTGGGGAGGAGGTGGTGGGGAGAGAAGGCACATGAAATGCCTTGTTCCCACTCACTACAAGATGTTTTTAACCCTGTAGCAACCAGTAGATCCATCCAGCCACCAGTCTTGTTTGTAACCTGGGGAGAACGTGTATTTATTTCCTCTAATTTATCACTTTGTGTGTTTACAAATTTTTACTAGTTTATTTTAGTAATTTTATTATTTATGTAAATTTTTCATATTTATATCTATTTGAATTTTCAGAAACATCAAACAACACCTCAAAGAGGCCCACTGTAGTCTGCAACTGCAGGCCTTTGGTCCACCACTAGAGGGCTACTCACTACATGTGACTGGCTGCCTCTGTCTGGGAGCCAAGGTGGTCACTTCTCAAGGTCAAAGGGTAGGTGCTACAAAGGGGAAAAAGTTTGGGGTGAGTGTGTAGTGGGCTGCATCATCGAGGGGCACTCACATATATAAATAGCTTTCAGTTGAAGCAAAGAGAATCATAGAATGAGGCCAGCACAGACAAAGCCTCTGATTCTGTGTTAACTTTCTGCAGGAAAAACATAACTAATCCCATGGCTCCTCCTTTCCACTATAGCCCTCTCTCATCCAGCTCCCTTTTGGCCACAACAGTTAATATAACCACTCACCACAAAAGAAAAGTTTTCTTTCAAGTTTTGTTCTGGTCAAGAACACAGAACAGTACAGCACAGGAACAGGACCAACAATGTCTGTGCCAATTTTAATTAATTTCAGCTGCCTACACATGGTAATATCCCTCCATTCCCTGCCTCTTCATGTGTCAATCTAAATGCCTCAAACATTGCTATCCTATCTCCTTCCTACACCTCTGTGTAAAAAATCTTGCCTTGAACGTCCCATTTAAAATAACCCTCACTCACCTTAAACCTGTGCCTTCTAGTGTTTGACATTTACACTCTGGGAAAACGATTCTGTTTACCATATCTATGCCTCTGATAATTTTATATATTTCTATCAGGTCACCCTCAGCCTCTGATGTTCCAGAGAAAACTATCCAAGCTTGTCCAACGTTTCGTCAATACTCCGATCCAGATGAACCTCTTCTGCAAAGCCTCTGCATCCTTCTTGTAACACCTTAAATCTGGCTTGAGCCTTTCACCACTAGGAATTGTATCCATTTACTCTTTCGTTTTGAAAATCTCCATCACATCTCCTCTCAGCTTTAAGAAGAACCATCTCAGTTCTTCACTGCAATATCATCCCTCATGCTAGGAGACATTCAAGTCAATAGTTCAAGAAAAGGAATGGCTAGTTGTTTAACACTAAGAGCACCCAGAAAGACATCAATTAATGAGTAGGTAACTCCTTTAGAGATAGGATAGGCCATACTCCAGTTTATCAGAATGTATTTTCATTTGAAGTAAAGACATATTAGCAGTGCATTGGGCAGAGACTACACGTCATAGAGGGAGTACAGAGAAAGTTCACCAGGTTGATTCCTGGGATGGCAGGACTTTCATATGAAGAAAGACTGGATGAACTGGGCTTGTACTCGTTGGAATTTAGAAGATTGAGGGGGGATCTGATTGAAACGTATAAAATCCTAAAGGGATTGGACAGGCTAGATGCAGGAAGATTGTTCCCGATGTTGGGGAAGTCCAGAACAAGGGGCCACCGTTTGAGGATAAAGGGGAAGCCTTTTAGGACCGAGATTAGGAAAAACTTCTTCACACAGAGAGTGGTGAATCTGTGGAATTCTCTGCCACAGGAAACAGTTGAGGCCAGTTCATTGGCTATATTTAAGAGGGAGTTAGATATGGCCCTTGTGGCTAAAAGAATCAAGGGGTAAGGAGGGAAGGCTGGAGCGGTGTTCTGAGTTGGATGATCAGCCATGATCATAATAAATGGCGGTGCAGGCTCGAAGGGCCGAATGGCCTACTCCTGCACCTATTTTCTATCTATACCATGGATTATACTGTGAACATTGAAAATATTTGGAAAGGAAATTTGCCTGCTTCATATAGACAGAGTTTTTAAAGGTTTTTACATTATTTCTCCAACATGATATTCCAACATGAGTACCAGGCTTTTATATTTTAATATATTACGAGGTTATTTATATATATAAAATAATAGAGAAGCTCTGTGCTCACTTCCCTTTGTTCTGGGTCAACAAACCCAATTTACATGGGGTGTCTTAACCTCTTTACCTCATTCCAACCAAGATAGCCTGGGTTCCTTCCTGAGTGTGAAGAGCAAACTTTTTTTCTCCCCAGCAATGATCTTAATACAAAAAGCAATGTGCTTGAGGAGCTCAGTGGCTCAGTAGGAGGAAAGGAACAGTCATTGTTTCAGGTCCTAAAGCAGGATTTTGGTCCAAAACATCGATAATTCCTTTCCACCCACTAATGTTGCTCAACCCACTGAGTTCTCCCAGTGCATTGCTTTGGAGCTCCAGATTCTAGCATCTGCAGTCCCTCGTGTCTCCATCAGTTTAACACACACAAATTAATCTCGGCAATGGCAAACACTTTTTCCAACACTGGAACAAATTAAGAGTTGTGTCTCCAAGGGGATGTAGTTTTGTCACATCTACAGATGTCCTACTACCTCCTCTGCTGAATTATGTTGGTTTTGGCCATAAATTCACAGTGTGTAAAGTAGGGTGATCTCCTTGCATTGTGCTTTCCTAACCAGAATGTGCAGGGAGTGAAATTAAACCTATCTAAATTGGTTACCTCATGTGCTTAGCATTGCAAATTGTGAGTCATAAGATCTGCATAAATATGATTCCACTTGGTCTGGCCAAATGTCAGGTCTAGCTAAAGAGGCATGTTACTGACTGGAACAGTACCAGCTTCAGTTGGGTGCTCCTTACTTGGACTGTGTTACTATTCCTCTCTTGTACGAGACGATCACTACTCAGCATAGCAACACTATTTTGCACTGCAATTGAGTCTATTGTTTTTGTTCTAATTTTGTCCTTTCAAGTAAAAATTGTGTATAATTTGTTTAGTTTTTCTTATAAATGCTGCTTATCTGATGCTATACGCCTGTGATGCTGCTCCAAGTAAGTTTTTCATTATATTTGTGTACTTATGACAATAAACTCAGATTTGACTTTGATCCTCTTCTTTCCCTGCACAACTCTGCCCTCAATACCACCAGAGCAAGAGCAGAGGTCTCTTTTCCTCACCTTCAACAGACCATCCATTGTAATCCCTTGACATAATCAATCACGTCTTTCTCTCTCCATCAGCATTCTTAAACTGCTCCCTCATCAGCTCCTTAGTTCACTACCCCATTGGCTCCTTCTGTGGGAGATGTAACCCCTGCCCTTTACCTCTTTACCGCATCCATTTCCTTCTTCCAAAGATCCAAACAGTTTACCCTGGAGAAGCAGGGTTCATTGACATTCTTACCAAATTGGTGTACCACATATGGTGCTCACAACTCTTCTGCGTCAGGTAACTGCTTCGTAGAATATCTCTATTTACACCTCCTCCATGCAATTCAACTGGGATTGACCATCCCCACTTACGTCATTTGGTCTCTCCTGACATGCACCCTGTCACACACATTCACTCTGTTACTTTCCCCACACCTTCTTTGCTGCTAAAACATGTTTGATTCCTAATATTTTTATTTCTGATAGAAAGTTATGAACCTGAAAAATGATCACTGTTTCTCTATTCAGAGATGTTGCCTGACCTGCTGAACATTTCCAGAAATCGCTATTTCTGTACATTTCGCTGCCATGGTGGCTGACTTTATCATTGCAGTTGATAATGACCAGACCGTACCCAGCAGAAGTTTTACTGGGTAGTTCTTTGTAACCTTACAATCCATTTCACACACCATGCAGTCGTCCAGGAAGGTGATCCACACGTTTAAGTTGTTCCACCTTTGTAAGTTTCAAATCCTTAGTTGCTTTCTTGTATAGGTGATGCAAAATTGCATTACCTTGCACTATCCATCTAAAATCACGGTTTTTTTACCAACTAGAATTTAAATGAAATACTCTCCACCTCATCATAACTGCAAATACAGGCTGGACTGAGAAGAAAAAAACTGATGCAGGCTCCAGACCTGAAACATCAACCATCCCTGTGCCTCTACAGATGTTGTCTGACCCACTGAGCTCTGCCAGCTGTTTGCTTTTTGCTGAAAATAAAGTCTGTCATTCCAGGTACCTCACCCTCCTGAAAACTGTGTCCTTTCCTGTAGCATTTCTTCATAAAACAATGGCTCTTCTCTCCCTTGTTTACAAATTATATTAAAAGCTGAGTATTATTCTTCTGTGCAGATCTTTTGGCTCTTCCCACAGCTCCAATACCCTTGGGTCTGGCTTTCCTCAGATGCCCCTGCAGCTGTTTGCCATCACTCGCAGAGATTGACTTGGGATTCTGAACCAGACTTGCATTCTGCCCTGTAGGCTCAGCCTCTGTGTTGTCTGCAGAATAACAGATCTCAGTTCTCTCTGAGATTGGGTTCATTTCTGAAAGCAATCTTTCTTCCATCCTTGCAGCTGCAGCTTCAAATGGAAACCTCACTCTCGCTGCTTCTTTTGGAGTGATTTCATGTTGTTCACAGCCTTTGGCAAGTGGTGATCATTCAGTTCACCCACGACTCCTGTTCAATTTATCCCTCTTCTGTTTCTCATACATGGAAATATCTGGAATAGTTCCAGAAGACTGGAAAATAACTAATGTCACTCTACTCTTTAAGAAGGGAGAGAGGCAGAAGAAAGGAAATTATAGGCCAGTTAGTTGGATCTCAGTAATTGGAAAGATGTTGGAGTTAATTGTTAAGGATGTGGTTTCGGGATACTTGGAAGCCCGTGATAAAATATGCCATAGTCAGCATGGTTTCCTCGAGGGAATATCTTGTTTAACCAAGAAAGAACAAGCAGGATAGACAAAGGAGAATCGGTTGATGTTGTGCACTTGAATTTCAGAAGGCTTCTGACAAGGTGCCACACACAATGCTGCCTAACAGGGTATGAGCCCGTGGTGTTACAGGAAAGATTCTAGCATGGATAGAAGATTGGATGATTAGCAGGAGGCAAAGAGTGGGAATAAAGGGAGCCTTTTCTGATTGGCTGTCGGTGACCAGTGGTGTTCCACAGGGGTCTGAATTGGGACAGATTCTTTTTACATTATATGTCAATGCTTTGGATGACGGAATGGATGATTTTGTTGCAAGGTTTGCAGATGATACGAAGATGGATGGAAGGGCATGTAGTTTTGAGGAAGTAGAGAGGCTACAGAAGGATTTAGACAGATTAGGAGAATGGGCAAAGAAGTGGTAGATGGAATACAGTGTCAGGAAGTGTATGGTCATGCACATTGGGAGAAGAAATGAAAGGGATGACAATTTTCTAAATGAAAAGAAAATACAAAAATCTGAGGCACAAAGAGACTTTGGAGTCCTAGTGCAGGATTCCCTAAAGGTTTCCAGGTTGAGTCTGTGGTGACAAAGGCAAATGCAATATTAGCATTCATTTCAAGAGGACTAGAATATAAAAGCAAGGATGTAATGTTGATAATTTATAAAGCATTTGGAGTACTGTGAGCAGTTTTGGGCCCCTTATCTTAGAAAGGATGTGCTGAAACTGGAAAGGGTTCAAGGGAGGTTCACGAAAATTATTCCAGGATTGAACGGCTTGTCATATGAAGAGTGTTTGATGGCTCTGGGCTTGTGTTCACTGGAATTCAGAAGAATGAGGGGTGACCTCATTGAAACATTGAACAGTGAAAGGACTTGATAGAGTGGATGTGGAGAAGATGTTTCCTATGGTGGCAGAGTCCAAGACCAGAGTACATACCCTCAGAATAGAGGGGTATCCTTTTAGAATGGAGATGAGGAAGAATTTCTTTAGCTGGAGAGTGCTGAATCTGTGGAATTCATTGCCACAGGCAGCTGTGGAGGCCAGGTCTTTATGTATACTCAAGGCAGAGATTGATAGATTCTTGATTGGTCAGGGCATGAAGGGATATGGGGAGAAAGCAGGAGACTGGGGTTGAGAGGAAAATGGATCAGCCATGATGAAATGGCCTAACTCTGCTCCTATATTTTATGGTCTTGTAATAATTCCTTCAGACGTAGGAGGCCATTTCTCCCACCAATTCTATGCCAGGTATTAGAGCTGTTTCCTCAGTCAAGCTCCTCCACTTACTTCCATTCTCTCAAATTCCCATAACTTTTGTCCCTATTCTCCTCCCTTTACCCAAAACACCAGTGGCATTTTACAGCAGCTATCCTGTCACCCTAGCAATCCACATGGTCCTTCAGGAACTCCACACGTCAGAAGGGTTTAGTCTAAGATTTCCCAATTTCAACAAGCAAATAGCAAGGTGGAAAATTCAGAAAACAATTCATAATGTTTGAATGAGCAAGTATGCACAGTTTGTACATAGATAACAGTTTAGAAAAGCAACAGGATTTACATGTGTATAATTCCCAAAAACATTTTAAAGAGCACCACATGACAGATTTATCTGCTAAATAGAAGCATGTAGAATTAAAAACATAAACAACAGGAAATCTGCAGATGCTGGAAATTCATGCAACACACATCAAAGTTGCTGGTGAACGCAGCAGGCCAGGCAGCATCTCTAGGAAGGGTACAGTCGACGTTTCAGGCTTCGTCCTGAGGAAGGGTCTCGGCCTGAAATGTCGACTGTACCTCTTCCTAGAGATGCTGCCTGGCCTGCTGTGTTCACCAGCAACCTTGATGAGAATTAAAAACATGGTAACTTGGGAAATTAAAGTGATCACATGATATCAAAGGTCAATGGTTCATTTATTATCTGGGCACACAACTCTGAAATTCTTCTTCTCCAGATAGCCACAAAACCAAGAAACAAAAGAATGGCAGCATGATCATTAACCCCCAAATCCATCCCCCCAACACAACAAAACAAACAAAAATGAAACAGGCACTTTGACCCTCAAATCCCCCTCTCCTGAAAAAACCTGAGAAAGATCGGGTGAAAGACTCAGAATATAAAAAACTCTAAGACTGAGAAAAAAGTCCATAGTCCATGTCCATATCCATATCCAAGATGCAGAAAACCTGGGTAACACTCTCCAGCACAGAGCCAGGCTCTCCCCTCTCTGGCAGCAGAACGATCCCACCAGCTATCAAAAGGCAAGCAGCTGTTGTTCACTCTCCGCAAACGCCTTGATTTTTCAATCTCCCTCATCGCTTTAATCAGTGAACAATGAAAGCTTTAATCAGTGAAATGGAGTCGAATATCAGCCCGCAGTCTCCTCACCACAAGTTTGTGTTCACTGCCTCTGCCTCCAGGAATCCTCTTGGAAATAGCAAAGTGCTATTTCACCCAAATGATCACAAAACTACAAATCACAGTGATGAAAAACTGATGTAAAGAACGTAGAAGAAGTGAAATAAATAGTTCCATGGTCTATCCAGAAGATGTCGACCATGGGAGCGTTGTACGCAGGTGCCACCTTTACCAGATGTCAACAGTGAGTAAGGTTTCTCTGGATGAGTATGAGGGCTTTTCCAATCTTTATCTATAAATGGGAATGGGGAATTCAATTCAAAACTTTGCAGGTGATTCAGTTCTGACAAAGACCCACAGCGTACAGAAACTTGGCATACAAATTCGCAATTCTTTCAAGTACCTGGGCCAGTTGAGAAGGTGATTAAATAATTTTATCTCACACATGGCTTTATAAGAGGACACAATTAGTACAAAACCTGTGAAGTCATGAAAACCCTTTCCAAATATCTTGTGAGAATTCTTTGGTTGGAGTTTGGGCACAATCTGGGTACTGAGATACCAGAAACAAGAGACATTGGTTAGGTGGTTGGAAACAGCTCTTTGTTTGGGAGGCAGTGTACACTGAACACAGTATTGTTAACACCACGTACATAACGGCCAGTGTGGCAACATTATCGATTCCCTGAATTCACCACAACCAACTTGCCAGGAATGAATTACTGCTGGGTATCTCCTGTTCTCCAGGGGAACTAAACAGAAATCTGATCCTATGTAATTGAATAACCTTAGTGTGCAGGGCTTTTAAGAATCTACAATGAACATAGGAACAGCCTGACAAGGGAAGATCATGTCCAAGTCTTCCACTTTGCTACCTTTCTGATAGGCTCACGATACAATGGTAGAGTCTGATTCATCAAAGTAATCGATCTCTAAGAGCTAGTGTACACACTAGCTTGAATTGTGGGCCTTGGTAAAAAAGTTCCAAACTTTTGCCCTTCTGATCACAGCCCACTTATGTTTCAGTTCACAGCTCATGAAGGCAATCCAAAGAGCAAGTTAAACGTCAGATCAAATCAAGGAAGGTAGACGTCAAATCAAATAAATCAAGGAAGGTAGTGCACCCGTGGCTGACAAGAGAAATTAGGGATAGTATCAATTCCAAAGAAGAAGCATACAAATTAGCCAGAGAAAGTGGCTCACCTGAGGACCGGGAGAAATTCAGAGTTCAGCAGAGGAGGACAAAGGGCTTAATTAGGAAGGGGAAAAAAAGATTATGAGAGAAAACTGGCAGGGAACATAAAAACTGACTGTACTGTAAAAGCTTTTATAGATATGTAAAAAGGAAAAGACTGGTAAAGACAAATGTAGGTCCCCTACAGACAGAAACAGGTGAATTGATTATGGGGAGCAAGGACATGGCAGACCAATTGAATAATTACTTTGATTCTGTCTTCACTAAGGAGGACATAAATAATCTTCCAGAAATAGTAGGGGACAGAGGGTCCAGTGAGATGGAGGAACTGAGCGAAATACATGTTAGTAGGGAAGTGGTGTTAGGTAAATTGAAGGGATTGAAGGCAGATAAATCCCCAGGGCCAGATGGTCTGCATCCTAGAGTGCTTAAGGAAGTAGCCCAAGAAATAGTGGATGCATTAGTGATAATTTTTCAAAACTCGTTAGATTCTGGACTAGTTCCTGAGGATTGGAGGGTGGCTAATGTAACCCCACTTTTTAAAAAAGGAGGGAGAGAGAAACCGGGGAATTATTGACCGGTTAGCCTAACGTCAGTGGTGGAGAAACTGCTGGAGTCAGTTATCAAAGATGTGATAACAGCACATTTGGAAAGCGGTGAAATCATCGGACAAAGTCAGCATGGATTTGTGAAAGGAAAATCATGTCTGACGAATCTCATAGAATTTTTTGAGGATGTAACTAGTAGAGTGGATAGGGGAGAACCAGTGGATGTAGTATATTTGGATTTTCAAAAGGTTTTTGACAAGGTCCCACACAGGAGATTAGTGTGCAAACTTAAAGCACACAGTATTGGGGGTAAGGTATTGGTGTGGGTGGAGAATTGGTTAGCAAACAGGAAGCAAAGAGTGGGAATAAACGGGACCTTTTCAGAATGGCAGGCGGTGACTAGTGGGGTACCGCAAGGCTCAGTGCTGGGACCCCAGCTGTTTACAATATATATTAATGACTTGGATGAGGGAATTAAATGCAGCATCTCCAAGTTTGCGGATGACACGAAGCTGGGTGGCAGTGTTAGCTGTGAGGAGGATGCTAGGAGGATGCAGAGTGACTTGGATAGGTTGGGTGAGTGGGCAAATTCATGGCAGATGCAATTTAATGTGGATAAATGTGAAGTTATCCACTTTGGTGGCAAAAATAGGAAAACAGATTATTATCTGAATGGTGGCCGATTAGGAAAAGGGGAGGTGCAACGAGACCTGGGTGTCATTATACACCAGTCATTGAAAGTTTGCATTCAGGTACAGCAGGCGGTGAAAAAGGCGAATGGTATGCTGGCATTTATAGCGAAAGGATTCAAGTACAGGAGCAGGGAGGTACTACTGCAGTTGTACAAGGCCTTGGTGAGACCACACCTGGGGTATTGTGTGCAGTTTTGGTCCCCTAATCTGAGGAAAGACATCCTTGCCATAGAGGGAGTACAAAGAAGGTTCACCAGATTGATTCCTGGGATGGCAGGACTTTCATATGAAGAAAGACTGGATGAACTGGGCTTGTACTCGTTGGAATTTAGAAGATTGAAACGTATAAAATCCTAAAGGGATTGGATAGGCTAGATGCAGGAAGATTGCTCCCAATGTTGGGGAAGTCCAGAACAAGGGGTCACAGTTTGAGGATAAAGGGGAAGCCGTTTAGGACCGAGATTAGGAAAAACTTCTTCACACAGAGAGTGGTGAATCTGTGGAATTCTCTGCCACAGGAAACAGTTGAGGCCAGTTCATTGGCTATATTTAAGAGGGAGTTAGATATGGCCCTTGTGGCTACGGGGGTCAGGGGGTATGGAGGGAAGGCTGGGGCGGGGTTCTGAGTTGGATGATCAGCCATGATCATAATAAATGGCGGTGCAGGCTCGAAGGGCCGAATGGCCTACTCCTGCACCTATTTTCTATGTTTCTATGTCAAGATCAACTAGTCTTTGACGTGGATGCACAGGAACAGCAACAGGTGACAAGAATCATGGCTGTTGAGGCCAGGTAACACTGTACTCACACCGCCAGTTTCAGGAAGACTTATTATCCCTCAACCATCAGGCTCTTGAACCAGAGGAGATGATGTCACTTAACTTTTCTCACCCCGTCACTGAATGGTTTCCATCACTCACACCTATGGTCTCTCAAGGACTCTTGATCTCATGTTCTCAATATTTATCGCTTATGTATTTATTATTTTCTTCTCTTTTTGTATTTGCACAGATTGATGTCTTTTACACACTGGTGTCTGTCTGTCTCATTGGGTGTGCTCTTTCATTGATTCTGTTGTGTTTCTTTGTACTTACTGTGAATGCCCACAAGAAAATGAATCTCAGGGTTGTACCTAGTGACATAAGTAACACAAGTCCAAAACAGTTGGAGAGGTGTTCTTTTCATGAAATTCTGCACCCTTTTTCCTCCAAACATACCTTTGCTCATTGCGGCCAAAAAGTTCTATTTTAACTTCATCAGTCCACAGGACTTGTTTCCAAAATGCATCAGGCTTGTTTAGATGTTCCTTTGAACCTTTTGAATAGAACTTTTTGGCCGCAATGAGCAAAGGTATGTTTGGAGAAAAAGGGTGCAGAATTTCATGAAAGGAATCCCTCTCCAACTGTTAAGCATGGGGGTGGATCAATCATGCTTTGGGCCCGTGTTGCAGCCAGTGGCACGGGGAACATTTACTGATAGAGGGAAGAATGAATTCAATTAAATACCAGCAAATTCTGGAAGTAAACATCACACTGTCTGTAAAAAAGCCAAAGATGAGAAGAGGAAGGCTTCTACAACAGGATAATGAACCTAAACACACCTCAAAGTCCACAATGGACTACCTCAAGAGGTGCAAGCTGAAGGTTTTGCAATGGTCCGCACAGTCCCCTGACCTAAACGTCATTGAGAATCTGTGGATAGACCTCAAAAGAGCAGTGCATGCAAGATGGCCCAAGAATCTCACAGAACTAGAAGCCTTTTGCAAGGAAGAATGGGTGAAAATCCCCCAAACAAGAATTTAAAAGACTCTTAGCTGTCTACA
The DNA here is from genome assembly GCF_030028105.1 of Mobula birostris. Taxonomy (NCBI): domain Eukaryota; kingdom Metazoa; phylum Chordata; class Chondrichthyes; order Myliobatiformes; family Myliobatidae; genus Mobula; species Mobula birostris. The sequence goes on from NC_092388.1 coordinate 59,874,506, forward strand.
GAAAGTGTTTACAAGCTGTGATACTTGCCAAAGGGGGTGTTACTAAGTACCGACCATGCAGGGTGCCCAAACTTTTGCTTTGGGCCCTTTTCTTTTTTTGTTATTTTGAAACTGTAAAAGATGGAAATAAAAAAGTTTTCTTGCTTAAAATATTAAAGATATGTGTCACCTTTAACTTTATGCCTTTTGGAAATCAGTTCATCTTTTACTCGCTTAACTATTCACAGTAACAGAAATTTTGACCGGGGTGCCCAAACTTTTGCATGCAACTGTATACTCCCCACAACTCACAAACCCTAACCATATGTATTGGAAATACGGGAGGAAACTGTGCACCCGGAAGCAATGTGTGTGGTCTTGGGGAGAATATATAAACTCCTTACTGACAACAACAGGAATCGAACCCCCATCGGTAATCGCTGGCACTGTAAAGCATTTGTTCTAACTGCTCCACTACCATGCTGCCTACCAAGACAAAGTAAACTCTTTTGCTCAGTACTGAACATTAGGCACTGCTCCACAAAATGAAATGTTGCTGGATCACATACGGTTTTTCCAACTGCCCCTTTCTCTACTGCCTGGCACACATTTCCCACTCGGTCATTTCTGAGTGTCTGCACACTGGAACTGCCTTATCTGATAGCGGTTAATTTCAAATAAAATAGCATGTCTAAGTCAAATTACATTTATTGTTCTTGTGTCCTTTGACTATAAGGTCATGAATTGTGATTAAATTTTTTTAAAGCACAATAATTTATTAAGGTGCTTAAGATGTAATGGGAACTGCTCGTACTGATAAATCACAGGGAGAGCTTCCACTAGATGCAAATTGAGTGAAGGGTGTCATGCAGAGTGAAGGGTCTGACGCAGAGTGAAGGGTCTCACGCGGAGTGAAGGGTCTCACGCGGAGTGAAGGGTCTCACGCGGAGTGAAGGGTCTGACGCGAAGTGAAAGATCTGACGCGGAGTGAAGGGTCTCACGCGGAGTGAAGGGTCTCACGCGGAGTGAAGGGTCTCACGCGGAGTGAAGGGTGTCACACAGAGTGAAGGGTGTCACACAGAGTGAAGAGGGTCACACAGAGTGAAGATGTCACGTGGAGTGAAGGGTCTGACACAGAGTGAAGGGTGTCACAGAGTGAAGCGTCTCACACAGTGAAGGGTGTCACGCAGAGTGAAGGGTGTCACGCAGAGTGAAGGGTGTCACGCAGAGTGAAGGGTCTGACACAGAGTGAAGGGTGTCACACAGAGTAAAGGGTCTCACACAGAGTGAAGAGTCTGACACAGAGTGAAGGGTCTCACACAGAGTGAAGGGTGTCACACAGAGTGAAGGGTGTCACACAGAGTGAAGAGTGTCACACAGAGTGAAGATGTCACGTGGAGTGAAGGGTCTGACACAGAGTGAAGGGTCTCACGCAGAGTGAAGGGTCTCACGCAGAGTGAAGGGTCTCACGCAGAGTGATGGGTCTCACACAGAGTGAAGAGATGTTTCAAGAAGGCAGCTCAGTGAAGGTCCCCTCTCCCCTCGCCCTCCACCTGCCTATCATCCCCCACCTAATCTGGTTTCCTCCTATCGCCTACCAGCCTATTTCACTCATTCACTTCATCTCTTTACACCTTCCTTCTGTGCTCTCAGTCCTGATCCATCGTCTTGACAGAAAACATCGACCTCCACAGATGCTGCCTGATCTGCCGAATTTCTCCATTGTTTGCTTCTGGTTTGATTCCAGCATCTGCAGTCTGGTATGTCTTGGTTACAGTTGTGATTTGTGGGGTACGTTGGAAGGTCATGGTCTGCAACAAAAAAATACTTACATTTGTGTAGCACCTTTCACAAATGCAGGACATCCCACTGTGCATTAAAAGCTGATGAAGCATCTTCACCTTCTTGAAGTGTCGGTACTACTGCAAGAAAGGACGAAGTCAGGACGAAGGTTCTGGGCCTGAAACGTCGACTGCACCTCTTCCTAGAGATGCTGCCTGGCCTGCTGCGATCACCGGCAACTTTTATGTGTGTTGCTTGAATTTCCAGCATCTGCAGAATTCCTGTTGTTGGTTGTCTTCATCCGTCATTGCTGGCCTTCAAAGGCTGGGCACAAAGAAAAGGCCCAGACTTTAGCCTGATCACAAACTCCCCATATCCTTGTCCCTAAACCCTAACCTGACTACTAGCTCCTCTCTCTGACTCCAAAATCATCCCTATGAACCAAAAGAAAAAACAAGTCTGAGTCACAATCTCAATAGCAACATGCAGCTCGACACCATCTTGGCCGTATTTAAATTTTTTATTTGTACCTGCCTCAACAATTTTCTCTGGCAGCTTGTTCCATACTTGCACCATCCTCTGTAAAACTGTGAAAAAATGCTCAAGTCACTTTTAAAAATTTGCCTCTCGCCTTAAGTAATAGACCTGTGGGTTGTTATAATTAACAGTTTAATCAGAGCAGGGAAGAATTTTCTATATTGATTATGATGCATGGACTAGGTAGAGTTTCTACACTCTACTGAACTGCTAATGTATTTTCTAACAACTGGATAAAAACCAATGGAATAATGTAGAATGTCAGAAAAGAAACTAAACTGTGTTAACCTAACTCTCCCACTTCACGCACACCATCAACTCTGCTCTCAAATGTATCTCTCCCATTTCACGTACATCTGCTCTCACCCCATCCTCATGCCACCCCACTGGGAATAGGGTTCCTCTTGTCCTCACCTACCATACCACCAGCCTCCGGGTCCAACATATAATTCTCCATAACTTCCGCCACCACCAAGCACATCTTTCCCTCCCCGCCTCTCTCTGCTTTCCACAGGGATGGCTCCCTATGCGACTCCCTTGTCCATTCGTCCACCCCATCCCTCCCCACCAATCTCCCTCCTGGCACTTATCCTTGTAAGCAGAACAAGTGCTACACATGCCCTTACACTTCCTCCCTCACCACCAGTCAGGGCCCCAGACAGTCCTTCCAGGTGAGGCGACACTTCACCTGTGAGTCGGCTGGGGTGATATACTGCGTCCGGTGCTCCCAATGTGGCCTTCTATGTATTGGTGAGACCTGACGCAGACTGGGCGACAGTTTCGCTGAACACCTACCCTCTGTCCACCAGAGAAAGCAGGATCTTCCAGTGGCCACACATTTTAATTCCACGTCCCATTCTCATTCTGACATGTCTATCCACGGCCTCCTCTACTGTCAAGATGGAGCCACACTCAGGTTGAAGGAACAACACCTTATATTCCGTCTAGGTAGCCTCCAACCTGATGGCATGAACATTGACTTCTCAAACTTCCGTTAATGCCCCTCCTCCCCTTCTTACCTCATCCTTTATTTATTTACCCCCTTTTTTCTCCCTCTTTTTTCTCTCCCCGTCCCTCTCACAATAACTCTTTGCCTGCTCTCCATCTTCCTCTGGCGCTCCCCTCCCCCTTTCTTTCTCCCTAGGCCTCCCGTCCCATGATACTCTCTCTTCTCCAGCCTTGTATCCCTTTTGCCAATCAACTTTCCAGCTCTTAGCTCCATCCCTCCCTCTCTTGTCTTCTCCTATCATTTCAGATCTCCCCCCCTCCCTCTCCCTCTTTCAAATCTCTTACTATCTCTTCTTTCAGTTAGTCCTGACGAAGGGTCCCGGCTTGAAACGTCGACTGTGCTTCTTCCGAGAGATGCTGCCTAGCCTACTGTTTTCCACCAGCATTTTGTGTGTCAAACTGTATTAAAATGTGGGTGAAAAGGTCTGTGGGCACAGGAGCAGATCTAGTTATTTTGTTTTTTAAAGAAAAATGAGGTGAAACTTCACTTCCTGGAAAGTCAGAATCAGCTTTAATATCACCAGTACATAACTTTGTGCCCGTAGTACAATGCAATACGTGATAATAGGAAAAAAAAACAATAAATATAATATATACTATAATATATAGTTAAATTAAATAAGTAGTGCAAAATATAGAAATAAAACAGTAGCGAGGTAGTGTTCATGGGTTCAATGTCCACTTAGGAATGGGATGGCAGAGGGGAAGAAGCTGTTCCTGAATCATTGAGTGTGTGCCTTCAGGCTTCTGTACCTCCTACCTGACGACAGCAATGAGAAGGGGGCATGTCCTGGGTGGTGGGGGTCCTTAATGATGGATACCACCTTTTTCAGGCATTGCTCCTTGAAGATGCCCTGGATACTCTGGAGGCCAGTGCCCGTGATGGAACTGACTAATGTAGAATGGTGGAGACTGGAAGAGATTTGCTGAACAATATTCTACATAGAAAATGGATTTGGATAAAGCTGGACTGCACTAGGTTTATGTGACAGGGAGAACTGCAAGGGCACACTGACAGTTTAGTTGATCGGTGGTCCTCTATTGTTGCATTCTACTTATTAATGAGGGGTATTGGCCTGTTGGTTAAATGTGTTGGATCAGCAAACACTTCATCACCCAAAGTACTTAACTATAACTATACTAACAATTTTGGAGAGTCACGTTTTCGGTCTGTGAAATGCCAAGCACAAAACATGTTACCTGCAGATTGAGGAAAGGTGAAGGACAGAATGAGGTGAAAATTGAAAGAGAGACAGGGGAGTAATCACCATTACTCTTAGTCGAGGCTCGTGAGTTGTTTTGGCAGAGGGTTGAAAATTTACTATATTGGCTGGATTACAATCAATGCCACAATGTATCAAAATAAATGCAAAACATCATCTAGAATGCAGGTTTGTGGTAATATATTGACTTGAGTTAGGAACAGGCCAACAGAAAATGATTCAATTTCTGATTAGCAATCAGTAACTAGTGGGGTACCACAGGAGATATTGCTGAAGTCTTGTATTTACAATTTACCTTAATGACTTGGGTAGAAGACCGGAGTTATTGTGGTCAACTCTGCCAACATATGTCAACAGAAAAGGATATAGAGTGCTTAAAGGGGTGCCACACTGGCATAGCGGTTAGCAAGATGCTATTACAGCTCAGGGCGTTGGAGTTCAGAGTTCATTTCCAGCGTTCTCTGTAAGAAAGTTTGCATGTTCTTCCTGTGTGCTTGTGGGTTTCCTCCAGGTATTCTGGTTTCCTCCCACAGTCCAAAGGTTAATTGGTCATTGTAAACTGTCCTGTAATGAGGCCAAGGTTAAATCGGCTCATTGGGTCGTTCGGGCCAGTTCCACTCTGTAAATAAATAAGTAAAATGTATCGAGGTTAAGGGATGGGCCTAGGTTATGTAGAAGGGCTAGACGTTGCCAGGTGTAGTTTCATTTGGAAAATCTCTTTTTTTCTTTCATTCTTCTTTCCATTTAGGAAGTAATAACAAAGAACAAATTATCATTTAAATGGAATAGGATTATGAAATGTGGGGGTCCTAGTGCAGCGTTAGCAAGTAACTGGAAAGGTGAATGGAATGTTACCCTTTATTGCAAGGGCTATGGTGTACAAAAATAGGGACACTTTGATGCAACTTGGCAAGATGTTAGTAAGATCCAGCTGGAATACACTGTGTACAGGAATGATATTTAATATTCACATTGGGGACTGAGTAGAGAGAAGGGAAGCAGAAATCAGAGGTTGAACAAGGTGAAAGAGATGGAAAGAAGTCCCAACATGGCGTAGCAGATGACTTCTTCAAGGTTGGCATTCATGTAAGATTGAAGGTTCCAGTCTCTTCCATTTCTCTTCCAGGATCTCCAAACAGTACAAGAGAAGGTTCACTGGTTTAGCTCTTGGGATAAAGGGATGGGTTTATGAAGAGCGGTTGAGCAGGTTAGAGTTCGGAAGAATAAGATGAGGTCCTATTGAAACATATAAGGTCCTGAGGAGGATTGACAAGGTGAATATTCACCAGGAAGATATTCCCCCTATTAGGGCTATTTAGAGCTAGGGGTAGAGTTCCAAACAAGGGATCAGCCATTTTGGAAACAGATGAGGAATTTATTCACTTAGAGAGTCTTGACTCTTGGGAGACATGAGATGTAGATACTGGAATCTGAAGGAACTCTGGAGGCCAAGCATCAACTATAAAATGCAGAATAGTTGACATTTCAGGTTAAGACATGATGTCAGAAAAGTAAGGTAATTTTTCAGGTTCAGGAGATTAGCTGCCCATGAACTGCCTCTGTTTCTCGTACATTCACTTAAGCAACAAGAAAGCAAATCCTTGAATTAAAACAGAAAATGCTGGAAAGTCTCAGCAAATCAGGCTGAATCTACAGTCACAGAAACGAAGTTATACTTCAGATTGAAAACTCTTCATCAATTAATTTTTATGTTAGGTTTCCATCATCTGAAGGATTTTTAATAAAGCAACACCTTATCATACCAGTAATCTTTATTATGGCAAACCTAGTGGAAATATGCTTTCAGAGTTCAAGGTCATCAATTCCAATGTTGGAATCTCATTACCCATGGGATAATGAGTCAAAGGAAATTATTGTGTAAACACACCGCACAGGTAAGTATAGCCTTTAAATGATCTTTTAATTACCTATGCAGAAATCCGAATTTACAAATAAAAACTAACTTATCTAATTTTGCTAAAGGAACTCTGCAGGTTAGGCAGCATCTGTGGAGGGAGTCCAAATGAAGGGCCTTGACCCAAAATGCCAACATTCTATTTCCCTCCATGGATGCTGCTCCAATTGCTGAATTCCTCCAGCATTTTGTTTGTTGCTGCAGATTCCAGCATCAGCAGTTTCTTGCTTCTCTAAGATTTATCTCGATTTTGTCAAGTATTAACAGCATTCTGCAGCACGGTTTACCTGACAATGATGGTCGACAGTGGTGTGCATTCTTTGTTTCGTTTCAGTTCTCTCTGCAATTCATTTTGACATTCATTTACCCAAGTCTTCCTTCTTAGAACTGGCAAATGAGCTTCCTGAAGCACTTCATCTTGAGTCTGATCAAAGTACAGTAGCACTGGCTTTGAACCTGGATTTTGAACATTAATAGTTTATTGACAGATTTCATGAGTGGGAAATCCAGAAGCTACCAACTTGCTTAATTAACACACATAGAAGTTGCTGGTGAACGCAGCAGGCCAGGCAGCATCTCTAGGAAGAGGTACAGTCGACGTTTCGGGCCGAGACCCTTCGTCAGGACTAACTGAAAGAAGAGCTAGTAAGAGATTTGAAAGTGGGAGGGGGAGGGGGAGATCCAAAATGATAGGAGAAGACAGGAGGGGGAGGGATGGAGCCAAGAGCTGGACAGCTGATTGGCAAAGGAGATATGAGAGGATCATGGGACAGGAGGCCCAGGGAGAAGGAAAAGGGGGAAGGCGGGAAAAAAACCAGAGGATGGGCAAGAGATATAGTGAAGGGGACAGAGGGAGAAAAAGGAGAGAGAGGAAAAAGAATGTGTGTATATAAATAAATAACGGATGGGGTACGAGGGAGAGGTGTGGCATTAGCGGAAGTTTGAGAAGTCAATGTTCATGCCATCAGGTTGGAGGTTACCCAGACGGAATATAAGGTGTTGTTCCTCCAACCTGAGTGTGGCTTCATCTTTACAGTAGAGGAGGCCGTGGATAGACATATCAGAATGGGAATGGGACGTGGAATTAATTCCTCTCATATCCCTTTTGCCAATCAACTGTCCAGCTCTTAGCTCCATCCCTCTCCCTCCCGTCTTCTCCTATCATTTCGGATCTGCCCCTCCCCCTCCCCTCCCACTTTCAAATCTCTTACTAGCTCTTCTTTCAGTTAGTCCTGACGAAGGGTCTCGGCCCAAAACGTCGACTGTGTCTCTTCCTAGAGATGCTGCCTGGCCTGTTGCGTTCACCAGCAACTTTTATGTGTGTTGCTTGAAATTCCAGCATCTGCAGATTTCCCCGTGTTTGCGAACTTGTTTAATTGCTTGTTTAGTGATGAGGAGACATTGAGGGGAATGGACCTACACTGAGTAGCTAGGGAAATCTCCTTGAAGAACATGACATTTTCAGGGGGATTGATGCTTAAGCACTGATATACCTGGGTAGAGGCTCTAACTCTATGAGAAAATCCTCTGAATAAATTTCTTCATTCAGAAGATTCTGAATCTTTGGAGTTCTCTACCACATTTACTGAGAATATTCCATGTGAACATCAATAGATTCTAAGAGTTTTGAGTTGGTTAAAAAGTATGCAGATTCAGAAGAGCCATGACTGTCAGAGGAGATGGAAGGGCCAATTTGTCTTATCCTTATTTCTTATAATACCTGAAAATTAAAGTTCTTTATAATAATGAATATCAACCATCCTGAAAGACCACACATTCACAAGTATGCAATCAAACCTCAGTGGTGAATGAATGTATTGAAAACTCAGGAGAATTTCTTGTAAAATCTTGTTTAAATTTTCTGCAAAACTAATATTGAACGTTGATAGTACCATGCCATCATATCCTGATTGGAACAGTGAAAAAGAATTTTGCCTTTATAGTTAAAATTTCAATTAGTTGAAATCTAACACCTGAAACTGCAGCCTAGCACTGGGAATTATTCATTACCACTGGTGTCAAGTTGAAGCTAAAAATCTCATAGTGCTGTTGGAAAGTACACAAAGGGTTCTTGCTCTGGAATGTATGAAGTCTTTTCTACACCAATACTCCCAAACAGCTGATTTTTCATCTTGATATTGGTAGGTTTCAGCTGTACACAGAACACCTGCTGCACTTGGCACCATTGTTCATTATTGCTTTTCAGAATAATTCATTGTTTAACATCTGTAGATATTCTTTAATCTCCCTCTACTCAAAAATAGATTATGTAATGGTGTAGTCTAGGTGATGGCTTTTAACGAAGTGACTTGTTACATTACATTTTACATGCCATACTAGATTTTATATTGATATGCAAGGGTAATAAAATAACGATCCAAAGCATTTTGCAGTTTCTTGCAGTGTGGCAGAGGAATTGCAGGACATAATTTGTACATTGAAAGCTCCCACAAACACTAATACGATAAGCCCCATGTGGCCTATTTTATAATGATGTCGGTGGAGGAGATTTTGGTAGGAGGAAGGTTGGGCTGAACACAGCAGCAACCAATGGTCTGGATCGTTGACCTAGAAACATGAGTTCAAATTCAACCATGGCAATCAGGAATTTGAATTCATATCATTACATTTCTAGAGCAAAGAGCTAGTTTCGGTCATAGTCACGTTAACAGTACCATGGCAAGAAACACATCTGGTTTACTTACACCCCTCAGAAGAGGATTCCAGGCCCACCAATGAGGGTGACTCTTAACTATCTCCACACTGCACAGGTAATTAGGGATGGACAGTAAGTGCCATAATGACTATACACAGTGAATGAAAAGATAAAAAGATAAGGTGCAGTATAGTTTTGACAAAGAGACAGGATATGTGGGGCCTGGTGAAAGGTTCACTGAATTCTTCATTGAAAATACATTCCATTCCTCGGGTAACAGAGAAGACAGATGTTCAAGCTGGCCCAGGCGTGCAGTAATCTTTGCTCGAAGTCCAATCACGTTTACCTACTATTTGAAAACATTCACAATGCACCTTGCCCACTAGAATGGCCTTCTTGTGAAATAGGTATATTTCAGTGCCGGTGTAGGTTACAGTCAGATGAAACAACACACAGAGGAAAGGAGTCGCAGTTTGCTTGCACTTTTCAGCCTCATTGTCCAGCTGAGCTCAGCTCAGCACCTAGAGTTCGGTTTCATCAGAGATCAGGCAGATTTAACCTAAGACACAACACACAGAGGAAAGGCGAGGACACATAACCTGTTCCAAAATTACAACAATGGGGTCAGCTAACTGTTCATGCTAAGGACTGAGACGGGTGTACTAAGTAGCTCTTGTCTGACCCAGTTTGCTCTCCTGGCTGCAGGGCCCATGACCAAGAAAACCTTCAGTAATTGTGAGATGAGACAAAAGACAAGAAGACCACCATCACAGACTCTGTGTATTCTTCTTGCTGCTTCAGGAAAGCAGCCAACAGAATCATAGACCCTACCCACCTCAGGCATTCTTTCTTTGTCCCTCTCCCAACATGCAGAAGGTACAAAAGCTGAAAGCACGGGCCACCAAGATCTAGAACAGCTTCTATCTCACTTTTATCAGATTCTTGAAAGGAAATACTGTTTGTTAAGAAGGAATCTTGACCTCACAATCAAAGTTTCAAGTTTCAAAATATATTTATTATCAAAGAATGTATAAATTATACAACCTTGAGATTTGCTTGCTTACAGGCAGTCGCAAAACAAGGAGCCCAAAAGATTCAAAAAATAAGACCACCCTCTCCCCAGTGCCCATAAAGAGAGAAAAAAACACCAAAACAAATCATGCAAACAACAGAAGTGAGTAACAACAGCAGCATTCCAAACCAAATGGAATCCTTAGATCCAAATCCCTGGAACAGCCCAGACTAGGCCCAAAGCCTCGGCATTCAGTTCATCATATTAGCAGGGAGAATCACCACAAAGTTCACAGACACAAAGCACAGCAGCCAGGGGCAGTCTCACAGCCTTAGCGTCGCAGAAAGAAAAGCCTCCAGACTATCTGGGCTGGTGTTTAAATTGTTCAAACCTTGCACTAGGACCTAAGCCCCACCTCTGGCAAATTGCTCCAGGACTAGATTTTGCTGCCAAAGGAGCCGTTCTCGACCTCTCCAGATCGGCTCACTGCTTAGAGTGATCTATCCTCGTACCCGCGTTAGTTGGACTGGCATCAGAACTCCTCTGTCCCATCTTCTCCCCTCCGAATCATTCCCTCCAACCAGCATGGCTCCGACTCCCAGTGCATTGGTTTTGCAGTGCACCAGCTGGACACATCCCAGAAATTCACTTTGCATTTGCTCGCTTCTTCATTGTTTGCGGTGATAGTTCAGCACTATTTACTTTTTAAAATTATTATTAGCAATGGTTTTAATTAAATGCCTTTGTTTTCAAACTACCACTAAGTTGTCGCACACCTTTGGTAGCACTATCTTAAACTGCAAGTTGTTACGATCTACCTTGTAATAATTTTGTACTTTTTTGTTTACCTGCACTGCACTTTCTCTGTAAACTGTTTCACTTTATTCTGCATTGTTATTGGTTTACCATGTTCTATTTTTATGCGCTGTTTAATGATTTGATACATTTGAACAGTATGGAAGACAGGCTTTTCACTACATCTTGGTACATGTGACAATAATTTCAAGAGAATGTCAGTGATTGAGCTCTGTTCTGAAATAACCTGAGGCTATGGGAGAACACAAAGGAAGTGGGTAAACTTGATCTGGTGTGAATGGAACTTAATTGGTTTTCAGGAAATTTAGGATAATTGATGAGGTAGATGGAATCCATCATTAAGGAGGAAGTAGCAGAACATTTATAAAATTAAACAGAGTCAACATAGTTTACAAAAGGGAAATCATGTCTGACAAATTTGCTGGACTTTTTTGAGGATGTAGTAAACAGGATGGATAAAAGCAGATGTGAAGTGCCATGTAAAAGATTGCTGTGCAGATAAGGGGTTACAGAAACAGGGATATGCCAAATTACTTTCGCGCCCTGAAGAAGTAAAGCTGTTGGTGAGTTTTTATGGCCAAGATTGGGGAAAAGCTGATGACTGTCAGGAAACGTGTCACTCATTGCAGGATATCCAGTCCCTTGAGCTACAAACCACATAGCCGAAAAGGACAGAAAGAGCAGCTAGTCTGGTGAGAAGGAATGAAGTAATCAAACAGTGTCAATTGCCCTGAGCTCCTTAACCCTGGCTCTTACTGCTAGTGTCTGTAGCCTGGTTTCCTCCTATTGACCCCGCAAGCTCTTCCAAGGAATCTTTCGACAGTGGCTTGTCAAATCGCAGAATCTCTGTTTTCTCAAATGCATTTAACAAGGTCCCATGAGTCCCTTAAGTACAGACATACTGTTTGAAGAGCCTTGCTTAATTAATGAGCATTCTGATTATGGTGCAAGTATGACTACATGTGCACAGTTGTTCTTACAGGCATTTATCAAGGCATACCACCAGCCACTATGGGGCATATTGTTCTATCCACTTGCTTCCTTACCACTACTCCTAGCTCAATCAGACTGGGCTCCTATAAATGAACTGACTACATTCTCTGAACTGCACGATTTGGGGCTTCTTGTCTGACACTATTTGAGTGTACTTGGGCTTGTGGTGGAGCCTCAGCCATATTCACGGTTCCTCTTGAGGGCTCGGTGAGAGCTGGAGAAATTCCTTTCATACTCAACCCGATGTCCATCAATTTTCTCGATCAGATACATATATCCCCTCAGATGGTGACTAGACTACTTGATCAGCGTGAGCCTTTTGTACATTTGATACTCTTTTATCGCTCAGGTGTTGCGACACTCACCTACTGCCTACAGTATCAAGACTCATTTCAGGAGGGATACTTATGCATTGAGAGGCAGAACACCTGGAATCAGTGAATTGCCTCACAAGGAAAAGTTAGACAGGCTAAACATGTATCTTCTGAGGTAGGCAAGAATGAGCGGGGACTTGATAAAAACATTTGAGATCCTGAGGTACCTTGACTAGTTGGAGATGGAGAGGGTATTTTCTCTTATGGGAGTTCAAAAATAAGGGGTCACCCATTTAAGGGAGATGAGGCATTGAGTCTTTGGAACTCTCTTCCTCATTAGAGGGTGGAATATAAGCAGAAGCACATAGTTGCTGATAAGCAAGGGGTGAAAGATTATTGGGAGTGAATGAGGTTGTGGAGGTCTTTATTAACTAGCAGAACAGACTAGGAAGGGTTGAATGGCCTTTTCTTATTAATAAATTCTGTTATCTGAGATGAGCAGCAGAACCAGACTTCCTGTGTGGTACAAAGCCCACAGTGTGAGCTCCTTTACCACATTGATCCCATTCCAAGCTCAGATAACAAGGGATTCTGTCTTTGCACTATCTCTATTTTGTGTGGGTATCTCTCCACGTGGGCACGTGATTCACTAAGGGAAATGACCATTGGAATGGTAGTTAAGAGGTGGCTACAGGAACAAGGAGATCTTATCACATTTCTGATAGTCATGGCACATGTAGATACGATTAAATGTAGACCATTCTGTTTGCCTCAGGAGCTCTCATCTGTGATCCTGTCCGCAGTTTATATACCACCAATGGCTGTCTATAAGAGAGCACTGGCGACACTGCACAATGCAGTCTGCAGGCAAGAAGCCGCCATCCCAACACATTTCAAATTACAATCGGTGACTTTAACCAGGCCTGTTTGAAGAAAACCCTCCCCAATTATCATCAGCATGTAACCTGGTGCACCAGAGGTTCCAACACACTAGACCACTGCTACACTAAGTTAAGGAATGCCTATTGTTCCTTCCCGAGACTGCATTTTGGCAAGTCGGATCATTTGACATTACTGTGTATAGACAGAGCCTAAAAGCAAGGCTCCAGAGATTAGACAACTAAGAGGTTGTTCAGGAGGCAGAGGAACAATTACAAGATTGCTTTGAGTAAGTGGACTGGGCTGTGTTTAAGAACTCACCTGAGGATCTGAATGACTACACCAGGGTCGTTACAGACTTTATTAAAACAGCTGTGGATGAGTGTTCCCCACCCCCCCCCCGACAAAATCATTCAGGGTCTTCCCCAATCAGAAGCCCTGGATGAACAATGAAATCTGAAGTTTGCTGAGAGCCAGATCAGAGACATTCAAGTCTGGAGATCAAGAATGCTACAACAGTTGCAGGGGTGATCTCTGGAAAGCCATCTCATGAAGTGGAGATTCTGGACTAGACAGGAATCAATGAGGGATGCTTGACAACTGTGGCAGGGTTTGGATGCCATAACCTCCTACAAAGTTAAATCTTGCAACAAAGGGGTAGCAGGGCTTCACTTCCAGATAAGCTCAATGCCTCCTATGCTCGTTTTGACCACCAGAACAAGGAGGAACCCCCATGTCTCCTGATAATCCTTTGACCTCAGTAACCGAAGAAAAAGAGAGGGCAAATCCAAGGAAAGCATCCAGTTTGGACAAAGTACCTGGCTGAGTAGTGAAAACCTATGCTAACCAACTGTCTGGTGTATTCATGGATATCTTTAACCTCTCGCTCTGGCAGAATGTGGTAGCCACCTGTTCCAAGCAGGCTTCAATCGTACCAGTGCCCAAGGAGAGCATAGTAACCTGTGGCACTTACATCCACAGCGATGAAGTGTTTTGAGAGGCTGGTGTTGAAGCAGATCAGCTCCTGTCTGAGTGGTGACTTGGATCCACTCCAATTCACCCACTGAAGCAACAGGTCTACAGCAGATGCCATCTCATTGGCTCTTCACACAACCCTGCAACATCTGCACAGTAAAGATGCATACATCAGGATGTTCTTTATTGATTACTGCTCAGCATTTAATACCATCATCTCCTCAAAACTAATCAGTAAACTGCAGACCTGGGCCTCAATACCCCCTTGTGCAATTGGATCCAGGATTTCCTTACTTGCAGACCCCAGTCAGTTCAGATTGCCAAAAACAGCTCCACAATCTCCATCAGCACAGGAGCACCGCAGGGATGTGTACTTAGCCCCCTGCTCTACTCGCTTTACACCTATGACAGTGTGGCTAAGTACAACTCCAACACTGTATACAAGTTTGCTGATGATGCCACTGTTGTGGTGGCAATGAGTCAGCATACAGGAAGGAGATTGAAAATTTGACAGAGTGGTGTCAGAACAACAATCTCTCTCTCAATGTCAGCAAGACCAAGGAGCTCATTGCAGGCTTCAGGAGAGGAAACCCAAAGGTCCATAACCAGTCCACATTGGAGGATCAGAGGTGAAGAAGGTCAGTAAACTTTAAACTCCTGGGTGCCACTTTCTCAGAGGACCTGTCCTGGATCCATCATGTTAATGTAATTACAAAGAAAGCAAGCCAGTGCCTCTACTTCCTTAGAAGGCTGCAGAGATTCGGCACGTCATCAAAAACCTTGGCAAACATCTATAGATGTGCAGTGGAAAGTGTATTGACAGCCTGGTATGGGAACACCAATGCCTTTGAACGGAAAATCCTACAACAGGTAGTAGATTCGGCCCAATACATAATAGGTAAAGCCCTCCCAACCATTAAGCACATATACTATACATGAAATGTCGTAGGAAAGCAGCATCCATCATCAAAGATCCTCACCACCCAGGCCATGCACTGTTCTTGCTGTTGCCATCAGGCAGAAGGTACAAGAGCCTCAGGACTCACACAACCAGGTTCAAGAACAGTTACTACCCCTCAAGCCTTAACCTTCTGAACAAAACAGGATAATTACACTCATCTATTGAGATGTTCCCACAACCAAAGATCTCACTTTAAGGACTCTTTATCTTGTTATTTCATGCTCTCCTTGTCTTTTGCTATTTATTTATAGTTATATTTCAACAGTTTGTTTTCTATGCTCTTGCTCTTTCATTGATCCTGTTTACAGTTACTATTCTATAGATTTGCTGAGTATGGCCACAGGAAAAATAACCTCAGGGTTGTATGTATGTTCTCTGATAATAAATTTTACTTTGAACTTTGATGAAGTTGGCACATCATACATTATGGAACATAGAAGGCAGGAATTGGTACAACTTCATAAAACATTGGATAGGGCACAGCTGGAGTTCTGTGTGCAGTTCACTACACTAAAGGAAGCAGGTGTTTGCAGTGGAGACTCATCAGGATGCTGCATTTCAGTTACGAGGAAGATTAAAGATTAACCCTATTTGAAGTATCAAAGACCAATCCAGTCTGAGGATGTGCCCACAAGTGTCACCATGTTTCCAGCGCCAACGTAGCATGCCCACAATGTATGAACCCCAAACCTTACGTCTTTTTGGAATGTGGGAGGAAACCAGAGCACCCTCAGGTATCCCACGAGGTCATGGGGAGAATGTACAAACTCCTTACAGAGAGCAGCGAGAATCAGACCGTGACCTTCTGATCGATGGCACTGTAAAGTGTGAGGCTAACCACTACAGCAGTGTTGGGTTTGTTTTTCCTGGGGCAGAGGTGTCTGGGGGTGGATGGGCGTGGAATATGTCCTGATACGGGTGTACAAAATTGTGAATGGCACAGACAGAGTAGATAGTAAGGAACTTCTCATGGCAGAGGGATATAAAACCAGGGAATAGGTTTAAGATGAGTAAGATATTTAGAGGAGATTTGAGGAGGAATTTCTTCAGAGAAGATGTAATCGGCCTGCGAAGGTGGTGGAAACTCTCACAAGCAGAGAATCTGGATGTACAGCTGATTCACTGAGGCATTACAGACCAAGTGCTGGTAAATCAGATTTGTACAGGTCAGCATAGATACCGTAGGGTGAGCAGATGGGTCTATTTCTCCGTCTAGAATCTGTGATTATATTACTAGAAAAGCTATTGGTGAGATCACACCTGAATACTGTGTACAGCTTTCCCTAAGAGAAGATGTACCTGTCAAAGGGGGAGTGTAGCAAGGTTCACCAGTTAGATTCCCTGGATGATAAGACTGCTGTACAAGAGGAGTGAGCAGACCCCATCATAGCATTAGAAGAATAAGAACAATTCTCACTGAAACCTACAAAACCATGGCACTAGAGGCTGAATATAGTTGAGGTGGTAGACAAATTACTAAATGCAGAAGGTATTAAGGGAAACAAGGAGAGAGCAAGAATATGGTATTGAAATAGAAGATTAGCCAATTATCATATTGAATGATGGGGCACATTCAAAGATCAAATAACCTACTCTTGTACTTTTCCTTAATTATGATTCAACAGTGGAACTGTTGATTTAGAGCAGGGGTTCCCAACCTTTTTTATGTCATGGATCCCTACCATTAACCGAGAAATCCATGGACTCCAGGTTGGGAACGCTGACTTAGAGAAACTATCAGCTGGAGGAACAAATGTTGCAAATTGAGCAACATCTGTGGGAGGAAATGAATTGTTAACATTTCTGACTGAAGTGTTGGTGTAGAATGTTTTTTTTATTCACACATGGCAATGGGAGCATCACT
This sequence comes from Mobula birostris, assembly GCF_030028105.1. Classification (NCBI taxonomy): domain Eukaryota; kingdom Metazoa; phylum Chordata; class Chondrichthyes; order Myliobatiformes; family Myliobatidae; genus Mobula; species Mobula birostris. The sequence continues at coordinate 59,891,420 of NC_092388.1, forward strand.
TACATGTCCAACCTATAATTCTCATCTCCCACTGGTGCGGAACTCCCTTCTAACCTGCTGCAGTTAGGTGCGCTACGTACTTCCACAGTGCTACCGGGGTAGAACATTTCACGCATTGGATGAAGGGAGCGTGTTGGACCAACTGTACTTTCCTTTTGACAGTGGTTTGGAAGGGAAGCAGATCAAGCCCCCCTTTGTGGAAATGCACATAAAGTCTGAAAAAGGCTAGAGTCAGATACTGGGAATCAGATCTCTGAGCCAGGAACATGTGGGGTTCCAACTGAAAATTTGCTTTACACTAATTGGATCAAGATATAAGTAAATTAGGAAATATGTAAATGGAGCCAGTGGCAGAAACAAATAACTGGAGGAACCCAGAGTGTCTAGTAGCATTTGTGGAGGCAAAGACCTGCATCAGGACTAGTTAGAGGGAAGAGTGAGAGGGATGGAAGGGACAGGAGCTGCTATGTACAACAAACAATCTGCAGGAGGAACTCAGCAGGTTGAGCATCTGTGAGAAAAAAGAAACCATCAATGCTTTGAGTGGAAACCCTGCATCGGTCCTTGCTGCTCGACCTGCTGAGTTTCCCAACAGATGGTTCGTTGCTACAGATACCAGCACCTGCAGTCTCTTGTGTTTCTGAGGACTGGTAGGTGATGGGTAGAACCAGGTGAGGTGGGCAACGATGGGCAGGTGGAGCCAGGTGTTGGGGATCGGGGAGGAGGAAGGTGGACACAGAGGCTGGAAGGTGGTAACTGGAACCAGATAAGAGCAGATGATGGGAAAATGAAGTTCTGTTTCAGCAACTGGGAGGTGAGACTTCACAGGTTTAGTACTGGGTTCCTTGCTTTAATATCATACATCAAATCACTCAGGCATAAATGGAGGAGCAAAAACTCTGCATTTTGCAGATTACACAAAAACTAGCAGTGAGGTGGGTGTTGAGGAGGGAAACTGCACTGCAAGAAAACACGAATGAATCAATTGGGGTTAGTAGAAGGGTCGGACAGAAAATTGGCAAAGTGCCAGTTAAAACACCAAGAGCCAAAAGACTAAAAAAGTGTGTACAATTAAAATGAGGCAGGAGAAACAATAATGGGGGACAAGGCGATACATGATGAACTAAATGAGTATTTTGTGTCAGTTTTTACTGTGGAAGACACTAGCAGTATGCCTGATGTAGTCGTGTGCGAAGGAAGAGAAGTTGGTGCAGTTACTGTTACAAGAGAAAATGTGCTCAAAAAGCTGAAAGACCTAAAGGTACATAAGTCACGCAGACCAGATGCATTGGAAATGATCTTTCAAAAATCATTGGACTCTGGCATGGTGTCAAAGGACTGGAAAATTTCAAATGTCACCCCACTCTTTAAGAAAGGAGAAAGGCAGCAGAAAGGAAATTATAGCTCAATTAGCCTGACCTCGGTGGTTGGGAAGACGTTAGTGTCAATTGTTAAGGATGAGGTGATGGAGTACTTAGTGACACAGGACAAGAGAGTACAATGTCAGCATGGTTTCCTTCAGGGAAAATCCTACCTGACGAACCTGTTGGAATTCTTTGAGGAGATTACAAGTAGGATAGATAAAGGGGATGCAGAGGATGTTGTATACTTGGACTTTCAGAAGGCTTTTGACAAGGTCCCACACGAGGCTGCTTACCAAGTTAAGGGTCCATGATATTACAGGAAGGTTACTAACATGGTTAGAGCATTGGCTGATTGGTAGGAGGCAGTGAGTGGGAATAAAAGGATCCTTGCCTGGTTGGCTGCCAGTGACTAGTGGTGTTCCGCAGGGGTCAGCATTGGGACCACTTCTTTTTGTGCTGTATATAAATGATTTAGGTGATAGAATAGATGGCTTTGTTGCTAAGCTTATGATACGAGATTGGTGGAGGGGCAGGTAATGTTGCGGAAACAAGTAGGATGCAGAAGGACTGAGACAGATTGGGAGAATGGGCAAGAAAGTGGCAAACAAAATACAATGTTGGAAAATGCACGGTCATGCACTTTGGTAGTAGAAATAAATGTGCAGACTATTTTCTAAATGGGGAGAAAATCCAGGAATCTGAGATGCAGAGGGACTTGGGAGTCCTTGTGCAGAACACCCTGAAGGGTAACTTGCAGGCTGAGTTGGTGATGAGGAAGGCAAATGCCATGTTAGCATTCATTTCAAGAAGTCTAGAATACAAGAGAAGGATGTGACGCTGAGGCTTTATAAGGCACTGGTGAGGACTCACCTTAAGTATTGTGAACAGTTTTGGGCCCCTCATCTTAGAAAAGGTGTGCTGGCATTGGAGAGCGTCCAGAGGAGGTTCACAAGGATGATTCCAGGAATGAAAGGGTTATCATACGAGGTACATTTGATGGTTCTGGGTCTGTATTTGCTGTAATTCAGAAGGATGAGGGGGGAGACCAACTGAGACATAAAAATACAAAATATATTCTGAGGTAGACTGGGTCACAATGGGTAGGTTGGATATCAAACTTCTAAGGTAAGAATAACACTGAGCAGAAGAGGGAAGAATGGTAATGCTCTAACTGGTGCTGAAACATCAGTGATTCTACAAATATTCCCAAAACCCCATTTTAATCTAAATTCACTACAAACAATGAGCAGCTCCCACATGTACTCTGTGTAGCAATATGAGCTGGGAAAAGCTGAAACAGGGCACAGTGAAAGCTGCAAATAAGGAGCCTAACATTCATATACATTTAATGTTAATCAACTGAACCAGGATAAGAGATGAGAGATGATAGCCTTTATTTTACTGTTCACTTGTACACACTGACAACACCATATTCTAATTTTCTAATTTTCAAATTCACCAATACGTACTATTCAAACTTTGCATCTTCGGGGATTTTAGCTACATGTACATCTACAGCAGTTACATCCATAAGCCAAGTTTTAACAGCTGAATGTTATATATAATCAGGTGGATTGCCTGACCAAATGCCCGGTTTATAAAGATTCCAGACTTTTAAGTGAATTTAACTTCCACAGAACTTGAACTGCGCTCAGTTGGTTACTACTGAAACAACTTAACACATGTCCCTGCTACTGTAAAATCATCAGAGGTGACAACCTAGAAACAATCCTTGCCGGGTAAATTTCTCAATATGTTTGCATTCACTTTTCTACTTTGTTAAGCAATCTGTAATAAGTTCCAATCAGAACTTAACAAAACAGCAACCAACACATATACAGGGTTGCAACCATTTGAAAATGATTATTGATAGAATGAATTAAGAGCACAAGACCATTCTAGAATTTAAGACTGTCACAGTGAGATCACATGAAGATCAATCTACAACTATCACAGATGCACAACACCATAAGATCCACCATCCACAGTGTGGCTTATTATAAAGCCACTGGACATAATATACTCACTGGAACAGACACATTCCAGCACCTATTGAATGCTTTACCCAAATGCATCATTTAGAGCACTATGTCAATAGCACAAAGTGTGAAAAGTCTCCTGTTGGGAATTCACTACTTGCAGATTTTTATATCTGCCCTGGTTACGCTTCAGATATAAACCACTAGCCAGCATTGGTTGAAAGACGAAGAGTTATTGGATTGGAACTAGCTGGGGGATGGAAGCAGTTCTGCTCCAAATTCTATGCGCTTACTGCTGGATGTATCTGGACATTTGGAAAGCCCTGCTCATGTGAGTCCTAAACTTTGTGGCTGGCGTCCTAAACATGCTCAATATTGGACCTCTAACAGAGCACAGAGTTGGATCATAAATGTGCTGGAAGACCCCAGCCAGTACTGCTGATCTACCCCAGGTTCAGCCCCAGGTCCAGGAACAGTGAACCCATCCAACTGAACATAGCAGGAGGAGAGAATAAGTCTAAGTTAAGGTTAGTATAAGGTAATTTATATTATTATGAATTAATTGTGCTTTTGATGATTTAAAATCTTTTCAGTATGTTCAAGTGATTTAATACTATTTTAATAGTTTATTTGATTCAGAATCTCTCAATCTTTATAGGTAGCAGAGTGTCTGTTGGCTCCCAATTAACTGAGAGCTAAAATTTGAAACTCTCATGTTCTGATTCACCCATTCTTTTCTGACATTGTCCTGATCCCACAGCAGATCTGACGACTCTCTCTGGCCCTTCTACCATCTTTCGTGTCTCCAACACTGACCTTTCATATTGCCACCTCACACTTTGCCCCAGTGAAAGAATTCACTGTAACAGGAGCAGGAATCCACCATTCAGCCTCATGTGCCTGCTCCACCATTCAAGAAGATCATGGCTGATTTTGACTGTAGTCCTACATACCCACGTTGACCCCACATATTTCATTCCTTTAACACCTACAGTATATATTTCGAATATATTCAGTGACTGAATCGGATTCACCAGTTTCAGCAAAGGAACTTCTTCCAGCCCTGCCGAATCTGGGAGATCCCCAATTCCAGGCACTCAACTAGAGTAAATATCTCACTACTTCTCACCCTGTAAGGGTGAAGTTTGCTTAATCGTTCCTCATGGGACAAGATAGTCCTTCCAAGGAATCAACTGAGGACTTTCATTGCATTCTTCCTTCACAGGAGTTTCCTTCCATTGACAGGGAAACAACATCTCACCAGTGCCTGACATAATTGTAGTCAAACATCTTTTCTTTTGTACTCAAATCTTTTTGCAATAAAGGTCATGTGCTAGGTGCCTTGACAGCTGTCTGTCATATTTGCACATAAACTGGTGAATGCAGCAGGCCAGGCAGCATCTCTAGGAAGAGGTACAGTCGACGTTTCGGGCCGAGGTCCTTCGTCAGGACTAACTGAAGGAAGAGTTAGTAAGAATTTGAAAGTGGGAGGGGGAGGGGGAGATCCAAAATGATAGGAGAAGACAGGAGGAGGAGGGATGGAGCCAAGAGCTGGACAGGTGATTGGCAAAGGGGAAATGAGAGGATCATGGGACAGGAGGTCCAGGGAGAAAGACAAGGGGGGCAGGAACCCAGAGGATGGGCAAGGGGTATAGTCAGAGGGACAGAGAGAGAAAAAGGAGAGTGAGAGAAAGAATGTCTGTTTAAAAATAAATAACGGATGGGGTATGAGGGGGAGGTGGGGCATTAGCGGAAGTTAGAGAAGTCGATGTTCATGCCATCAGGTTGGAGGCTACCCAGACGGAATATAAGGTGTTGTTCCTCCAACCTGAGCGTGGCTTCATCTTTACAGTAGAGGAGGCCGTGGATAGACATGTCAGAATGGGAATGGGATGTGGAATTAAAATGTGTGGCCACTTCCTCCAAACTAAAGGTGTAGCTATGGGCACCCGTATGGGTCCGAGCTATGCCTGCCTTTTTGTTGGCTTTGTGGAACAATCCATGTTCCGTGCCTATTCTGGTATCTGTCCCCCACTTTTCCTTCGCTACATCGACGACTGCATTGGCGCTGCTTCCTACACACATGCTGAGCTCGTTGACTTTATTAAGTTTGCCTCCAACTTTCACCCTGCCCTCAAGTTTACCTGGTCCATTTCCGACACCTCCCTCCCCTTTCTAGATCTTTCTGTCTCTGTCTCTGGAGACAGCTTATCCACTGATGTCTACTATAAGCCTACTGACTCTCACAGCTATCTGGACTATTCCTCTTCTCACCCTGTCTCTCGCAAAAGTGCCATCCACTTCTCGCAATTCCTCCGTCTCTGCCGCATCTGCTCTCAGGATGAGGCTTTTCATTCCAGGACGAGGGAGATGTCCTCCTTTTTTAAAGAAAGGGGCTTCCCTTCCTCCACTATCAACTCTGCTCTCAAACGCATCTCCCCCATTTCATGCACATCTGCTCTCACTCCATCCTCCCACCACCCCACTAGGAATAGGGTTCCCCTGGTCCTCACCTACCACCCCACCAGCCTCCGGGTCCAACATATTATTCTCCGTAACTTCCACCACCTCCAATGGAATCCCACCACTAAGCACATCTTTCCCTCCCACCCCCTCTTTCTGCAGGGATCGCTCCCTACGCGACTCCCTTGTCCATTCGTCCCCCCCATCCCTCCCCACTGATCTCCCTCCTGGCACTTATCCTTGTAAGCGGAACAAGTGCTACACATGCCCTTACACTTCCTCCCTTACCACCATTCAGGGCTCCAGACAGTCCTTCCAGGTGAGGCGACACTTCACCTGTGAGTCGGCTGGGGTGATATACTGCGTCTGGTGCTCCCGATGTGGCCTTCTATATATTGGCGAGACCCAACGCAGACTGGGAGACTGCTTTGCTGAACACCTACGCTCTGTCCGCCAGAGAAAGCAGGATCTCCCATTGGCCACACATTTTAATTCCACATCCCATTCTGACATGTCTATCCACAGCCTCCTCTACTGTAAAGATGAAGCCACACTCAGGTTGGAGGAACAACACCTTAAATTCCGTCTGGGTAGCCTCCAACCTGATGGCATGAACATCGACTTCTCTAACTTCCGCTAATGCCCCACCTCCCCCTCGTACCCCATCCGTTATTTATTCTTATACACACATTCTTTCTCTCACTCTCCTTTTTTTCCCTCTGTCCCTCTGACTATACCCCTTGCCCATTCACTGGGTTCCCCCCCGCCGTCTTTCTCCCTGGACCTCCTGTCCCATGATCCTCTCATATCCCCTTTGCCAATCACCTGTCCAGCTCTTGGCTTCATCCCTCCCCCTCCTGTCTTCTCCTATCATTTTGGATCTCCCCCTCCCACTTTCAAATCTCTTACTAACTCTTCCTTCAGTTAGTCCTGACGAAGGGTCTCGGCCTGAAACGTCGACTGTACCTCTTCCTAGAGATGCTGCCTGGCCTGCTGCGTTCACCAGCAACTTTGATGTTTGTTGCTTGAATTTCCAGCATCTGCAGAATTCCTGTTGTTTGCACATTAACTATTGTTTTTAGCAGCAGCAATTTATGATAAAGGACACTCAAGTCCCTATGAACACCAACATTTTTAAATCTCTCACCATCTGAAAAAGTCTTTTACCAAATGGATCACCTCACATATAATTCATCTGCTATATCTTTTCCTATTCATATAGACTGTCTAGATCTCCCAGTACCTCTCTGCATCTTCCTCACAACCCACACTGCCACCAAGCTTGGATCAAAGCCAAAAATGCGTACATTACATGTGCTCCCTTTGTGAGTCAGGATAGTATGTAACCACAGGTGACAGTGTTCCTATGCACTGTGGTGCCTTTCAGCTTCCTGATGGTGAAGATCATGGGTTTGAGAGCCGCTGATGAAATACCAATTGCAAGCAATTCCACCCTCCAATTTATGATGGGACCATGTTGATAGTGGTGTACTGATGGTGTAGGACAATGCATAGTCTGCCAACCATGCAGTCTACTGTGTTGTGGATGGTGTTGAACTTAAGAGGTGCTGGAGTTGCACTCATCCATCACACTCCAGACTGGTACCTTACAGATGGTGGAAGGTCCTCGTGATGCCTGTAGTCACTCACCATATGATGCCCATTCTCTGATCTGTTCTGTTGGCACATTGTTTATGTGATTGGTATAATTAACTGTCAAGTTGGTTAACTTTCAAATCCAAGAAATTGACGAACAGGTACAACGTTACATGTAAGGAACAACTATAAGGAGTACAAATTACACTACAAGGGGTTAGATGTAGTGGCTACAGTGTTATAGTATAAAGTGGCAGCTGTAGCAGGTATCTCCAATGGTGTTGTGCATCTGAAAGGTATCTCCCTTTTTAGAAAATAGTTCATGCCTTTAGTCCTTCTGCCAAAGTGCATGACCATGCACTTTCCTATGCTGTATCCATCTGCTACTTCTTTGTGTGACAAGAGGCCTAGGTGAGGTTGGTAAGGAACCAAGTGTTGGAGTATCTGATACTAGAAGCGAGAGACAATTTTGAGACTGAGACAAGAACAAGGTTCTTGACTAGATGCTGGAGGAGAATCTGATGAGACTAGACAAGAATCCAAACAAGACAGAAATCCTAAACAAAATCGCAGACTGAACCACAGTTAGGCTGACAATTGAGCACCAAACCTGAGTTCAGGTGCTCTTTAAATATCCCAATCTTGGCACCAAATCGTGGTTGCCAATTAGCAGAGGGGGCAGAATCTTTAAAGGGACTGCACCAGCTATCCATAGAGAACTGGAGTGTTTAAACCCCGGAGGCTGGCCTGGTCAGGTACATACTGTAACACTTTGCCCATTCTCCCAACTCGTCCAAGTACTTGTTGAGCACCTCCACAACTGTCGGCCACAACAGACAGGATCTCTCGGTTGCTACCCACTTCAACTCTGCTTCACATTCCCATTCGGATATGTCCATACACGGCCTCCTCTACTGCCATGATGAGGCTAAACTCAGGTTGGAGGAGCAACACCTCATCTACCATCTGGGTAGTCTCCAGCCCCTTGGTATGAACATAGAATTCTCCAACTTCCGGTAATTCCCTCCCCCTCCCTTCCTCTATCCCTATTTCACTCTGCCCCCTCCCCCAGCTGCCTATCACCTCCCTCATGGTTCCGCCTCCTTCTACTACCCATTGTGTTTTCCCCTATTCCTTCTTCACCTTTCCTGCCTATCCCCTCCCTGCTTCCCCTCCCCCACCCCTTTATCTTTCCCCTTACTAGTTTTTCACCTGGAACCTACCAGCCTTCTCCTTCCCACCCTCCCCCCACCTTCTTTATAGGGCCTCTGCCCCTTCCCTCTTCAGCCCTGATGAAGGGTTCTGGCCCGAAATGTTGACTGATCATTTCCACGGATGCTGCCCGACCTGCTGAGTTCCTCCAGCGTGTTGTGAGTGTTGCTTTGCCCAAGTACTTCTGCAGACTCCCAGTTTCATCAACACTACCTGTCCCTCAACCAATATTTGTATCCTACACAAATTTAGTCACAAAGCCATCGATTCCAGCATCCAGATGATTAAAATACACCATGAAAAAAGTTGACCCAACACTGACCCTAGGTTAACACCAGCAGCTAATCAGAAAAGGTCACCTTTATTTCCACTCTGCTTTCTGCCAGTCAACCAATCTTCTATCCATGATAATACTTTTACTGTAATACCATGGTCCTCAAAGGCCTTCTAAAAAAACAAATAAACAACACTAACTGACTCTCCTTTGTCTATCCTCAAAGAATTCCAACAGATTTGCCAGGAAAATTATCTATTAAATTTTCTATGTTGACTTTGGCCTAATTGATGGTGTGCTATCAAGTACACTAAAAACTTATTCTTATTAATGGACTATAAAATTTTACCAACAACTGAAGTCAGGCTAACCACCCCATAATTCCCTGTCTTTTGCCTCCCTCCATTCTTAAAGAGTGGAGTTACACTAATGATTTCCCAGTCCTCTGAAACTGTTTATAATTCTAGTGATTCTTGAAAGATAACTACTAATGCTTGAATGCTTTTCTTTGACACCTGTCTCAGAACGCTGGGATGTAGTTCATCCAGTCCAGGAGATTCACCTACCTCACACTTTTCAGCTTCCTAAGCACCTTCCCTTAATAGTGACTACACTCACTTCTGCACCCCCCCCCCCCGGCGTAGTTGTCACAATGTTAGCGTGAGGGGGTAAAATATTACCGTGTAAGAGGCCGGGTGTAGGGAGTGGCACGTCACGGTGTGAGGAGATAGATATAACAGGTACAATCTTAGTAGGAGCTGGTAGAAATAGGGAGTACATTTTACAGTGTAAGGGAGCAGATGTAGCGGTCAATCTCCCTTTGTTCCCCATCTTAGTGCGCAGCCCGGCCGCTGGTTTCCCCGGTATCTGACCCGGCCAGGCTGCGTCCCTGTGTGCAGACAGCGCCACTTGCCTGTGTCCGTGTGCTGCCGGGCTCGGCCCTCCCCCCGCAGCCGGCCGCCGAGCCTGCGCAGCCGCTGGAAAGTGGCGGAGATGTCCCCGATGTCTGTCGGCGAGCTGTTCGCTTTTGGAGGTGGGGTTAAGGGCGGCAGGGTCAGCCTGGTGTGACGCTTCGCCATGGTTTGCGGGCGGGAGGCTGGCGGCAGGTTTCCTATTGCGTGTGTGAGAGGTCAGATTACATCAACTCCCCCCTGTCCCCCTCAGGCCAGGTCGTCACATCATAAACCCCCCTCCACGCCTGCATCCTGCTCCCCACCTTGATGCTGGGCGGGAAACCATAACCTCTTCAGAGCCTAAAAGGAAACAGCCTCACCTTCCATCGACTTGGGTGAGACTGCCTTGACCTGTGCAAAGCGACGCAATCTAGTCCGATGGTCCGGAGGACAGAGTGAACGTCTCCAAAACCTTCTGATGGAAATGCACCGATCCCACTGTCAGTCACAAGTCTGTCCCTGGGCATTGGTGTAAAGCGCTTGTGTCCATCGGTGGGTGGCGTACCATACTGACTGTTTCACCCTAAATGTATACAGGGTTAGGAGGAGTTAATTAACAGTTTACACGATGATCCAAAGTCAATAACCTGCCTGTCCAGGTTGACCCATTGTTTCTACTTGTTCCAGCCCAACTGAACTTATATCTGCATACCTCTACTCAAGTTTTATTCCCCCCCCCCCACCTCAGTTCAGTCCCTTCCTACCTACATTCGTGACACCTCACAGGCTCTGGATCTTTTAAACTACTTCAAGTTCCTTGGCCCCGATCGTCCATTTTCACCATGGACGTTCAGACCCTATACGCCTCCGTCCTCCGTCCTTAAAGCTCTCCGCTTCTTTCTAAATAACAGATCCACCCTGTTCCCCTCTACCACCACTCTTCCCCACCTGGCGGACCTGGTGTCACTTCAATAATTCCTCCTTCGGCTCCTCCCACTTCCTCCAAACCAAAGGCGTAGCCATGGGCACTCGCATGGTTCCCAGCTATGTCTGCATTTTGTTGGTGATGTGGAACAGTCTATGTTCCAAGCCTACACTGGTTTCGCTCCCCAACTTTTCCTACAGTACATTAACAATACATTGGGGCCACTTCCTGCACCCATGCTGAAGCTGTTGACTTTGTCAACTTTGTCTCCAACTTCCACCCTACCCTCAAATTTACTTGGTACATTTCTAACATCTATCTCCCATTTCTCGATCTTTCTGTCTCTATCTCTGGAGACGGCTTATCTAGTGATATCTTTTAAAAACCCACAGATCCTCACAGCTACCTGGACTTTGCCAGTCACTTGTGAAAATGCCATCGCCTTCTCTCAGTTCCTTGTCTCTGCTGCATCTGCTCTCAGGATGAGGGTTTTCATTCCAGAACTAAGGAGACATCCTCCTTCTTTAAAGAAAAGGGCTTCCCTTTCTCCACCATCAACACTGCCCTCACCTGCCCTCACCTCCATCTCTTCCATTTCACGCACGTCTGCCCTCACCCCATCCTCCCCACCCCCACCTCAACAGGGATGGGGTTCCTCTTATTCTCACCTACCACCTCCAGCACATAATTCAACGTAACTTGATTGGTCCATACCTCAGAATGTTGACCATCCCATTCTTGCTGGCTACCATGACACTGCCTCTTACTTGATTGGACTGCACAGGCTGGGTTACATCCTCCCAAACCAGTTGTGAGAAACAAATCCTGTGCTATGGTTTCTTTTTTCACCCCACCAGAATGAGAATCTGTTTCTACCTCTCTCAGTTATTCCGTTATTCTCTCTTTATCACTTATGTTTCCACTACAATTGTTGCACCATTTTGCTGTTTGCATTTTTGTTGTATTTATTTTTGTATTTAGTATTACCATGTGCACAGTTTAATCTGTGAGCAATTTCATCGTACCTTGGTGTATAAGACAACAAACAAATGGATCTGACCTGACATGATCTTCAGATCACATCCGTGCCTTCGCTAAGTTCTCAGTGTTGTCATTGAAATCATAAAAAACATCTCCTCTCTAATTGTTCTCTCACATATTTGTTCACCTTAATTACAAAAGAAACAGTTTGAATCATCCAATCTTTACCCATTGGTGCAATTTTCCAACCCTGACAATGTAAATCTTATGGGTAGTTCAATCACATTCTTCCTGCAATGTGAGGACCAGAACTGTTCATAGGGCAGCACAGTAGTGTTTCATAGCTCCACCAACCAGAGCTCAATTCTGATCTCCAGTGCTGGCTATGTGGGCTATCCCTGGATGCTATGGATCCCCCCCCCCCCATCCTCATCCCCCACCAACACCACCACATTCCAAAAATACCAAAGATTGGTAGGCTGCCCCTAGTGTGTAGGCGAGAGATAGAATCTGAGAGGAATGTGGGGAGAGTATAGTGGGTTACGATAGGATAGTGGGTATGTGATGGTCAGTAGGCTAAAGGATCACGTTCTGATCTGTAAGACATTTTGAGTCAATGATTCGCAATATTTAAGCTGTGCACATGGTGTTTTACGTAGTTCCGGCATAATCTTCCCTCCCTCATATTCAAAACTTTTAGCCACCTTATGGAAGTGTCCTGTTACCTTTACGGATCTGTTTCCCCACATCATTCAATTCATTCACTCCATATTCTTTTACCTCCTCACACTTCTCCAGATCAAAATGCAACTGGCATGTTTTTGTACACTGAGCTTTCTTCTGTTGACCACACAGCCAATTCTTGGATCAGCAGCAAACCTCTTTATTGTTCTCTCTACATCTACCCCTCAATCTTTTAAAATAAATTAATAAAAGCAGCAGATTCTATGAAACCCACTGCTACTGTCCTAAGCCCTGGAATTCTTATTCTGCATCCTTGAATATGCTTCTTAAAACATCCCCTTTTCTTCTCAACATGGCATGCTGTTACATTTTGCTTGAAGTGCTTTGAGTCACATTGTCATTGTTCCTTTTGATGCGAGCCGCTGTTGTGGATTGAATTAACAGTTACAGTTGGAGGGACCCTGTTCCTGATCCAGCATGTATTTTGTGAATCTGATCCTCCAGTCCAGCTAATGCACGATGCACAGACTGCAAGTGACACAAGGCTTTTCACTTCCACTCCAGTGTGGGCAAAAACTTTACAAACATTGAATAATTCAGATTCTTACAAATCTTTTATCTTATTCACCATACTTTATTTTGCTTTTAATGATTCTGGCAAAAGCAGAGGATGCCTTGTAAGATGATCTGCCAGAATTGTACAGAGCCTATCTGCAGTGTCAACAGAGCTCAATGAAGAAGAGGTGTTTCTTGCAGGTTGGCGGCGATTATTTAAAAAGAGAACTTCGAGAGTGTCCGTCCATTGTACGGGGCCTATCAGCGGCATCAACAGAGCTCTACAAACTAAATAAAAGTACAGAAGGGATAAGCAGAGCAGCCATTGTCGGGACTAGGCCATTGGTGAGAGTAGAAACGACAGGCTTTGGCTCAAAGAAGGCTTCAGCTTGGAAGAGGTGTCGGCTCTGTGTAAAGTGTCTGTTAAGGTTTCCTTTTTGATTTTTTCCCCTCTCTTTCTGTACCATTTAAATGGCTGTGATGTGTTCTTTGTACCGGATGTTGGAGAACTGGGAGACCCAGAGTCTCTTGGGGAACTACATCTGCGTGAAGTGCATCCGGCTGCAGTTCCTTGAAGACCGTGTTGGGGATCTGGAGCAGCAACTGGATGACCTCGGGCTTGTGCGGGAGAGCGAGGATATAATTGATCGAAGCTACAGGGAAGTAGTCACCCTAGAGTTGCAGGAGGCAAGTAGCTGGGGGTGACCATCATGAGAAATGGAAATAGGTAGTTAGAGCACAGCACCCCTGTGGCCATTCCCCTCAAAAACAAGTATACCACTTTGGATATCTTTGTGGGGATGACCTCCTGGGAGAATGCCACAGCGACCGGGTTACAGGCACTGAGCATGGGTCCGTGGTGCAGGTGGGAAAGAGAGTGAAGAAGGGGGCGGTAGTGATAGGGGACTCAATACTGAGGAGAACAGGCAGGAGATTCTGTGGAAGTGAACAGGATACCTGGATGGTATGTTGCCTCCCAGGTGCCAGGGTCAGGGATGTCTCAGAACGTGTCCATGGCATTTCGGAGAGGGAGGGAGAGCAGCCAGATGTCTTGGTACATATTGGTACCAATGACATAGGAAGGAAAAGTAAAGAGGTCCTGAAAAGAGAATTTAGAGAGCTAGGTAGAAAGCTGAGAAGCAGGACCTCCTAGGTAGTAATTTCTGGATTGCTGCCTGTGCCACGCACCAGTGAGGTGAGAAACAGGATGATCTGGCAGATAAAGGTGTGGCTGAGAAGCTGGTGCAGGGGCCAGGGCTTCAGGTTCTTGGATCATTGGGATCTCTTCTGGGGGAGGTATGACCTGTTCAAAAGTGACGGGTTGCACCTGAACCCAAGGGGGACCAATATCCTCACGGGCAGGTTTGTTCGAGCTGTTGGGGAGAGTTTAAATTAATTTGGCAGAGGGGCTGGAACTGGAGTGAAGGGACGCAGGATAGGACGGATGGTGAAAAAGTAAATATATCGTGCAGTCAGTCTGTTCATAAAGGGCAGGTAACTGATGGGACTTAGTTGCAGCCAACAGGCTGAGTATCAAAACATTAGGGATGTAGAATCAGAAAATATAGCAAATATGGTCCTCAAGGTGTTGTATCTAAATGCATGTAGTATAAGAAATAAGGTGGATGATCTTGTTGCACTATTACAGATTGCCAGGTATGATGTTGTGGCCATCACTGAATCGTGGCTAAAGGAAGGTTGTAGCTGGGAGCTGAATGCCCAAGGTTACACATTATATTGGAGGGATAGGAAGGTAGGCAGAGGGGGTGGTGTGGCTCTACTGGTAAAGAATGGCATCAAATCAGTAGGAAGATATGACATAGGATCGGAAGATGATGAGAGTTAAGAAACTGCAAAGTTAAAAGGACCCTGATGGCCTCCCAACAATGGCTGGGAGTGGACCACAGATTACAACAGGAAATAGAAAAGGTGAGTCAAAAGGGCAATGTTATGGTAGTCATTGGAGATTTTAACATGCAGGTAGATTGGGAAAATCAGGTTAGTAATGGATGTCAAGAGAGTGAGTTTGTTGAATGCTTGCGAGATGGCTTTTTAGAGCAGTTTGTCATTGTGCCTACCAGGGGATCAGCTATACTGGATTGGGTGTTATACAGGTCGACCTTCACTAATCCGGCTCCATTGGGACCTGAGGAGTGCCAGATTAGTGAAAATGCCGAATTACAGAAGGATCACATTAAGCATAATCAGTGCCGGATTATCGAAGCAACCGGATTACAGGTAGTCGGATTAGTGAAGGTCAACCTGTATAATGAACTGGAGGCGATTAGTGAGCATAAGGTAAACAAATCCTTAGGGACCAGTGATCACAATATGATTGAGTTCAACTTGAAATTTGATAAGGAGAAAATATTTCAGTTGAGTAAGGGAAATTACAGTGGTATGAGAGAGAAGTTGGCCAAAGTAAATTGGAAGCAGCTGCAGGCAAGGATGTCAGTAGAGCAGCAATGGCGTGTGTTTCTGGGAAAAATGAGAAAGGTACAGGACATGTGTATTCCAAAAATGAAGAAATACTCAAATGGTAAAATAATACAATTATGGCTGACAAGGGAAGTCAAAGCTAATGTAAAAGCAAAAGAAAAGGCATACAACAATGCAAAAATTAGTAAGAAGGTAGAGGATTGGGAAGTTTTTAAAAACCTATGGAGAGCAACTATAAAAATTGTTAGAGGAAAAGATGAAATATGAAAGCAAGCTGGCAAATAATGTAAGTTTTTTCAAGTATGTTAAAAATAGAAGAGAAATGAGAGTGGACAAAGGACCGCTAGAAAATGAGGCAGGAGAATAATAATAGGGGACAAGGCAATGGCTAATAAACTAAATGAGTATTTTGCATCAGTCCTCACTGTGGGAGACGCTAGCAGTATGCCTGGTGTTGTAGTGTCTGAAGGAAGAGGAGTGGGTGCAGTTACAATTATACGAGAGAAGGTGCTCAAAAAGCTAAAGGACGTAAAGGTACACAAGTCACCTGAACCAGAGGAACTGAGCCCCAGGGTTCTGAAAGAGGTAGTGTTAGAGACTGTGATGGCATTAGAAATGATCTTTGGAAAAATCTTTGGACTCTGGCATGGTGCCAGAGAACTGGAAAATTGAAAATGTCACTCCAGTCTTTAAGAAAGGAGGAAGGCAGCAGAAAGGAAACTATAGACTAGTTAGCCTGACCTCAGTGGCTGGGAAGATGTTGGAGTCAATTGTTAAGGATGAGGTGATGAGTACTTGGTGACACAGGACGAGATAGTACAAAGTCAGCATGGTTTCCTTCAGAGAAAATCCTGCCTGACGAAACTGTTGGAATTCTTTAGGGAGATTACAAGTAGGATAGATAAAGGGGATGCAGTGGATGTTGTATATTTGGACTTCCAGAAGGCTTTTGACAAGGTCCCACACATGAGGCTGCTTACCATGTTAAGAGCCCATGATATTACAGGAAAGTTACTAACATGGTCAGAGCATTCGCTGATTGGTAGAAGACAGCGAGTGAGAACATTGAACATAGGACATAGAATAGTACAGCACAGTACAGGCCCTTTGGCCTACATTGTTGTGCCGACCATCAAACCCTGCCTCCTATATAACCCCCCACCTTAAATTCCTCCGTATACCTGTCTAGTAGTCTCTTAAATTTCACTAGTGTATCTGCCTCCACCACTGACTCAGGCAGTGGATTCCACGCACCAACCACTCTCTGAGTAAAAAACCTTCCTCTAATATCCCCCTTGGAACTTGCCACCCCTTACCTTAAAGCCATGGCCCCTTGTATTGAGCAGTGGTGCCCTGGGGAAGAGGCGCTGGCTATCCACTCTATCTATTCCTCTTAATATCTTGTATACATCTATCATATCTCCTCTTATCCTCCTTCTCTCCAAAGAGTAAAGCCCTAGCTCCCTTAATCTCTGATCATAATCCATATTCTCTAAAGCAGGCAGCATCCTGGTAAATCTCCTCTGTACCCTTTCACATCCTTTCTATAATGAGGTGACCAGAACTGGACACAGTATTCCAAGTGTGGCCTAACCAGAGTTTTATAGAGCTGCATAAAGGATCCTTTTCTGTTTGGCTGCCAGTGACTAGTGGTGTTCTGCAGGGGTCAGTGTTGGGACCACTTCTTTTTATGCTGTATATAAATGATTTAGGTGATGGAATAGAAGGCTTGTTGCCAAGTTTGCAGATGACAGGAAGATTGGTGGAGGGGCTGGTAGTGTTGAGGAAACGGGTAGGCTGCAGAATGATTTAGACAGATTAGGAGAATGGGCAAGAAAGTGGCAAATGAAATACAATATTGGAAAATGCATGGCCACGTACTTTGGTAGTAGAAATAAATGTGTGGACTATTTTCTAAACAGGGAGAAAATCCAGGAATCTGAGATGCAGAGGGACTTGGGAGTCCTTGTGCAGAACATCCTAAAGGTTACCTTGCAGGTTGAGTCGGTGGTGAGGAAGGCAAATGCAATGTTAACATTCATTTCAAGAGGTCTAGAATACAAGAGCAAGGATGTGATGCTGAGGCTTTATAAGGCACTGGTGAGGTCTCACCTTAAGTATTGTGAACGGTTTTGGGCCCCTCATCTTAGAAGAGATGTGCTGGCATTGGAGAGGGTCTAGAGGAGGTTCACAAGGATGATTCCAGGAATGAAAGGGTTATCATACGATGTATGTTTGATGGCTCTGGGTCTGTACTTGCTGTAATTCAGAAGGATGAGGGGGGATCTCATTGAAACCTTTCAAATGTTGAAAGGTCTAGACAGAGTAGGTGTGGAAAGGATGTTTCCCATGGTGGGAGAGTCTAGGAGAAGAGGGCACTGCTTCAGGATAGAGGGGCACCCTTTCAAAACAGAGATGCAGAGGAATTACTTTAGCCAAAAGGTGATGAATTTCTTTTTTAGATTTTTTTAGATTATGAGGACATTCATCCTTGTTTATTGTCATTTAGAAATGCATGCATTAAAAAGTGATACAATGTTCCTCCAGAATGATATCACAAGAAACACAGGACAAACCAAGACTAAAACTGACAAAACCACATAATTATATCATATAGTTACAACAGTGCAAAGCAATACCGTAATTTGATAAAGAGCAGATCATGGGCATGGTAAAAAAAAAGTCTCAAAGTCCCGATAGCCCCATCATCCCAGACGGTAGAAGGGAGGAACTCTCCCCGCCATGAACTTCCAAGCGCTGCAAACTTGCTGATGCAGCACCATTGGAAGCATCCAACTGCAGTGGACTCTGAGTGCATCCAAAAACTTTGAGCCTCTGACCAGCCCTCCGACACAGCCTCTCCGAGCACCATCGTCTGCTGAGCGCTTCAACCCCACCCCGGCCGCCGAGCAACAAGCAAAGCCGAGGACTCAGGGCCTTCCCCTCCAGAGATTCTGGACCACACAGTAGCAGCAGCAGCGAAGCAGGCATTTCAGAAGTTTCACCGGATGTTCCTCCGTGCTCTCACGTCTGTCTCCATCAAATCAGGATTGTGCACGGCACTACTTGACAGATAACAGACATCACCACTGGAGTGACCACTGCAAGCTGCGTCACGCCACCATCTTCTCCTGCCGCCTTTTGTGGAATTTGTGGAATTTGTTGTCATGTGCAGCTGTGGAGGCCAGATCATTGGGTGTATTTCAGGCAGAGATTGATAAATTCGTGATTGGACATGGCATCAAAGGTTACGGGGAGAAGGCCAGGAACTGGGGTTGAGGAGGAAAAAAAAAGAATCAGCCATGATTGAATGGCAGAGCAGACTCGATGGGCCAGATGATATAGTTCTATGTCTTATGGTCTAATTATTCATTAAGTGAGACACAAGCAATTCCAATTATTTTGACTTCTAGAAAATCTGTTACATCATAGAGCAAAATATTAATCACAGAAAAAATATCAAAGATCAGAAACGACCCTGATGTGTCTGCAGTATAAGTGTGCTTATTTCAACAGGATAAGAAACTTGTACTGACCATCCAGTGTCAGTTCTCTGTGTCAGTAAAGATACTGTTAAATTACACTAACACAGACAACTGCCAATCTATTCTGATGGGCAGGTTGAGTCATTGATTAATTAATGAAACTGAATGGCAAAGAGGATTACTGTGAAAAAGGATCTAGTGCTTTCTCAGCGTATATGATGAATAAACTCTCCTTGGGCTTCAAACCAGGTACAGGTATCAAATATAACTGATGTTTCAATGACAAACTCCACTACCACCTTCAGGGATAAGATGGCAGAGTTTGTCATCGAAACGTTGATTATAATCGATACCTGTACCCATCTTGGAGCCCAAGAAGTGTTTAATAGGATTACTGTGGTCTCAAAACTCCACATAGCAAGGGGAAAACAGCTATAAAATAAAATTGTTGTGAATTTGCACATAATAAAGTAAAATAGTGGTGAATTTGCATGGTCTGTAGAAGACTTTGTTCCTCACTGCACTTACTGATGCTCCAGGCTGTGTGTTTAACACTTCTGTCAGAGCTCTGATTCTCTAGAGAATTCCCACCTGAGAGTCATTAATTGAATTTATAGAGTATAATAAAGCTCTTCTCTGAGTCACAAAGATACTGAAGTGTTTTACTGTTAATTATCAAATAGAAGTCCTTACACATAATACTCAGTTACTGAGCAATGTTCATTTAGATCAATTAACTACTGATTAGAGGTACGGTTAGTGCTATGAGCTATTTTGCACAGAAAACAACGAATCTTCAGTGGAACACTAACACTGGTCTTGCACTCCCTTTTTAATTTTAGGTAGTAAGTAAATTTGTAAAATTCAGTTAACTAATTATTTAACATTCTAACTTTCTGTAAAGAAACATGGGAGTCAGGGGCAATCAATTCACTAAATTAGTACAGAGAAGTAACAGGTTGCAGTACTTCAAACACCTGTAAAAGCTTTTTGCATCTGTGCCACAAGAAGAGTGATACAAAAGGGGATTTCTTTGGAATCTAATTGTTTGATGTTTAGTCAGTGTTAAGGGCTTTCATATGATAATTACTGCCTCTGAACAGTGACTAAAACTCTATAACTGTAACACTGAAGGATCTACTCATTCTGAGCCAGATGCGTGTTTGTCAGTAGTTTTGGAAGTCCACTGCCTGCCAAGTGGTGGGGACAGGGCAAGTGGTGTCAAAGGCATGAGCCAATATATATCTCCTTTGTAGAGGGCACCTAACAAATTTTGGAGGTTCCCTTGCAAATTCAGACTGTTCACAGGTAATGAATGGGTTCCATTTATTCAGATATCCAAACTTTATTTTGTCATTAAGTTGAAAAATACACAAAAAACACTTGACATGGTAATCATTCTTCCACGATATTGTATGAATGACATCAAAAGCACATAAGATTGATAAGAAAGACCAATAGCTAAAAGAGGAAAGAGAGGAATCTAGTTCTGCTGTTTGTAGGAAGGTGTTCGTGATTTTTATAGATGACCTGGATGTGAAAGTGGAGGGATGGGTTAGTAAATTTGCTGATAACACAAAGGTTGGGGGTGTTGTGGATAGTGTGGAGGGCTGTCAGAGCTTACAGTGAGACATCGATAGGATGCAAAACTGAGCTGAGAAGTGGCAAATGGATTTCAACCCAGAGGTGACTTTAAACTAGAATGGTTGGGGGTTGGGAATCAAATTAAAGAGGCTAGGCGTGAGGACGTTAGTTCACTACAGGGGGATGGGAACCAGTGCAGAGAGGCAGAGGGGTGTAAAGTGAGGGTAGAAATGAAAAGTACTATGGAGAAAAGTAAAAGTGGCAGGCGGACAAATCCAGGGCAAGCATTAAAAAGGGCCACTTTTCAGCATAATTGTATAAGGGCTAAGAGAGTTGTAAAAGAGCGCCTGAAGGCTTTGTGTGTCAATGAAAGGAGCATTCGTAATAAGGTGGATGAATTGAAAGTGCAGATTGTTATTAATGATTATGATATAGTTGGGATCACAGAGACATGGCTCCAGGGTGACCAGGGATGGGAGCTCAACGTTCAGAGATATTCAATATTCAGGAGGGATAGACATGAAGGAAGGGGAGGTGGGGTGGCGTTGCTGGTTAAAGAAGAGATTAACGCAATAGAAAGGAAGGACATAAGCCGGGAAGATGTGGAATCGATATGGGTAGAGCTGCGTAACACTAAGGGGCAGAAGACGCTGGTGGGAGTTGTGTACAGGCCACCTAACAGTAGTAGTGAGGTTGGAGATGGTATTAAACAGGAAATTAGAAATGTGTGCAATAAAGGAACAGCAGTTATAATGGGCGACTTCAATCTACATGTAGATTGGGTGAACCAAATTGGTAAAGGTGCTGAGGAAGAGGATTTCTTGGAATGTATGCGGGATGGTTTTTTGAACCAACATGTCGAGGAACCGACTAGAGAGCAGGCTATTCTGGACTGGGTTTTGAGCAATGAGGAAGGGTTGATTAGCAATCTTGTAGTGAGAGGCCCCTTGGGTAAGAGTGACCATAATATGGTGGAATTCTTCATTAAGATGGAGAATGACATAGTTAATTCAGAAACAAAGGTTCTGAACTTAAAGAGGGGTAACTTTGAAGGTATGAGACATGAATTAGCTAAGATAGACTGGCAAATGACACTTAAAGGATTGACGGTGGATATGCAATGGCAAGCATTTAAAGGTTGCATGGATGAACTGCAACAAATGTTCATCCCAGTTTGGCAAAAGAATAAATCAAGGAAGGTAGTGCACCCGTGGCTGACAAGAGAAATTAGGGATAGTATCAATTCCAAAGAAGCAGCATACAAATTAGCCAGAGAAAGTGGCTCACCTGAGGACTGGGAGAAATTCAGAGTTCAGCAGAGGAGGACAAAGGGCTTAACTAGGAAGGGGAAAAAAGATTATGAGAGAAAACTGGCAGGCAACATAAAAACAGAAAAGCTTTTATAGATATGTAAAAAGGAAAAGACTGGTAAAGACAAATGTAGGTCCCCTACAGACAGAAACAGGTGAATTGATTATGGGGAGCAAGGACATGGCAGACCAATTGAATAATTACTTTGGTTCTGTCTTCACTAAGGAGGACATAAATAATCTTCCAGAAATAGTAGGGGACAGAGGGTCCAGTGAGATGGAGGAACTGAGCGAAATACATGTTAGTAGGGAAGTGGTGTTAGGTAAATTGAAGGGATTGAAGGCAGATAAATCCCCAGGGCCAGATGGTCTGCATCCCAGGGTGCTTAAGGAAGTAGCCCAAGAAATAGTGGATGCATTAGTGATAATTTTTCAAAACTCGTTAGATTCTGGACTAGTTCCTGAGGATTGGAGGGTGGCTAATGTAACTCCACTATTTAAAAAAGGAGGGAGAGAGAAACCGGGGAATTATAGACCGGTTAGCCTAACGTCGGTGGTGGGGAAACTGCTGGAGTCAGTTATCAAGGATGTGATAACAGCACATTTGGAAAGCGGTGAAATGATCGGACAAAGTCAGCATGGATTTGTGAAAGGAAAATCATGTCTGACGAATCTCATAGAATTTTTTGAGGATGTAACTAGTAGAGTGGATAGGGGAGAACCAATGGATGTGGTATATTTGGATTTTCAGAAGGCTTTTGACAAGGTCCCACACAGATTAGTGTGCAAACTTAAAGCACACGGTATTGGGGGTAAGGTATTGGTGTGGGTGGAGAGTTGGTTAGCAGACAGGAAGCAAAGAGTGGGAATAAACGGGACCTTTTCAGAATGGCAGGCGGTGACTAGTGGGGTACCGCAAGGCTCAGTGCTGGGACCCCAGTTGTTTACAATATATATTAATGACTTGGATGAGGGAATTAAATGCAGCATCTCCAAGTTTGCGGATGACACGAAGCTGGGTGGCAGTGTTAGCTGTGAGGAGGATGCTAAGAGGATGCAGGGTGACTTGGATAGGTTGGGTGAGTGGGCAAATTCATGGCAGATGCAATTTAATGTGGATAAATGTGAAGTTATCCACTTTGGTGGCAAAAATAGGAAAACAGATTATTATCTGAATGGTGGCCGATTAGGAAAAGGGGAGGTGCAACGTGACCTGGGTGTCATTATTCACCAGTCATTGAAAGTGGGCATGCAGGTACAGCAGGCGGTGAAAAAGGCGAATGGTATGCTGGCATTTATAGCGAGAGGATTTGAGTACAGGAGCAGGGAGGTACTACTGCAGTTGTACAAGGCCTTGGTGAGACCACACCTGGAGTATTGTGTGCAGTTTTGGTCCCCTAATCTGAGGAAAGACATCCTTGCCATAGAGGGAGTACAGAGAAGGTTCACCAGATTGATTCCTGGGATGGCAGGACTTTCATATGAAGAAAGAATGGATGAACTGGGCTTGTACTCGTTGGAATTTAGAAGATTGAGGGGGGATCTGATTGAAACGTATAAGATCCTAAAGGGATTGGACAAGCTAGATGCAGGAAGATTGTTCCCGATGTTGGGGAAGTCCAGAACGAGGGGTCACAGTTTGAGGATAGAGGGGAAGCCTTTTAGGGCCGAGATTAGGAAAAACTTCTTCACACAGAGAGTGGTGAATCTGTGGAATTCTCTGCCACAGGAAACAGTTGAGGCCAGTTCATTGGCTATATTTAAGAAGGAGTTAGATATGGCCCTTGTGGCTACGGGGGTCAGGGGGTATGGAGGGAAGGCTGGGGCGGTGTTCTGAGTTGGATGATCAGCCATGATCATAATAAATGGCGGTGCAGGCTCGAAGGGCGAATGGCCTACTCCTGCACCTATTTTCTATGTTTCTATGTTTCTATAAGTGTGAGGTGGTTCATTTCGGTAGGTCAAATATGATGGCAGAATATAGTATTAATGGTAAGCCTCTAGGCAGTGTGGAGGATCAGAGGGATCTTGGGGTCCAAGTCCATAGGACACTCAAAACTGCTGCACAGGTTGACTCTGTGGTTAAGAAGGCATACGGTGCATTGGCCTTCATCAATCGTGGGATTGAGTTTAAGAGCTGAGAGGTAATGTTACAGCCATATAGGACCTTGGTCAGACCCCACTTGGTGTACTGTGCTCAGTTCTGGTCACCTCACTGCAGGAAGGATGAGGAAACTATAGAAAGAGTGCAGAGGAGA